>NC_135814.1:47493259-48201394 GCF_964213995.1 Mustelus asterias
GGGCATTTAACTTTTTCTTTGATCATCTTGAATTCATGGCTCACCGGGGTATGGAAGCAGAAACAATCAGTGATTTCAAAAGGAAATTGGATGAGTACTTAAAGGGAATAAGTTTGCAGGGTTACAAGAATAGACTTGGCAAATGGAACTGAGGGATTGTTCCAGGAATAGCCAGCATAGAATTGAGAGGCTGAATGGCCCCCTTCTGTGCCGTAAATGATTCTATGACACTATGGGCTGGATTTAGTGTTGATGATGGGGTTGGTGATTGGGGGCGGGGGAGTTGCTGATTAAGTACCTATTCGGCACTTCACTGGCCAGTGTGGGCCTCCTCCAGTGAAGGAAATCTAGCCCTTTAAGAGCTGCCAGCCAATTGGAGGCCAGCACCTCCCCATTGCTGGCAGCTCCACCTGGGAGTGCTGGCTGCTACTGGTAGCACTCCAGGCACTTCACAAAGGATTGTTGTTGAACCCCTGGACTCAGGTGAGTGAGATCGAGATGTAGGTCATGGGCAGAGGATCACAGGGGGCTGGGGCAGGGCGTTCCTTCCCTTCCCCCTTCCCAAAGTGCCTGACAACAAGGGAGTTCCCTTATAGGACACTGGAAAACCTGACATGCTGAAGAAAAGATTCATATACAGTGGAGAAAGGCATCCAGCATTATATGACACAAGCCTCTGAAGCATTATTTCATGACTTCAAACATCTGTTTGATGAGGAAGCCCTTTCATCCATGCACCTCGTTTGAACTGTCCACTGCTGGGATATGGGAGGGTGGATGCACAGGGATATAATCAGCTGTAGTTGCACCAAGTAACATATCTTTTGGAAGCCAGGTTTAATCTTTTCTCTGAAGAGCTGCGCGATATTTAGTTTCCTCAAAATTAATGCATTGTATATCATCCTGTTTTCTTGTGGGGCCCATACAGTATTTGCATGTTGATGCGATAATAACCTTTTCCACTGAATTAACGGAGAACACCCATCTAGTTTCCCTATTTCAATATTTCAGAAAGAGTGGACTTGTCTTAAAATGAAGGCATGGCTTTTCCCAGGATATTGTCATTAGCTTGAATAATAAGGTAATAATGATGGCAACTGAACATTAATGGAATGAAAGTTGTTGGTGGAGGTTCAGAGAGGCTTATGGGCATCATCAATGTTCCTCTTCATTCTCCAAAATCCTATCGCCTACAAGACTTTCGGTGTCCTGTCAAAAGGCATGACTTTCCTTTGAAAACGTGTCTCTTTTTTTCCACATTCAAATCCAGGAATACGATTGGATCTCCCAAAGGAATTCAATCCTGACCACATTCCTGCAGCCTCCAGGTTATTGTACGATAATTGTTTTGAAATGCAAGACTTTCATTTATGATTCTCAGGCCTAAGTCTCATCAGAAAGTAATGCATCAATGAAAATATAGATAAATCTAATCAATAACCAAAAACAACTTTTAAGTCATCACTGAAAAGTCATGCGCTCCTTTAAGATACATTTAAAAAAATCCAAACTCTTCTTTTCTTTTTTAATCCATTCTTTCTTTCCCTACTTTGTTTCACTTTATCTTGCCTATTTGACATTGAATTCAATATTCTAACCTTCGCTTTGTGGTTAGATTATACTGTTCATGGACAATTCTTCAAACTTCATAGAATAGAATTATAGAATCCCTACACTGTAGAAGGAGGCCATTCAGCCCATTGAGCCTGCACTAAAAACAATCCCACCCAGACCCTATCTCCGTAACCCCAGGTATTTACCCTGCTAATCCGCCTGACACTAATGGGCAATTTTTTAGCATGCCCAATCCACCTAACCCACATGTCTTTGGACTGTGGGAGGAAACCAGAGCACCCAGAGGAAACCCACGCAGACACAAGGAGAATGTGCAAACTCCACACAGACAGTGACCCAAAGCCAGAATTGAACCTGGTCCCTGGCACTGTGAGGCAGCAGTGCTAACCATTGTGCCACCGTGCCACCCCAAATCTTGTTCATTGAAGAGATACATAATTGGTTTCCCTGTTTTCTCAGGTTTCAGATCTCCTTTTTAGGTGCCATGCAATTTTGATGTCCCTCTTTCAGCTTTTGCTTAAGGAAAAGTTCCTGTAGATGAAATGGGCAAGGACCTCCAGTTGTGGTGTCCCACTGACATCCACAAGGAAGCTTTGGTAGACTGAACAATATACAGTTGCCCTGCTTGATGTTCCCAGAGTTCTTCAGGCTAGGGGGAAAATACCTAACAACATTTTTCACCTCAACGAGGAGACTTCCTATTTTTGGGAAAAAGGTAACCTTTCAAGATCATTTGCTTAGTCTGGGTAAGGCCTTGGGCCTTTCCTGCCAGCTCTCAGCTGACAGTGATTCCAATGGAACTTTATAAGGGTATAATGACTAGAATTTGCAGTTAGTTTGAAAATGTTCCCAGACATGTTTCCTTGCTGTAAGGGGCATGTAGAGTATTTGCCACCTTTCCCTCAACTGGAAATAGGGAACTTAAGGAAATCGGGGAAAGGGGTTTCCAGTTTATGTCACTGGCAGATGGTCTCCCGGCTATCCACCTATCACCTCAATCACAATTTGAAACCTCAGCATTGTAGAGGAAAGAGTCTGTTTTTTCATAATATACAAATCTGGCAAAAACCTATCGGATCATGATCAGATTTTCCACCTGATAAATAGTGAACTTTTTACAGACTGAAGGTCAAACTGAAATTCAGAATGTTCCATCAGTATGCAGATTATTGTATATTAATATCAATATATCGTTGGAATCCTTGCTCAACGTTTGTGGCAGCAGAATAACAATCCAATACTTTCATCAAATCAGCCCTTAAAGTTTACACATAGTTATACTGTGAAAATTTGGAGCTGACTCTGCCTACCCTGTCCCCTCCACTGACTTGCCTGTGGCAATTGGGTAACCTCTAAATGTGAGTGCTGATTACCTGGCATTACTATTTCCCAATTTGCAGCAACTCCCAGTCTCAAGGTTCCTCTCTCCTAAATCTGCCTCCAGACCCTGGCCACCTGGCTCTGCCCATCCTTGGGCGTCCCACTCTGCTCAGTCCTGGGTGAAGGCAGCTTTCTGCCGCCTCCCACACTATCCCCTCTGTCCCACTTTGCCCCTAAGGACCTCAAGCTCCTGCCTTGTGCCAGACCTCCCACTCTCTGCTGGGGCTAGGTGCCAGGATTCCTGCCGACTTCTGAATCTTCATGCCAAGCCTCTTGCTGTTCCAGCCTTGGCACAAGGTCTGCCACTCATTCAGACCGTGCCACTGGGCCTCCTGCTTGCACCGGGCCGCAGCATCAGACCTCCTGTTTGCTTCAGTGCTGACTCCTGAGTCTTGGAACCAGGCCTCCCATTTGCCTTCCGGGGCTCTATGCAACAACAGGCCTCCTGCTGTCAGGCATCGCAGTGCCAAATCTTTACTCTCTCAGCCTCGATCTGAAACTTCCATTTGCTGCCAGGTTTCCCACTCCCCCAGCCTCAAGACTGTATCTCTCCAGTGTCCAATACAGACAGAGCATGGCAGGCTAAAGGGAAAACCAAGTCCTGAGCTGTTGAGTGAATCAATTCGTTTCAGTAGCCATAAATGTGGATCATAAATAAATTCCTGAATTGAAGTGCAGCTGAACATAAATAACTGAGTTAACAGAAGCCATAATGTGTTTTCTTTACACAAATCTTGTTTTACATCCTCTGAGCTTTCAATTTTACATCTTTTACATTATGTGCAGATAATTTAAACGTTGAAGGATAATATTTTTCCATACTTAAATATTAAATATTTGTATAACATGGGTTTTGATCACCTTTCTTACACTGGGCATTTCCCAATTACTCAGTTCCCCCAGTATAACCAGGTTTTCCACAGTTGTGTGACTAATAGGTAGAGGCTTACCTCAAGATTAGCTGAGAAGTGCACTCAATTTCCTCCTGCTCCCAAGAGGGCAACTATTTTCAGCAGTGCCTCATGGAATCTCTTTGGTTGAGGGGCCAGATGTGGGCTAAGCAGCCAAGCAAAGAACAGCCAGCAGGGCAGTGATGTCCCCTTTACGCACGGTTTTGAGGATTTCAGGACTTGAGTCTGGCAATGTCACAGATGCAGCCTCTCAGGTCGGCGGCAGAGTTGTATTGTGCAATAGCAGAGATGTCATTTTCAGACAAGGAGGAGATAATCATTTGGTTGCACAGAACTTGAGTTTTGCTGAAAAAAAGAGGGGTGTCAAAGCTTTTCATCTTGCACTCATCAGGACATTGTGCAAGAATATCAACATAAAGGGAGGACAACAATTTATACTGTATGAGAAGAGAATGCTGATTGGTTCGCAAGTGGACTCTGATTGGTACCGTGGAGTTTGCAGCAATTGATGGTGACTGACAGTTAACTGCCAAGCATTGTTTGAAATTTAAACCAGGCAGCTTGATCCTGATTGATCAAAGTATTGCCATGAGGAATGAGTCAGTGAAAGGCTGTCACTTATTTTGTTCAGCTGAACAGGCACAAATGTGCGGGTGGCATAGAGGCACAGTGTCTAGCACTGCTGACTCACAACACAAGGGATCCGGGTTTGATTCCTGGCTTGGGTCACTGTCTGTGCGGAGTCTGCACGTTCTCCTCGTGTCTGTGTGAGTTTCCTCCAGGTGCTCTAGTTTCCTCCCACAGTCCAAAAGACACGTTGGTTAGATGCATTGACCATGCTAAATTTTCCCTCAGAGTATCCTAACAGATGCTGGAGTATGGCGACGAGGGGATTTTCACAGTAACTTCATTGCAGTTTTAATGTAAGCCTACTTGAGACACCAATAAATAAACTTAATGTGTACATGCTCTTCCTGTCCGCAAAGAACAGGACCCTGTGTATTAACATATGTAGCTTCCAGTACAGGCAAATGCACCACACTATGAGCCTGACTGATTATCTTAAATTGGTGTCAGTGTAATTCTTAGCACACAGAGCATTGTTTAGCAAATGTCCAATCGCAGAATCATGTCTAATGTTGGACACTGAGTTTGAGTTTTGCAAGCTTGGGCTGGCTGGGTATGGTTTTTAACCTGCCCATTGTGAACAATGGCTGGGACATGCTGGTTGATATGATCTGCTAGTCTTGGGGACGTGCGCCGATATACCTAGCATTACACTAGCACTGAAATTCAGATACCATATTATTCATTTGTGTGATAAGCAGATCGTCTTTTTGGCTTGATGGCGGCATCCTGTCTGCGTGGGTTTCCTCCGGGTGCTCCGGTTTCCTCCCACAGTCCAAAGATGTGCGGGTTAGGTTGATTGGCCATGCTAAAAATTGCCCTTAGTGTCCTGAGATGCGTAGGTTAGAGGGATTAGTGGGTAAATATGTAGGGGTATGGGGGTAGGGCCTGGGTGGGATTGTGGTCGGTGCAGACTCGATGGGCCGAATGGCCTCTTTCTGTACTGTCGGGTTTCTATGATTTCTATGATTTCTATGATCCTGTTAGTGGAGGTTATCACCCGTGTTGCTACTGCTTGGCTTCACCTGTTGCTCATATTTTTAAGATACCTTGCCCTTCCGGGGGAATCTGTGGTAGACTGGGCACTTTTCAGGGCCAAAAGAGACAACTTTAGGCCCATTATGAATTTGCACAATATATAAAGCTAAATAATCTGATCACAGTAGCCATTATCATAGAATCATAGGATCCTTACAGTGCAGGGATTCAGCCCATTGAGTCTGTATCGGCAACAATCTCACACAGCCCCTATCCCTGTCACCCCATGTATTTACCCTGCTAATCTCTCTGACACGAAGAGGCAATTTAGCATGGCCAATCCACCTTACCGCATATCTTTGGACTGTAAGATTATCCGGCAAGATGCCTTTGGTGTGCCCTATTTCAGCATCGAGCTTGCATGGTGGGCCCTATTTACAAGTTTACTGATAAGACCAATCTGACAACTTGTGGAACTGCAAGAATCCCAATGCATGTATTGACCAGTGAAGGTTAGCTTGCAGTAGACCTCCTGTTGTAGAGAACTCTCTGGCAGATTTTTGAACCAGAATGTCAAGGAAAGGGAGTCCATTTCAAAGCTGAACCTGAGGATTGGATGGAGCCCATTGAGACATGTAAGGAAATGATTACATGCGACTGCGGATTTAAATAAAGCGAATTATCATCTACGTATCAGAAATATGCAAAGGATCGGAGGTCAAAAGTCATTCCATCGAAGGCACATTTCTTATGGAACCCAACAAAGATGTTTGTGAGAGTTGGGCCTAGAGGGGATCCCATGGCAACACCATCTATTTGGGCATACATGGTGTAATTAGAACTGAATTCGACTGCGTGAGTTGCTGAGCTTTTCAGCAATACACATGGGGGGGACTAGGGATTTTTCCTGGGATCTTATCAAGATTCATGATTGCTCCAGAGGTGTCTGTTGTACTTCAAATGGTGTCGTTTACTACTAAGTTAGAAGAATATGAGTTTGAGACTCAAATCAGAAAATGTAGGCTGACATTCCAGTGCAGTACTGAGGGAGTGCTGCATTTTTGGAGATGCTTACTGTCATTTTAAACTGAGACCCCACCCCAAGCTTGAGTGATGTAAACTCTTCCATGACACTAACTTGAGAAGAAGAATCTATCCGTCCTTTCAAGCTTAAGTGATGTAAACTCTTCCATGACACTAACTTGAGAAGAAGAATCCAAGAGTTCTACAAGATGTCTTGGTCAATAATTATCCCTCAACCAAAATCACTAAAAGGATGATCTGGTCATCATCACATTGCTGTTGGTGTGAACTTGCTATGAGCACATTGGTTGTCCTGATTCCTGTTTTACCATGGAGAAGTTATATATGTTACCAAAAGTGCTTAATTTACTGAACAGGACTTTGGGCCATCTTGAGGCCATAAAAAGCGATATATGAATACAAGTATTTATTTGATGAACATTTTCAATCGATGAAAGTGCCATTGAGATGTTACATGGGTGGGATTGCTGGAAGATGTGGCAGAATTACCTTCTCCACCTCTCACTCATTGTAAACAAGACAGAATTCGAGTGGATTCAGGTTCCACCTCCAATTCCTGTTTTTCTTTGCCCCTACCCCAACCATGACATTTCAGGCTGGCAGCAATTTCAGCATGGAAGCAATTTTTGTGAATGAGGAACAAAGAGGAGCAGCAACATCAGCACCAGCAGCAGCTGTCTCTCTCTTCAATGGTTAGCACTGCTACCTCACAGCGTCAAGGCCCCAGGTTCAATTCCGGCCTCGGGTCACTGTCTGTGTGGAGTTTGCACGTTCTCCCCGTGTCTGCGTGGGTTTCCTCTGGGCGCTCCAGTTTCCTCCCACAGCCCAAAGATGTGTGGATTGGGTTGATTGGCCATTTAAATTGCCCTTTATTGTCAGAGGACTAGCAGGGTAAATGCGTGGGGTTACAGTAATAGGGCCTGTGTGGTCGGTGCAGACTCGATGGGCTGAATGGCTCCTTCTGTACTGTAGAGATTCTATGATTCAGCCACTTGCCCCTTTCAGAGGAGATAGACACTGAGGACTGAGGCTGGAATTTTTCACCCATCGGGATATGCACTCAGCAGGTCCCGGAATGTGATTTCCCACTGGCTGGCCAATTAAGGGGCAGCCAGTGTGAAACCCACCCTGTGAAAGGCTGAGCGCTGCTGCGGAGG
Source organism: Mustelus asterias (assembly GCF_964213995.1). NCBI lineage: Eukaryota > Metazoa > Chordata > Chondrichthyes > Carcharhiniformes > Triakidae > Mustelus > Mustelus asterias. The sequence continues at coordinate 47,500,932 of NC_135814.1, forward strand.
GGGTTGGAAGAAGGTAGGTGCCCAGAAAAGGGAGAGCGTGAGCTTGGTGTTTCTAATATGCTCCCTCAAGTGGACAGTCACTGCAGAGCTGTCTGAGGGAGCTGCAGATCCATATAACAAAAATATCAATGGAAAAGATGAGCTTTGTAGACATTGGTGGGGCTGACAGGTCTTACTGGCAGTCAATAGCAAGCTGCTTCCACCGCCAAAAAACATGCCTCGGGGGATCATAAAATACTGCTCAAGATTTAAGTGACTTCACATTAACATATAAAGAGCATACAAATATTCCAAAGCCACAGAAAATCAAAGTACTAAACGCAAATGTCATCCATGACAAGCTCCTGTTGTGTTTAAAGTGCCTTAAACTTACGCTTACGGGTATTGCGTCTTTGTGCCTCCCCTCGTTAGCAGCTGAATTGGAGCCAGCCTGCTGACTTTGTTGTCATGGTGGCCACGATGGCCTTGGCAGTTGTCCTCTGGCCACTGAAGCCTGAGTTGGCTCCAGCTAGGCACTCCTCAGGTGTCACGGCATTGTCTGATGCAGTGGTCACTGGAAGAAGGGGCTGAGAAGCTGTTGCCTTCATCCGAAGCACCCTGAGAGGAGCTCACAGAGACGACAGACAGCTCAAACGCCAGTGTGAGGTGCATTGATGGACGGGCACTGGGCAGAGAGACTAGAAGCCTCATCCATCTCTCACACTGGCAGTGCCCTCCGGATTCATTGCCAGTCTGCTGGCTTCCAAGTCCAAGCGTGACCCCTGGGATTCTTGAGGTGTCACTGAAACTGCCTGTTCAAGAGAGTCACCACTCTCTCAATGGAGGAGGCTCTGCACTTGGTGCTCAGGGTCAACGTAATGTTCATGTTCCACATGGGCTCTTCAATGACTAACGCCATGGTACGCAGATCCTCATGGATCTCCACCAGATCTCTTTGCGCATCCTGGTGGACAGACAGCATCTGCTGCCTGGTGGGTATCACCAGAAGCTCAGCATCTGCCTCAGACTCAGCATGGTCCTGGTCTCCAGCAGTGCTCCCACTGTCTGTGCCCTGAAACCTCTCTGCCTCTGCCAACTCTCACGCCAGTGTGATGTGACCTCACCACTGTGCAATATCCGTGGGGGCAACATCATAATGCCCACTGACATGTGAGTATCTGCACTGGTGCCTTGTGCAGGAGCGATGTCCTCCAGGGAGCCTGATAGGGGTCCTCGGGGTCACATGCGGCTGGTGCAGTTGGCTCAACTGCAGAAGGAAAGAACAAGATTCGTGAATCCTCTGCTCTTTGTGATTTTTATTAATGACTTAGAGGAGGGGGCAGAAGGGTGGATCAGTAAATTTGCTGATGACACCAAGATTGGTGGAGTAGTGGATGAGGTGGAGGGCTGTTGTAGGCTGCAAAGAGACATAGATAGGATGCAAAGCTGGGCTGAAAAATGGCAAATGGAGTTTAACCCTGATAAATGTGAGGTGATTCATTTGGTAGGACTAATTTAAATGTGGATTACAGGGTCAAAGGTAGGGTTCTGAAGACTGTGGAGGAACAGAGAGATCTTGGGGTCCATATCCACAGATCTCTAAAGGTTGCCACTCAAGTGGATAGAGCTGTGAAGAAGGCCTATAGTGTGTTAGCTTTTATTATTGGAGTTTAAGAGCCGTGGGGTTATGCTGCAACTGTACAGGACCTTGGTGAGACCACATTTGGAATATTGTGTGCAGTTCTGGTCACCTCACTATAAGAAGGATGTGGAAGTGCTGGAAAGAGTGCAGAGGAGATTTACCAGGATGCTGCCTGGTTTGGAGGGTAGGTCTTATGAGGAAAGGTTGAGGGAGCTAGGGCTGTTCTCTCTGGAGCGGAGGAGGCTGAGGGGAGACTTAATAGAGGTTTATAAAATGATGAAGGGGATAGATAAAGTGAACGTTCAAAGACTATTTCCTCGGGTGGATGGAGCTATTACAAGGGGGCATAACTATAGGGTTCGTGGTGGGAGATATAGGAAGGATATCAGAGGTAGGTTCTTTACGCAGAGAGTGGTTGGGGTGTGGAATGGACTGCCTGCAGTGATAGTGGAGTCAGACACTTTAGGAACATTTAAGCGGTTATTGGATAGGCACATGGAGCACACCAGGATGATAGGGAGTGGGATAGCTTGATCTTGGTTTCAGATAAAGCTCGGCACAACATCATGGGCTGAAGGGCCTGTTCTGTGCTGTACTGTTCTATGTTCTGTGTTCTATGTCACTATATGCTAGATGACCTGCTGAGACACTGGAGAAATGCTGCCAGGAACCTGTGATGGGGGTGTGTCGTCAAAAGGACTGGAAGATCCTGCCAACATGAACGGTCGGAAAATTCCAACCATTGTTTCTGAAAGCTTTCCCTCCACTGAGATTAGACTGGGTTGTTGGTGTGAGGCTTATTCTTACACACTTCTTTGAACAAGGCTCTAACATTTACAATTCAACACATTCTACAATATGTTGTATCACAGCTTGGTACGGCTCCTGCTCTGTCCAAGACCGCAAGAAACTACAAAGGGTCGTGAATGAAGCCCAGTTCATCACGCAAACCAGCCTCCCATCCATTGACTCTGTCTACACTTCCCACTGCCTTGGCAAAGCAGCTTAATTAAGGACCCCACGCACCCTGGACATTCTCTCTTCCACTTTCTTCCGTCGGGAAAAAGATACAAAATCTGAGGTCACATACCAACCGACTCAAGAACAGCTTCTTCCCTGCTGCCATCAGACTTTGAATGAACCTACCTTATATTAAGTTGATCTTTCTCTACACCCTAGCTATGACTGTAACATTACATCCTACACGGTCTCCTTTCCTTCTCTATGTATGGTATGCTTTGTCTGTATAGTGCGCAAGAAACAACACTTTTCACTGTATACTAATACATGTGACAACAATAAATCAAATCAAATCAAGCATAGTGAGACACAAGTTTCCCTGGCATTTTCTGTGGCACTGACTTCCTAGGCTAATCCCATATCAGGAAACACAAAGGGATAATTGGAGAGCGATTCACCGCACACGCGTGCCATACCTGACATAAGGGACAATTGTTAAACTCCATATTATGTTCTTCATTGTTGTTTACACCCATGAAGAATGAATGGGCTGTTAGTAAACAGTCTGTTCTTCACAGAAGTTTCTGCCAGATGCTCATCAATAACAAAGGGAAGGGAAATGATACGTACTTCGTTGTATTGGTAACACTTCAATTTAAAGAGGGAGTCCCACTATCAACAACACTTTTACAAATCAAACAGTTGCAAAGCCACTTTAGCAGTGGTTTCTTTTTCTCTCTCTTACCTGTTTATATTGATGTATTAAGTTAGATTTGTTTCAACAATAAAGACCTGTAATCTAATCAAGAGGCTGACTAGGTGGAGTTAACAGAGTCAATTATGTTATGTGTTACAGCACTCTGTGCTGCTGCATGAGTGCAGATAGCATAATGGTGGCTGGAGCAGAAAAGCCTATGGAAGTAATAATTCAAAAGCTGCAGATGATTAAAAGGAAGTTGCAGAATAAAGGAAAAAAAACCAGTCCTTTGAAAGGCTCAAAAAACATCTCAACATATTGACAGCATTTGCCAAGGTTGAAAGGGCAAACAAGTGACAAGTAAACTATGAGGGAACAGGAAATCCAATCTAACAGGCAAGTGACAGAACAGCCCAGCTGCCAAAGCCCTACTTCATGGCGACTAACATGCTGCATGATGAATGAGATGGTTGCAATGGGGTGGCCCTCATTGTCACTCCACAGCATTGCCCCAAAAGGTCACCATACAACATGCCTGGAAAGAACTGAAGCAGGTTTGAAGGTGCAGCTGACTGGTGCTGTCATTTGATGCCAGCGGCAGCTGTCTTAGCAATAACTGGCACAACTCTGCAACTGGCTCTCTACTGACCCAGGCCCTGTGAAGATGGTTTCCCACAATCACTGCCAGGTAGATGCAATAATGCCTACAAATATGCTTGGAGGCATGTTGACAGTCGGCATTGATAGCTGTTGATTAAGCTGGCATGTCTTCTTTTGTGCAGTAACAGTTACGGCAGTCTTTGAACTTACGACGCTATTGTTTCCTGGAAAATGCGTCTCAAGTTGAAACGCTGTAGGTTGGAACCAATTTTCTCATGAGAAACAATTGCCGACATCTTGCTGCCATTTACGCCAGCGGGACCTTATGGTCCCACCTCCTGCCACCTCATACTGCTGCAAAATACACCGTGGAGGGAAGGAAAATCCCGCTTAATGTTATAAATGGGGGATTGGTTCCTGAACCAAGACCCAATACCCTAATTTCAACAAAATAACCCAGAGCCTTCAACTCAATCAACTATAGATGAGTATTAATTAGGCAGTGGTATGGTGGTATAATGATCTGGGGATCTGGGTTTGAATCCCAACACGTCAGATGGTGAAATTTGAATTCAGTAAAGATTTGGAATTAAAGGTCTAATGATGACCATGAAACTGTTGGCAATTGTTGTAAAAACCCATCTGGCTCACAAATGTCCTGTAGAGAAGGAAATCTGTTGTCCGTACCTGGTCTGGCCTACATGTGACTCCAAACCCACAGCAATGTGATTGAATCTTAAATGCCCTCAGGGATGGGCAATAAATGCTGACCTAGCCAGTGACGCTCATGGCCATAAAAACTAATTTGAAAAAAATCAACAGTAACATATTTATTTAAAAAGTCATAGAAATGTACAGGAATATATTGTACTCTACGGTACAATACTGTCCACTCTACATTATCTACAAATTATCTAACAAGCACAGACACATTTTTAAAACCTTACAATAAGTTGTCTTCATCATTCCTGGGTTCATGGATGGAGATGGACTTTGTTTGGAGATTTTGAAGGGTTGTTGGTTGGAGCCTTCTTGGGATTCTTGGCTTCAGTTGTTTCTGGAGTCTTCTTTGCTTTCTTAAAGAAGGTGTCCAAGGAGTTTAGGGCAGTTGTTTTCCTCTTCTCCTTGTAAATTTATTTGCAGCAGCTTTACAGGTTGTATATGCTCTTATTCGCAGATGTCCTGCATTCAATGTTGGAGTCATGTTCCTCAAACATGGACATGGCAGCTTCCAAATGTTGAAATGCCTCGGCCAACATGTGTGCTGTTAAGACATTATGAGGAGGAATCTCTTCAATACTGGGTATTGAAGAGATTCTTTCTCCTCTGCCCACTTCTTGCTGCTCCAGTTCAATGAAGTCCTCATTAGTTAATTCTTCACAATGTGATGCCAGCAACTCACCAACATCTTCTGGTGCAATGTCTAAGTTGAGTTCTTTGCCCTTTTTGACTACATTTCTAGTCACCTCTTCAACAGTGTCCGTAAAGCCTCGGAAGTCAGGACACAGTTTTCTCCAAATTTGATCGTGTGACTTCATTCCATGCCTTACCTATGTTATCAACTGCATGGTAAATGTTGAAGCTCTTCCAGAATTACTTGAGAGATGATTCACCATCTTTCTCAGTTGCCCTGGTAGCCTGGGTGAATGTGCACCAAAGGTAGTAGGCTTTAAAGGATGCAAATATCCTCTGGTCCATGTGTTACAACAGTGCTGTGGTGTTGGGGGTTGGGGCATAGAAAGACTACTTTGATGTCAGGATTCATGTCATCAAGGGTAGGTTGATGACCAGGAGAATTGTTGAGGAGTAACGATGCTTTGAATGCAAGATTGTTTCTGCTGCAATAATTTGTGACACTTGGCACAAAATAGTGTTTAAGCCAATACTCAAAAATGTTCTATTGACCCACTGCTTATGATTGGATTTCCAAATCACTGGGAGAAATGATTTGGAAAATCCGGATGGTACACAAGCAGAGATGGAAGTTTAAAGTCACTTGCAGAATTGGCAGCAAACAGAGAAGTGAGCCTATCTTCAGCAGCTTTGTAACCCAGCATGGATTTCTCCTCTTCGGCAACGTAGGTTCTTGACGACATTTTCTTATCCATTAGAACCCAGTTTCGTCAATACTAAAAACTTGCTGTGCACAATACCCATCCTTATCAATGATTTCAGCCAATGTCGCAGGAAAAACACAAGCTGCCTCCTCATCAGCACTGGAATTTCACCTGAGACCTTGATGTTATGCAAATTGGCTCTGACTTTAAAATGCATAAACCACCCGCTACTTGCATTAAAAGACTCAGCATTAGAACTCTCCCCCTGTTGCTCCTTTAGATCATCATAAAGATCCCTAGCCTTTTCCTGAATTATGTCTGAACCCATAGGATCATAGCGTTGATTTTGGTGCTGCAGCTAAACTATTAACAGTTTCTGAACTTGAGCGATAAGCCTAACACACTGCCTCGTTATCATAGTTGATTGATAGTTGATTTCCTGGATTCTTAGCTTGTCTTTAGGATGGTCACGTTTGGGTGATAGCTGAAACTCTACAGAGTGAGTGTCTCATCTTTTTCGGACATCTTAATTATCTCTATTTTTGATTTCATATAATCGTCCTACATTTCTTTGAAGAAGAAACATCTTTTGCATCAGATTTATACTTTTCTGCCATTATTATGGGCAAATAAACTTTAAATTTTAAGAAAGAGTTTGCAAAAAACAAAGTTACCAAGCTCTGGACTGCATGGGTGCGACAAACAGCAACTGAACATCAATGCACATGTACAGTATGGGTGTCACTAATGTGGCGTTGTGAGGTCGCAACTGAGGTTGGCACTGACGTGGCGTCGGGAGGTCGAACCTGATGTGGGAAAGTCGGAAATGGGTGTCAATTTACAAACATCGTAAATGCTTTCATTGTAACTTGAGCATCGCAGGGGGGCATTTTCCCATTCCTCCCGCAACAGGAATCGTAGCACTGCAAAGGTCGGTTGAACTTGGGCAGGATTTGCCAGTTTTGGGGCGAGTGTGGCCGGAAAATCCTGCTCCTAAAGTCAAGGACTGCCTGTACTGCTTCTGAGGAGCTATCCAACAGAAAGATCAGTCATACATTCATATATCCGTTTTGTACCCATCAGGTCTGCCGGGCCTGGCTCCCTTGTGAACAACAGCCTCTGCATTCATTGATTATCTGTCAAAGTGATATATGTGGTCTTCTGTCTGCAGATGTGGAAGTGTACAAACTGCTGGGCGTGCACAGGCCACCTTTCATGCAACAGGACTTGTTCAGTATCCACCTGTTCAATGCTTCTGTCAGAAAGCTGAGATTATCATCATTGGAGCTGGGAGAAATTTGGAACAGCAAAACCGAAGAGGAAGCAGAAAAAAAAACAACAAAGAATAAAACAAATGGTGCAAAGAAAGGGCTTGCAACTGTTAATTTATTCTTCTTCCTATCCAATTCAAATGAATCTTTGCCTGCAGCTGATCCCTTAGAAACCGTGGACACCCGAAGTGTGTGAATACTATTTGATGCTGCACGAGTGTATTGGGCACCAAAACTGTCTTAATTTTAATGCTGCCTTAAACCCCACCAAAAACTCATATGGAATAATAGAATAGCCACTGCCCATCTTGTAACCTGCAGTGATACTGGCATGGGAAGGTCACCAAAGCCAAATCATGGAGAAAATGATTTGCCTCTGCCTATCGGGTGGGTTCCTCAATATTGACACTTTCTAGGCAATTGCTTATTTGATCTTTATGGCTTCTTCCCCTTTCCTGCTGGCTCTATTCTCTTCGAGTGCCACACTGTTTAATTTGCCTCAATTGTAATGACATGAAATTTCCATAAAGCAGTGACACCATTGGGAGTCTATCCTGTAACTGATGGTGGTCCTTTAATTAACTGAGTGACCGTAGACTGAAGTAGTAGGCTGGATTCTATGTTGACAATCAGGCAGCTGACCCTGCTGTCTGTCTGTAAAATTGGGCATCATGGCATCGGCTCTGAAACCTGATAATGCAGGGGATGGGCACAAAATTGGAAGCCAGCCAGCCTTCCAAAAATGAGCAATTGTCTAATTGTTATGGCCATTAATGTGACAATTGACTGAAATTTTATGTAATTTTACCTAATGCGCATAGGGCAAACTGGGGGCGTAAATCTGGGCAGGCAAGCATGCACAGTACATGGGCACAATCTAAGCTTAGGAAAAGAGGGATTCACTCTGAAAATGTGGAGGTATCAGCTGAAGTTGCTGCTGGAAGTGAGGAGATTTTGAATTTTGGATCTTGGGGATACATTGGAAAGGAGGTTGTAGAAGGGAATCATTGTTCAGGGGGCCTTAAAAGAAAATAAGCAAATGTGGGTGTCAAGTGTTACTATCGCCTTGAGCATTGTGCGTTCTGGTGGAGGTTCCTGTGGTGAGAGGGGAAGTGAAGGAGTGAGAGGAGAGCAGCAGGACAGCGACAGATGTGTGCTGCTGACCGTACGCATGTGACGCCTGGAGTTTTTGTAGGGGAAGAAGGTTGCAGGAATCACTGTCACTAAGTCCATCCAAGAAGAAGTCCCTACCCAAGTGCAAAGAATACAGCGGCCATGGACAAACTACCTGCAGCTGAGAGAGTCATCAGTGCCTTCACCAGCTGCATTTGTCCTGGGAAACAGTATCATCTCTGTGTGAAATACTGGCAGCTGGAGATAAGTTCAAATTGTGATAGCAACCACCGGTGTCTATTGTGCTGAGAATAACTGTAGCCTCGAGCTTTTATGCCTCGGGCTCCTTCCAGGCAGCTTGCAGGCAGCAGCACATCACTGCATCAAGGTTGTAAAAGATGCGCTTTATAGGAGAGTGGATGACTTCACCAGCTGTACAATGGATAAAGTACAGTCAGGCTGAGAGATCCTGAGGGCTTTGGTGTTCACTTTGGATTCTCCAAAGGACAGGGAACTATCAATTGTACACATTACAGGAAAGCCATGAGTTGATTGGATCACAGGAAAGCTGTAAGTTGATTGGCTGGTGAGGATTCTGCTCAGGGACTGAGTCTAAACAACTGGAATGTAAAGCAATGTTAAAAATATGAGGCATTAATAACAAAAAACAAATGAGTAGCTGGAGAGTCTTATCTTGCATTTTTGCGTGGAGTGAAATTTTATGTTCCGTGGTGGTAGTGGCAAAGCCATAAAATGCGGCAAGCCATTCAAATCGCCATTGACTTTGGCGAGGCTTGAACATCTCACCAGCAATGGGGGTTGTAACATTCCATCGATCAGGTTTATTACCACAAGGTGACTAGTGGGGTTCCGCAGGGATCAATGCCAGGACCCTAACTGTTCACATTATACATTAATGATTTGGATGAAGGAACTGAATGTATTATCTCCAAATTTGCAGATTATACAAAGTTGGGTGGGAGGGTGAGCTGTGAGGAGGATGCAGAAATGCATCAGCGTGATTTGGACAGGTTAAGTGGGTGGGCATCTGCATGGCAGATGCAGTATAATGTGGATAAATGTGAGATTATACACTTTGGTAGCAATAATAGGAAGGCAGATTATTACTTGAATGGGTGTAAATTGAGAGAGGTGGATACTGAGCGTGACCTTGGTGTCCTTGTGCACCAGTCGCTGAAAGCAAGGCAGTAAAGAAGGCAAATGGTATGTTGGCCTTCATAGTGAGAGGATTTGAGTATAGGAATATGGATGTCTTGCTGCAATTGAATAGCCCATTGGTGAGGCCACACCTGGAGTATTGTGTGCCATTTTGGTGTCGTTATCTGAGGAAGAATGTCCTTGCTATAGAGGGAGTACAGCGAAGGTTTACCAGGCTGAATGTGTGGAGTATGAGGAGAAGGCAAGAGAATGACACTGAGTGAAATGCTATTCAGAGAGCTGATGCAGACGCAATGGCTTTTTTCTATGCTATAACAATTCTGTGATTCCATGATTCGCTCCAGCACCATTATTCGGGGGATGGATAATTGATGACAAACAAGGATTATCCATTAAAGAAATAACTCATGATCCCAATAAGGAATCCATGCTAGAGGTTAAGCACTTATGTAACATGAGTGGCCAGCACTGCTGCCTTACAGTGGCAGGTTCGATTCCAGCCTTGGGTGACTGTCTATGTGGAGTTTGCACATTCTCCCCATGTCTGTGTGGGTTTCCTCTGGGTGCTCCAGTTTCCTCCCACAGTCCAAAGATGTATATGTTTGGTGGATTGGCCATGGTAAATTCATGGGCTACAGGGATAGGGTAGAGTGGTGTGGGGGTGGAGGGGGATGCTGTTTCAGAGAGTCAGTGTAGACTCAATGGGCGAATGGCCTCATTCTGCACTGTAGGGATTCTCTGATTTTATGGTTCATGCATCCACCAAGGCCACAACTGAGTGGACCAAATAAGATTTTGCTGCCTCGACCGAGCTGCTGGTGCACTGCAGTATGCACCAGCTTGGGTCTCCTTGTTGATGTGGTCTGTTGCATCCTTCACAGTTGACCAGCCTCCATGCTTGGATGATGATGCAGAAGAGGATTTGGAAGAGGATCAGAAAGAACCAGATTGGCTTGCCATTCCACTCTTAGGACCAGCAGTGAGTGGGTGCCAGGGAGGCTCCAATGCTGATGTGCCTCTCCTGTAGCTCTGAAGGCTTTTGAATGTTCTCTGCAATCTCCTGCTCTGCCACCGACACAGTGACAGGATCCTCCACTGTTGTCACAGCCTGAGGTGTTGATGTCACTGCCAGATGGGCAGAAATGCCTGTCAGGACACCATCAGGAGAACCCTGAGACAACCCCCTTGGTGCAGACAGCAGTTGCTCATCCACTATTGTGAATTTCACTTGTACCTCCCTGCTTACCTGATTGGAATGAGGATCTGGTGAAGACCAGGTGTCTCTCTTACATTAACACTGCCTCATTTGAATCAGTGTCAAAGTGTTGGCTTTCACATCTGCATGTAAGTCTAGCACCATCTGAATGTGCTGCTGGTTCAGCATCTCCATGGAAGTCATGAATCTCTCAGTGAGGAAGACACCCATGTAGATGACATACGATCAGAATCCTCTCCAACTGTACTTTATTAAATATGAAAAAGCCCAAAACCTACAGGCACAATATTGTAAATAAATAAGACCGAACCACACAAAGGCAGGCTATACTGTAAGGGAATAATTTCCAAAAATTCCAATATTGAAGCAAAACTGATACTATTAAAGCACATTGGGATATTACCACAACAGTGGCACAAGATAGCTACAATCAGATAACCCAATTAAGAAGCAGAGGAGGCCATTGTTACAAATGGTCCCAGACAACAGCTATCACACCAATAGCATTCACAATGAATGGTTCGTGCAAGTCAGCTTTGGAGCCAGAGATACCTCAATTTAATGGAGTCCATTGTTTTTGATTATGGAAATAGCATCAGTGCAGAATGAATTTGCCTGGACCAGGGAACGTAGCAGCTAAAAAGATCGAAAGGTGCTAAGCCCTGACCATCAACCAGGATGGCTTCAGGAAATACGTTTATTCTCTGGCAGAATTCTATGATTCTATGAGAATGACTCCAGGGGATATATTAATGATATTCCGGTAAGAATCATCAAAAAAAGGACAAGATTGGACGGTCTGGCACTGCAGTCCAGGGGAGGTCAGGAATGGTCAGCCTGGCTCATGGACCTGCAATTCACACCGGAAGGACCAATCGCATGGGGAATTGTCAGTTATTACACAGAACTGAAGGGTATTGGAACTGAGGCTTTTAAAGTAACTTGAGGGTAACAAACCAAATTCTGGGGATCTTTGGGTTTGAATCGAAGAAGGTTTGGGCAGAAACGTATGCTCTTTGCTGTGGGTTTTTTTTAAGTCGAGGCCTTCTCATAAATCAACCTTCTCGGATTAAATGCCAATTTTCCGATGGTTCTGTTCCAAATCTGCCCAAGCTCCACCCTTGAATAAACCCTGTAAATACTCCTATTAAGAGTGTATTAAGTGGGTTTGCACCATGCTCTACGTTAAATGTTGACCATGAAATGGTCATCCCTTATTGCCCATTTTCATCAAAAGGTAGGACTAAAGATGGATGATTTAAAAAACAAGTAACATCCCTTATGAGGTGGCTGCATTAAAATAACACAGACAGATTTGCTGATATTTTTTCCAGATTTCCACATGTTCTACAGCCACTCGTTTCCAACACAATCTGCCATTAATATCAGGCCACAGTGTTTGGGGTGAAAATTCTGCTATCTACTGGATGAACCAACAGTTGTGGATTCATGTTCATGGAAATAATATCACCGCAGTAATTACAATTATTCCTGTAATGCTGTACTAAACCACAATTCATGTTTGTTAGATTGTTAATAAATTTGGCTGATTCCTGGTTGTGAAATGCTCAAAGAATTGTTAGTTATACATTTGATTTCACACCCAATGTCGTTGGGGTAATTTTTGTCTACCAATTGCCCATTTTCACCAAAAGGTAGGACTAAAGATGGATGGTTTAAAAAACAAGTAACATCCCTTACTGGTCACCAAAACTCCTGTGTGACTCAATGATTGACAAACTTCAAAATGGGTAACCTACACCAGTGAGGCGGCATGGTGGCGCGGTGGTTAGCACTGCTGCCTCACAGTGCCAGGGACCCAGGTTCGATTCCGGCCTTGGGTGACTGTGCGAAGTCTGTATGTTCTCCTCGTGTTTCTCCTTGTGTCTGCATGGGTTTCTTCCAGGTGCCCCAGTTTCCTCCCACAGTCCAAAGATGTGCAGGTTTGGTGGATTGGCCATGCTAAATTGCCCGTGAGTGTCAGGGGGATTAGCAGAGTGAATATGTGGGAATAGGGCCTGGCTGGGATCGTTGTCGGTGCAGATTCGATGGGCCAAATGGCCTCCTTCTGCACCGGAGACATTCTATGATCCTATGTTGTAAGAAGTTGATGGAATTTCAGGTATCAATGGGTGGATTATACACAAACATGCACTTCTCATTGTTACAGGACAAAGAGCATCTAAATCAGTTGTCCTTTGAAGAAGCTGTTACAGAAATGCTTCAAAATAATCTGTGACACCTTCTGAACCCAGAACTGCCTTTCAGCTGCTGCTCATGTTCATCCACAGGATTACTCCCTCCACAAAGTAACAACTTACAACTTGGCTTCACAGAGGCACCATCTTCATCAGACTCACCTGATGAAGGGGCAGTGCTCCGAAAGCTTGTGCTACCAAATAAACCTGTTGGACTTTAACTTGGTGTTGTGAGACTACTTACTGTGCCCACCCCAGTCCAACGCTGGCAACTCCACATCATAACACTATAGGTGAGCAGTGTGCTTGCCCACCTTTGGTCCAATCCATGCGACATCTAATAAATACTGAATCCACTTTATCCTGAATCTTATACAATCAATTTTGATGTATTTGTTTGAAAAAGTGAAACATCAAGGGGTGAGTTACTACCCTGTAGCAATATTAACTAATATATCATTTCAAATGGACGATACTTCATATGAAGTGTTGAACACATAATGATAATCGATCTATAATTTGTTAAATCTAAATGATAACATGCAAAACAATGCTTAGAATAATGCACTAGTCACTGAAAGAAATAGCAACACATCAGTAAGTGATTCCTGATCAATGTACATTACTTATAAATTAACACATTGTTGATATTTTTGAAATTACAAGACCATCAATCAATTGAGCAATTCTAATGATCAGTGTTCATGAATGTGAGGAGATGCCCAAAATTGAATTATCACCTTTAATTCATTGCTCGTAGTTTATTGTACTCTGTAAGATATATTGGATAGCTCCACCAATTTTTATACAGTATTTTCAAACTTACCATTATGTAGCAAGCAATGTGATGATGATAAGATAATAGTGAAAAGGTGGCAATGAAAATAAGCATCCAGAGACTTCTACTGTACCGTTGTAACTTTAATTGGCTACAAAATGTGCTCCATATTAGATCTTCTCTCCTTGAGTCTCTGCCCAAAGGCAGATCCTTGGCGATTACCTGCACTGCAAAGTGCCAAGATTTTTCTTTCCTCTGGTAAGGTGTGGAGACGGACCTTGAGTCTACTTCAGCTGGAACAGGGATTGAACCCTGTGCTGCTGGTATTGAGCTGATTCATGCATTAACTGTTTAGCTAACTGAGCTAACCACATCCCACTCTTCTGTATAATAGATAACAAATCCTAAAATTAAAGACTCTGAAATTCCAGCCACTGGAATTGTAGGGATGGACACACATTCATCACCAGATGCTGTTTACCGCTGAGAATGCAACCTATTTAACCAGCACCAGAAGTGGCACCAAGTGCCAACTCCCTCACTCCACAGTAGGATGCTAGCATCCTCCTCTAAAAAACTAAAGCTGAAAGAGCATCACACGTACGCAAAGGTATTAAGGATCATTTCAGTAGATTTTATGTCAGAGTCATGGAACTGTCCAATGACATCTGAAAAGAGGTCAACACAAAGCAACATAATCTGAAATGAGTGATGGCACCAGGAACGTTTATTTTCCATTTATCCTGGTAAAGAGATCTTAGAACAATTCAATGCATCCTTAGTGGACACTAACTGTCCAGCTATTGAGACCATTTGGAGTGAATGAAAGAAAGTGGCCTTCGAGAGTTTTGGATTGAGAGCCTTCAGTATCTCTGAGTTTTTTTTCTCATATTGTCTGCTGAACAATGGGCATTCAATTACAGGCAAAAGTTACATGTCTAAAATGGTGGCACAATGTTAGCAGTACTGCCTCACAGCGCCACAGTCCAAAGATATGCAGGTTAGGTGGATTAGCCATGCTAAATTGCTCGTTACGGTCTCAAGATGTGTAGGTTAGGAGGATTAGTGGGGTAAATGTGAGGGGTTAAAGGATAAGGCAGGGATTGGGCCTGGGTAAAATATTCTATGCAGACTCGATGGGCTGAATGGCCTCCTCTGTACTGTAGGGATTCTATGATTCAATGATTCTATATCTGCCTTAATGCTTCTGTCCTTTCCTCTTGATGACTTTGTGACTTCTTCAGCTAGCCCCTCAGCTGAATGCAGCTATCATGCTACAGGAACAGGATGCCTATGTCTGTAGAGGGTTCCTCCAAGATTCAAAAACATGGCAACAAAGGCCAACTTGGCCCAAGGAAGTTCAGTAAACAACAGTACAGGCAAGTACAACTGGCAATACCAAGACATTGTCATGTAAAGAACATAGCTCATTCTGGAAATACTCAGCAGGTCTGGCAGCATCATTTGGGTAGTGATAACTAGAATGTGGCAGGAAGGAACAGAGGGTCCAAACTTAAGAAACATGATCTGTGAACCAGCAGATAAGGCCAGAGATTGCAAACATGGTTAAAAAAAGACAAAGTTAAAGATTCTGAATGCATTGGTAACAAAATGATTGAGTTATTTGTACGAAGAAAAATAAATACCTATGACTTGATAGCCATCACAGAGACATGGTTACAGGGTGACCAAGGTTGGGACATGAATATTGAAGGACATTTAACATTTTGAAAAGATAAGAAGCTAGGAAAAGGTGGCTGGGTTGCTCTGTTACTTAAGAATGTCATTAGTACAGTAGTGAGAGGTGACCTTAGCTTGAAAGAGCAAGATGCAGAATCAGTTTGGGTAGAGATAAGAAATAGTAAAGGTAAGAGCTCACTTGAGAAAATAGTTTATAGGCACCTTAAGAGTAGTTACACCCTAAGAGTATACAGAAAGATTTTTTAAAAATGGATATGTAAGAAAGGTCCCACAATAATCATGAGTAAGTTTAATCTGCATGTAAGCTTGATGAATCAGATTGAGTCTGGAAAGTTATTTCATAGAATGTAATCAGGACATTTTTTAGAGCAGTATGTTCTCAAGCCAACCAGGGAGCAAGGCTATTCTGGACCTGGTAATGAGCAATGAGACAGGATTAATCAATAACCTTGTGATAAAAACGTCTCTAGCCGATAGCAATCACAACATGATAGAATTTCATGTTCAGCTTGAAGAGAGAACTGTGGATCTAAAACTCATATTTTAAACCTGAATAAAGAAAATAGTACAGGTGCAAAGGCAGATCTAGCTAAAGCGAATTGGGAAACTAGGTTAAAAGCACAGTAGAGATGCAGTGGAGGACTTTTAAGGAGCTATCTCAGCAAAGATTTACCCCAGTAAGAAAGAAAGACTCTTCAAGAAGGATGCATCATCCAAGGCTGAATAAGGAAGTTAAGGCTTGCATCATTTGAAAGGAACCAAGCACAGGTCTGCAAAGATTACTAGTAAATCAGAAGATTAGCCAGATTTAAGAACCAGCAAAGGATGACCAAAAAATAATAAAGAATGAGAAAGTAGAGTATGAGAGAAAGCTGGCTAGTAACATAAAAACAGATAGTAAGAGTTTCTACAAGTATTTGAATCGAAAAATATTAACTAAAGCTAGTGTTTGTCCTCCAGTGGGGGAGCCTGGGGGAATTGATAATGTAAAACATGCAAATTGCAAGTGTTGAACTGGTATTTTGTGTTTGTCTTCACTGGAGAAGACACAGATAGTATGCCAAAAATACCTGTGATGCAAGAGGTGAAAGGGAAGGAGAAACTTCCATTAGAATTCCCAGAGAAAGGGTACTGAGAAATGTATAAAACCTAAAAGCTGACAAGTCTCCAGGACCTGATGGTCTAAATTTTAGGGCCTTAAAAGAAGCAGCTGCTCAGAGAGCCGATGCAATTGTTGTAATATTTCAAAACCCCCTAGATTCTGGAAGAGTCTGATCAGATTGGAAAATAATAAATGCAACATCTTTATTCAAGAAAGGAGAGAGGCAGAACAAAGAGAATAGAGGTCAGTTAGCCTAACATATGTCATTGAGAACTTGCTCTAACATATTATTAGGGAGATTATAGCAGGATACTCAGAAAACGATATTGGAAATCGGCGCTGAG
Source organism: Mustelus asterias (assembly GCF_964213995.1). NCBI lineage: Eukaryota > Metazoa > Chordata > Chondrichthyes > Carcharhiniformes > Triakidae > Mustelus > Mustelus asterias. The sequence goes on from NC_135814.1 coordinate 47,517,769, forward strand.
TTGATTACAATATGGAAATCAGCATTTCCATGTCATTAGTAGGCCTGAAACTGACCCTGGCACTGCCCAAGAGGCAAACTAGCAATGCCCACGGGGCACCTTGGCACTGCCCACTGGGTGGTGACATAGGGACTAGCCCGAGGAGGTCCAGGAGACCAGTGATCAGTGGCTGAGGAGGTCTGGGAGGCCAACGATTTGGGGGAGGGGGGGTGGTTCCAGGGAAGGCCAGCAATTGGAGGTCAGTGATCAGGGGGCTGACAATGTGGGGCCAGTGCGCATGTGTTGATCCCCGCACTGACAGATTGGCGCATGTGCAGTGGTGCACTCAGAACTATGCTGCTCGCCTCTCAAGCAGGAATAGGCCACGACCCCTGATTTCCAGAGTGAATTCTGTGCAGAGTCTCAGAGATTCATTCTGGAAATCACGCAAAAAAAAACAACATTGGATTTACTCCAATTTTCAAGCAAATTGGGACTTTGAATGTTTTTGGGAGCATCTCGGCCCACATCTGCAATACCATGTACAGTTTTGGTCTCCTTATTTGAAAATATATATTCCTATATTAGAAGCAGGTCAGATAAGGTTCCCTCGACTCATTCCTGGGATGCACAGCTTATCTTGAAAAGAAAGGTTGAAGAGATTGGGCCTATGCCCATTGTAGTTTAGAAGAATGGGATGTGCTTGTATTCAAGTGCATAAGATTATGAGGGGACTTGGTAGGGTAGGTACCAGGAGGATATTTTTATTTGTAGGAGAGACCAGAACTAGGGGTCACAGTTTAAGAATAAGAGGCCTCCCTCTTTCCTTTCTCTCAGAGGGTCATTAATATGTGGAACTCTCTTCCCCAGAGAGCAGTGGAGGCTGGGTTATTGAATTCATTCGAAGCAGAGTTAGACACATTTTTGATAGACAAGGGAGTCAAGGGTTATGGGGGCAGACAGGAAAGCGGAGTTGAGACTACAACCAGATCAGCCATGATCTAACTGAATGGCAGGTCAGGCTCGAAGGGCCAATTGGCTTTCTCCTACTCCTAAGTCCTATGTTCTGACTTTCCCAGTCGCTCCTCCTCCTCCTAATTATCTTCCATCCCTTTTAAGTATCTAGCTGAGGTTGGTGGCATTAATGCCGCATCCAAAATTCACAGCATTTTTGTCCGACGTCCGGGAGGTGCCTGCAGTTCACTAATCTCAGTTAAATGAGGCCTGAGGCCCAATATTAGACATGGATCTCTGGTTTATGAACTTAGACACCGGAATTGTTTGCTGTGCCCAGTTCATAATGGCAACTATTTTATAGTAAGAAGTCTCACAACACCAGGTTAAAGTCCAACAGGTTTATTTGGTAGCAAATACCATAAGCTTTCGGAGCGCTGCCCCTTCGTCAGATGGAGTAGTTATCTGTTCTCCAACAGTACACAGACACAGAAATCAAGTTCCAGAATACTAATTAGAATGCAAATCTCTACAGCCAGCCAGGTCTTAAAAGGTACAGATAATGTGGGTGGAGGGAACATTAAACACAGGTTAAAGAGATGTGTATTGTCTCCAGACAGAACAGCTAGTGATATTATGCAAGATCAGGGGGAAAGCTGTGGCGAGCTGTGGGGGTTACTGATAATGTGACATAAATCCAACATCCCGGTTTAGGCCATCCTCATGTGTGCGGAACTTGGCTATCAGTTTCTGCTCAGCGACTCTGCGCTGTCGTGTGTTGTGAAGGCCGCCTTGGAGAACGCTTACCTGAAGATCCAAGGCTGAATGCCCGTGACTGCTGAAGTGCTCCCCCACAGGAAGAGAACAGTCTTGCCTGGTGATTGTCGAGCGGTGTTCATTCATCCGTTATCGTAGCGTCTGCATGGTTTCCCCAATGTACCATGCCTCGGGACATCCTTTCCTGCAGCGTATCAGGTAGACAACGTTGGCCGAGTTGCAAGAGTATGTACCTGGTAGATGGTGTTCTCACGTGAGATGATGGCATCCGTGTCGATGATCCGGCACATCTTGCAGAGGTTGCTTTGGCAGGGTTGTGTGGTGTCATGGTCACTGTTCTCCTGAAGGCTGGGTAGTTTGCTGCGGACAATGGTCTGTTTGAGGTTGTGCGGTTGTTTGAAGGCAAGAAGTGAGGGTGTGGGGATGGCCTTGGCGAGATGTTCGTCTTCATCAATGACATGTTGAAGGCTCCGGAGGAGATGCCGTAGCTTCTCCGCTCCGCTCTCCGGAGCGGAGAAGCTACGGCATCTCCTCCGGAGCCTTCAACATGTCATTGATGAAGACGAACATCTCGCCAAGGCCATCCCCACACCCTCACTTCTTGCCTTCAAACAACCGCACAACCTCAAACAGACCATTGTCCGCAGCAAACTACCCAGCCTTCAGGAGAACAGTGACCATGACACCACACAACCCTGCCACAGCAACCTCTGCAAGATGTGCCGGATCATCGACACGGATGCCATCATCTCACGTGAGAACACCATCTACCAGGTACATACTCTTGCAACTCGGCCAACGTTGTCTACCTGATACGCTGCAGGAAAGGATGTCCCGAGGCATGGTACATTGGGGAAACCATGCAGACGCTACGATAACGGATGAATGAACACCGCTCGACAATCACCAGGCAAGACTGTTCTCTTCCTGTGGGGGAGCACTTCAGCAGTCACGGGCATTCAGCCTTGGATCTTCAGGTAAGCGTTCTCCAAGGCGGCCTTCACAACACACGACAGCGCAGAGTCGCTGAGCAGAAACTGATAGCCAAGTTCCGCACACATGAGGATGGCCTAAACCGGGATGTTGGATTTATGTCACATTATCAGTAACCCCCACAGCTCGCCACAGCTTTCCCCCTGATCTTGCATAATATCACTAGCTGTTCTGTCTGGAGACAATACACATCTCTTTAACCTGTGTTTAATGTTCCCTCCACCCACATTGTCTGTACCTTTTAAGACCTGGCTGGCTGTAGAGATTTGCATTCTAATTAGTATTCTGGAACTTGATTTCTGTGTCTGTGTACTGTTGGAGAACAGATAACTACTCCATCTGACGAAGGGGCAGCGCTCCGAAAGCTTATGGTATTTGCTACCAAATAAACCTGTTGGACTTTAACCTGGTGTTGTGAGACTTCTTACTGTGCTTACCCCAGTCCAACGCCGGCATCTCCACAACTATTTTATAGGCATCCAGTTTTCTTTATGCCAGGATGAGGAAATCTTTATGGATGCATTTATTATGTTGCGTGCAATGAAGTCATAAATCCAAGAAGATTTCTTCTCGGTACTTAACATTTCCTGGCAACAATGGACACAAGTTCTTATGGGATATATTTATAGTTTGACCAGTTATTATTCATTATGAGTACTGAAAAAGCACCACATTGGCAAACTGAGCAATTCTCTCTTAACCCTTCTGAATTCACATTGCCGGTAGAAAGTCTGGAAACATATATTGGAAATTTTGGATGCACAGTGTACATGATTTGATGACCATTTGCACACATTTAAATTTGTGCTATTTGTTGTTATTTGCGAATCAGAAAATTCCCCACAACATCATCTTATTCAATAAACTAAAACTCAGCAGAAAGACTGCTAAGATGTGTCTGATGAGAATTATTCATTAACTATAAAATGTTTCTTGTTGACATCTAAACATAATCAGAGATTATCAAACAGAATTAAATATTAACAGTATCTTTGGACAGAAGAATTGCCTCCCACAACTCTTTTGCTGCCCTTTTATATAGAGGCGGTCGGTCGCATAAGGAAACACTACTTTAAGTAAGTTTATTTATTGGTGTCACAAGTAGGCTTAGGTTAACACAGCAATGAAGTTACTGTGAAAATCCCCTAGTCACCACACTCTGGTGCCTTTTTGGGTACACAAAGGGAGAATTTAGCATGGCATATGCACCTCAACAGCATGTCTTTCAGACAGGGAGGAAAACGGAGCACTCAGAGGAAACCCACACAGACACGGGGAGAACATGTGGACTCCACACAGACAATCACCCAAGCCAGGAATCGAACCCGGGTGGCTGGCTCTGGAAAGCAGCAGTGTTAACCGTTGTGCCACCATGCCGCCTGTGGAACTGAAATTATAACTGACCAATCTGTTGCTATTTTATATGTAAGACAAAATATACGACTTTTGACCACTACAATTCGGTAAATAAAAATATCCGTCACTGGTCTCTGTCTGCTTCAACCAAAGCTGCATACCAAGATTTTGTACAATGTACCTTATACTGTGGAACATTGTTAACATAAGTTACAACTCAGAGATAAGCACAGGTTTCTCAGAGAAAACCATTTAACATTAAAGTCATGCTGTAATAACCCTTTGAGCACTGAATTCTTTTTGCGGTATTAACAACTGCATATTTCATCATTTAATATCAACATAATCATAATTCTGAAATATTTTAAGATTTAATTAGAAGCATGAAAAGAAGAGAATGAATTCTCAGCGGCATGCCCCAAACTAAGCATTGAAACATTGGCATATTTTCATTCGAATGTAAAATGCTGCCGCAGTTATCAAAGAGTTAATGGTTATATTGTTTCACTGCTACACGATCTCTGAAATAGAAGGCTCCATTTCCAATTTTAAAAACATGCTGTTATAATGAAACAAGCATAGAAACGTCTCTTTGCGGGACTGCACGGTAACTGTTTAGTCCTTGCTGTTGCAAGAATCACTATGAATAAGTCAATTTTATTTTGGATGGGAAAGGCGACTTGTAGTATGCTGTAGTTTCTTCCAGTTTGACCTCTCCTCTCCTGTGTTTAATACAAATAAAGGTGATCAAAGATATATATAACTTATATGTTATATAAGTATAACATATACTAACTTGGTTAAGTTAGGCCTGATGACCTCACATATTGATAAAGAATGGGATGCAGTTTGCCACTATTCGATGCTGTTGGATGGGGCATCTACAGCTGGGGCACGTGCATCTTGTCTAATACAAAGAATGGAATTTTACTTGTCCTTGGGTGGCAAGAATGGAGGCAGAGAGGACCATTAAATGCCGAAGAGCTGGATCAGATGGGACCCCCAATACATTCCCACCACTAAAGAGGTTTCCCAGCAGCAGGGATGACAACAGCTCAGCCGACCACGGAACAGGGTTACAAGAGAATATGATGGCTATCCCTCATTTTCTCTCGCAACCAATTTGGGTTTAGTTATTATTTGTGCTACCCCTTGCATGGCAGGAAAGAAAGTTGCAGATTTTAGCTCACAATATTTTGATCTCTTCATAGAAATGGTCGTAGAAATATAGAAACATAGAAAAACTACAGCACAAAAACAGGCCCTTCGGCCCCACAAGTGGTGCCGAACATATCCCTACCTTTTAGGCCTACCTATAACCCTCCATCCTATTAAGTCCCATGTACTCATCCAGGAGTCTCTTAAAAGACCCTACTGAGGCAAAAGGTATGAGAGAAGTTATTAGAAATAGACCACAGCATGTCTTCCAGTGCTTTAAATGGTTGCACGATAAGGGATGAGATTTTGCAGGAGACTTGGAGGCCCCATCATTGAGGTGGTTTCCAGCACACTTGAGCAGGACACAGGGCGTCCTCCACTATATTGCCAGGAGGAGGCAATAAAGGGCTGGTAGGTGGGGGAGGCAGTTAATTAAGGATGTTGGGCGGGCCATCCCCACTCTTAAAGAGGTGGAAATAGTGATGTCATGAATGTGAGACAAGAAGCTCATCTTGTGATGAAATGTCCCAAGATATCACAAGATAATTCTGAATAAATGAATCTATTTGGCTGACAGTTACATGGGTAAGGTGGGTATAGAGGGATATGGACCAAACGTGGGAAATTGGGACTAGATTAGTGGTTTAAAAAAAAGGGTGGCATGGACAATTTGGGCCGAAGGGTCTGTTTCCATGCTGTAAACGTCAATCACTCTATGACTCTATTTCAATTCACCTATCCAGAACTACTCTACAGTCCACACCACAGTAACATCTAATTGTATCTTGAGTGATTTAGAATTTCACCTCAACATCTCATTCCAGAAGTCCATTCTGTGTGCTGATCACACTCTGTGTGAAGAGATGAAGAGGAAATTTTTAGTTTTGGGTCCAAATCTGCTTTATAAATGTTGATATTTGGGACTGAATTTTCAAGCCCTGTCAGAATAGGAATAGAGGCAGGTGGGGCCCAAAATTACAGCACCGGCCGATGTTCTGCCTTCTGACACTGTTCCTGGTCCTGGCCATTATCGTGGATGTGGGTTCAAGGTCAATGACAGGAGGATGACCAGAATTTTTCAGTCAGCCTCCAGTTTCCTGTACCAATGGGGGTTAATTTTGGTATCTAGGGGTTGTGTCTCCAGTGGCAGGCAAGCACTCCAGGAAGGTTCAGAAGCCCTCCCTGCATGTCTGAATGTTGCAGCAGCCAAACATGCTGCTCTGCAGAGTGTGGGCCTGGCATAGGAATCTATTTGTGAGTGAAAGATTTCCTAGAATCATAGAATCATACCGTGCAGAAGAGGTTCCTTGGCCCATTGAGTCTACATTAACGTGTGAAAAACACCTGACCTCCCACCTAATCCCACTTATTAGCACTAGGCCCATAACTTTGAATGTTATAATGCGCCAAGTGCTCAACCAGATACCTTTTAAAGAATGTGAGGCAACTCACCTCTACCACCCTCCCAGCCAGCACATTCCAGACCGTCACCACCCTCTGGGCAAAAAGATTATTCCTCACATACGCCCTAAACCTTTTGCCCCTCCCTTGAGCTTGCATCTCCTCGTGACGAACCCTTCAACTAAGGGGAACAGCTGTTCCCTATCCACTCTGTTCATGCCCCTCATAATCTTGTACACATTGATCAGGTCACCCTTCAGTCTTCTCTGCTCCAATGAAAGCAACCCAATTCTATCCAACCGCTCTTCATAACTTAAATGTTCCATCCCAGGCAGCATTCAGGTGAATCACCTCTACATGTCCTCCAGTGCAGTCACATCCTTCCCATAATGTGATGACCAGAACTGCAAACAGTACTCTAGCTGTGGCCTCACCAAAGTTCTATATAACTCCAACATGACTTCCCTGCTTTTGTAATCTATGCCTCGATTGATAAAGGCAAGTGTCCCGTGTGCCTTTTTCACGCCCCCCAACCCCCACCCCCACCCCCACCCTACTAACATGCTCTTGAAGAAGTTACAGAGAAGGCACCTCTAATTTGAAGCATTCGGTCTCTTTGTGACCTTCCATTGCTGCCAGCTGCTCCTCTCAACCTGGAAGGCCATGATTGGTCCCCCAGCTTCAAGAACCTACACACCACCTTTAATTGGACAGGGAACATGTCTCTATATCAATTAACAGGGCTCCTCCATGAAAATCTCAGTGAATGTCTGTTACCCTCTGGGGGTAGTCAAGACCCGGAAACAGTGCCGACTTTTGTATGCTGCCTCCATAGGAAAATTCCAGCCTTTGGTCCTTTTCCTACAATATAATTTACAATAATTCAGCCAGAATTTGCACTGAAATTCTCCTAATCACCTGTCAAACCTTTGGCTGAAAATTGGTGGTAATATCAGAGAAACAGTATTACCAGCCACTTACACTGGAGCCTCCATCTTGTTCCACCGAAGTTAGTTACCTCCATATTCTGATTTCACCTCTTCCATTTTTACACTGTTTTCTACATCACTTTTTGTACGAGGGAGGTCATGCCTCATAAATTTGGTTGAGTTTTTTGAGGAGGTGACAAAAATGATTGACGAGGGAAGGGCTGTGGATGTCGTCTACATGGATTTTAGTAAAGCATTTGACAAGGTCTTTCATGGCAGGCTGGTGCAAAATGTTAAATCTCACGGGATCAAAGGTGAACTAGCTGGATGGGTACAGAACTGGCTTGGCCGTAGAAGACAGAGGGTAGCAGTGGAGGGGTCTTTTTCTGATTGGAGGCCTGTGACTAGTGGTGCTCCGCAGGGCTCTGTACTGGGACCTCTGCTGTTTGTGATATATATAAATGATTTGGAAGAAGATGTAGCTGGTCTGATTAGTAAGTTTGCGGATGACACAAAGATTGCTGGAGTTGCGGATAGTGATGAACATTGTCAGAGAATACAGCAGGATATAGATAGGCTGGAAAATTGGGCAGAGAAATGGCAGATGGAATTTAATCCAGATAAATGCGAAGTGATGCATTTTGGTAGATCTAATGCAGGGGGGAGCTATACAATAAATGGCAGAACCATCAGGAGTATAGACACACAGAGGGATCTGGGTGTGCAAGTCCACAGATCCTTAAAGGTGGCAGCACAGGTAGAAAAGGCGGTGAAGAAGGCATATGGCATGTTTGCCTTTATTGGACGGGGCATAGAGTATAAAAGTTGGCATATGATGTTGCAGTTATATAGAACGTTGGTTAGGCCACATTTGGAATACTGCGTCCAGTTCTGGTTGCCACACTACCAGAAGGACATGGAGGCTTTGGAGAGAGTGCAGAAAAGGTTTACCAGGATGTTGCCTGGTATGGAGGGTATTAGCTATGAGGTGAGATTGAGTAAACTAGTGTTGTTCTCCCTGGAAAGATGGAGGTTGAGGGGCGACCTAATAGAAGTTTATAAAATTATGAAGGGCATAGATAGGGTGAACAGTTGGAAACATTTTCCCAGGTCAGAAATGACAAACACAAGGGGTCACAAGCTCAAGGTAAGGGGGGCAAGGTTCAATACAGATATCCGGGGGACGTATTTTACACAGAGGGTGGTGGGGGCCTGGAATGCACTACCAAGTAAGGTGGTTGAGGCAGACACGCTAGGATCATTTAAGACTTATCTAGATAGCCACATGAACAGACTGGGAATAGAGGGATACAAACGGATGGTCTAGTTAGGAACGCATGATCGGTGCAGGCTTGGAGGGCTGAAGGGCCTGTTTCTGCGCTGTATTGTTCTTTGTTCTTTGTTCTATCACTATAAGATTGTCTCCCAATCCCAGATGTGTCTTTTCCAGACTGAGGAGCCCAAGTTTCATCTGTTTTTGTTCAGACACCCAGCACTGGGGATCAGTTACATTCTACTGCCTCTAATCCTTGGCTGTTTCCCTTATGGTTCAGCAACCAGAACTGAACACAACACTCAAGCTGATGCTTGATCAGACCATTACACAGTTTGATCTTAGCATCTGCAGATATATTCAATTATTTTGGCCTTATAGCTTCATTATTTACTGCTCTGTGTTTACTAGGCATGTTTAGCACTAGGTCGACTAAGATTCCTAGGTGCTTTCCAGCTTCATCCATAGTTATGTCAACACCACTTATTACGTGTGTTCACCATCTTTCCTTCAATGGTCTAATACCTTGGACTTTTCTGCATTAAATTCCATCTTTCATTGGTCTGCCCACAAACATATTAAGTCCCATATGTCATGTAACTTCTGAGTTGCTCCTTTGGTTCTACTGCCGATTTCAACTTGGTGTTATCAGAAAATTTGACCATGATCTTCTATGGGTGGCACAATGGCACAAAGGTTAGCACTGCTGCCTCACAGCACCAGGGACCCGGGTTTGATTCTGGCCTTGGGTCACTGTCTGTGTGGAGTTTGCACGTTCTCCCCTTGTCTGTGTGGGTTTTCTCCCACAGTCCAAAGATGTGCGGGTTAGGTTCATTTGCCATGCTTAATTGCCCATTCTGCAGCTTTGTTCAACCACCTTTGTTTCTTCATCTCTCTTTGCCTGGCCTGGAGCAAGCTTTTGCTTGATGGTACATGGCTTTTCCTGCTGGTGTTTTTTTGTCAGTTATATAGGATCCGTGAGTAAAGGTAAAGTCGTTATAATCCCAGATGACCATGGACTGCTCCCGACTTTGAGGGGGAGAGCTGACTGGTGGTGATTTAACCTGAGGATCACCACACCTCAGACGAGGGGCAAGGTTGAGAAGGCGGGGCCTTCATGAATAACCTCAGCCGTTACGGAAATTGAACCCATGCTGCTGGCATCGCTCGACATCACAAGCCAGCTGTCCAGCCAACTGAGCTGAACTGACCCACTCACAGGATCTGTGAGTATTGTGCATATCATTTACAAGGTTGGCTATATTGTGATGACCCACGTGCTTTGGGAAGCATGTACTTTCTTTTTGTGCAATGTACCTTTAAGACAAAAGTGGGCTGGGAAATATTCTTAAAGTGGGCTAATTAGTTTGCTGATTAGGCTCCATAAAATTGCCATGGAGATAAACAGCTTAGAAGCAAAGGGTAAATAGAAAATTAATTGATGTGGGCTTGGGTCAGCCTGTCTTGGTTTACTATTTGGTTGTTCAGTGGTTGAATCTGTGTAAAGAGGAGACAAGCAAGGTTCTCTCTGAATGGAACAGTCTTTTGTTTTGCAGTCTTCAAGCAAATCCTTGAGAATTGAGCAGAGACAGTGTCACTGTGTGTTATACTGTTGGAATGAGCAAAAAGTGGAAGACAGGGAAGACAAGGGATTGTGAATTGGACAAGACGCATTGCTGCTGTCTCAGTGTTGCAGAGCCCACCAGACCGTGTCAAGGGATGGGTAAAGGGAGTGTCTGGAAATTTTGTACCTCCAGTGTTGAAGACATTTTCAGATAGGCCTGGGCAGCACAAATCTGCCCATCAAACTTTCTAGGCAAATGTCACGCATGTGTGCAGGTCAGAATCTCTGCAGGGTCCCAGTGAACAACAGTGGTGAATGTCTCAACATTTGCTGCTTTTGGCATCAGAAGATCCAGACCCTTATTTCTTTCAAATATTCACAAAGGAAAACAAGAGTAGTATGCCCGATGGTAACCAAAGTACAATCAATTCTATAAATGAGGTGGAAGCCCTGGAACTGCTGAAAGCACACAAATAAATGACTTTTCAGCGACGTATGGTATTTATCCCAGAGAGTTGAAAGTGATTAGGGAGATTTGTGAAGTGCTGGCAATTATGAGTAAGTCATGGATACTGAGGAGATCGGCATCAATCAGTGGGTTTGAAACAGGCAATGTGTGCCCAGTTACAGAACAGGGTATAAAACAGACACCTGCAACTACAGACTCATTAATCTCACTTCCCTTCAATATAGAAAATGCCTCAGTTTAGATAACAAAGTCTCATGCAATATTTTGTGTAATACTGAGATGTTCTGCAATCGCACTATAATCTTTAAGAATTCAGTTTGATTTTGTCTCTTTACTAATTAAGTCTTTGATATTGATGCTGAGAGACTTCACTATTTAAAACCCTTTCTTTCCTACATTTTTAATATTGAACAATTTTCTGCATACAAAATTACTTATGTTTTGTTGTTGAATTCCTGCCATTTACAGTGACATTGCTTAAGGGATGTGTTTTCTGTACTATAGCCACAAGTTTTCCATTTGTTGTATTTCTCTACCCTTGCACCTATCCCGACCAACTCAGCCACCACCATGTCCCCGCACAACCCCTGCCTTTGATTTTATCATCAAAAGCTGCAGTGGGGTTCAAAGCATTGAAATCATTTCAAAATGTTTGAAATTGTTAACACTTTCCCTGGATTTTAGCAATTTTTTTTTTAGCCACCTAACTTACATAGACGTCACTGCAGCCAGAATGTCATAAAAGAGTGGAAGGAGTTGACAAGCTGCTCCTTTTATCTTGCTTGTTTGTTTTAAAATAACACTACACAACCTGGCTTTGACAGACTTATTCTTCCACTTTCGTTTCTACTGCAAGACACCCTGAAACTGAAGTGTGCCTCAAGAAATTACCAACACATGGAGTATGCATTGTCCTCGATGCAAGATTCTTTATCCTGTCAGATTAGGACTCATGATATGACAGGAAGGGAAGCCTTCCCTTTATATGCCAGCTAGGAGAACAAAAGCTGTCACTGATGGTGTAATGTGCTGTGTATTATCACTCTGACTGATCCAGAGGCCCAGAGACTGTCATCTTTTTAGACTGTACAAGTCAACACAAATAAAACCGAGGAGGCAAATAATAATGCCTGAGATAGATCCAGGCTCATTTTCCACAGTACTTCTTATTCAAACCTTGGAAATGACATGATGTGAAAAATGAGCCTGTGTCTAGTTCAGTGCCCATTAGTGTGTGAGCACATTATCTTCCACTTTTCATACTGAATCCTGCTGTACACTGTGTCAGCTGTTCCTATGCTGCCGCTCAGCTTTTACAGGCATTTGACCATCATCTTTCAAACAAAAGCAGATAATATCCTAATATAATTTGTGAATGTTCTTACTCAGTGTTTTGGTGGACAGATGCCATCAGCAGTCTTTCTGGTGCACAGGAGTCAAAAGTTCTGTTTCCTTGGGCATATGTTCACAGCGAACGAAACTTACAACTGAATCCAGATTACTGTCTTGTGCGGTGCTGTGAAATCCTTGCTCATTACTCCAGAAGGGGTCAAGAAAATAGCAAACATATGAGAAACAGATAGAGTCACCGCTCTGTCAGCAATCAGCATCATCGCTTTGTCCGCATTCCTTAAAATAAACATTTTTGTTGCCCGCCAATGTGGGAAAATCAATTAATTTCTCATATCACTCCTTCAGCGCTGCACTATTTTGGCCAGGGTCGGTGACTCAAGCTGCGAAGATTTGCCTTTCAACAGCTCTATCTGATACAGAAGCTGACAGAGCTCAAGCAGAACATTTCCTGCCTTCAGAAAGAATCTAAAATAAAATCATGTTCAGGGAATGAGACAGTACCTCGGGAGGTTTTAACACTGTCAGTAACACTGCCATTTTTCCTACAAGAATCCCTGTAACTGTCCTTTATAACCTTTAATTCACAGCCCCAAAATATCTCTCAATTACCTCTTGGGCAGAATTATGCATATTTTAAAATTCTCTCAGGGATAAAACACTAAAAGCTGGGGTGTTATGGTTCAATGGTTTAAATTACTATGTACTTAATTAAACAATATAAAGCATTGCAACCATGCCCTAAAATTTCAAGTGCTTTCATGTTGTGCTTCATCGTAGCGGCACAGAATCCTGAGGATGAACTCAGAATTAAACTTTAGACCAAGACAAGTAAGAATTTCAATATAAACTCTTAGACAAAAATGAGTAATCTTATTTTACAGTCCAGTATCTGATATTTACAGTGAGTGAGGATTATAATGGCTTTTCTGAGAATTTGCTGACTGGCTAATGGGGCGCTGAACTTTGCATCACGGAAGACAAATTTTTACTTTCACCACAAGTCTGACATTTAATTATTGGTAAGAGATGGTCGGCAGGATAACAAAACTAAAAACGACATACTAAATTAGCAATCTAAACATTCCAATTCTGACGATAGGTCACTGACTTGAAACGTTAACTCTGTTTCTCTCTCCACAGACGCTGCCCAGACCTGCTGAGTATTTGCAGCATTTTCTGCTCATACAGAACATTAGAATCCATACAATGCTGAAAGAGGCCACTCGGCCCATCGGGTCTGCACCGACTCTCAGAAAGAGCATCTTTTTACCAGATCCTCCCACCGGCCCTCTCCACATGCTATCCCCATAACTGTCCATTTACCATGGCTAATCCACCTAACCTACACATCTTTGGATTGTGCAAGGGAACTGGAGTACCCAGAGGAAACCCACGCAGATACGGGGAGAATGTCCAATCTCCAACCGAGCCTGGAATTGAAACCGGGTCCCTGAAGATGTGAGACAGCAGTGCTAACCGTTGTGCTGCCATCACACTAAATCTGTTTCCATGGATGTGAATGTAAGTTTAACATTTGTCCGAACTTGTGAACTCCACCTAATCATTAAGGTCAATGCTGCCATGTTTCAAAGAGAGTTTCAGAGGGTTTTGAAGCATTTTCTTTGTCTTCTCCTGGAACTTGGCCATGTCATATTTCAGAAACCAAGACTTGACAAGGAAGTTGCTTTTTAACCATCCAGACATGAAGCCCAGTCCATTGTAATTGAGTTTGCAGGGGTTTTGCTTGAACGCTTTAAGTTTAAGTTTATTTATCAGTATCACCAGTAGGCTTACATTAACACATTATTGTGAAAATCCCCGAGTTGTCACACTCCGGTGCCTGTTTGGGTATACTGAGGGAGAATTTAGCATGGCCAATGCACCTAACCAACATGTCTTTTGGACTGTGGGAGGAAACTGGAGCACCCAAAGGAAACCCTCGCAGACATGGAGAGAACGTGGAGACTCCGCATAGACAGTGACCCAAGCTGGGAATTGAACCCAGGCCCCTGGCGCTGTGAGACAGCAGTGCTAACCACTGTGCCACCATGCCACCCTTCTTGCGGAGCTGGCTTCAAGAAGCAAACTAGCATTTGTTCAACAGTCTTCCCATTGAATTCAAAGGATGCAGTCGCGGCATTGCTGAAGAAATTCCTCTTGTGCTTTTATGTGTCGTTGATACACAGTCCCGATCTCACTGCAGTACGGTGTGTGTGGTGACTGCTCTGTTTACAAGAATGCTTTCAGGGATGATAGACTTTGGTTATGAGGATAATTGGGGAGGTTGGGACTGTTCTCCTTAGAGAGAAGAAGACTAAGAGGAGACTTGATAAAGATGTACAAAATCATGATGGGGCTGGACAGAGTAGACTGGGACAAATTGTTCCCACTCATAAAATTGTCAAGAATGAGAGGGCACAGATTTAAAGTGATTTGCAAAAGAAGCAAATGTTATGTGAGAAAAAACTTTTCCATGGAATGGCCCACCTCCAGCCCTCTGGGTTTCAGAGCCCCTTCCTCCATCTGCATTAGGATGCCTGCTAAGGGACATCACTATCCATTTTGGCCCTTCACATTATGCACTATTTCTCCTGCAAGCATAGAAATGTTACTTAGCTAATAAAGCATGTTGGTGGCAGCATGATGCTACCACAGGAATGTTTCCTGCATACAACCACCCAGGAGCAACAGTGCAGGAATTGTGAGTTAGCACTGCTGCCTCAAAGCACCAGGGACGTGGGTTCAATTTCGGCCTCGGTTGACTATCTGTGTGGAGTTTGCACATACTCCCGTGTCTGTGTGGGTTTCTTCTGAGTGCTCTGGTTTCCTCTTACACTCCAAAGATGTGTGGGTTCGGTGGATTGACCATGCTAAATTGTCCCTTAGTGTCAGGGGGATTAGCAGGGTAAATACATGGGGTTATGCAGATAGGACCTGAGTGGGATTGTTGTTGGTGCAGGCTCGATGGCCTGAATGGCCTCCTTCTGCACTGTAGTGATGCTATGGTCCTATGAAAACCAACTCTGACAGACCGGGATGGGTGGGCGGGCATGCATTTTCTTTCAATCTCACTTTCACATCTAGTCACGTATAAAGTAAACGTTGCGTGGTGTACCTACTTTGGCAGATCCCCTGATGTCTTTAACCCACTTGTGGCATTGAAATCAGATTTGACAGACATGGACACTGACCTCTTCTGAGATCTCTTTCCAGGTTAACTCCGTAAGAAGTCTCACAACACCAGGTTAAAGTCCAACAGGTTTATTTGGTAGCAAAGGCCACAAGCTTTCGGAGCGCTGCTCCTTCATCAGGTGAGTGGGATTTCAGTTCACAAACAGGGCATATAAAGACACAAACTC
Organism: Mustelus asterias; assembly: GCF_964213995.1. Classification (NCBI taxonomy): domain Eukaryota; kingdom Metazoa; phylum Chordata; class Chondrichthyes; order Carcharhiniformes; family Triakidae; genus Mustelus; species Mustelus asterias. Next base: position 47,533,334 of record NC_135814.1, read on the forward strand.
AATTTACAAAATAATGTTTGGAATGCGAGTCTTTACAGGTAATCAAGTCTTAAAGGTACAGACAATGTGAGTGGAGAGAGGGTTAAGCACAGGTTAAAGAGATGTGTATTGTCTCCAGCCAGGACACATGGTGGATGTGTCTCACATCAGTGAGATTTTGCATGCCCAGGCAAGTTGTGGGGTTTCCAGATAGTGTGACATGAACCCAAGATCCCGGTTGAGGCCGTCCTCATGTGTGCGGAACTTGGCTATCAGTCTCTGCTCAGCGACTCTGCATTGTCGTGTGTCGTGAAGGCCGCCTTGGAGAACGCTTACCCGAAGATCAGAGGCTGAATGCCCGTGACCGCTGAAGTGTTCCCCAACAGGAAGAGAACACTCTTGCCTGGCGATTGTCGAGCGGTGTTCATTCATCCATTGTCGTAGCGTCTGCATGGTCTCCCCAATGTACCATGCCTCGGGACATCCTTTCCTGCAGCGTGTCAGGTAGACAACATTGACCGAGTTGCAAGAGTATGTACCGTGTACCTGGTGGATGGTGTTTTCACGTGAGATGATGGCATCCATGTCGATGATCCGACACGTCTTGCAGAGGTTGCTGTGGCAGGGTTGTGTGGTGTCATGGTCACTGTTCTCCTGAAGGCTGGGTAGTTTGCTGTGGACAATGGTCTGTTTGAGGTTGTGTGATGTTTGAAGGCAAGAAGTGAGGGTGTGGGGATGGCCTTGGTGAGATGTTTGTCTTCATCAATGACATGTTGAAGGCTCCGCTCGACAATCACCAGGCAAGAGTGTTCTCTTCCTGTTGGGGAACACTTCAGCGGTCACGGGCATTAGGCCTCTGATCTTCGGGTAAACATTCTCCAAGACGGCCTTCACGACACATGACAACGCAGAGTCGCTGAGCAGAGACTGATAGCCAAATTCCGCACACATGAGGATGGCCTCAACCGGGATCTTGGGTTCATGTCACACTATCTGTAACCCCCACGACTTGCCTGGGCTTGCAAAATCTCACTAACTGTCCTGGCCTGAGACAATACACATCTCTTTAACCTGTGCTTAACCCTCTCTCCACTCACATTGTCTGTACCTTTAAGGCTTGATTACCTGTAAAGACTCGCATTCCAACCATTATTTTGTAAATTGAGTTTGTGTCTTTATATGCTCTGTTTGTGAACTGAAATCCCACTCACCTGATGAAGGAGCAGCACTCCGAAAGCTTGTGGCCTTTGCTACCAAATAAACCTGTTGGACTTTAACCTGGTGTTGTGAGACTTCTTACTGTGTTTACCCCAGTCCAACACCGGCATCTCCACATCAGGTTAACTCCATCAGGTTAATCCCCTCCTCCAGTCCTGGGAAAAGATGACCTCCCATTCTGCCTGAGGACCCTGAAGGAGAATCTGCAGCGAGACATCATTGAACCGTGGGGCCATCATGGACAGTCCTTCAGCCATTATTAATATTGTGTTGTTCCTCACAGCCACTCTGTGGTTGATGTTGAGGTTGGATGGAATTGCCAGAGCTTTGACAACCCTTTAAATATGGCACCTGTGTTTCCTGCTGCAGGTTCCCATGTACCGTCTCAATGGATGGCTCCTCCATGTCCCAACAGTTAGCTGGTTTTCTGCCATGTAATCATGTTGACGAGCTCAACACCAGACCGAGCGAGTAGCAGTGGCTCCTGCTTTCAGTTCTGGCAAGAGGACCGAGGCCATTCTGCAAAGTTCAGCTGTAGGTTTCTATGAGTTGGTAAATGAATTAAAGCTACTTCGGAATAAATTTACAGATTTGCTCTTAATTCAAGAAATTCAGCATGGAGTTCAGCAAAATCAAATCTCAAATGTCTGTAGATGTGCCCATCCACAGTTGCGGACTTGTGAATTCTTGGCAAATTATCTGATTGGCCACTTTGTGACCCATTTACATCATTAGAGGGCACCCCACTGGAACAGAATTGAACCTGCTCAGTAAAAGTCACCTCATAATTAAATAAAAACTCCAAAGCCAAAAACTGAATGTAAAGATACAGGAATAAAGTATAAAATAAGGACTAAATGAAATGTTTGGACAATTTAAAACAATAATATGAAAATACCAGAAACAGGAGCTTTTATTTTTATGGGAACTATTATGCTCCTACAATTTACCATGAAGAGCTCAGTGGTGCAAATGATCAAACTCAAGTTTTATTACATTTGATTTGATTTGATTTATTATTGTCACATGTATTAGCACACAGTGAAAAGTATTGTTTCTTGCGTGCTACAGACAGAGCATACTGTTCATAGAGAAGGAACGGAGAGAGTGTAGAATGTAGTGTTACAGCCATAGCTAGGGTGTAGAGAAAGATTCAACTTAATGCAAGGTAAGTCCATTCAAAAGTCTGATGGCAGGAGGAAAGACGCTGTTCTTGAGTCGGTGGGTACGTGACCTGACTTTTGTATCTTTTTCCCGATGGAAGAAGGTGGAGGAGAGAATGTCCATCGTGCATGGGGTCCTTAATTATGCGAGCTGCTTTGTGTCTTTATATGCTCTGTTTGTGAACTGAAATCCCACTTACCTGATGAAGGAGCAGCGCTCCGAAAGCTAGTGGCCTTTGCTACCAAATAAACCTGTTGGACTTTAACCTGGTGTTGTGAGACTTCTTACTGTGTTTACCCCAGTCCAACACCGGCATCTCCACATCAGGTTAACTCCATCAGGTTAACTGAGGCAGTGGGAAGTATAGACAAAGTTAATTGATGGGAGGCTAGTTTGCGTGATGGATTGGGCTACATTCACGACCTTTTGTAGTTTCTTGTGGTCTTGGGCACGGCAGAAGCCATACCAAGCTGGAATACAGCCAGAAAGAATGCTTACTGTGGTGCATCTGTAAAAGGTGGTGAGAGTCATAGCTGACATGCCAAATTTCCTTAGACTTCTGAGAAAGTAGAGGTGTTGGTGGGCTTTCTTAACTATAGTATCGACATGGGGGGACCAGGACAAGTTGTTGGTGATCTGGACACCTAAAAACTTGAAGCACTTGACACTTTTCACTTCGTCCCCATTGATGTAGACAGGGGCATGTTCTCCTCTACGCTTCCTGAAGTCAATGACAATCTCCTTCATTTTGTTGACATTGAGGGAGAGATTATTGTTGCCGCACCAGTTCAGCAGATACTCTATCTCCTTCCTGTACTCTGTCTCATCATTGTTTGAGATCCGACCCACTATGGTGGCGTCGTCAGCAAACTTGAAAATCGAGTTGGAGAGGAATTTGGCCACACAGTCATAGGTGTATATATATTTAATTTACACTGACTCCATAGTGTGGATGTAGTGAGCCATGAAGCTCAGTTGGCTGGAAGGCTCATGCATTGTTCAGATTAACTCCAATAGCAAAGGTTTGATTCCCATTCTGCCTGAATCATCCTAGCCCTGAGAGTCGAAGTCAATGACGAACCACCGTTCACAATAACACTACCAAGGAGAAAGCTCAGGATGAAGCAGCAGCAGACAATGAGCCAAGGGCCAGCCTCCAGGTAGAGCACACATAAAGGAAGGAAGCATGGATGTCTCTAGGACAACTCTGACTTGATCCTGATGTGGATGATGAAAACCACCAAGAGTCATAAGTATACTTTTATCCACTGCAGCTTTTCTTTTACTGGGCGATGACAAATGTCTTTAGAGGTGCTTGCAAATGGATTTATACAAAAAAAGTAGAATCCAGCAGTTTGTTATTGCCAGTAAAGCAGGATGTTATTACTCTCTTGCTTCGTTCTATAAAGATTGCTGTAAAGTGATCTAGCATCATACAGAAATGATCAATAAATCGATTTATGTACCAAAAGGACAATAATTTGCCAACTGTAGCCTCAAATTATAGGCAGCAATTATCCCGTTATGCCTGCGCACTATATTTTAGTTGCATTGTTGTATTCATCTTTGCTTGTGTTGTGGTATCAGTTGCAAAACTTTTAGTAATCGTTAAGTCCACGCAATCAGACCAATCGCTATTTCCTATGGACAGCTCAATGCAGTTGGTTGTGGTTGTTGGAGGTCAATCATCTCAGTTCCAGGACATTTGCAGGAGTTCCCCAGGGGAATGTCCTAGGCCCAACCATCTTCAGCTGCTTCATCAATTACCTTCCTTCCATCATAAGGTCAGAAGTGGGGATGTTCACTGACGATTACACAATGTTCAGTACCATTCATGACTCCTCAGATACTGAAGCAGTCCATGTTCAATTGCAACAAGATCTGATCAATATCCAGGCTTCGGCTGTCAACTGGCAAGTAACAATCATGCAAGTGTCAGGAAATGACCATCTCTGACAAGAGAGAACCTAACCATCACATTTGACATTCAATGGCATTACTATTGCTGAATCCCTCACTATCAACGTCCTGGAGGTTACATAGTATCATAGAATCCTGCTGTGCAGAAGGAGGCCATTCGGCCCATCGAGTCTGCACCGACCACAATCCCACCCAGGCCCTATCCCTATAACCCCATGCATTTACCCTAGCTAGTCTGTCAACACTAAGGGGCAATTTAGCATGGCTAATCCACCTAACACCTGGACTGTGGGAGGAAACCGGAGCACCCGGAGGAAACCCACGCAGACATGGGGAGAATGTGCAAACTCCACACAGACAGGGGCCCAAGCTGGGAATCAAAATGGGTCCCTGGCACTGTGAGGCAGCAGTGCTAACCACTGTGCCACTGTGCCGCCCCAATTTGCCAGAAACTGAACTGGATGAGCCATATAAATACTATGGCTACAAGAATCAGTTAGAGGCTGGGAATCCTCTGGTGAGTAACTCACCTCCTGAGTGCAGCTTCAGCAACACTCAAGAAGCCATACACCATCCAGGACAAAGAAGTCTACTTGAATAGTACCATTCCATGAACATTCACTCCCTCCACCACCGATGAACAGTGGCAGAATTGTGTACCATCTACAAGATGTACTGCAGGAACCTGTATAGATGGGATGGTCTCCGTTTGAACCGTGCTGGGACCAGAATCCTAGCGAATCGTATCACTAGGGCTGTAGATAGGGCTTTAAACTAATTTATGGGGGGGAGGGTGCAGAGGTAAGAGGAATTACGAAATCAATGGTAGAGGAGAGGGAGAGAGTGCAAGTGAATGAGGGCATTCAAGTAGTTAAAGAAGTAGAGGGCGAGGGAGAGGTTGATAGCGTTTCATCAAATCGGGTCCAGATAAAAGCTGGAATAAAGACACTTTGCCTGAATGCACGAAGCATTCGGAACAAAGTTATGAGTTGACGGTGCAAATCAGCACAAATGGGTATGATCTAGTGACCATTACAGAAACGTGGCTGCAGGGAGACCAGGACTGGGAGATGAATATCCAGGGGTATCAGGCATTTAGGAAGAATAGACAGGAAGGAAAAGGTGGTGGGGTAGCTCTGTTAATAAAAGATAATATCAGGGTAGTAGTGAGGGATGACATAGGCTCTAAGGAACAAAACTTGGAATCGTTATGGGTAGAGATAAGGAATAGTAGGGGGAGAAATACACCAGTAGGCGTGGTCTATAGGCCCCCAAATAATAATGTTGAGGTGGGGAGGGCTATAAACAAGCAAATAATGGATGCGTGCAAAAACGGAACGGCAATAATCATGGGGGACTTCAACCTGCATATTGATTGGCTGACTCAAGTTGGAAGGGGTGGGATGGAGGAAGAGTTCTTAGAATGCTGTTGGGATAGTTACCTTGAACAGTATGTTACAGAACCGACGAGGGAACAAGTTATCTTAGATCTGGTAATGTGTAACGAGGTAGGTAGAATTAAGGATGTTCTTGTGAAGGACCCTCTTGGGTCAAGTGATCACAATATGGTCGAATTTCTTATACAAATGGAAGAGGAGAAAGTAGGGTCCCATACCAGTGTCCTCTGTTTGAACAGAGGGAAGTACGATAGGATGAGGGCTGAATTGGCTAAGGTGGACTGGGAGAGCAGACTGGTAGATAGGACAGCTGAGGAACAGTGGAGGATTTTTAAGGAGATCCTTTTCAGTACTCAGCAACAATATATTCCGGTGATAAAGAAGGACTGTAAGAAAAGGGATAACCAGCCGTGGATAACAAAGGAAATTAAGGAGAGTATTAAATTAAAGACCGATGTGTACAGAGTGGCCAAAAACAGTGGAGAATCGGAAGATTGGGAAAACTTTAAGAAACAACAAAGAACGACTAAGAAAGCAATAAAGAAAGGAAAGATAGGTTATGAAGCTAGGCTAGCTCTAAATATAAAAAATGATAGTAAAAGCTTTTTCAAATATATAAAAAGGAATAGAGTGGCAAGAGTGAATGTTGGACCCTTGGAGGAGGAGAGGGGGGATTTAATAGTGGAAAATGAGGAAATGGCTGAAACTTTAAATACGTTTTTTGTGTCGGTCTTCACGGTGGAAGACACAAATAGTTTACCGAATATTAACGATAGAGGGTTGGTAAGAGGAGAGGTACTCAATACAATTAATGTTACCAGGGAGGCAGTGCTTGGTAGACTAACGGGACTGAAGGTGGACAAGTCCCCGGGCCCGGATGGAATGCATCCCAGGATACTGAAAGAAATGTCAGAGGTAACAGCAGATGCGTTAGTGGTTATTTATCAAAATTCGTTGGATTCTGGGGTAGTGCCGGCAGATTGGAAAACAGCTAATGTCACGCCGCTGTTTAAAAAAGGAAATAGACAAAAGGCGGGTAACTACAGGCCGGTTAGCTTAACGTCTGTAGTTGGGAAAATGCTGGAATCCATCATTAAAGAAGAAATAGCAGGCCATCTGGATAAGAATGGTTCGATTAAGCAGACGCAGCATGGATTCATGAGGGGAAAGTCGTGCTTGACGAACTTGTTGGATTTTTATGAAGATGTGACTAGTGCGGTTGATGGAGGGGAACCGGTGGATGCGGTGTTTTTGGATTTCCAAAATGCGTTTGATAAGGTGCCTCACAAAAGGTTGCTGAAGAAGATTGGGTCACACGGAGTTGGGGGTAGGGTGTTAGCATGGATTGGGGATTGGCTATCCGACAGGAAGCAGAGAGTCGGAATTGGTTGGCAGATGGTAACTAGTGGCGTGCCGCAGGGATCGGTACTGGGGCCTCAACTATTTACCATTTATATAGACGATCTGGAGGAGGGGACTGAGTGTAGGGTAACAAAGTTTGCAGACGACACAAAGATAAGTGGAAAAGTGAATTGTGTGGAGGGCGTAGAAGGTCTGCAGAGAGATTTGGACAGGCTGAGTGAGTGGGCGAGGATCTGGCAGATGGAGTATAATGTTGACAAATGCAAGGTTATTCACTTTGGAGGAAATAATAGCAAATTGGATTATTATCTAAATGGAAAAAAATTACAACATGCTACTGTGCAAAGGGACCTGGGAGTCCTTGTGCATGAGACGCAAAAACCCAGTCTGCAGGTGCAACAGGTGATCAAGAAGGCAAATGGGATGTTGGCCTATATTGCAAGGGGGATAGAATATAAAAGCAGAGATGTCTTGCTGCATCTGTACAGGGTGCAGCTGGAATACTGTGTGCGGTATTGGTCCCCTTATTTGCGGAAGGATATATTGGCCTTGGAGGGAGTGCAGAGAAGGTTCACCAGGTTGATACCAGAGATGAGGAGTGTTGATTATGAGGAGAGATTGAGCAGATTGGGTTTGTACTCGTTGGAATTTAGAAGGCTGAGGGGGGATCTTATGGACACCTATAAGATAATGAAGGGGCTAGATAGGGTAAAGGTGGAGAGATTCTTTCCACTTAGAAAGGAAGCTAGAACTAGAGGGCACAGCTTCAAAATAAAGGGGGGTCAGTTTAGGACAGAGTTGAGGAGGAACTTCTTCTCTCAGAGGGTGGTGAATCTCTGGAATTCTCTGCCCACTGAAGTGGTGGAGGCTACCTCGCTGAATATGTTTAAATCACGGATAGATGGATTTCTGGACGGTAAGGGAATTAGGGGTTATGGGGATCAGGCGGGTAAGTGGAACTGATCCACTTCAGATCAGCCATGATCTTATTGAATGGCGGGGCAGGCTCGAGGGGCTAGATGGCCTACTCCTGCTCCTATTTCTTATGTCCTTATGTTCTAACTCACCAAGGTTCCTTAGGCACCACCTTCCAAACCCACGACCACTACCATTTAGAAGGACAAGAGCAGTAGATACCTCGGAACATCACCACTTGGAGGTTCCCCTCCAAGTTACTCACCATCCTGATTTGGAAATACATCACCGTTCCTTCACGTTCGCTGGGTCAAAGTTCTGGAACTCCCTCCCACTGTGGGTGCACTTAAACCTCATGGACTACAGCAATTCAAGAAGGCAGCTCACCGCTATCTTATTAAGGGCAACTAGAGATGGGCAATAAATGTTGGCTGGCCTAGCCAGCAATGCCCACATCCCGTAAATGAATCCTAAATAATTCAAAATGTCCCTGGCCGAGAAATTGGATTGTGTTGCCCCCATTCTTTGGGAAGTCCAATTCATGGAGTCAAACCTCTGTGCCTGAATAGTGTCGGAAATAGATCTTTGAATAGGCTAGTAATGGATCTAACTGCAAATTTGTTTGCTCAGAATTTGTTGGACCTTCTGTATTCAGGATTTTCACACCTGTATGGAACCTAATCAGTCATCCTTAAAGTGGTCATGGAGACTGTTACCAAGAAGGCAATTTTTAAACTAAGAGTATTTATTTCAACATGGATTTAGGAATACTCCTTTATTATTGCTCCTTGATTTTTTAACAATGAATCTCTCCCAGCCACTATTATTGTCTCAGCTTCAATCGTGGACTCACCTTCAGTACTCAGGTGATGTCCCAGCCATCATTCCCTCACCGTGCAGTATAAATATCTCCCACTTTCTATGCCTTTTAGCTTTGACAAAGGGTCATCTGGACTCAAAACATCAGCTCTTTTCTCTCCTTACAGATGCTGCCAGACCTGTTGAGATTTTCCAGCGTTTCCTCTTTTGGTCCCAGCCATCCATCCTTGTTGCCCCTCCATGAATGGTGAGTTGACTCTGTGGCCATGAGAAGTGCCGCAGCTCACTGATAATAAACAAAGATGTGGAGATGCCGGCGTTGGACTGGGGTAAGCACAGTAAGAAGTCTCACAACACCAGGTTAAAGTCCAACAGGTTTATTTGGTAGCAAATACCATAAGCTTTCGGAGCACAGCTCCTTTGTCAGATGGAGTGGATATCTGAAGAATATCCACTCCATCTGACGAAGGAGATGTGCTCCGAAAGCTTATGGTATTTGCTACCAAATAAACCTGTTGGACTTTAACCTGGTGTTGTGAGACTTCTTACTGAATAAACAAAGAGGCAGTTGTACCAATTTTTCATGATGCTGCTGCTGACATCTCTTGGCATGTTGTCATACACTGACCCCGATCACACCTCGATTCAGGTACAGTCTAATTGCTAGGCCTCTATTTTTAATAATGAGTGAATGTACTAACAGAATAGCTAACATTTTTGAGGGTTAGAATTGAGAAAGGATTGTACCTTAGATTCCAGAAGAAACCAAAAGGTGGTGAAAAAATGGTCAATAGCGAAAACCATCTTTTCACACACCATACTTCCAACTAACCCCATTCAGCATTTTGGCCGAAGCTATGTATGGAAAGGAAAGGTAATCCTAGTCAAAATAGACCACTATCATTGCTTTAACTTAGCTCAGCCTGCCTCCTATCCTGGCCTCCATGCTGTTACATCTCCTCTTGCTCAAACCCCAGTGGACTATGTGTAAATGACCCACATAAGAGAAAATTCATCATCCTAAATTTAAAACTTCAGCAGCAACTTGTTGAATTCTTTGCAAGACATCTACATACATAACAATTATGAGACATTATAGGGACAATTTTAATTGGTGGGATGAGAAAAAAAGCATAGTTAAAATGGAACAGCTCCATTATCTATATTTTCTTGCCCCTCTGTGAAATGCCTTGGGATGTTTTCTATATTAAAGGCGCTCTTCGTGATGTATGCTGTCACAGTAAATGTCAGCAGGCTATTTAATGGCAGTTGACATCACAATGGAGCCTTATCTTGTTCTAACAAATGTCCCCATATGCGCGTTTGCAGCCAGGGTCAATGTTTCATTGTCATGAGCAAGATCCCTAGTTGATTTCACCTCTCCACCAATTTTAGCAACTGGATTACCACCCAGATTTTATTTTATGACAACGAACATTATCGTTTTGTAACTAAGCACCAAGTCTGGACTGTGTTATTCTTTCAGAACATAGAAACAGGGGTAAGACATTCAGCTCCTTGAGTCCCCTTCACCATTCATTTAGATCATGGCCGATCTATACCTCAACTCCATTTACCTTATTTCTGCATATTTTGATATCCTTACCGAACAGAAAATTATCAATCTTGGCCTTTAAAGCTCAAATTGTCCTAGCATCGTTTTGAGGGAAGATCTCTCTGGGGGGAATAATACATCCCCTCACTAGCATATTTGCAGGGAAGGGGGCATGTAAAATAGAATGCGTGACTAACCCACTGCCTACCTGCCCATCTCTGCGTTGTTCCTCATGATAGGATAGGTGGGTAAGACATCAGCCAGCCTATCTATCCTTAGGCCTATTGAGGCCCTCAACTGACTAAGTAATGGTCAGTTAGGGACTGTTTCCATCTCCACTACCAAAATATGGTTGGTGGGGGGGAGGTAGAACAAACAAGGCCAGCCCACTATTTCACCATGTTGGCTCTGGCGGGGGAGGGGGGGGGGGGTGGTGCCCTGTGCCCAGTGCCCATCAGCATTTTGTGCCTCCCTCCCATACCGGTGGTGCGGATGAGAAATAGTAATTCCTATTATCTTTATCCCAATCTGCGAGAACCATTCTTCCTGATTTCCATTCAAAATGGTCCAGCTCTAATTTTAAGATTATGTACCCTTGCTCTTGATTCCTTGTCTCACTCACCTGAAGAAGGGGCTTGGGGCTCCAAAAACTAGTGCTGCCAAATAAACCTGTTGGATTTTAACCTGGTGTTGTGAGACTTCTTACTGTGCTTACCCCAGTCCAATGCCGGCATCTCCACATCTTGATCCTTGGCCAGAGAAATTAACCTCTCAGCCTCTACCCTATTGAATTCTTTTAACATTTTAAACATTTGAAGCTCAGCAGCTCACTCGGTTCATCATTTGAGACGTGGAGGTATGGGGGCGAGTGGATGTTCATCTGTTGAGGCAAAAGGTCAATTTCTACAATATGAATCTTCTATTCATGCTAATACGTTACCTCCTGCACATTGAGCTTATATTTTCTGCAATAACATTTGATGTTGTGCCTTATCAAATGCCTTCTGGAAATCCAAGTAAAGCACATCCCAAGGTAATTGGCCATGGTAATTGCATGGGGTTATGGGGATAGGGGAGAGGGGAGGAGCTGGTTGGGATGTTCTTTCAGGTTGTTGGTGCAGACCCGATGGGCCGGATGGCCTCTTTCTGTACTGTTGGGATCCTATGAGAATTCTGCCAGTTGCAGCATATATTCCTAAAAATAAAATAAAATCTGCAGAGCTTCATAAAAAGCCAGGAACATTTTCCTTTTAAAAATTTAGGAACACAGTATTAGGTAAAGCAGATTGGGCAGGTGCAAGATTTCTGATTTTCTATCATTTGTTTTGTAATACTGCCCAAATCTAATTTCATCCCAGGTAGGCTGTGGGCTATCTTCTTTATTATGGCCTGCGATAGAGCTACAGTCTATGAAAATGCAAGTTTTCCAATCTATAAAGGAAAACTGCACCATAAACAAATTGAATTTTTAATTTAAATAGTGCTTAAAATAGTTTAGAATTTCTATTTTTCAAAGTTTGTTTAGTTTTATTTTAATTTTATACAATGTTGTGTTAATTTCCCAAGGTGATGTGTGGACTGTTGAGTAAATCGAGAAATAAATGTAGTGCACTTTGGAACTTTTATTACCATTTGGAGACCGTGCTTCCAAAAAAATGGAATTTCAGATATTGAAATAATAAATCCACAAGGGATAATAAGATAATCAGTGACACTGGATCAAAGCAGCTACCTTTTTTAAAACTTTGTTTTATTAGAGTTTTCAGTTTTGAAAATACAAGAAAACCAAAGTGATATACTACATGATGTTTAGTGATTCCCAGTAGGAGTGTTATAGAGAAGTGGACGTTTTTGTACATGGGCTTCTCAGTCAGAATGGGAAATATATATCCCATACTGCTGATAATGAAGCTACATCATCTCTAATGAAATGTCTGAAACTTTCTCTCTCAATATCAAAATGTTTATATATAATCCAAACGTAAATTTTGTGCATCATTTATTTAAATGTACCAACCTAGTTGACATGTGAGCTTAGAGGCAAAGCAATGGGCCCTTGCGTCAATTGCTATTTTCTTCTTAGAAAGACCACTGCACAGTAATAGGAAGGGCTACCCTGCTGGGCTGAACTAGAGCAGAAAAGAGCTAGCTCAGTCACTTCCCATGAACCAGCTGAATGTTACTGTGTGCCAGAACTGTGTTAACCCATGTGGCTGTCGAAGACAAGGGGATAGGCATTTTAACTAGGCTGAATGCTTTCATGTCTCGTGTAAGCTAAAAAGCTCTGATGTGACATGAGCAGGGAGTACAGGATGAGATTATTGAGTATGGCTTATGAATTGCAACCAAAACCAGCCTAAAAGATCGATGATATGGTGCTTTTTGTCTTATTTTAACATGGTTTGGTATCTTTCAAACAACACCAGTATGTAAAAACAGAAGATTGTCCTGCAAATTCAAGTTGATGTCCGTATTTAATTAGTATATTACAGCTGTCTGCCAAGAACAGAGCAAACCATGGAGAAAATTTGACTTTATCAGTTAATCAACTGTCTCTCTTGCTTTTTGCTTTCATCTATTTTGATTTCAGAATTACCCACATATCATATGTATAAAATAGACTGAGCAAAATGAAGTAGAGTGAAACAAAAAGACTTCTAAATTTCATTTATCTAAAATTAAAAAAAATAAAAGGGTAAAATAACGTTCGGATTTAAACATTACAGGAAAGTCTTTATCATGAGAAATAAATATGCAATAATATTCACCCCTATTCATATAAATGTTTATTCAAATATGAACACTATTCATATTTGAATAAACATTTATCTACTGCCATGGGCAGCACAGTGGCCCAATGGGCAGCACGGTGGCACAGTGGTTAGTCCTGCTGCCTCACAGTGCCAGAGACCTCGGTTCGATTCCCAACTTGGGTCACTGTTTGTGCGGAGTTTGCACATTTTCCCCATGTTTGTGTGTGTTTCCTCCGGGTGCCACGTTTTGCACCCACAGTCCAAAAGACGTGCTAGTTAGGTGCATTGGCTATGGTAAATTCTCCCTCAGTGTACCCCAACAGGTGCCGGAGTGTGGAGACTCGGGTATTTTCACAGTAACTTCATTGCAGTGTTTATGTAAGCCTACTTGTGACACGAATAAATAAACTTAAAAAAACTTATGTAACTAATAAACAGACATTGAGCATTATTATTTTGCACTTAAAATGACAGAAATCAGTAATCTTTGTAAAACATTTCACTGAGTGTTCAGTTCTTTTGATTATATTTATTATAATATGACCAGCAATATCAAGGTCAGCCTGATCTAGGCCTGATGATATTCTGACATAAGGTTGCTAACCCTTATTGGACTGGAGTCTTCAAGAATTGAAGATCATTTTCCAGGACACATCTCTGTGAAACAATGGGGAAAAATCCGAGGGAAGTTAAAAAGGAATGTTTCTTTATAATTTTCTTTCAACATTTCTCTTTACCAGATATAAAAAAATAATTAAAATTGTTGGGTGGGGGGGATGGGGCTGTTTGGCTGATAGTCGATCATCATCCAATTGGGTAATGACACTTTCTGCTTTTCCATTGGTGTAGGAAGGCAGGATATCACAAGGATAGAAACACAGAAAAACTACAGCACAAAACAGGCCCTTCGGCCCCACAAGTTGTGCCGAACATATCCCTGCCTTTTAGGCCTATCTATAACCCTCCATCCTATTAAGTCCCATGTACTCATCCAGGAGTCTCTTAAAAGACCCTATTGAGTTTGCCTCCACTACCACTGACGGCAGCCGATTCCACTCGCCCACCACCCTCTGTGTGAAAAACTTCCCCCTAACATTTCCCCTGTACCTACTCCCCTCTCTCCATTCTCCATTGTTAATGCACAGCAGCGGCAGTGTGCACCGTCTATAGATGTATTAGTCGACTAATGACTGAACAGTGGGTGGGTCAAGTGTTGAAACCTTCAGGAACATATTTAATCGCAGTTAGAAACCCTATTTTAATGGGAAATTGCAGAAGCAGCATTAGGTGGCAGGCAGCCATCCAGTTTCTCTGCACCCCTTACATCAATAGAAAAAAATGCCCTCTTCATAGAATCCCTACAGTGCAGAAGGAGGCTATTCTGCCCATTGAGTCTGCACAGACAACAATCCCACCCAGGCCCTATCCCCGTAACCCCACATATTCACCCCGCTGATCCCTCTAACCTACGCATCCCAGGACACTAAGGGGCAATTTAGCCTGTCCAATGCACCTAATTTGCACATCTTTGGATTGTGGGAGGAAACTGGAGCACCCGGAGGAAACCCACACAGACATGGGGAGAATGTGCAAACTCCACACAGACAGTGACCCAAGCCGGGAATCGAACCCAGGCCACTGGAGCTGTGAGGCAGCAGTGCTAACCACTCTGCCACTGTGCCACCTATGATTACATTTTTTGTAAATGTTCAAATGTAGGGGAATAATCATTTTAAATTGCCTTCATCCATAAAATGGAAATAAGTATTGGTTATGCATTACCTGCTCCTTCAGTTAGTGACTTGATCAGAAACTGCCACTTATAAACAGCACCATTTTGATTTTCATGCTTGCTTCACTTCCTACCTGGCTGTTTGCAGCTTATCTTAATCAAAAATAACCAAACACCGCCCTTAAATTGGATATAATTAGTCTGGCTAACCGTTGGGTTATTACACCCGAGTGCTTAAAGATTTAATTATTTTTCCTTGGAATAGGCAATTTGTGGTATCAGGCTGCGTTTACAGTGCAGCGACTGGCCTGAGACCCATATCTACAGTTTGGGTTCCAGCGAGGCAGCATCTTGTTTACATTGCTTGACATCTGCAACATTAATCAGTCTGCAGCGCATCATGCTTACAACTACTGTTTGGTAAAGCAAACAAATGCATCATTTTCCTGTTGGATACCAGTGAGCAATAGACTTTTGCCTGAGGTTTCTATCATTGAATTCTGATATATTCCTACATCTGTAGTGGAGTGTAAGTCTTACATGAAATGCTTCTCCACCTTTATGTGTGATTTTCTGAACCTGATGTTGCAGGTCTGTTCCCAATCCCCTGACTGCTGCCTTCACTATATCCCAGTCCACCATTCTTTACTGATAGCAACAAGTCAAGGGTAGAATCTGAGCACAACAAATACATTCACTGCTGCCTTGGATTATGACATATCTATAGCATTTCCATAGGCAAAGCTAGCACAGAGGTAATAAGGCACATGCTCCCATCAGATGCCATATTGAGCATACCTTCGGCATCCAGAGCTAGTGCCCCCGGTGTTTTGTCAGATCAGAGGAACTCTGCAGTATATATTGTGATGACCTTTGGGGAAAGGTTTGTGTTGTCTTTTTGTGCAATGGTCACTTTGTTACCAAAGTGAAACTGGGGAGTATTCTGAATGGGGGTGAAAGTTGAAAGTAAATAGGTATCAAATTAGAGCTTGTTTCGCCCTGAAGTAGGTTCAGTTGCAGGAAAAAAGACAGACACAGGTCAGAACATAACTTACAGTCAAAATTTGTCTAAGGGGAGGAACAGAGCTCTCTACATATAGACTAAATTTCTGTTTCACAGTAAGAGGAAATTGCAACTGCAGACACGCATGGTGAAGCAATGTTAGAACAAATTGAGTGTTTGTATCAGAAAACTGGATCATGAACTGGGTGTATTGTTTGGTCAGTTAAATAGGAACTGTGGATAACTTTGCTATCAGAGTTGTTGTGACCAGATTGAGAGAGGTGTCATAGACATGAACTTCTAGGTGGTAACTGTGTCCATATACTTTGGGTGGAACACAGCTGGCTAGTGAATGTGACTCAGGGGCCAATCATTTAAAGTGAAAGGTGTCTTTTTATTTGAAATATCATTCCCTGTTAATTAATGTTTGACTTACGTTGATTTTAGTTAATTTGTTCCAGTAAAACGTTTTAAAAGTGGAATCATGTCCACTGGAGTCTTGAGGATTTCTTTCTTTTAAACAAATTATCAGTCTGCAGAGCAATCATAACACCCTGGGGGCTTGCCTGTGATCTCAATGTCATGAGATGGTAAAACAGGTACACTGGTATTTTCCAGAATTTAAACAAATAAGATTTCTTGTTTATTTTTGCTGCATTCAGTGAAAAGTTTTATCAGCCTCCACAGGGAATGTAACAATATACAGTTTTTCATCTCATTATATTTGCTGAGTTCTCCCTAACATCACTACTTATAAAGATGTCCACATGGAGTAGCTGCATCAACAGCTATCAGAAAATAAACAACTGAGTGAGGCTCATGATCATGAGGAATCAGAGCAGGTATATATATTGAACTGCTCAAGAAGGACTTCTGAAAAGCAGGCAAAGGCATTGACTAAAGATGGTGGCCACAAGTCACCTGACATCTGATATTACAAGTCAACAAGTTTAGTGGAAGGTTCCAATGTGAAGTACAAGTAAGACATGCCCCGACATCCTTCTATGGAATTTCATACCTGCTGATGTCAAGAGATTCTTCTGAAGAATTACTGAAACTGTATTGGACCTTATATTTACAAAGCAATCTCTCAAACAGTTACAGAAAGTCTACCAGGACAATAATTATATGCCAGCTATTTTTCCGTTCTCATCGAGATTGCTAATGATTATTCCTGAGTTAATGGCCTGGACATGACAGAAACTAATCACTTTGGCCGTGAAACAATAACCACAGTCTGTCCAGACATGAGCTAAGCAAATATTTCTGAAATCTTTCGAGGGTGAGAAGTCATTTGACTAGAATAACGATTTTTGAAATATACTTTATTACAGCATGCAAGCTACTAAACAGTAACCTGGAAGAAACCTGCCAGAGCGGCAGCTATTCTCTACCTCTCCCTTTTTTCTCCCTTGTTCAAGATATTGGCCGAAATTTTATCGCTTCGACCGCCCTGGAATCGGGACAGGCGAGGCTCACAGAACAGAATTCTCTGTTGGCCTCGGGTGGGATTTTACGAGCCTGGCTCAAGCGAGGTCATCAAATCCTGGCCACTATCTCTATTCTAAATTAAAATCCAATACAGAGATTGTGCATTCACATTTAAAGGAACCTTAGGTACAAAAATCATCAACTTTTGGAAAGATACATAACATGTTAAAAACAAACTGCCTGCAGCCATCGCAGTTCACATGTGCTTCAATGCCACTGAAGTTTCAAAACCACTGTGGAAAAAAATATGCTTCAACCATGGATAACAGCAAAGGACTCAAAAACAATGAACTTTCTATTGTCCAAAAAGTAACGTCCTACTTTATAGCTTGTATAGCTGCATGTTTGTTGTGAAGATCAGACACGGGTTTACCTATTTGAATATTTTTATATGTTTACCTGGGTGGGTGATTAACTCAATAAAAACACACTCCTTTTTGTTTTAAACTCTAAAAAGCCGGACAGAAAGCCTGATTCTTTGCATTCAGCACATAAATTATTAAGCGCAGACATTGAGTGAACACTCCGTTCTTACAAATTCACACAAAACCCTCTTACAGCCAGTGGCAGGATAGGGGAATCATTTGTACCCCTCCTCACATGGTCATAACAGTACAAAATTACCGGGTTTTTATGGCCTCGCTTGTCCCGAAAACGTAAAATCCAACCCGCGGCCAATGGACCTTTCCATGGTCCGCCCCTCGTCCGCTCCGATTCCCGTGGCGGGCGGGACGGTAAAGTTCCAGCCAATGTCTGGATAATTTGTCCTGAGTGATCTTGGAGATTGTCCCTGATCATGGAATACTAAAATGAGGTGTTTTATGTCCATCTGGTTTAACATCTTATGGATTTGTGAAGTCAAAAAGATGCATCATTCATGTAATGATCTTGGAAGGAATTGTTAACAAATTTAGCTGAGAATCCTCATGGTGAAAATGTTCTGCAGAGGAACTCCATGATTCATTTTCTTCATGGAAAGGCCCCAATGGATCCTAATTGACGCACCATTTCTCTTGCAAGAACTAGTGACTTGAGACTGCTCTATTTATTTTTTTATTGTCTTCACAATTCTCCCCTTTTTCACTGTAGACCGTTGACTTTATGTATTTTTTTTCAAAAAGCTCTAGCTATACATCAAAACATCCCTTCTTTTCAAATATGCCAGATACAACCTGGAATCTCACTCTTCTCTAATCAGAAAAACACCCTCTTTTAAAACCACACAGAGAGCTTTTCTTTTACTTGGCCTTTCTTCATTGGCACTTTAATCTTCAATCCTGTTCTTGATTTTCCCCCAGCCTTCTAATATTTGAAGTGTGAGGATTCACAGTCTTTTTTCTTCTACTTATCAATCTTTTCTCAATGGAACAAACTCCTGACTCATCGCCAATTTTCTTTTTGTAATACATAGAACATAGAACAGTACAGCACAGTACAGGCCCTTCGGCCCTCGATGTTGTGCTGAGCTTTGTCCAAAACCAAGATCAAGCTATCCCACTCCCTATCATTCTGGTGTGCTCCATGTGCCTATCCAATAAACGCTTGAAAGTTCCTAAAGTGTCCGACTCCACTATCACAGCAGGCAGTCCATTCCACACTCCAACCACTCTCTGAGTAATGTCCTAACTATGTTAGATATTGTGGGTTTTAAACAAAAAGAAAAAATGTGGTTTATACATTTAGATTCAAAGTAATAACAGATTTATTCTAGGAGCTTTTGTCTGTACAAGGTAAAAAATGAAACTAAAACAACAGCTTGCACAACACCCAAATGACAGCACCATCAAACCATGTGATTGGCTCTTAAAGCAATCATGCAACTACTTAAATATAAAACAATTTCACATTCAGTTTGATGGAGAAGAGTATAAGTCTAGTGTTTTAAATTTAAGAATTTATGAAGACAGAGCTGGCTTAATTGAACTGAGAAATTAGGTTAAGCGGTAAGTTAGCAGAGATGGGGTGGCAAACGTTTAAAGAGGCAATTCCTACCACATGACAAGGATATATTCTAGTGAGAAAGAAAGTTAAGGATGGTATCAAATTGAAAGAGAAAAGTGTGCAATTCTGCTCAGGTTCGTGGTAGGTCAGAAGATTTGACACATTTAGAAACCAGCAAAGAATGATTAAAATAAAATGAGAAGAAATTAAAGTATGAGGAAAACAAACTAGCTGGAAATATAAAAACAGGTAGTCAGAGTTTCTAAAGTTATTTAAAAAAAGAAGAGTGACTAAAGTGGCCATTAGTCCTCTAGAAAGACAGGCTGGGGAAGTAATAATGGGAAATAAGGAAATGGTGCAAACTATCAGAATAAACTCCCAAGCCTGATTGTGAAGAAGACACTGAGACCAGGATGCTTTGGTAGGGACTATGTGTTGCTCTCCATGGAGTTTACTTCTCCACTCTCAAACAAACTGACTCTGACTCTTCTTTATAGCACATCTAAGTATAATTAACTGACCAATACCCAATGCCTGATCACCTGATTACCTTAAGCTACTAGGTGTTCAACATTCATCAACAGAACCAATTAGATACTAACGGATTCCCCTCTTTTCTATAAGTTAATTGATATGCATACAAGGAGTTGTGTAAGAAACAAAATACAAAATAATAACACGTTATTATATTATACAACAATCCTTAACATATTCCACATTCCCCCCACCATACTGAAAACAAAACAAATTGTAATCAAGTTCCAACGTGAAAATATCCTTGTTCTCATGATCTATTATAACAGAAGGTATCACACTTTGAAGATGTCCAACAATTTCTTTGGACTGCAGTTCTTTTTGTGGAACAATCCGACAATCAACCAATTGGTGACTTCCATTGGCCCATTTCAGTTTGGAAATCACCATCTTTTCAACATCTCTTTTATATTCGCAAGATCAATCCTCAGCTTCTTTTCCATAACACTGTTTATGAATGAACATTGTTCCAGTGTAAACAGTTATCTATATAACATTCTGGAGGCACATTTTTCCCCTTTGCCTCTTAGAAGTTCCTTTAAAATACTCAATAAATACATTGTCATATCTGTCACTTCTATCGGCGCAAGTGTCTCCGGAACGAATTTGATTTTAACTACTCTCTTTATTTTCTTCAATTCCTATTTAATGGACATTTATCATTTCTGCCTACTAAGAATATAATTATGATGTGGAGATGCCAGTGTTGGACTGGGGTGGGCACAGTAGGAAGTCTCACAACACCAGGTTAAAGTACAACAGGTTTATTTGGAATCACGTGCTTTTGGAACGCTGCTCCTTCATCAGTTGGACTTTAACCTGGTGTAGTGAGACTTCTTACTAAGAATATAATTAATCCTGCTGTAACAAAACAGCCATATACAGCCATATTAATCCTACTGTATTTGAATATCTATTGGGAAGGTTAATGTGTGAAGCATTGCTAAAAGTAACGATTGCTATCCCTTCTGGATCACCCAGGTCTGGAAATTTGAGTGTACATTTTTTAAAGTTAATATCCCCAGTGTCTAATTTGCTCTTAGCACTTCCCCAACAGTGCCGTAGTTCAGCATGGAGCTCAATTCTAGTACATCATAGTATTCATCTGGTTTAGTTTGTGCACATAACCAGTTTAATTACTGTTATGGATCTGCCTAGTAACAGCAGTAGCAAGAATTTAACAAATTATGATAGGACGCGAGCTGCCCAGCAACAGGTAGAAATCAGCCTAGCAACAGCAGTACCAGCACTCCAAAAGGCATCTAAAAGATGTGATTTTCCCAGTAACAAGATTAGCAGGTACCTAGACAGAACCAGTGGTAAATCACCCTATTAGTGGGAAACAGCTTACCTAGATGACTGAGAGATCAGTGGAGGTATACACATGCACAGAATGAAGATTCAACAAGGAAAATTGGTATTATTGCTAGCACCCTCAGAAGCACACAGGCCAGTTTACCTCTAGCAGCCGAGAGGCGAGTTCACACCTAACAGCCTGAGAGGCCAGTCCACAACTCACATCTAGAGGCTAGGCCCACATCTAAATCTTAGAGCCAGGGCAGTACAGAAACCTTTGTGAAGGTAGTTAAGTATCTTTGCTGGACCAGGAAAAGATGTTTCCTAGGTTTGATCCTCAGCCTTCTACTGTGTGGTAACTATAAGCTGGATTTAGCTCATAGATTGATGTAATTTGGATGTTGTTTGGAAAGGAGGGAGTCTTAAAGAGTTCTGGGATTTGTTGATATATTTTGGAACAAAGGTGTAACTTCTACATAAACGGTGTGTGTGTTTCGTGATCTATATAATTAATTGTCCTAAAGTATAATAGCCCTGTTCATCTGTATTTGCCTTTTCTTTAGTTTAATAAGCAGTTTTTAATAACTACTACATGGTGACTGGACTGGGTTCTTCTCACTGCAGTTTCATGTGCCTCCTCCCACTATTCCAAAAGCAAGACTATATATCACCAGGAATCAGTGTTTCAAGTTGGAACACCATCGCAGGTAACATAAATGTGGTTTTTGACAGTTGCCAAATTAAGCTAGTTCATTGATCTGCTTCTTCCCTGGTTGCAGTTTCTTTGTTTTATGAGGATCTGGCCCGATCTATCGGATCCTGATTAACATTCTCTAGTAAAGACTGTTGAATCAGTGTTATTCCCAACTTAGTCTGTCTATAATGTCCAACCCAATATACTTAAAAGCTTCATAGTTTCAATAAAACATTGCTGGATCTGCCTTAAGACAACCAGCTTTTAGTAGGCTGGACCTAAGGGGTGGCACTGTGGCACAGTGGTTAGCACTGCTGCCTCACAGCGCCAGGGACCCGGGTTCAATTTCAGCGTCGGGTCACTGTCTGTGTGGAGTTTGCACATTGTACCCGTGTCTGCGTGGGTTTCCTCTGGGTGCTCCGGTTTCTCCCACAGTCCAAAGATATGCAGGTTAGGTTGATT
Organism: Mustelus asterias; assembly: GCF_964213995.1. Lineage (NCBI taxonomy): Eukaryota > Metazoa > Chordata > Chondrichthyes > Carcharhiniformes > Triakidae > Mustelus > Mustelus asterias. The sequence goes on from NC_135814.1 coordinate 47,555,569, forward strand.
GGCCATGCTAAATTGCCCCTAGTGTCAGGGGATTAACAGTATATGTGGGGTTACAGGAATGGGGCCTGGGTGGGATTGTGGTCAGTACAGACTCGATGGGCTGAATGGCCTCCTTCTGCACTGTAGGGATTCTATAAAAAAAATTCATGATGTATCTGAAAACTACAGTTCCCTGGATGTGTTGTTAAGCCTGTAAATACAACTTGTTCAGCTTCCATAATTTCTCCTCTACGTCTCCAGCTTCCTTTGGAGGCTTTTGGAAAACTTCTCTTTGGAATTATTTCCCTTGAAAAGATGCTGCTTTGATGTCAACAGATTTACATTCCCGTGAGTATGTTGCTAACACTGCTTGGAGAATCCTCAAACATACTTTTCCTGCTGCTTGGGACGCGGCTCTGATTTCCTGGTCACCCAATTGTTCCTCACATAGAGGTAAAGTCACTATAATCCTTGATGACCAAAGGTTGCTCTCCCCTTTGAGGAGGAGAGCTGACTGGTGGTGATTTTAACCTGAGGATCACCACACCTCAAGTGAGGAGTGAGGTTGAGAAGGCGGGGCCTTCATGAATAACCACAGCTGGTACGGGAATTGAACCCATGCTCTTGACCTCACTCCACATCAGTTGTTCCTCAAACCCCCAGGCCACTGGTACACCTTAGCTTTATACACACCATGGGAAGGCACTTTCTTCATACATATCCATTTATGTGACAATGCTTGCTGTCCTTTGTCTGACACCTCTGAGTAAACGTCAAATTCTCTTTCTGTCAAGTTCTTTTTGTTTTGCCTCCTTTATCAATCAACCCCAACCTAGCCTGTTAGCAGATACTAGAATTTTCCTATCATAGATGCTCCTACATGTGTCATTCTTCACCTGCTCGTTGGTCCTTGCTCTTGTTAAACTATGTCCTCTACTAGATATCCTGACCCTATCTGGAATACTACTACTTGATATGTCCCTCCCGTGACTAGATATCCTTTCCCAAGTTCTCGATCTTTTCCTTGGGCTGTGATCACCATTAGGCCCACTATTTGAACTTACACTAAGTTTCTAAATCTTTATTTCCTGCTGCCAATCCATAGATCTGATATTCTGTCCATTGCCTTGCATATTCAGCTAGTTTTTGTACTTCGCTGTGGCCTTTCCTGACCTTCCTACTGTAATGGCTTCCCTCCATTCAATAGCCCCTTATGGCATATATGCTGCCCTAACCCAACTTTTAGTAGTTGATCTTTATGATAAATGCTAACCCGATATTCACTTGTTTGCCTCTCAGCTAGCCCGTTATCTGCCACAATCTGTTGTTTATACAGGTACGGCATATATGTACGTGAAGTACATGGTGCATCTTCAGTTTCCAACCTTCAGGCTTTGTCAATGTGCAGTCATTGCCAGTAAGCCATGGGGAATATATTCTCACAGTTTGGTCATCATGTTTCAAGATTATCATTTTGCCATCAGTGACTATAACTTTTCTTGGGCCTCTCCATTCTTTCTCCCCTTCTCTTTTATAATACACCATGTCCCTGGGCTTAAAGTTCATTTCTTACAGCCTGATTCAATACCTCAAAGCTCTCTTGATTATTTTCTGAAACCTCAGCATTAATAAATGCTCTCAAACTTGCATGCATGTCATTCAAATGTTCTGCAAAAATTGAACTAATGGTCATCCCCTCCAAAGCCGGGGATGGACATTATTGAAGCTATCTTTGGATTCCTGCCATAAATGAATTGATAAGGGTTGTAGGACCTAACCAATTGAAGCGTGTTTTTTGCATGTACTGTCTACACCAGAGCAGTTGTTAATTTACGTTTTGATTGGTCAGCTAAAATCCTTCAGAACATTTTGTCAATCACTGTGTGATTTCTCTCAAATTGCTGCAGAGACTTTCTGCTGTGTGCATCACTATAATATTCAATTTTTCACATATTTTTCTGAATGCATCAATGACTAATTCTCCTCCATTGTCTGCTAAGAATTTAGCTGCTGCTCCCAGTCCCATTCCTACCCATTTTTTCATTGTGTCGATAATTGCTTTTTTGTCTTTACTATAAATTATCAATGGCAGACTAAATCTACTTGTGACATTGACAAAATGTAAAAGAAAAACATTTTTTGTTTATCTCATACTTTGAGGTCCATTGTCAGGGTTTCATTAAAGTCCCTCGTCAATGGAAGACTTATTACAGGTCGCGATTGCATTCTCTTGAACTTTTTGAAAATATCGGGCGAGATTCTCTGGCCTCCCAGCCGCTGCCACTGGGAATTCCCATTGACGTCACCGCACGACGGTGAGTTCGCTGCCGGAGGGACCGGAGAATCCCGCCGGCGTGAACGGCCGGAGAATTCCAGCCATCACATTTTTCACTAATATCCTTAACAAGTCTAGTATATTCCTCATCTTGTGTCCCTGCATCCTTTAACAGAATCTTCAATCACTGGTCAGAGGGAAGTGCAAATTGTCGATATTGTTTGGTAATAATTTGCTTCTTCTTTAAATCCCCATCCCCAGTAGCCATTAATCTCTTGTTAACATTCTGCCTCATGGTGATGGGCCTTAAAAGAATACAACAATGTCCCGACTGTATGAGTTGCAAATCTACAGATCTCCCAAAGACAATTGCTTTATCATGCTCCATGTCCAACTTCATTTGGGCTTTTCTCTTTGAAGCAATATTTCATTTGATATCATATCAGAACTGATAATGTGATCTACCCATGCTATTTTACATGGAATTACTATTCTTTTTAGTGATTTCAACATGTTACTATCACAGAACCTGATACAATTGGAACTGTCATATTCTTTGACTTTACTTTGGTCTTCCCTAAAGAATCCATGCAACAGTTTAGCCATTCCATTCCACATCTAGAACAAGGCAATTGAAGGGATCTGCGATGAGGATACTCATTACTGGACTGAAACTTCTTGTGATGAATACGATTCCTTCTGATTGGTTAGTATCGTCCGCCTTGCCTTTCATACCTTCCATGTCATGCATTGTCTGAAAACTATTTTACATTTTTCAGCAATTCAACACCTTGGTGAGGCCACACCTGGAATATTGTGTGCAGTTTTGGTGTCCCTTTCTGAGGAAGAATGTTCTTGCTCTCGAGGGAGTGCAGCGAAGGTTTGCTAGGCTGACTTCGGGGATGGCGGGACTGATTTATGAGGAGAGATTGACTAGGTTAGGATTGTTTTTGCTGGAGTTCGAACTAATGAGGGGGATCTCATAGAGATTTATAAAATTCTAACAAGACTAGACAGGATATACAGGGTAGATGCAGAAAGGATGTTCCCGATGGTGGGGGTGTCCAGAACCAACTCCCACCAGCTATTATAGCTCTTAAAAACATCTCTATCCTTGTACTTTTTGCTTGTAATTCTTCATTTGTACAGGTGTGTGGGCCCTATATCCAAACGGTCTTGAAATTATGCTAGTATTGTATCCTCCACCTTTGAGCTCATGCTGAAGAGTCCATTTGCGCCATAAAAGCTGCCGGAAATTAATGTGTTCCCAGCAATTTTCTTAAGGCTTCAGACATTTAATCCATAAGCTTTTATTTTTCTTTGAATCTAACTCTGGTTAAAACCTAGAGCCTATCCATGTTTGATATCTAATCATAGTCCAATAATTTAAAGACAAATACTGATTATGGAAACTCCAAGTGGAATTGCTGCAATCTTGATATAATCAGTTAAACTCCATGAAGGATTTAGGAAGAATCATCCATTTTTCTAAAATTATCAAAGTCCGACAAAGCCTCATAGGAATTCGGTAAATCATTTTTCATATCAATTTTATCCATGAATTTTAAGAGTGTCCAAACTTTCTTCATTGACCAGTTCCTATGTGTCCAGTTCCGAGAACACTTTGACCTTGCAGCTGGCAGCAAATGAAAATCATGATGTGGAGATGCCGGCGTTGGACTGGGGTAAACACAGTAAGAAGTTTAACAAGTTGGACCTTAACCTGGTGTTGCTAAACTTCTTACAGCAAATGAAAATGCCAGAGATATCCCTTGCTTCCTTTTAGGTAGAGATGTATTCCATGTCCATGCATCAACTTTATTTTTCCATTGATCATAAAGTTCCGATTAACAAAATCATGGAAAATCACTTTATCAAAAGAGAAAATGCTGGAAAATCTCAGCAGGCCTGGCAGCATCTTTATTTTAATATTATTAATGAGCCCTGGATGCAATCGTCTGGGCACCCTTGTCTTAACAGCCTCACCAGTGGATCACATATGATTCCCAGCAACTGGGACCTGATGTGGTGGCCTTGCCTGTGGGACTGGAGGCAATTGAGGCCCTCCAGGTGGTCGGCAGCAGGTGGCTGTGGCCCTTGGGCAGTGCCAGCCTGGCACTGCCCACCAGGCACTGGGCAATGCCAAGAGGGTGGGGGAGCTGCACATTCTGGGAGAGTGGGGGAGCTGCACACTCTGCAATTGGGGATTAGCCGGGGTGGTGATCGACCGGGCCAGGGTGGTGGGGGGGAGCGATCAGCCGGGGGTGGGAGGGGTGGGGGTGAGCGATTGGCCGGGGGTTGGGGGTGGGGGTGGCGGGTGGGGGGGGGGTGAGTGGCCAGGGATGGGGCTGGGGTGGCGATCGGCCGGGGTTGGTTTTTGGGGCAGCGATTGGCCGGGGGTGGGAGGTATCGGGGTGATATCCAGAGAGTGGGGGGCTAATTGGCCAGTGAGGGCAGCGATTGGGATGTAAGGGGTTGATATCCAGTGGGGTGGGGGGACTGACAAATCTCTCTGTTCTGTTGCACAGAACACTGAGAGATCTGCCCATGCGCAATAGCACCCTCTAGTGTGAACAGTCGGCTTTCCAGCAAAAATAAACTCCATCCACTCCCTCTACTGGTGTGAATCACACTTTGCCTCTTTCTTTGCACTAAGTGGCATAAGAGTGTCTCTGAAATCTCACTGAAAAAATTGGCGTGATTCTCTCCCGTTTTCACATTCGTTCGGCAATGTTTTTGGGAATATGTCTCTCCAATCTTCACTTTCAGGCAACCATCCTCTGCCACCAATGTCAGAGCAAACTCCCAAGCCTATGACAGATGTTGAGCTTTGTGAGACCACAAAGCTCAACATCTGTTGGCCACGATTGGCCACGATCCTATCAAATGGCACAGCAAGCCCAAGAGGCCAAACGATCTGCTCCTACCCTTAATTCATATATTCGTATGTTTGTAAAGTAATGAGGTGCCTGGACCGCTTCCATAGGTCAAAAAGAAGAGGGCACACATTTAAGGTAATTGGCAAAAGAAGCAATGGTGACATGAGGAAAGGCTTTTTCACACAGCGAGTAGATAGGACCTGCAAAGCACTGCCTGAGAGTGTGGTGGAGGCTGGGTCAATCGAGGCATTCAAGAAGAATTTGGATTATTCAAAGATGTGCAGGTTAGGTGGATTGGCCATGCTAAATTGCTCCTTAGTGTCAGGGGGACTAGCTAGGGTAAATACATGGGGCTATGGGGATAGGGCCTAGGTGGGGTTGTGGTTGGTGCGGACTCGAAGGGCTGAATGGCCTCCTTCTGCACTGTAGGATTTTATGATTGTATCTGAAAAGGAAGAATGCGCCGAGATACAGGGAGAAGGTGGAGGACTGGCACTAGGTATATTACTCTTATAGAGAGCCAGTGCAGACACGAGGGGCCAAATGGCCTCCTTGTGTGTTCAATTCTATTAAATTCTGTTGTTCAGCCACCAGGGCAAGATAGAATGCAGCTAACTAGGATCCGTTGCTGGTCTCCTTTCCCAAGTAGGAACAATTCTATCACATTCCATTCCACTGCTAATAATTTTTAAATGGCTCGAATGAGACAAAAATATCTGAATCAAGCTCAACCAAGTGTGTTAAAAAATATTTCCTTGTCACTTTGAAAGGCTTCTCAGTAGCTAGTAATATAACTGCCTCAGGGCACCCCTCTCTATGTGTCAGCTAAGTTCAAGTCAAGGACTCAAGCACATAAGCCAAGCAGACACTTCAATATTTTGGTAAAGGAATGCTGTATTGTTGAATGTGCTAACTTTCAGATGAAATCTTGAACCGAGACAACATCTGTCTGTTTCTGTGATTCAGATCTCACAGCAGTCTCTGAAGCAGAAAACAGGAGTGTCCTGGTGTCTGATTAGCATTCCTATTTCAACAAACAGGTTTTTAGCCTTTAGATTATGAGTATTTATCTCATTGCTGAGATCTTCTGTGTGTATACTGGTTTCAATGTTTTCAAGTAAAGTTTATTTATTAGTCACAAGTAAGGCTTACATTAGCAATGAAGTTACTGTGAAATTCCCCTCGTTGTCACACTCCGGCGCATGTTCAGGTCAATGCATCTAACCAGCACGTCTTTCTGACTGTGGGAGGAAACCGGAGCACCCGGAGGAAAACCACGCAGACATGGGGAGAACGTGTAAACTCCACACAGACAGTGACCCAAGCCGGGAATCAAACCCAGGTCCCTGGCACTGTGAGACAGCAGTGCAAACCACTGTGCCACCCGTTTTCTTACAAAACAGCAATTTCACTTCAAAATAATTTACCTGCGAAGCATTCTGAACATTTCTGAAAATCCTGAGTGACAGTGTAAATAGTTCAGTTTTCTTTCTATGTTAGTGAGATCATTAAGAGATAGAATAAGCTTCCAACTCATCTTATTCCCACTGATATTGTATACAGCAGAATAAGATAGATGGGATATTGTTCCAGGTGTAAGTTCCTTACCCCAGATCACCACTGATGGACTAACCTGTACTGCCATGATCAAGGGCAGCATGATAGCACACAGCTGTCTCACAGAGCCAGGAACCTGGGTTCGATTCCTGGCTTGGGTCATTGTGTGGAGTTTGAACGCTCTCCCTGTGTCTGCGTGGGTTTCCTCAGGGTGCTCCGGCTTCCTCCCACAGTCCAAAGATGTGTGGGTTAGGTGGATCGGCTAAATTGCCCCTTAGTGTCAGGGGAATTAGCAGGGTAAATGAGAGGGGGGTAGGTTATGTGGATAGGGTGGGATTGTTGTCAGTGCAGGTTTGATGGGCTGAATGGCCCCCTCTGCACTGTAGAGATTCTATGATGTGTGATGAAATTACAAGTAATGGAGCAGAAACTGCCAGCTGTGAAAAGGTTGAGAGATGAAATAATTTTTGCAGTTACTTCCGACACAGTGGGAATAACAAAGTGAAGAATGGTATCAGATTGGTTGAGCCAATGCTTACCACGACTGAAATATTGTAAGGATACAGAAATAGGAGAAACATCATTTTGTTTGACTTGCCATTTTGGTCTTTGAATAGATTGTGTTTAAACCTGTCAGTTAAACCTGGACTTTTTTTTTCATTTTCTTCCTTGAATGTTTTAGTCTAATCCACAGTTCTCTAAGTTAACAATTTTCAGCAGTAATTACTTGCTTCTTAAGTTACATTTAGCTGGTGGTTTTTCAAGCTGACAATTGTGGTTCACTGCAAAAGACTTCTCCGTATTAATTTTCTCTTCCTGATTTATAAACTTGTCTTATATGTTTTCTGAATCAATTTTGCCTATGAGAAATTATTATTGTCCTTCAGCTACACTTTACAATTTATCGCTTTATTCGCTTTCTCTGAATAATTGTTGAAACCTCTGGTGAAGTTACAATCACCAGGCAAGTTGTACTGAGAAGCTGATGTTGCCACGGGCAGACAAGTCTCTGGGTTCTGATGGACTTCGTCCCAGGATCTTGAACGATGTAGCTCATGATGCATTGTTGTTCATTTTCCAAAATTCGTTAGTATCTGGAAATGTTCCATCAGACTGGAATGCAGCAAATTAAATTCAAGGAGGAGGAGAGAGGCAGGAAACAGAAAATTATAGTTAGCTTGACATCTGTCATGGAGAATGGTTAGAAATGATCAGTAAGAAGATTATAGCTGGACACTTAAAAAGAACTCAAGATAATCAGGATGAAACAACATGGTTTTGTGAAAAGGAAATCATGTTGAGCCAATTTATTGGAGTTCTATGAAAGGGTAACATGCACTGTGAATAAAGGAGAGTCTGTAGATGTGCTGTACTTGGATTTCCAGAAGGCATTTGATAAGGCATCAAACGTTATCACAGAAAATAACAGCTCATGGTGTATGAGATAATATTAGCATCCATAAAAGATTGGCTAGCAAACAGGAAACAGAGAGTATGCATAAAGAGTATTTTTCTGATTGGCAGGATGTGACAAATGGAATCCCACAGGAGTCTCTGCTGGGCACTCAACATTTTACAATTTATATCAATGACGAGGGGAGCAAAGGCATGGTTGCTAAATTTGCAGACGATGCAAAGATAGGTAAGAAAGTATGTTGTGAAGAGGGCATATCCCTATAGCCCCATGTATTTACACTGCTAATCCCTCTGACACTAAGGGGCAATTTAGCATGGGCAATCAACCGAGCTGCACATCATTGGAGTGTGGGAGGAAACCGGAGAACCCAGAGGAAACACATGCAGATACGGGGAGAACGTGCAAAATCCACACAGTCACCTGAGGACGGAATTAAATCCAGATCCCTGGTGCTGTGAGGCAACAGTGCTAAGCACTGTGCCACCCTGCCGTCCTATATGGCTGATTTAGTTTCTGATTATGATAATCCCTAGGATGCTGTCAATGAGGATTCAGTGATGGTAATGCCAATGAATCCCAAGGGAGATGGCTTGATCCTCCCTTGTTGGAGACAGCCATGGCTTGGCATTTGGCTGGTGCAAATACCATTTGCCAGGACTCACTGCATATGGCTACGGACTGCTTAGTACCTGAGGAAGTTCAGAATGATACTGAACATTGTGCAACCGTCATCAGTGAACATCCCCACTTCTCACCTTATGACAGAGGGAATGTCATTGATGAAGCAGCTGAAAGTGGTTGAGCCTGGGACACTACCCTGAGGAACTCATAACAATGTCCTCGGACTATGATTATTGACCTGCAACATCTACAACCATTTTCCTTTATGCTCAGTATGGCTTCAGCCAGTGGAAAGTTTTTCCCCTCATTCTGATGGACTTTAGTTAGGACTCCTTGGGGCAACACTCAAGCAAATGTTGCCTTGATGTCAATGGCAGTCACTCTCACCCCACCCATTGAGTTCAGCTGTTTTGTCCATAATGTTGTCAAGAACCAAATGTCCTTGCAGGATCCAAACTGAACCATCAGTGACCAGGTTACTGCAGTGTAGGTGCTGCCTACACTGTTGACAACACCTGTCTATCACATTACTGATGAATGAGAGTAGACTGATGGGGCAGTAATTGGCTGGGTTGGATTGTCCCTGTTTTTGTGGACATATTTTATCTTTCATCTGAGGATAAACAGATGTGCAAATTGAACTACCATTTGTATTGAAGATAAATGCGAACTTGGAATAGTTGGGCAGGCTCCCATGTTGGAATTTCCACATAACTATTGATAATTAACATAAAACACTCTTTTCAACAATTACATGGTTAACATATTTAGTTGTTTAATATCTTTCCTTCAAGATCTCAGCTAATTCTCAATCACATGCATGTCAGAGTAATTATGTACAATCAAATCTACAAACTGTCAGGAACTATCTTATCAACAGAGTTACTACAAAGATTCAGAATGAAAATTATAGTAGTCCAAATGGTCATCCTGCTAGTTTTTAAATCCCATCCCTGCTGATGTACTGTTCAATTCCGGGCACATTTTACTTGTTCGATACACTCACAGTGGGGGATCCTGTTCGCGTGAGGAATTTTGAGGTTTTGGCAGCATGTTTTCCAGTGGCTTTTTAACCCAGCCTCTGCACTAGCATCTGCCTTCCAGGTTCCCTAACTAACCAATGTGAGCAGCCATGATGATGACCAATATGATTCTATTTCAGATCAAGTATTGAAAAGGACCCGTCTTGGAATGAAAGTCAAAGATTGTCCAGGTATTTCAACACAGGAAGAATTTCTAGCAATGGATTCCCCTAGCTGCATGGCAGTACCTTGCTTCATTGAAATCTCCCCAAAGCTGCTGCTGCAATGTGCACGGGCCTGTAGGGACATTCTCTTTGTTGCTGAATGTGAAGCCTGCCTCAGAGAATAAGAAGCACGGATAGAGATTACAGACGGATCTTATGTCCCGCTGAAGCCTATGGCGTTTGCATGTCTCGCCTGCCCTGGGAACCTGTGAGTAATTGCCTTTGGTTGGATCATAAGATCCCACCTGCGGGTAGGTCCTGAAACTGCCCCACCCGTTCCTCCTCCGCTCCCCCCCCCCCTATATTTTGTGTTGTTGTGTTGAGGTGATGGTCCCTTTTAGAACTAGATTTCCCGAGGATATGATTTCTAGTGAAGCACCTGACATCCCAAAATAGGTCATGTGATCAGGTTTCCTGTGAGATAAACAATTGGCAAAAGGTCAAAAAAAGTTCATCATAGGATTACAATTCAGGTTCAAGTCGTTCAGTACATTTGAGAACAAGCTAGCTGCATAGAAAAAAACATTTCTCTCAAACAAAGTTCAGTTGAAATTTTGAGTATTGGCCACCCACCATCCTGACTTGGAAATATATCGCCATTCCTTCACTGTCACTGGATCAAAATCCTGGAACTCCCTCCCTACAGCACTGCGGGTATACCTACACTACACAGACTGTAGTGGCTTAAGAAAGCAACTCACCAGCACTTTCTTAAGGCAGTTTGGGATAGGCTATAAATTCTGGCCCAGCCAATGATACCCATATCCCAAGAATTCATTAAAGAAGAGAGTTTGAAATCTTGTTCAATGAAGGACTCCCAACAGTGAGTATAACTTCTGTAATAGCCAAGCTGTGTGTGTTGTGCATGCATTTATGAAAGTGAGAAAAATGAAGTTGAAAGCACAAGTTGGTGGGTTGAAGACAGATTACCTGCATGTTGGAATTGCAGCCCTTTGAGCCAGGCACCTGCTCCAAAATCTCATCACTCTTTTAGGTTAAATCTCCCCCCATTGTTATCCCATTGTGTGGTCAATTTGTCCAATAATGGTCAAACAAATGAGATTTGTAGATCACTTTGTATAGAGTAGGAGAAAGTGTTAACGAGCAGTCTGCACTTTTAGTGGTTCCCAATTAAAATGTGACATAAAGTAATAAAGTGATAAAACTACGATGAGTACTGTATTTCATGTATATAAATAATATATGCTGTATAAACATTTAATTTTGTGCTAATCTCACTTGTGAGGGAGCCAAACTACATAGTGCAGCAATGGTTTGCTTGAGGTATTTATAGAAACAACTTGCAAGTAACATCCTTAGGCCATCCCAGACATGCTTTCTTGGGTGTAGTTACTTGTGGATTTAGAAATATACAGTGCAGAAGAGGCCCTTTGGCCCATCAAGTCATTTGTAGGCAGGTTGCACACAGCAAGCTCTGAAAAAACATCAATAAGGTAAATGATCAGTTATTTTGTTTTGTTGGAGGACAAATGCTGGTCAAGCCAACTCTGCTGTCCTTCAAGTTGTACCAGAAGATACCTCAATCTAATCAAGCAGACACAAACTAAAATCTCATCTGAAAGACAGCACCTCCAACCACATGGCTCTTCCTCATTACTACACTGAAGTGTCTGCTTAGTTTATAACCTGATGTCCCTGAAGTGGGGGATGCATACGCAACTGTCTGACTTAGAGACAGGAGAGTTTCCACTGGGCCAAGCTGACACTTACGCCATCATTAACGTACTGACATAGACTTGACCCTTTGATGCATCAGTGATAAATTTTAAGTACTGATACAGCAAAGGTTGTGAATTTTGGCACTGATAGAAACTACCAAAGTGATCTCACATCACAAGTACTCCAAGCATAAAGCCCACTAAAACAACAGTGGGTGTTTTACTTTAATTCACTTCCTAATGACTCAGGCAAACTGACTACTGTGCCAGATTCTTTTCAATCATTATACATCTCACTGGCAGCTTGAGATCAGTAAACAGTGCTCTGTGCATATGTTTGAGTGCGTCTGCATGCCATTCTTCAAGCCGTAGGGATGCAACTTAGCAATATAACCATTGCTCCCTGCACTCACGGCTGTCAGACGTTAAGCAGTTGCTATTGTACAGCAAAGCATTAGCGACCACCCCACCCTTGCTCCTGTGCCCCGCACACTTCCACTCCAACCCTCACCCTTCTTCCTGGAATATATTCTGTATTGACAGCTAGCCCACTACTTACTTCAAATTCATACTATAATTAAAAACTGTTATCTTGCCATATTCGGTTAATATTGGTCCAAATATGAATGAATTCCTCTTTGCATTTGATAGGTGTGCATCCTATAAGTTAGCCTTTCAATTTGATATCTGTCCTCTGATGCATGCGCTTGGTTAGGTTAAGATAGCGTGAGAAGAAATTCAATGTGACTTAATGTGACAATGATGTGTTTCAGGTTTAATTAACAGTTAGTGCACTGGTTTAATTGTTCATTGCAATACGTTAATACAAAGTTAATCCATCTTCTCTAGTTCTCAGGCAGTGTTTCAGAATAAGTTGATTAGCTTCACTTCATGCACTTCCAGAACAATGTGACGTAGTTCTGGAACTTTCGTGATGAACTCCAGAAGTTATGAACTGAAGCTCTTGAAAATATCTGTTATTATGGAATCAGACTTTGAGCTCAGTTTAAACACAGATGTCACTGTGAATAATCGCTGTTCCAGCACAATCCTTCCAACCTCAAATCAGGTAAAACGACATCCTTTATTCCAGGGTGACACCCCTATCTTCCTGCTCCTTTCACTTGAATGTGATAAATGAGTTGTTGAATTTGGGCACTTTTTACACTGTATGAACTGCACAACACAGGTTTGTAAAACAACATTTTCTGATAACGGCTAACGACCATCAGTGAAAAAGGTTTTTACTTCAATGTCCTGTCGATGGGGTAGCTTTTGGAACATATTTAACTCACTGTCAACGGACCCCTGTAACTCATGCCAGGTTCCAGTTTCTTATCAGATTTGTAAATGAAAAGAATAATTACATGCTTATGTTCACCTAGGTAAATTTATGTTTAATAAATCACGATGTAATTTAAAAATGAAGATGTGGTTCATCTTTCGAATCAAAAGAATGGAATTCTTGAAAAGATTAAAGTGAGCCTATGTGAGGTTTTAATATGAACTTGCTGCTCAAACATAGGTCCACAAACATGCAAAGACGAAGGCACACATAGACACAAAAATACACATTCCCTCAAATAGACCTGTACTCTTTGAATTCACTGTGTGGGTAAAATCAAAGCACAGAACAAACAGTGTTTTGATATGGCTTTGAAGATGATAACAGCTTCTGACAGAGAAAAAGGATGGCTTTGGGTCTGTGAGAAAACATCGCCTCTGATTGACATGACACCCGGCCCAAGGAAAGTTTACCTTTTAATGAGAGCTCTGTAAGACCCTCTCAAAGACCTCAGTGAGTTTTCAGTCGGGAAGAAGTAGTCCACTTGTAGCAGATTTCAATCGTTCTCTGCAGCTGTTCCCATCTCCTCCCTGCCTTAAAGCAGCAAATGCTGAGGAAGAGTCTTTTGAAGAAAATGAGAATATTTTGGATCAAGTACCTTTGCAGGAATGATTTTAGTTTCTTTGAAGATTATGCTTTGCTTATCCATAGTAAAAAGATTTACTGTAAATTCCTATAATACTTTCACCAGGTGGTTGCTGTTCTGATCTAAATGAGAAGGGATGAAAAAAAAATGCATTAAAAACAAGCTGGAGATTCCTATCACTTTATTTTTACACTGCTGGAAGTAAAAGCTACCAGTCTGCACTTAAGTAGGAAGTGTGAAACGGCCATGCAATTTTCTGACTCAAGGACTGAAAATGTGTTTCCTCCCTTATTGAGGTCCAGGGGTTGATATTCCCAATCTGCTGGTGGCTGGTCTCAGTGGGACACAAATTTCATGCTGCCTCCTCATATCTATGATTGTGACATTGAGCCGAGCAGGACCTAGAATCATAGAACCCTACAGTGCAGAAAAAGGCCATTCGGCCTATCGAGTCTGCACCGACCTCAATCCCACTCAGGCCTTATCCCTATAACCCCATGCATTTATCCTAGCTAGTCCTCCTGACACTGAGAGGCAATTTAGCATGGCTAATTAACCTAACCGGCACATCTTTGGACTGTGAGAGGAAACCGGAGCACCCGGAGGAAACCCACGCAGAAACGGGCAGAACGTGCAAACTCCACACAGTGACCCAAGCCGGGAATCGAACCCGGGTCGCTGGTGCTGTGAGGCAGCAGGGCTAACCACTGTGCCACCGTGCCGTCCCTGCTGATTAGATGAGAACTTGAAAGGGGGCTCATTTGCAGGCAAGCACGTGTTTCATCTCAGACTGCAGCTCTTCAAGAAGCTCTTAAAGGGAAACTGTACTGCCTGAAAGGAGGCTGCTGCTGACTGTCAGTGCTGCGAGTCTCTGCCATTGGAAAGAAAAAAAATAGAGGGTCAGGGCTGGGGGAAAGGTAGACATATGGAACACTTGGTGCCTTATTTGTGGAGTTGAATATTGATGCGCTTCTCAAACACGAGGCCAGATGCTCGGGAAATAAAAGGCTTTTATTTACAGTAATGAAGCAGCCAATAATTATATACACTATCCCAGACTGAAGGGGTCCCGGCCAGAGCAGGGACTTTTATACCTCTCCCAGGAGGCGGAGCCCGACTGGGATGTACCACAACACTACAGTACAAAGGTGTAACAACCCCACCCTAACCCCAACAGCAACAAGTAGCACAACCCAACAGTAACATATGTACATCCTTGTAGTACTGGCCAGACCCTGGCTCAGTACTATCCAGTGGGAACCAACGATGGTTCACCACATTCACCCCTCCTTTGAGAACAAAGGCCGGCGGGGTACAAAAACAGAATAAAGTGTCATCAGTCTATAAGTTCAGATGGTCAGGGGGACCGCACCGTCGTTGTGACCTCCTCAATACCGGCGGTGACACCGGAGTAGGCACTTGCGGTGGTGTTCTCCCCAAGGCGGCGTCCAGCTGTTCTTCCACGGACTCACAGGCCGGTTGACCCTGAGGTGACGGTAGTCCATGGGGTCCTGACACGCCCTGCAGTGGCGACCATCTTCTGGGCTCAGGCAAGCTGTACACGCGAGTAAAAGGGTTAAGCAATGGTCCCGATGCTGCCCGCGCCGTGTCCGGGGGAGAAACAAGAGTTAAGGGGTTTGTAACAGGGGGTATGGGAGCGACAGGGGTTGCTACGTCCCCTGCTGGCACCAGGTCTCGGATCGAGACCGTGTCCTCTCACCCGTCAGGGTATGCCACATAGGCATACTGAGGGTTGGCGTGGAGGAGATGGACCTGTTCGACCAACGGGTCGGACTTGCGGGCCCTTACATGTCGCCGCAGGAGGACGGATCCTGAGTACGTCAACCAAGACGGTAATGAGGTCCCCGAGGAAGACTTCCGAGGGAATGAGAACATCCTCTCGTGGGGAGTAGCATTGGTTGCCATACACAGGAGGGAGCGAATAGAATGGAGCGCATCAGGGAGCACCTCTTGCCAACGGGAGACTGGAAGACCTTTTGACTTCACCGCCAGTAAGACAGCCTTCCAGACTGTAGCATTCTCACGTTCCACCTGTCCGTTACCCCTAGGGTTGTAGCTCGTGGTCCTACTAGAGGCAATCCCGTATGAGAGCAGGAATTGCCTCAAGTCATCGCTCATGAACGACGAGCCCCTGTCGCTATGGATGTAGCCGGGGTACCCGAACAGGGTAAAGAGATCACGGAATGCCTTGATAACCGTGGCAGTGGATGTATCAGAGCAGGGAACAACAAAAGGGAACCGAGAGTACTCGTCAATGATATTGAGGAAGTACACATTCCGATCTGTTGAGGGAAGGGGGCCCTTAAAATCGACACTCAGTCTCTCGAAGGGACGAGTGGCCTTGACTAAATGTGCCCGGTCAGGTCGGTAAAAGTGCGGTTTGCATTCCGCGCAAACCCGACAGCTTCTTGATACTGACCTGACGTCCTCCACCGAGTAAGGCAAGTTGCGGGCTTTTATAAAGTGGTAGAGCCGAGTGACCCCAGGAAGGCATAGGTCATTATGGAGAGCCTGCAAACGGTCCTCCTGTATACTGGCGCATGTTCCACGCGAGAGGGCATCCGAGGGCTAATTGAGTTTCCCTGGACGGTACATGATGTCGTAGTTATAGGTGGAGAGTTCAATTCTCCACCGCAAGATCTTGTCATTCTTGATCTTGCCCCTCTGCGTGTTATTAAACATGAACGCCACGGACCGCTGGCCCGTGATCAGGGTGAACCATTTTCCCGCCAAGTAATGGCGCCAGTGCCTGACGGCCTCCACAATGGTCTGGGCCTCCTTTTCCACTGCTGAATGCCGAATTTCGGGGCCTTGGAGGGTGCGGGAAAAAAATGCGACGGGCCTGCCCGCCTGGTTAAGTGTGGCGGCCAGGGCGGAATCAGATGCATCGCTCTCCACCTGAAAGGGGATGGACTCGTCAACAGCGTGCATCGTAGCTTTCGCGATGTCGGCTTTCAATTGATCGAAGGCCAATCGGGCCTCTGGCGTTAGGGGAAAAGTCGTGGACTTAATGAGCGGACGGGCTTTGTCCGCGTAATTGGGAACCCACTGCGCATAATAAGAGAAGAAGCCTAAGCATCTTCTCAGTGCTTTTGCACTAGCAGGCAAGGGAAGTTCAGAAAGGGGGCGCATACGGTCTGGATCAGGGCCAATGACCCCGTTTTCCACCACGTATCCTAGGATGGCTAAACGGCGCGTACGAAACACACACTTCTCCCTGTTGTAGGTCAAGTTCAGGCGAGATGCAGTGCGTAGGAAGTTCAGGAGATTCGTGTCGTGGTCCTGCTGGTCATGGCCGCAGATGGTGACATTATCCAGGTACGGGAAGGTAGCCCGCAGCCCGTTCTGGTCCACCATTCGGTCCATAGCACGCTGGAAGACCGAGACCCCATTGGTGACACCAAAGGGAACCCTGAGAAAGTGATACAAGCGACCATCCGCCTCAAAAGCCGTGTATTGTCGGTCCTCTGGGCGAATGGGGAGTTGGTGGTAGGCAGACTTGAGGTCTATGGTGGAGAACACCCGGTACTGCGCAATCTGATTGACCATATCAGATATGCACGGGAGAGGATACGCATCCAGCTGCGTATATCGATTAATGGTCTGACTGTAGTCAATGACCATCCGGGGTTTGTTCCCACTCTTGACCACCACGACCTGCGCTCTCCACGGACTAGCGCTGGGTTGTATGATCCTTTCTTTGAGGAGCCGCTGAACCTCAGATCTAATGAAGATCCGATCCTCAGCGCTGTAACGCCTACTTTTAGTCGCGATGGGCTTGCAGCCTGGCACAAGATTCTGGAACAAGGAGGGTGTGGTGGTCTTCAGCGTCGAGAGGCTACAGGCATTGGGCAATTTGGAGGCTGCTGCTATTTTCCCACTGCCAGTGAAGGGAGTGGCCCACCATACTGTAGGGTTACACTCCTCAAGTGGACCATGAAGTTTAGTCCGAGAAGTATTGGCGCGCAAAGATACGGCAACACTAGGAGCTTGAAACGCTCGTAAACTGTGCCTTGCACCTTCAAAGTTACCACGCAACTCCCTAGCACGGTAACAGACCGGGACCTCGATGCCATCGAGATTGTCTGTTTGGCAGGTTGAATCTGGAGTCCACACCGCTTCACAGTGTCTGGGTGGATAAAGCTCTCAGTGCTCCCGCTGTCAAACAGACAATAAATCACGTGGTCATTTACCTGGATATTCATCATAGATTTTTCAAGTCTGTGAGGCTTGGCCTGATCCAGGATGATCGATGCCACCGTTGGTTCATGAGCGCCACTGCAGGCAGCTGATATCGATGAGGAGGACCCCTGCTGGTCGTTCACGGTCAGTGTTGACCAACATGGCCGCTCCCATGAGTCGCACGTGGGTGATGGCGCCAAACTCAGCGACCCCTGGTGGTCACGCACCTCCGACTCCGTCGACCGTAATGGCGTCGTCCTGGCCTCGCACGTGGACGAACCCCTTGATGACTTCAACAACGAAGACCCGAGCTCTGAAGAATTGCAGGCCGCACTGCCGTTCCTAGGTTTAGATCGGCACACTTTCGAATAGTGCCCTTTCTTACCGCATGCGGTGCACAACACAGCCTTAGCGGGACACCGTTGCCGAGTATGCTTCGCTCCCCCACAGAAGTAGCACCGCGGGCCGCCCGGAGCTGCTGCCGTCGTCTGGCCCGAGTGTGAGCACGCCATTACGCAGCATTTCGAACCCGAGGGACGAGGAGGGATTGGCGACTGCTCCTGCCACATTGTCTCCACATGGTCCTCCGGATATAATACTAAGCTTTTGGAGGCCGTCTCGAGCATCTCCGCTAGCTCGATTGCCTGGGTAAGATTAAGGTTACCCTTCTCCAATAGTTTAAGTCGAATGTACGACGATCCGACTCCCGCCACAAACGCATCTCGGGCGAGGTCGTTCATGCTCTGCTCAGCCGACACATCTTTGCAGTTACAGCCCCTGGCTAGCTGTAGGAGCTCGTTCGCATATTCCTCCATCATTTCGCCAGACTGCCGTCGTCGAGTGGCTAAGAGGTAACGAGCGTGTATTTCATTGGGTGGTTTGATATAATGCTTCTTCAGAAGCTCGAGGGCCTTAGTATAATCGGTGGCCGCACGGATCGCAAGGTAGACAGTGTCGCCTACCCTCGCATGGAGGACCCGGAGTCTGTCATCATCTGTGGTGACCGCTGCGGAGGCTGCCAGGTAGTCTTCGAAGCACTTCAGCCAGTGGTCGAAGGTGTTAGAAGCGCCCACCGCACGTGGATCTAGTGTAAGGCATTCCGCCTTCAGAATTTGCTCCATACTCTCTCTCTTTTTTTTTCGACGAGAGTTTAACAACAGTAAATAAAATTGATGCGCTTCTCAAACACGAGGCCAGATGCTCGGGAAATAAAAGGCTTTTATTTACTGTAATGAAGCAGCCAATAATTATGTACACTATCCCAGACTGAAGGGGTCCCGGCCAGAGCAGGGACTTTTATACTTCTCCCAGGAGGCGGAGCCCGACTGGGATGTACCACAACACTACAGTACAAAGGTGTAACAACCCCACCCTAACCCCAACAGCAACAAGTAGCACAACCCAACAGTAACATATGTACATCCTAGTAGTACTGGCCAGACCCTGGCTCAGTACTATCCAGTGGGAACCAACGATGGTTCACCACAAATATGAAGAGAGATGCCATGTTTCTGCAGGAGGCCACGTTAAACCTAGAGGAATGGAAGCAGGTTACCAGGAAGATCTGGCCCCCAGCAGTTTTGAAAGAAGTTTAATGACCTCATGTGGATGGTCAAGATCAGGGAATGTATCATCAAACAACATCGCCTGCCTATTGCACAAACAAAACCTCTCGCGCTGTTCAATGAACCACATTCCCATCATTCATCCAGCAGTAGTCCCGAGCACTCAGGACTCATGCCTTACATTTCGATACTACCCACCCCTAATCCTTGCACACATTTCAATGATGCCAGCCTCATGCCCACTGCTTTCACATACTTCCAGCTATTCAGCTATGAGAGGGACATCAAAAAAACACAGAAAGAATGAGAACCATTGACGTCCTTCCTTCCATCTTACAGGACAAGACAGCCAATTAGAGAAGGGAGCAAAGTAGAAGCAGTGGGCGACAAGCATGCCATCATTTCTCAAGCCCTTTGGAGGTACTGGCCAACTGCAGCCAATTCCATGAAGTGTCACTGAGGGCATTTATGTTGACAGTTTGTTAGTGTCTTAAGCTACTTCTGAATTCCCACTTTATCCTCATCCAGTTATCCAATTACAAACTGCAGATGGTGTGATCAGGTATCTTTTACCTTACACCCACTGACCTCACCCCAACCTCTCCTTTTTCTAACTTCAGAAATCAAATAAACCACCTGCCCAGCCACAACAGCCTGAAGTAGAGGCAAGAGCAGCATCTCATCACTGTTAAAGAACCATCACCTGATATGATACTCACAGCCACCAGTGTGGATACTGTACACTAAGAAGTCTCACAATACCAGGTTAAAGTCCAACAGGTTTATTTGAAATCACGAGCTTTCAGAGCACTGCTCCTTCATCAGGTGAGAGTCCTAATGAAGGAGCAGTGCTCCAAAAGCTCATGATTCCAAATAAACCTGTTGGACTTTAACCTGGTGTTGTGAGACTTCTTAGTGTGCCCAACCCCGTCCAACGCTGGCATCTCCACTGAGCGTGGATGCTGACATTGTGAAAACCTAAAAACACTACAACTCGGAGTAGGAAGAGACCCATATGGTGTGCCAAGCCTGCTTCACCATCATGGCTGACCTTTGAGGCTGCTGTAGAGTCTGGGTTAATTACTGGGCATGAGTGGCTCCAATAAAGCAGGCCAAAAATCAAACTCAGCTGTGAATATGTGAAGCAACCCAGCTCTCTGGGAAGAGAATTCCAAAGACTGAGAAGAAGACGGTTCTCCTCATCTCAATCTTAAATGGGAGGTCACTTAGTGTTACTCGAGTGCTGCATTGGAAGCTCAGACTGAGGGCAGGAGAACTATAGAGTCGTAGAATCCCTATGGTGCAGAAGGAGGCCATTCAGCTCATTGAGTCTGCACCTTTCTGACAGAGTATCTTACCCAGGCACTTACCCCGCCCTATTCCCGCAAACCCGCATACTTGCCACGGTTAGTTAATCGTCCCAACCTACGCATCTTGGAACACTAAAGGACAATTTTTACCATGGCTGATCCACCTAACCTACACAAGCTTGGATTGTGGGAGGAAACCGGAACACCAGGAGGAAACCCATGCAGACACGGGGAGAATGTGCAGACTCTACAGAGACTGTGACCCAAGGCTGGGTACCTGGCACTGTGAGGAAGCAGTGCTAACCATGCTAACTACTATGCAGGCTCAGTCAGCTACCATCATGCCTGTGGATCTTGGTGCAGTAAGACACCTCTTGCTGCATTCAGCAACCTGTCCTCCAACAGGGTACTAGGATTGAAGAGGAACCAGTTCTTGGGAATGGCATTGGCTCCATGGACCAGCTGCCTCTCTCAGGGTGACAACGTCCATTCTCCCACCAATGCCACTCTCTCAGTGCCCTGCTGCAGCCTCTCAGTCAGCCAACCTAGGCTGCTGCTGTCCATGCTGAGGTGGTGCAATCCGTAGCTGGGCCATCAAGTGTCAGAGCTGCTCGATGGGGACCTGAAAGGCTGTCTGCAGTCTCTCCCATCTAGTCAGCAACGTCCTATCAGCCATGCTGCAGCCATTGGGCTAGCACTGTGTCAGAGCACCAGGTCAAGCAAAGGAGTCCACAAAATAGGCAATAAGGATTGACATGAAGATGATTCATTTCCCAGATTGATTGTTGCATTGGTGACTGAGGCCCTGTGTGCCAGGAAAGGGCACTTCATGGTGTTCTCTCTCACCTGGGAGAAATAGGAAGAGTGGGCATGTGACTTTGCCAGGATAGTGGGATTCCCAAAGGTTCAGGCAGTCATTGACTGCACTTATGGGGTTCTGCGGGCCCCACAAGTAAATGGGGAGATGTACCAGAACAGTAAGGGCTACCAATCCTTTAATGCACATTGGATGTGTGACTGTGCAAAGAATGTCACGTTGGCGATTGTGCATCATCCTGTCAGCAGCCACAATGCATGCATCCTGAGGCTGGCAGTTGTTCCTGCCATCTCTGGGCTACCAGGGGGAACACAGTAAGAGTTTTAACAACACCAGGTTCCAGTCCAACGCCGGCATCTCCACATCATGACTACCACGGGGAAGCAGAGGCTGGCTGCTTGATAACAAGTGATCTCCACTCTACACCTGGCTCATGACTGCTGATCACGTGAGGACACTGCACCCTGAATAACAGCCATACAGCCACAGGGAGCATCTTCCATAACCTCACTATATCGAGGGTTCGGTCCATGTCACTCAGCATCCAGAGCATTAGTGATGAATGTGACCAGGATGCCAATCCACCTGAATATTCTTGTAAGGACACCATGACATAGAACAACCTGGTACAAGCACTGCCTTTCACAAAGAGTAGCCAGGAACAGCAGCTCCGACAATGATCAATGAGAGAATCACAGAACACAAAACTGATTTCCCAACTCCTGACGCCAAGGCTCAAGAGGAAGTGACCGAAACTGATGATATACTAGCGACTAATATCAAACACACTTCAGATCTCTGAGCAAGCGTAACTTCACCAAACCTAATAGAGGCAGCAGAACAACAACCTAATCCAGTAAAACACTGAATAGAAGCAGAACCTGATGTCAGTATAAGAGAAATTAATAGAATCTATCACAAAGTGTGTGATAACGGGATACTTAGAAAATAATGGTCTGATTGGGTAGAACCAACATGGATTTATGAAAGGGAAATCATGCTTGTTTTTTGAGGATGCAACTAGCAGTATACATGGGGTGGCACAGTGGCACATGGTTAGCATTGCTGCCTCACAGCTGTGACTCACCTGATGAAGAAGCAGTGCTCCGAAAGCTTGTGTTATCAAATAAACCTGTTGGACATTAACCTGGTGTTGTGAGACTTCTTTCTGTGCCTTACAGCGCCAGGGACCCGGATTCGATTCCTGGCTTGGCTCACTGTCTATGTTGAGTCTATATGTTCTCCCCATGTCTGTGTGAGTTTCTTCCGGGTGCTCTGGTTTCCTCCCACAGCCTGAAAGATGTGCTGGTTAGGTGCATTGGCCATGCTAAATTCTCCCTCAATGTTCCCGAACAGGAGCTGGAGTGTGGTGACTAGGGGATTTTCACATTAACATAGTGTTAATATAAACCTACTTGTGACACTAATAAATAAACTTGAAGCTAAATATAAGGGGGAAACCAGTGAATGTGGTGCATCTGAGTTTTCAGAAGACTTTCAATAAGGCTCCACACAGGATGTTAGTAAACAAAATTAGAGCAAATGGAATCGGGCATAATATTCTGTCATGAACTGAAAATTGGTTAACTGACAGGAATAAATAGGTCAGTCTTAGGTTAGTAGGCAGTGACTAGTGGGATACCAGTGAGATCAGTGCTTGGGCCCCAGCTATTCATAATCCATGTCAATGATTTGGATGTGGGGACTAAAATTAATATTTCCAAGTTTTGTGGATGACACAAAACCAGGTGGGGTTGTGTGTTGTGAGGAGGATGCAAAGAGGCTTCAAGGAAATTTGGACAGAATATAGTGAATGGTGAGAGATTGGGAAGTGTTGATGTTCAAAGGGACTTGGGAATTCTTGTTCATAAGTCACTGAAAGCTAACATGCAGGTGCAGCAAGCAATTGGGAAGGCAAATAATATGTTTCCCTTTATCACAAGAGGAATTACATACAGGAGTAAATATGTATTGCTTCAATTGTACAAAACTTTGGTCAGCTTTGACAAAGGGTCATTTGGACTCGAAACGTCAACTCTTTTCTCTCCTTACAGGTGCTGCCAGACCTGCTGAGATTTTCCAGCATTTTCTCTTTTGATTTCAGATTCCAGCATCCGCAGTAATTTGCTTTTATTATTTGGTTAGACTGCACCTGGAGTATTGTGTACAACTCCTAGCCTAAGGAAGAATATGCTTACTATAGGATGAGTGCGACAAAGGTTCACCAGACTAATTCCAGGGATGGCGGGACTGTCCCATCAGAGAGATTGAGAAGATTGAGTTTGTATTCTTTGTAGTTTAGAAGGATATAATCTCATTGAAATTCAAAAATTCTTGAGGGGCTAGACAGAATAGGTGTAGAAAGAATGTTTCCCCTGGCTGGGGTTTTTAGAACAAAGGAACACAGTCTCAGAATAAGGGTCAAGATGTTTAGGACTGAGCTGCAGAGGAACTTCTTCACTCAGAGTGTAGTGAATCTTTGAAATTTTTTACCCCAGAGGACTTTGGACTCACAATCATTGAGCATGTTCAAGATAGAGATCGATAGATTTCTAGATACGATAAACATCAAGGGATATCAGTTAGGCACGGAAAAGCGGCATTGAAATAGATGATCAGCCGTGATCTATTTGAATGGCAGAACAGGCTTGAGGGACTGAATGGCCTACTCCTGTTCTTGTGTTTCTCCCTATGTTCCGAAGCTGAGGTGACATTCAGCTCTATTCCAGATCTTGCCTTGACTAATGATGTTCTTGAAATGCCCATGCGTAGTGAACAGCAAGCTCATACTGACATGAAAGTAGTACACACTGAACAACCACAAACAGAAAGACAAAATCCCACAGTACTAACCAAAGTACCATCAACTCCACTTGAGAATAAACTTCATTTTTCAGTTTGTCCATTCGATTCATATTTGAGTGAAACACTCAAACAACAGATACTTTCCCAGGCAACAAAATTATTAGATCAGAAGATTGCAGGCCCATTATACAAACCTGGACAGAAGCTGACCAACTCTCATTTCTTTGAGAAAGGGCTGCCAACTGTACGAACTATAAAAGTTAAAAAGTTTAAAGTTTATTTATTAGTGTCACAAGTAGGCTTACATTAACACTGCAATAAAGTCACTGTGAAAATCCCCTAGTTGCCACACTCCGGCGCCTGTTCAGGCATACTGAGGGGGAATTTAGCATGGTCAATGCACCGAACCAGCCCGTCTTTCAGACTGTGGGAGGAAACTGGAGCACCCAGAGTAAACCCTCGCAGACACGGGGAGAACGTGCAGACTCCGCACAGACAGTGTCCTGAGGCTGGAATTGGAGCCGGGTCCCTAGCGCTGTGAGGAAGCAGTGCTAACCACTGTGCCACCGTATCACCCCACATAGGGAATGTAAAAGTGAAAGAGTAAAATAAAGCATCCGTCTATCACCTTTACACTGGACAACAGACACAGGGCTTTCAGTTCACAGCTTTGAGCATGTTCCAGGAAGAATGTGAAGAACATGGAAACATAGAAGATAGGAGCAGGAGGAGACCATTGGCCCTTCCAGCCTGCTCCGCCATTC
Organism: Mustelus asterias; assembly: GCF_964213995.1. Classification (NCBI taxonomy): domain Eukaryota; kingdom Metazoa; phylum Chordata; class Chondrichthyes; order Carcharhiniformes; family Triakidae; genus Mustelus; species Mustelus asterias. The sequence continues at coordinate 47,580,617 of NC_135814.1, forward strand.
ATTATGATCATGGCTGATTATTCAACTCAATAGCCTAATCCTGCTTTTTCCCCATAACCTTTGATCCCATTCGCCCCAAGTGCTATATCCAGCCACCTCTTGAATACATTCAATGTTTTGGCGTCAACTACTTCCTGTGGTAATGAATTCCACAAGCTCACCACTCTTTGGGTGAAGAAATGTCTCCTCACCTCCGTCCTAAATGGTCTACCCTGAATCCTCAGACTGTGACCTAATTTGTCTGAATTCCAGTGAAAACAATCCTAACCAAGTTAGTTTTTCCTCATGCATCAGTCCCGCCATCCCTGGAATCAGCCTGGTGAACCTTCGCTGCACTCCCTTGAGAGCAAGAAAATCCTTCCTCGGAAAAGGAGACCAAAACTGCACACAATACTCTAGGTGTGGCCTCACCAAGGCCCTGTATAGTTGCAACAACACATCCCTGCTCCTGTACTCGAAACCTCTCGCAATGAAGGCCAACATGCCATTTGCCTTCTTTACCGCCTGCTCCACCTGCATGCTTACCTTCAGTGACTGGTGCACAAGGTCACCCAGGCCCCGCTGCACACTCCACTCTCCCAATTTACAGCCATTCAGGTAGTAATCTGCCTCCTTGTTTTTGCTTTCAAAGTGAACAACCTCACACTTATCCAAATTATACCGCATCTGCCATTGATTAGCCCATTCACCCAACCTGTCCAGATCATGCTGAAGGATCTCTGCATCCACGTCACAGTTCACCCTCCCACCCAACTTGGTATCATCTGCAAACTTTGAGATGTTACATTTTGTTCCCTCATCCAAATCATTAATATATATTGTGAATAGTTGGGGTCCCAACAACATACATCCTAAACTTCCTCTAAGAGAGCTGAGAACACAGTTGGAGATTGGCCTCCAGCACAAGTGACTGGGTAGGGTGGGGGGTGGGCAGGAAGTAGGATGTGTAAATATTTAATGAGTAGTATAGAACAAAAGACTTGAGGGGAGGTGTAGTACAAAGGATTAATAGTTAATCAGTGATGTCAAATCATGTTTCACTGGACCTTAACATAAAAACCCTACAGTGCAGAAGGAGGCCATTCGGCCCATCGAGTTGTGCCAACAACAATCCCACCCAGGCCGTATCCTGTAATCCCACATATTTACCCTACTAATCCCTCTAACATACACATCCTGGGACACTAAGGGGCAATTTAGCATGGCCAATGCACCTAACCCGCACATCTTTGGACTATGGGAGGAAACTAGAGCAGACGGAGGAAACCCACGCAGACACGGGGAGAATCATAGAAACCCTACAGTGCAGAAGGAGGCCATTCAGCCCATCGAGTCTGCACTGACCACAATCCCACCCAGGCCCTACCCCCACATATTTACCCACTAATCCCTCTAACCTACACATTTTAGGATTCTAAGGGGCAATTTTTAACCTGGCCAATCAACCTAACCCGCACATCTTTGGACTGTGGGAGGAAACCGGAGCACCTGGAGGAAACCCACGCAGACACGAGGAGAATGTGCAAACTCCACACAGACAGTGACCCGAGCCGGGAATCGAACCCGGGACCCTGGAGCTGTGAAGCAGCAGTGCTAACCACTGCGCTACCGTGCCGCCCAAAATGTGCAAACTCCACACAGAATGTGCAAACTCTACACAGTCACCCATGATGGGAATCGCACCCAGGTCCCAGGAGCTTTGAAGCAGCCTTGCTAACCACTGTGCCACCATGCCACCCTAAGAGATGGTTCTGGAAGGAGCCTCATGCTGGTCTATCTCTACATAGTTGTAGAGAGTTAATAAATGTTTGATAGTTCCTGAAATCAATGTTTCCAGTGGTCTCCGATAAACATTTGGGACCATTTCTGTTGACATTTCACCAACAGTCTAGACTGACTGGCGGATAGCAAATAGTAAGGGTGGTGATGGGAGAATGATTGCTGTCATTAAAGGAGAGCTCAACAAGGTTTGTGCATCATGGAACCACTGCTGGTGCTCCAGGCAGCAAATTCAGCAATCCTGGTATCAGATAGTGGACAGAGTACCCTTCGTTGTCCAGTACTTCCCCGGAGCGGAGAAGCTACGGCATCTCCTCCGGAGCCTTCAACATGTCATTGATGAAGACGAACATCTCGCCAAGGCCATCCCCACACCCCCACTTCTTGCCCTCAAACAGACCATTGTCCGCAGCAAACTACCCAGCCTTCAGAAGAACAGTGACCAAGACACCACACAACCCTGCCACTGCAACCTCTGCAAGACGTGCTGGATCATCGACACAGATGCCATCATCTCACGTGAGAACACCATCCACCAGGTACACGGTACATACTCTTGCAACTCGGCCAACGTTGTCTACCTGATACGCTGCAAGAAAGGATGTCCCGAGGCATGGTACATTGGGGAAACTATGCAGACGCTGCGACAACGGATGAATGACAATCACCAGGCAAGACTGTTCTCTTCCTGTTGGGGAGCACTTCAGCGGTCATGGGCATTCGGCCTCTGATATTCGGGTAAGCGTTCTCCAAGGCGGCCTTCGCGACACACGACAGCGCAGAGTCGCTGAGCAGAAACTGATAGCCAAGTTCCGCACACACGCGGACGGCCTCAACCGGGATATTGGGTTCATGTCACACTATTTGTAACGCCCACAGTTGCGTGGACCTGCAGAGTTTCACTGGCTGTCTTGTCTGGAGACAATACACATCTTTTTAGCCTGTCTTGATGCTCTCTCCACTCCCATTGTTTTGTTTCTTAAAGACTTGATTAGTTGTAAGTATTCGCATTCCAACCATTATTCATGTAAATTGAGTCTGTGTCTTTATAAACTCTGTTTGTGAACAGAATTCCCACTCACCTGAAGAAGGGGCTTAGAGCTTCGAAAGCTTGTGTGGCTTTTGCTACCAAATAAACCTGTTGGACTTTAACCTGGTGTTGTTAAACTTCTTACTATCAGATAGTTGGACAGCTGTGGTTGGTCAGCATGTCCTTTGGAGCACTGAGATCCACAGCAATGGTGTGAGCTTCCACTGTAATACTGAGACATTGGCAGTTTGCTGTCTGTGCTGTAACCAAAGCTGAGGCCTCAGCCAGATGCTGCATTATGGTCGGATCTGCAAGCACTATCATGGGGCTGGCCACCTTGTCCGTACTATAAGGTATGGACTCCAAGCTCTGCATGAAGCCCTCTGCCAAGGCGGAGCCAGCCTCCTCCACACCCCTTGACAGGAGGGTGTTGGCAGGCCTGCCATCTTGGTGTGAATACTCATCAATGTGACTTCACCCTCTTTGAAACTGGCACACATGCAATCCTCTCCCTCTGGCTTGGCTGCAGTCCATGCATCACATCCAGATTCTGCCTCTATACTACCCTCTAAGGTACATGCAGTGCCAATATCTGAGCTACTGACTGCAAGTGTTTGATCAAGTGGCAGAGGTCTGATGCTGTCCTCACGCTACCTCATGAAGTTGCAGTTGCTGCTGACCAGGAGTCAGTTCTTGGGAGCCTGAAAGCAGAAATACAGAAGGGCTAAATGAAGGAAGGGGGTTGGGGTGAAAAGCAAGAGTTCACATTAGCTACAGCTTTCAATTCATTCCAAATAGCAGGTTCGGGATGGTGTGGGATTTGAGAAGGGGCATAAGGCAGTAACATACCGTCATGTTGAATGTTCTCAGGAACACGGGTGTAACAGTCATAGCTGTCCCAGTGATGTGGAGCACTTTCTGGCCCAGAGAACTCAATTGATGTCAACGTGTTTGTCCCGCTTCAGTTCTGCTCTGCTCCCTCCTATTATTCGCCATCTTTTTGTACAAGAGGGAAGTTATCAGTGATTGACTTGCACTGTGTCTGGCTGTTGTGGTGATCATAGCTGGATAGCTGGATAAACAGTGAGAGGTGGATGTAAGGTTGGCAGCATTGGGAAGTGTGTGAGGGTGAGGTGGAGTTTTTGAGTGTTAGTTATGAGTCCTCTTGATGGATGAGTGATTGGGGTGTGATTCATGGGAGGTTTGTGAAGCAGTGGGTAGGAGATGTGATCTAAAATTGCACTCAATGAACCTGATGGCCTGTGTGAGGCCATTGAACTTCTTGTAACACCGCTGTCAGGTCCTCGGGGTCAGACTCAGAAGTTGACCAGTTCAGAGGAGAAGAAGAACAAGAATCATAGTGGACTCGATGTTTCTCTCTCCACAGATGCTGCCAGAGCTGCTGAGTTTATCCAGCACTTTCTGCATTTATATCAATGTTGGAATGCACTGCTTCAGCTAGCACTCAGCTTTGTGCCCTCATTTTTCTTTCCATCATTTCTGAATGCAGGTTTGATTTGGGAGAACAGTGAAAAGATAATGAAATTTACTTTTTGCTGCACTTCGATTTAATGACAACCCAGCACTTTTTCCACCATTCTCTTCAGGGCCTTCCTCTGGTCCAGTCAGGCCTGTGTATATGAAGATTCTCCTGATATTTTTAGTAAAGAGAACTCAGTTTGATTTAATGGATCCAGCAGTTAATACCAGCTGTGTGATAAGGGCAGACAAAGTGAGAAAATAATGTATAAAGTACAATGACAATGTCTGTTCTAGTGTAATGACACTGGAACAGAATGTACTCTGGGTGGGACCTTCAAGGTCCATCGACAAGACTGGCTTGGTAGCACCACTGTTTGAGTCTTGAGGGTCAAAACCAACATCTGGGACTCTGATTGGTACCAAAAAACCAACAAGAGAGAAAAACCGACTTGACCTCATCCTCACCAATCTACCTGTTACAGATGTATCTGTCCAGGACAGTATTAGAACCACAGAATCATAGAATCCTTCAGTGCAGAATGAGGTCATTTGGCCCATCGAGTCTGCACCGACCACAATCCCACCCAGGGCCTATCCCCATAACCCCTTGCATTTACCCTAACTAGTCCCCCTGACACTGAAGGGCATTTTAACATGGCCAATCCACCTAACCAGCACATCTTTGGACTGTGGGAGGGAACTGGAGCACCCAGAGAAAACTGTCAGATACGGGGAGAATGTGCAAACTCCACATAGTGACCCAAGCCAGGAATCAAACCCGGGTCCCTGGCGCTGTGAGGCAGCAGTGCTAACCACTGTGCCACCGTGGCATCCAAATATTAATAGGAGTAACCACCATACAGACTTTATGAAAACAAAGTCCCATATTTACACTGAGCACACCAGCCATTGTGTTTGTAATACCATATTAAATGGGACTTATGTAGAACAGATCTAGCAGTTCTAAGCTGCGGATCCATATGTCGCTGTGAGCCATCAGCAGTGGCAGAATTGTATTCGACCCCAACCTGTAACCTCATGGCCCGGCATATCCCCCACTCAATCATGAGCAGAGCATCGCCCCTGTATCAAAGAGGAGAAAATGCCAGGAGCAGCACCAGATCTACAGGACAATGAGATGTCAACCGGGTGAAGGTACAACATAGGACGACATGCATGCTACACAGTGGAAGCAGAATGCAATAGACAGACCTCAGCATTCCCATAACTAACGTATCAGCTCGAAGCTCTGCAGTCCTGCCATATCCTGAATGGTGATGGATAATTAAACAAGTAATGAAGGAGGAGACTCCTTTTGCATCCCGCCCTCAATAATGGGAAAGCCCAGTCATTGCAAAAGATAAGATTGAAGCATTTGCAACCACCTTCAGCCAGAAGTGTAAGTGGATGGTCCATCCTGGCCTTTTCCGGAGGTCCCCAGCTTAGGTCAGGTCACAGTTACTGGCCTTCAGACAATTTTAATCAGCCGTGTTCATCAGGGACGGTGGAAGACACCGGACACAGCAAAGTCTATAGGCCCTGATCGGAAGGACGGTAGATGAACCACCCACCAGAAGCCCAGTTGATCCACTTAACTGACCAACTAAGGGTCTCTCCTGTCTCTGTCGGCATTTTCCCAGTGCCTGGGAGCCCGCTGCTGTTTGGACAAACGACAGGGTAAACCACAGTGGCCTCTCAGGGCAGCGGTGGTGTTGGGGCCCTCATGTTTAGGGCATTCCATGGCCAACTGAGGCACCCCACCCCACTGGTGGTAATGGTCACCTCTGTGGCAATGGTGCCATTTCCCTTCAATAATGACCCCGCTCTTCACCTCCAGATCCCACTTATCTAACTTTGAGGGCACACAGCCATTGATGCATCCTGGTGCGACCTCAGCGATGCCCATCATTGATTGGATTAGCAGTCCTGGAGTGAGCCACCATCTTTTATAGCACGGCAGCCCCACTAGTAGCACTTAATTAGCTGACACCAAGCTTTCACCATCCACTGAGGTAATGAAAGCATGAATGAGGGGTTTCAGCATGTGATGAGCTAAGATAGGACAACAACAGCTATGTGACGGAGGTAGAAATAGGCGGTCTTAACGATGACATGGTTATGAGGTTGGGCCGTCTTGGAGTCAAATTTGGTTGCAAACAGAAACAGAAAAATGCTGAAAAATCTCAGCATATCTGACGGTATCTGTGGAGAGAGAATGGAGCCAACATTTCAAGTCTAGATGATCCTTTGTCAGAGCGTTTGAGGAAGGGTCATCTAGATGCGAAACATTTGCAACCAAACAGGCTGACTTAATCTCACCTTTTCCCAGGAGAGGGCGGAAGTTGGTCATTAGGGAACAGAATCTGGAGCAGGAACCGAAAACAATAGCTTCAGTCTTTCCAATATTCAATCGCAAGATATTTCTGCCCATGGATGTTGGATAAGCAATCAGTTGATTTAGCAACAGTCAACAGGATGGTAATGTGGCAGGGCTGGGTGTCATTGACATACATGTGGAAACTAAAACTGTGCCCTCAAAGGACATTGCTGATGGCAGCACATGGATGAAAGCTAGGAAGGGACACCAGAGGTAGCAGAGTGGGAGCAGGAAGAGAAACCACTGACAGTGATTATCTGGCTACGATTACAGCAAAGATATTGGGTGGGATTCTCCGGCTGTGCTCGCCTGAAAACCAGAGATTCCCACCCGACTTAGTACCGTGGATGGCACGGTAGCACAGTGGTTAGCACTGTTGCCTCACAACTCCAGGGACCCGGGTTCGATTCCCAGCTTGGGTCACTGTCTGTGTGGAGTTTGCACGTTCTCCCTGTGTCTGCGGGGGTTTCCTCCGGGTGCTCCGGTTTCCTCCCACACTCCAAAGATGTGCGGGTTAGGTGGATTGGCCATGCTAAATTGCCCCTTGTTGTCAGAGGGATTAGCTAGGGTAAATGCATAGGATTGTGGGGCCTGGGTGGGATTGTAGTCGGTGCAGACTCGATGGGCCAAATGGCCTCCTTCTGCATGTAGGATTCTATGATTCTATGACTTCAATGGACCTTTACATGGTCCGCCCCCCGCCCCCCAGCCCTCACCCGCTAGAATTACAGTGGTGGGCAGGATGGGAGAATTCCAGCTATTATTTTGAACTTTTATAAAATGCTGTTTCACCATCAGCTGGAGTACTGTGTTCAATTGTAAGCACCGTCATTTAGAAAGGATTCTAAGGGCTTGGTACCATGGTACCAGCGATGAGGAGTTCAATTCTGTTGGGAAACTGGAAAAGCTGGGATTATTCTCCTTAGAGCAGAGTAGGTTGAGGGAAGATTTACTTGAGGCCTTCAAAATTATGAAGCGTTTTGATAGAGTAAATAGGGAGAAACTGTTTTCAGTGTCAGAACGGTCGGTAACCAGAGGACACAGATTTAAGATGATTGACAAAATAAGAAGGGAAATGAGGAAACATTTTTTTACAAAGGTAGTTATTGTGCCTTTGGAATACACAGCCTGAAAGGGTGTTGGAAGAAGCTTGATACTAATTGTCAAATGGGAACTGGATAAATATTTGGAGGGAAAAAAAACATTGTAGGGTCTTGGGGAAATAGTAGGGGCATGGGATTATTTGAATAGCTCTATCAAAATCTGTCATAGGCATAATGGATCAAATGGCCTCCTCCTGTGCTATTTCCTTCTCTCATTCCATGTGTAACTGTTTCTAATAGCCCAAGAGAAATAGCAAAACAGTAAGGAATATGATTATAATGTAATATTCAGTTTTATATCTTTTAGCATTAAGAACGAGAACCATAGTCATCTCATATTTTGTTCATTTGAAAATATTAGGTTTATCTACATTTATTTGTCATGTAATTATGTCTGAGTGAAAGAAGCTTAGTTTAAACTTCGAATGCACTATATGGATTCTTTGTATAAAATGGCTTAAGGTGAAAATAGTTCAATGAAGGCTTTGATTTGATTTGATTTATTATTGTCGCATGTATTAGTTTGCAGTGAAAAGTATTGTTTCTTGCGCGCTATACAGACAAAGCATGCCGTTCATAGAGAAGGAAAGGAGCGAGTGCAGAATGCAGAGTTACAGTCATAGCTAGGGTGTAGAGAAAGATCAACTTAATGTGAGGTAGGTCCATTCAAAAGTCTGACAGCAGCAGGGAAGAAGCTGTTCTTGAGTCGGTTGGTACGTGAGCTCAGACGTTTGTATCTTTTTCCCGACGGAAGAAGGTAGAATTTGTATTCAAATTAGAAAGAAAAAAAAAATCACATTCTGTAAGTAGCAGGAAATTTTATAGTTCGAGATGAACATATTTATTAAGATATTTAACATAATGTTAGGGAATGATAGGGAAAGGAGGAAGAACTGAACTCCTTTATTTCCTCATTACCTGTCCGTAAACTGGGATGTCTGAAGTTTTGAAATAGGCTGTGGCATGTCTCCTGTTTGCGAGATCAATTTTTAAAGTGACTCGCAAAACCTCTTTAGAGTAAAATCAGAAATATAGTTTGTTCACTCGTTCAAATTCAGGGAATAGTTGCAACTTCATCCACACTCATAAGCACATAAGTACAAAATTAGGAAGGAGGAATTTTTTTACAACTGTGAATAACTTAAAAGAAAAAGCACCACAGATGGCCAGAGTCCAGAAAGTCAGAGTCCAGTGAAGATTCCTTCATGGAGGGGCTGCAGTTCAGGTGGGTTTAGATAGCCGAAGCAGGATTTGCAGAATTATTTTAAAGTTGATGGTGACGCAGTAAAATTAGGTTGATGTCCAGAGGATTTGTCTGCTTGGCAGCAATCTTTCAGAGAAGCAGGCTCCAAGGAGACTAAGTCTTAATGTAGCCTGTTGGTCAGCCTGGAGTCCAGCTTTGATGTTTGCAGGCTGGAGTTTAAAGAGCAGCCCGAGCTGCGAGTCTAGAAATGCAATATCAAAACTTTCCAAAGGCAAGAAGCTTAGGTCATGTGATGATGTTTCCCATTGATGAGTCAATTGCAGGCTAACACGTTTCTGTGCCGCTGGTCAAATCCATTGTTCACCTTAGAAGACAGATGGTGGCTTTTAATGCTTCTGTAGGTATAAGTTTCAATCCCTCCCCATCCCCCCATTTTATTTAAGGACAGGCGGGGGGAGACAAGTGGTCCATTGGTCCTCGGTTTTGCTAATTGTAATCTGTCCTCACAGTGAGACGCGCGAAATCCCACAAGGATGAGGGTTGAGTTTTTGTCCTGTAACTGTTGTTGGAAATGCCCAGAAGCTGTAGCCAGCTTGTGAATCATTTGACCTGTGGCAGTCATCTTTTGGTTCAGCAAGATCCACTTTTTAAATAAGCAAAAAAGTCGTGTTTGTTTGAAGTGGTTTATGATCTCTTAAGGCATGAAGCCTTAGGGACATAACAATATTTATACATTTGACCATAATCAGACTCGCTTGTTTTGTGCAGTATAGGTGACAATCTCCCATTAATATGCAGGCAGGATGCAACATATATGCCCGGATCCACTTCAGGAGACTGAAACTATTACAACTAGTTTAACTTTAACATCACTTAATTTTAGTCATTTTTAACTGAAAGACAAGATGAAATCCCTCCCATTTAAATTGGGTTTTTGACAGTACATTTTTAACTTTGCCCGTAAGTTGTATTTTTGACATCTGGTCCTGTTTTCATGAGACCACATTGTATACTTCCCACATGCATGTGAGATAAATCATTTTAAACGCTTTAAATAAACCAAAACACTTCGACTGATCAGCCGCCACTGGGAGGTAGGATTCAGAAGAGGGGTGGTGGCTTAGTAAAGGAAGCTGGGCTTTTCCTGAGGAATTCTTACAAATAGTAGATGACATGGAAGACTGTGTATTCAAAATATTCATGAGGAGGAGCTGACAGAACAGATGTGCTCTGGAATCGTAAGTGGATACAGTGGTTTGTAAGCAATTTCACAGAGGTGCCTCTTTCCATGACGGATGACTTTACTTGCATCAACTGATTATTTTATTTCTTCTCCTTAAAGACGCTTAAACATTAACAGCTGAAAGTTACTGCTGGTTAACTGAAGCACTAAAAACGCACCCAGGCTCTGTTTTTTTAAAAAAAGCCTTTCTCCATAGACCATTTCATTCCTAGTACATTTCAAAGTTAATACGACCTGCTCCCTCAGGGCAGGCCGGGCACCATATGAATAGATTGTGTGTTCAATTCTCACTTAGAACGACTCCATGTAAGCAATGCTTTTAATTTTCTTTTCAAAGGCATTTTCAGTTGAGTTCTCCACAGTCGCATAACGTTGCACTGTCTCCACAAGCCCAGCGAGTGAGTGGAAACGAATATATTCGCTGATAGGATTTGGGTACTTGTGGTCCTTTTATAGCATTCAACAACACTTTATGACTGTTGACAACTTGGTGCCTGTCTTTATTCAGCAATAATTTAATCCAACAAATGCAAGATCACAACGCTGATTAAACCCCCCGTCCCCAGCTTCAGTGAAGCCATGAGCTGAACATGGCTACTGTTCTTCAAAACAGAAACGCATTCTTTGTTTCAAAGTGCTTTGTTTTATATACAGTTGTTGTAGCAATGTGCAGCGAGCGTAGGCCTAAGGGTTTGGCAGTTTAAAGACATCTTTTAACTGGAAAGCAGAGAATGGAAGTGAACCTTCTGTTTACTGCTTTATGCTAAACATTTGTAAAAGACCATTTGTGCTCAAAGGAAAATCCTGGCTTTAAATGTGCACAATATTCCACATTATATACATGTCGTTTCGGAGTGCAGTTGGAATAATGCAGTGTCAAATCTGTGTGACAGATTGAGGTGAAAGCTGGGAATGAAGCCTGCATGAAGAAACTGACTTGTCTGGATCAGGCACCCTGTGGAAATTTTCCTGTAGGCTACAAGGAATCAGTTTTCCCAACATGTAAAAGAGTGGAATTGAAGCGGTCAAGTATTTTACTTGGAAATTTGATTTTGTGGAAAACAACGTGGATATTAATATGTTTATGGACAATGCTGCCACCTACTGCCCAGTAAAAGTGCTGCAATGTGCTCTTACGGCATTAAGAAAGTGGAATTGAACTATCAGATCATGTGCAATGTCCCAGGAAATTAAGGGTGAGCCGGTTGGCAAGATACAGTCACAGGCTACATCCTCCCTTTGATCATCTTATTTCCAATTGATCACAATGGCACATGTTCAAGTAAATTATTCCTATTTTACTATCTCTTTGAAATATTTAGGAAAATCTGGCAATATTTTCTTCTTCAGCTGAAAGAGCTGAAGAACTACTACAAAATTAGGTGCGGTGATGAGTTGGTCATCTCATGTTCACTTCAACCAGTTTCACCCAACACAGACTTGCAAAAGAACAACAGGAAATCATCCAATCCTCCTACACCTGTAGTCATTCCATGTCACTCAAAACAGCTAAATTGACATGCACGCAGAGTAAATGGTCAATGTTTTGTTTATCCAGCTTTGGAGTGTGCGACGCTTAGGTGAAATGGCCTGATGAAGATTTTGTAAGTGACCGTGTAGACATCCTCGTAGGTAGCTTGTTCGAAACACACTCGCCTTCACATTGCCAACTTGATGTGACTCTTTCTGACATCCTTGCTTTAAAATAGTTTCCAGTGGCCACCATATACTCAAATATATTCACTTATAATTGACAAGTCAGTCACCTTAATGTGGCCAGGATGGACATGTATGAGATGTTATGAAGTTCTATGGCTTAGTTACTTAAAGATATGAATGGAATAAAATATGCACTGAAATACAGTGTGTGTTGTGTCTTTTGTTCTGAGTTAGAATTCAATTCCCACCCCCACCATCATTTTATATAATTATACTGCAGTAAAATGTTTACTTTCTTAATAAACATGTAGTACCAATTTTGTTGTTGATTGCTCATTAATTACCTTTTACGATGGGAGCAAGGCACAGAGTTGTTTGTGAAACAAAGTTTTCAATCCACTCCAACATATAAGGTGTTCTCCCACCCATTTATTCCCACAGGTCCAACACTGTGCTTCTCATTCTGTAAGGCACTTCTGAGACTCTTCAATGTGAAGTAATATCAGTGTAAGTTGTACAACATTAGCTGACTCGCCTCCTCCTTTTATCTTGAGGAAAGTATAGCCCTTTATTCCTTTGATGCAGAAAACAGATGTTTTCTTGTATCTGAAACAGCGCTGGTTTCATCTCAGGTGGGGTCAGTGCAGGGCTAACTGTGGCATCCTGTTTTATTACAGTACTTTCTGTTGTTCTGAGGTATCGACAATGAAGTGTGGAGGTCAATTTGAATAGAATAGCAGAATAGAACCCCTACAGTCCAGAAGGAGGCCATTCGACCCATTGAACCCACACCAACAACAATCCCATCCAAGCCCTATCCCCATAACCCCACGTATTTACCCTGCTAATCCCCTAAGGGGCAATTTAGCATGGCCAATCCACCTAACCCGCACCTCTTCGGATTGTGGGAGGAAGCTGGAGCAGGGAGTACATGCAAACTCCGCAAAGACAGTCACCCGAGGTTCAAAATTGAACCTGGGTCCCTGGCGCTGTGAGGCAGCAGTGCTAACCACTGTTCCACCGTGCCACCCATTTGGATCCCAATTTGGATCCATCAAAATGCAGGGTTAAAAATCTATAACTTTTATTTGTAAAATTCTTTCCAAGTAAATAATTTTGTAAATATTCATAATTTTGGTCCAAGTGTAGAATTCGACAGGACCATTTATATTCTAATTTAATCTGAAAATATGCAATGCTCAATTCAGGGATATTGCATATATAGATATACATAGATAGATATCCAGATATACATAGAGAGATATCTAGATATACATAAATAAATATCTAGATATATATGGATAGATACATAAATGTACATAGTTGATATCTAGATACACATAGTTGAAATATAGATATACAGGGATACATACATATATATATGTATATTTAGATAGATATCTAGATATACATAGTTGAAATATAGATATACAGGGATACATACATATATATATGTATATTTAGATAGATATCTAGATATACATGGATAGATACATAAATATACATGGATAGATATATAGATAGATATCTAGATATAGGAATAAACTATTTTATGTCTTATTTGCTACGTGCTCTAAATATTGCCCAGTCTGCACATGCTGGTTATTTCACACAGTAACAGAATCTTGTAAAATATCTTTTTATTAAATGCACTGTCTTAATCTAGTTTAGTTGCAACATCAATGATCAAATGGGCTGAGATGATAATATTGATAGAAAGAGGAGAATTGTATTACACGGAGTATCTTGGCGGGCTCTCTGTGTTCATATGTATTCAGTTGTGTTATACCCTACAGCAATTCAGCTTTTGTAAAGTTCAGCTGCGTTTGACAGCCTGAATATCTCATTGAATTTCACTTCCACCAAAAGGCAGGTATCTTACAGGCATACTGGGATCACAGGATGTAGAACTGGTGGGAATTCTGGTAACTGACAACATCTCAATGGTTTCACCTTCTTTAAATCCATTGGGCTGCGAGTGGGCAGTGGGCATACATATCTATCCTCAGTGCCATCCCAGAAAGAACCCTGGAGTGGAGATCCTGCTTCCTCCGGTGGTGTTAGCAGACTATCCGGACCTGCAGGGAGATTGAGAGCCTGCCTTCTCGAATGGAGGTTTGCACTGTTTGAATTTTGTGGACTGAGACATTTGCCAGGTACGTTTCTTATCACTGTTGCCTCATTGGTAGACCAATCTTAATCAGAACACCAGGATGTGTCGGTGCATCATGTGACATTTACCATGTGATATTATATGCATCATGTGATATGGGCCTCAGAAAAGTAAACTTATCTTCAGTAATCTAAATTTGTAATTCTGTTCTGAATATTGCTGTTTGTTTAAAATGAACAAAGCCATAAGGCTGACAGTGAAGAAACAAACTGGGTGGTATTTTCCAGCTTTGTTCATCCCAAAACCATAAAATTCTGCCCCGTCCCAGGTCAACTGATCTTTATTTCGGACGCCCTTCGCCCGCTCCAATTCCTGTGGTGGGCGGAGTGGTAAAATTTCGGCCAATATATTTTCCAGATGGTGTTAATTGCAAATGTATCAACATCCCCACTTCATGTTCTATTTTTGTTGGGTTTTTGTGAATTAACTCCCAATATGGACAGCACGGTGGCACAATGGACAGCATGGCTGCCTCACAGCACCAGGGACCTTGGTTCAATTCCTGGCTTGGGTCACTGTCTGTGTGGAGTCTGCACGTTCTCCCTGTGTCTGCATGGTTTTCCTCCGGGTGCTCTGGTTTCCCCTCCCACAGTCTGAAAGACGTGCTGGTTAGGGTGCATTGACCCGAACAGGCGCCGAGTGTGGTGACTGGGGGAATTTCACAGTAACTTCATTGCAGTGTTAATGTAAGCCTTACTTGTGACTAAAAATTACACTTTACTTTACTTTACTTCGTATTTCAAAGGGATTTGAGGTTTTGCATCTCAATCTACAAATATTGTCTCATGGAGTTTTCCAAGCCCCACGTTAATGGCCTCACTGCTATCGTTCCATTCAGCGAGGCCCCCTCTCTGGAAATCTTCCTGTGATATTTTGGTGCATTAAGGAATATTGAAATCTCTGAAACAATCTAATTCCCCCCCCGCCTCCCCCCCTTCCACACACACACACACACACCACCGGAGCCTAAGAACAACAATTGCATATGATTCTGCAGAATGAATCTGTGCAATTACTGAGCGGAGCATGCTGAATCAGATAGTGTATACCTTCCTTACTCAACTGTGACATCCTGATGATTTTTGTTGAGTTGCATTGTTCTTCAAGCTGTTACTGGAATCTCACTAATAATATATCAAACCTCATCGGCATGAAATTGCATTGTGCAAACATTAGTGAACAAACTCTTGCTGTGTTTCCATACAATTCCTTTGTCCGCTACTTGATCAATACTTTAAAATATTTAAATTAAATGGGATAATGTCTTCAATAAATTAATAGATAAATGCACTTCATATGACTTCCTTGAACATTTGCATGCTAATATTTAATGGTGTAATTTCAAGGGCATTTCATTTTAAATCCCCGTAGCCTTATTTTGTAACTTAATATTTTCTATCCAACCCATTTTAAAGATTAACATCAATGGGGAACCACCTCAGACATGCTTTTCCCTAGTCACACCACTCGTTAACATTGAAAATGGGAGACTCCTCCCAGCAACTGAAGAGGAAAGTGCAAGACCGCGAGGTGTGAAGGAAGAAAGGAAGGAGCAGCGAACCTGCCCTTTGACGGTCCACTGCTCCCCTCTCAGCAAAGGAGAAGATTGATCATCTGTCCGATGCCACAGGGATTCTCTTCTGGATCCTGGTAATTCCGCATTCCAGTAAGTTGAAGGAGGGAGGCTTTGGGAATACTGGGCAGGAACGATGCAGGTAAATGCTACTGTATGTGATATAGATAATTGCGAGGTGTAGTGTTGCTGTACTGAGATTTATATTTCTTCTGTGTTTATGCTGGTAAACCAGTGCAAAGTCTGCCGAAGAGGAAAGGTTGACAGAGAATGTTCCATCAGCTCCCACTAACTGACACTATTTCAAAGATTATGCATCAGGATTGAGGCTAAAGGTATATTGCAGCTACCCAATTGTCGGCGGACATATTATAATTGGACATAAATGAGAGAAGTACATCATATAACATATATCCTGTTGTTTGTCATTTTGCAATGCTGGTCACAGGAGCGCCAGTGCATTTTTAGCATCCTAAACGTTCCACTGGATGTGGGAGAGTGTCATACTCTAAGTGGCTGTTTCACCTGACGCCATGGATTAGCGAGGGGCTAATGCACTCGGCAAAGTGAAACTTTTAAAATCTAAGTTTAAAACATCTTTTTTTACAATCTTTAGCTGGTATCAGACAGCAGAAAGGAACTGTTGTCATCTCCTCATCTGATCCAGACAGAGATGTAGACAGACTTAGGCCAGCCGGTGCAAAATTATACTTACCGTGACTCCGAGGAACTCTCTGGAGCCAGGGGCACTGGTACAGGATGTTAGACGTCCTACTCCACCAAGGATTCAGTGCTGCAGAGCAAACAGGACAATCTGTTCAGTATCTTCGAATAGAACAGATTAATCAGGATTAGAATTTATAGTTGTTGGAGACTAATCGTTGCAATCTAGAACATCGTTGCTGGTGTTCCTCAGGCGCTCCGAAAGCTAGTGGCTTTTGCTACCAAATAAACCTGTTGGACTTTAACCTGGTGTTGTGAGACTTCTTACTGTGTTTACCCCAGTCCAACGCCGGCATCTCCACATGATGGTTCCTCAGGTAGCACAGAGTCGGGACATCTCTCAGCTCCGCAAACTGGGAGAAAATGCCCCAGAAGCTGGGATTTTATTCCAGGATTGTGGGGTTTTCCTGGAGTCAGGCCGCTCCACCTTGGGATGAGTGTGGAGGTGGGCTGATTGGAAGGCCTGTCTCGATGCTCGAGCACTTTGTTAAAGATTTTTGTTAAACAAAATGCAGCCCTCACCCCTCACACTCCCCTCAACCTCCCCACACACTCCCCATGCCCCATCCAGACCATGCCAGCTGATGCCTTCTACCCACTCCTCAGCCCTCTCATAGCCTCTATGTCAATCTATGATATTCCACCCACCCTTCATTGTCTTTTGTTGCCCTATGCCAACTTAGTGCCAATTTATTGCCAACCCTTGCCCCTCGCCCACAGCCCTTTGCCCTTACACCAACCATGCCAACTCATAGAGTATCCACCAAGGATAGACCTCAGGACCCATGCTGAGATTAAATAAAATAAAGTTCTAAAGTGTCTATTGCAGGCTTTCTTAAAAAAAATCACGTTACTTATAAATAAAATTACATTTCAACAACTACATAATCGAGTATAGATACATATTTTATTCAAATGCTTAATCTCTTGTAAAAACAAATATTGGAATTCATTGTCCCACTTCAAAGAATCTATAACCACTTCGAACTCTCAATCAAACTGTGAAATGGAAGGCAGTCCACTGTAATAATGGGAGGTAGTGAAATCAATCATGAAGCTCAAATCCAGTGATAATAACCCTCAGTTTATATCATCAGAGTGAAATAGCAAGCAATTATTTTATTTTACACTTCACACTGTTTTTCCCCCAAAGATTTAAAGGGCAGAGGTTTCAAATGCTTTGACAGCTTGTCAGGTGTTTTTTGACAGTTCCAAAGAGTTGATGCACTTGTTATGCACATCCATGTTCACTTTTAACCACCCCAAAGGGCACTTTACCTCTCCCAAAGGTGTCCTGGGACTATATCCAAAGGGGTACTCTACTTCTCCAACAGGGTACCCCACCTCTTCAAAGGGTTCTGCAATGTTTAGTCCTGCTCCTACCAGGCCAAGTCTGCACACACCGTGTTTCTCACTTCTGGCTAACTAAAATACGCATGCACAAATCCTGACCTGGACCTAATAATAAATCAAATCAAATCAAAATCCATTCCTTGCCCCACCAAAATGGTAGGTGCCATATTTGGGGACTTCTGATTTTGGCCTCTTCTGACATTTTCGGAATGGCAGAGAGGCTCTTTGCTGCGAAGTTTCAGGCCTAAGTTAGCAGTGGGCCTGTTTCCTGATGATCCTGTAGTGTCAGCTTCATTCTGAAATCTTCTGGTCATGAAGTATTCCATTCCAATCAACAGCAGAATGAGGACAACATCAAGACTTGAGCTGATAAATGACAAGTAACCTTTACGCTACAGAGTGCCGTGAATAAGAGAACTGCAGTCTTCTCCCATTAAACTTCAGGGGCACCACCGTCACCAAGCTCCCCCATCATCAACATCCCGCAAGCCACCATTGTCCAGAGGTTTAAATTAATCATCCATATAAGCTTGTGGCTGCAAGAGGATTTTATGCAATATGTTATTCACCTCCTGACCCTTCAAAACTAGTAAGAAGTTTAACAACACCAGGTTAAAGTCCAACAGGTTTATTTGGTAGCAAAAGCCACACAAGCTTTCGGAGCTGCAAGCCCCTTCTTCAGGTGAGTGGGAATTCTGTTCACAAACAGAGCATATAAAGACACAAACTCAATTTACATGAATAATGGTTGGAATGCGAATACTTATTAATTCAAAACTATCCATCAGCTGCAAGGTTGAAGACAGGAAGCTGATGGAAAACACACTGCGTGCTTGGGTGGGTGCACCTACAATAACACTCAAGAAACTCGATCACCCAGGATAGTTAGTTAACGAAACTCAATAACTACCCTCGCCATTGTGGCTACACTGTGGTCAACATATGCATGACCTACAGGAGGTTCTGCAACAACTTCCCAAAACTGCTTGGATAGCACTTCTGTTTCTTGTGACTGCCAGCACATGAAAGGACAAGAACAGGAACGCACTCAGGCGCATCATCACCTTCAAGTTCTTCCTAAGTCACACATGATCTTGGCTTAGGCATATATCACCACCCCTTCACTGCTGGAGCGAAACCTTCAATTCCTTACCTTGCCCATATGGGACTATCCTTACCACCAGGGATGGTGGTGGTTCAAGGCGAAGGTCCACCAACACCTTTGCAGTACAATAAATGTGGGCTTGCTAGCGTCGTCCACATAGGTCAACAGGAAAAATAAAGAAATATACTTGACCCCAAATAAAAAACAGTTCCACCAACACACAAATGATCAAATTTCAATTGACAAGCTTTTCTTAAATTCACATTCAAAGTTGAATTTGCATTTGAGGTAAAACGCATTAAAAATATCTGTCAGGTAATCTTATATGCATCACTTAATGAGCAGCTTGTTATAATTTCCTAAGAATCTATTATATTGTAGTGTATTTATTACAGTGTTGATTTATATTGTTGGAAAATACATTTTAATTGTTGAATTGTTCTTTTACCTCTGATAAATGTGCAGAGAAAGCCCTACAGGAAGATCTGAATGTTTTTTCACTTACGACTACAAACTCAAGGCACAGGAAAAGATGGCATTATTGTCAATAAGTTGTTGAGAGCCACTGCACATATTATATTGTAATACTCAAGCTCCATCTAGTGGTATGTTTGGAGCTTACACAAAGGAAAAGAAGCAATTCAATGTCATCAGAAAAGATTAAAGGCGAGAGGCTCAAGGTTTGCCCGTGCCATTTCTGTTGTAGCCTGTGTGTGGACAGATGACCTTTTCCTCTGCCCTCCCCGTGAGGGTGCAGGCACCTGCAAAAATACTCAAAAGTACTTCCCAAAATTTGCAGCAGCAGAGCTTCTTCAAAATTACCTTACCAGTTGGGTGCCTGGTGCTTTAAATAACGCGAGTGCTGGGCTCCCTTTGCAGATGACAAAGGGCTTGTTCTGTGGTGAGTGACACACAAAATCATTGAATGAGCCTGCGTGGGCCACATTTGCAGTCGGGTATCATATCAGCTGATGGACCTGCACCACATAGTGGGCGGCACAGTAGCACAATTGTTAGCACTGCTGTCTCACAGCGCCAGGGAACCGGGTTCAATTCCAGCCTCGGGTCACTGTCTGTGTGGAGTTTGCACGCTCTCCCCATGTCTGTGTGGGTTTCCTCCAGGTGCTCTGGTTTCCTTCCACAGTCCAAAGATGTGCAGGTTAGGTTGATTGGCCATGCTACATTGCCTCTGGTGTCAGGGGATTAGCAAGGTAAATGTGTTGGGTTATAGGAGTAGGGACTGGGTGGGATTGTGGTCAGTGCAGACTCTGTGGGCCGAATGGCCTCCTTCTGCACTGTGGGCCGAATGGCCTCCTTCTGCACTGTAGGTATTCTATGATCATGATACAACCAGTTCAGTTGTTTCAAGATGATACGTGAGATGCTGACGAGAATGCCCTTCTTAACATGGTGCAGCGCGTGGGCTGTGCCAGAGGCAGCTGCTGGCACAACGCACAATCCCAGGAAAGGGTTTCAGCTCCCATGGGCACCATTTCAGGTGGTGCTGCGCAGATTCAGGTTTTGCGCCCAAAATTTTCTGGTTGTCAAAGAACAATCTTGCCTGCTTCCAATGCACTTCAGGAACGTACCCTTCGTGGTTCGCCATGGCAGTGAGTGGAAATCCTTCTGTCAGCTTGTACTCAGCGAATTTAAGCCAAAAGGTTGAAGATGACGGTAGTAAGATTAACCTTTCCACTCGATTTTCAATGCATCAAACAGTAACAAGTACAGATTCATAAACTTCATACATTTTCTCTTCCCTTCCTTAACGTAAATCAAAATGTGCTTCTCCCTTTTAAATAAAGTTAAGATTTTTATTTGAATTGCTGTAAATTAGGAAACCAAAATAGAACATAATGGTGCTGTACGGTGGCAATATGGGATTTTTGGAGACGCAATGAATTTCTGAATGGCTAATAAAGTTTGAATTGAATTGAATTGAATATGGTCTGTTATCACCTTGATTTCTTTCCATAGTAGACTGACCTTGATTTTTAAAAAAGCATTTATGAAAAGAAGAACCTACAATTCTTTACCCTACTGAAACACAGAGTCCAACCCAATTTAACACACATGCATTACTGAGGGATTACAGCGTGTCACAGATATCATTCTTTTGGATAAAGCATTGAACTGAGGTTCCATCTTCATTCTTTGGTGTATGTAAATGAACTCTTGAGCATGAGTGGACGAGGGCGGCACAGTGGCGCATTGGCTAGCACTGCTGCCTCACAGCGCCAGGAACCCGCGTTCAATTCCGGCCTCAGGTCACTGTCTGTGTGGAGTTTGCACATTCTCCCCTTGTCTGTGCGAGTTTCCTCTGGGTGCTCTGGTTTCCTCCCACACTCCAAAAATGTGCGGGTTAGGTTGATTGGCCCTGGGGTTTTTCACTCTGGGTTTTCGCCTCTCCCTGGAGATCACATGGTCTGGAATGGGGGGGTGGGGGTGAGTTAATAGGTTGTAATGAACAAAGCATCGTAGCTGTGCGGGACAGCTCGGTGGATAGGATATTGGTATGTAGATAGGCTGGAAAATTGGGCGGGGATCCTGGATTCAGGATTCAATCCTGGACCGGGGAGCGGCGCGGGCTTGGAGGGCCGAAGGGCCTGTTCCTGTGCTGTATTGTTCTTTGTTCTTTGTACATTGCCCCTGGTGTCAGGGGATTAGCAGGGTAAATATGAGGGGTGACGGGGATAGGGCCTGGGTTGGATTGTGATCAGTGCAGATTCGATGGGCCGAATGGCCTCCTTCTGCACTGTAGGGAGTCTATGTATGGCACTGCTCAAAGAGTTGGGAGATGATAACTTTCACCACTCAAGTAACACCTGAAATAGGCGATTTGGTCAATTATCTCATTGCTGTTGTGGAAACTTCCAGCCACAAAGTATCTACTATGTTTCCTTCTTTATAACAATGACTACTTCAAAAATAATTAACTGACTGTAAAATACTTTGGAATATCCTGCGGTATTGAAAAGTGCAATATAAAATCAACTTTGTCCATCATCTTGCTGAGCAATAATCCTTTGAAGCACACTCAGGTTCTGCCTATGTTTCTCTTTCTGGAAGTTTATTCCAGTGTTGATTATGCTTTACATGAGGAAATTCTTCCTGACATCAGTTCTGAATTTCCCCTTCATTAGTTTAAACCTATGCCCTTTGTCCTACTGTTTTGGTTTGCCTTGAAGTAATGTAGAAGGCTAATCTTTTCTCTATTAGTTAATATCATATATTTCCAGAAGGTCCTCCCAGTCTCCATCTGGTGATGCTGCAGTACTCCAGCTTCATTTAACTAGCTGTGCCCTGATGTTGGGTTATGGCTTGCGGCACAGTTCAGAATTCTCTTGGGAGCTTGAGCAACACACCTGTGTTCCTGCGACCAAACTTGGATTCGGTACTCAAAATAGAATTTGACCGGAGTCTCATCTGACATGAATCTACTGTTTGGGAGCATTTTGTTTGTTTTATTAATTACTGCTTCAAAAAGCTGAATCTACCAACATTTTTCAATATTACCCTTAGCTGCTTCTGCGCTGTTCGTGATGGATGTATGTCACTATTTATTTCTGCCAATATACAGCACCTTATGGTAAGCTACCTCCATGCCACCCACAAACAGAATGTTTCTAAATACATTTGTAGACTTTAAGATCTTCCCTCTTCTTTTTTTATTCATGGGATATGGGTATTGCTGGCTGGGCCAACATTTATTGCCCATTCCTGAGGGCATTTTAAAAGTCAACCACATTGCTGGATGTGGAGTCAGATGCGGTCAGACTAGGTGAGGATGGCAGATTTCCTCCCCTAAAGGACATTAGTGAACCAGATGGGTTTTTTGTGACAATCGACAATGATTTCATGGTCATCATTAGACTTCTAATTCAAGATTTTTAAAAATTGAATTCCACTGCTGTGGTGGGATTCGAACCCGTGTCCTCATTGCTAGTCCAGCAACAGCACTACCAAGCCACTGCCTCCATTTTCTTAACCTCCTCCCAACTAGTTTAATACTGTTTGCAAACTTGATCACTTAGTATCGAATTTGTGAATGGGAAAGGAACAAAATATTAAATCAGAATGAAATGTTCATGGTACCAATAAAGATGACAGAATTAAATTGCAATCAACTTGAATCTTAATAGCTGAATAAGTGCAGTGATGTCAGGATATACAGAATAAGCATAAGCCTTTGCTGTAGGATATAATGAATATATATAATACAATTACACAAGATGTCATCACGAAAGAATGATACTATCATCCAGTTGTCCAAGTCTATCAGCTTGTGAATTGGTTAGCTCTTTACAGCAACGTATGTCCCTTTACTACATAGTGTTTTGGGAATAAGGAGCTGTTTGAACTCTGGCACGCCACCCATCCCTGTTACCTTACTGGCAGTTGAGGAATAGCTGCTTTGCCATCCAAGCATAATGTGATTAAAATCATCATCACAGGAGCTTTATTATAAACCAACATTGTAGACAACAACACACAGATCTGTGACACTGACTCTCCGCCACGACCTGTAACACAAGTTCTTAAAAAAAAATTACATTGATTCTTTCAGGGGAAGCAGGAAAAATGATTTATGATTTTCATCTTAGAGGCAGGTAGCAGGAATTGGGAAATTTATTGGATTGTCTCATGGGAAAAAGTGTCTTGATCAATAGGATTTTAGTTCCCGGTGGACATGCATGCTGGAGTTGGGCCCCACCACTCCCGGGCACAGATTGCAGGTGGCCACAGGGTTGGTGAGTGCCAACTCTCGCTCGTTAAAAGACCCACCTTGGTTCTGTAGGAATCTGTCCCAGTTCTGTTATTTAACATTAGCACTCTAGCCCTCACTCCTCATATCTCCTCACCCATGCCTCATCCATGCCAACTCATGTCAACCCATGACTGCCATCCATTCCCAATGGCCCTTCAAACCCCCATGCCAACTCAAGAACCCCCCATTCATCCCCATGGTCCCTCATAGCCTCTATGCCAATTTAAGGCCAACTCATGCCAATCTATCACCTCCACCTTGCTTTCCCATTGTACCATGCATGTTATACAATGCATGTCAACTTACCCAGTACCAGCAGGGGCAGACCTCCACAAACATACTGAGAGAAAATAAAATAAGGTTCTACAGACTTCATTACATATATTTTAAAAATCTATTCATCAAAGCTAATTCAATATATTTAACTCCTCTCAAGTACCTAATCCCAAACAAACATTTATATTCATAACCCCACATCAAGGACAGTTAATCCTTTAATAGCCTCTTTGAGCTGTCAATCAAACTGCAAATGTACTGTCCCCTTGCACATCTATGACAATGACAGGTGGTGGAAGGAGTCAAACAGTAAAAATGATACAAAGATAGCTGATAGGATTATTTCAGCCAACATCTATTGAAACAGCCAGAACTGAGTCCTTTCATTCTCAGATTCATGACTAGATAGCTTTTTCAAAATTTTAAGGGCAGGAGAATGAAATAATTTGACATCTTGACAATTCCACATAAATTACCCATCCTTTATGAGCATTTATGTCTCCACCATGAAGTTGTGACTCACACACTGTGGCATGAGACCATTCCTAGAGTGAAAAATGATCTGCTTGTCCTGTGGCACTGAGTTTAAATGGTCCACCTTAGTTTAAGTTTCCTTCAGGTGTGCTTCACACCTTACCCCTACCTGCAAGAATGCTGCACGCCAGCAATGAAGGGCAGCACTTCCAGACCTGGGTCCTGTTTTCCAATTTGAAAGATCTCTGGAGTTTCCCTGATTCTGTCTCCCGGTCCGCTGCGCTACTTGAGCAGTGCAGCGAGCTGGGTGAATCGCCCTCGATAAGCGGGACAGATTTTGGTTAAAAATGAACGGAGCTTCAATAATGGTGTGTGACCTCTTCTCTGTTTCCCAGGCTAGGTCTATTCCATCATTTCCGGTGCTCACATTAATATAGCAGAGCTCCATTGAGTCAATAGGAATAAATACAAAACATTTCCTCCCCTCTCAAACCGAATGTCCTCAAACAAATTCAAAACAAGTTGAGCATGAACAATCATCAGTAAAGTCAGTCACGATTAATAAGTCAGGTTGTCTGGAGGTCATTGCTCTTGGAATGGCTGACAGTGCACTTCTGGCTACTCCTTCACACTGATGGAAACCTCTGGGGTCTTTGTCTTTGCACCTACGTCATCAATGGTTGGTTTAACCGGCGATGACTTAAAAACTAGAGTTTGGCCCTGCGTCTGAATAGAAGGTGAGGTATTGCCTTCTCAACAATGCCTGGTAGTGTCCGGATTGTAGGAAAGTTCAAGTCAGGACATTGTAAGATCCTGAATTTTCAACAGGCTCCAGATTTGGTGATTCTGTTCTTCCAGCCAATAACTGGTCTGTATGTCTCCACCAGCAAATGTCATCTCTGGTCTGGACAGTGTAAGAGACAGATCCAGTCTCTGCAAGGACAGTGGCAGGAGCCCATTTCTCCCCTGTGGAATCGTTCAGAGCCTTATCATAGAAATCATAGAAACCATAGAAACCATACAGTGCAGAAGGAGGCCATTCAGCCCATCGAGTCTGCACCGACCACAATCCCACCCAGGCCCTACCCCCACATATTTACCTGCTAATCCCTCTAACCCTACGCATCTCAGGACTCTAAGGGGCAATTTTTAATCTGGCCAATCAACCTAACCCGCACATCTTTGGACTGTGAGAGGAAACCGGAGCACCCAGAGAAAACCCACGCAGACACGAGGAGAATGTGCAAACTCCACACAGACAGTGACCCGAGCCGGGAATCGAACCCAGGACCCTGGAGCTGTGAAGCAGCAGTGCTAACCACTATGCTACCGTGCCGCCCCTTGGTCAAAAACTGTGTTTTGCCTTGCCTTCCCGCCGTTCCACTTGTGCTTGTTGCACAATCTCCTTAGTTTTTGGAGGTTTTAAAAGGTCAAATGCAGAACGCATCTACCTTTTTATCATGAGCAAGGCAGGAGAGGTCTTGGTCGTGGAATGTGTGGTATTCTGATAGACCAGTAGGAATTTGTTAAGGCATTTGACAAGTGAACCCTTGTTCCTTGGTTGCTTTCAAGGCGAGTTTCAGGGTTTGGTTGAAGCATTCTGCTAGTCCATTAGTAGCAGAGTGATACAGTGTGGAAGAAACCATTCTCCTGTAGGATGTGTTCAAATTCCTGCGAGCAAATTGAGGTCTGTTGTCACTTACCAGCTGTTCAGGATATCCAAAGTGACTGAACACTTTCCCTAGCTTCTCAGTAGTCTTCTCAGATGAGGTAGATGTAATTACAGTGACCTCTGGCCATTTGGTGTGAGCATCAATATTACTAAGAACATATGTCCTTTGAAAGGTCCTGCAAAATCCACATGCACAAATTACCAAGGCTCTTCAGACTATTCCCATGGATGAGGTAGTGCTAATGGCAGCAGGTTTATTACCTTCACACAAGGAGAACATGTTCTCGCTTCTTCCTCCATTTCCACATCCGGTTCAGGTCACCAGAAATTTAAAAAAATGAAAATACTGTACCTGTTGCTTGAGATGTAACTGGGTTTTTAATGGTGTGCTAAGTTCATAATTACCGCTAAACATTCTCACTGGCTCTGAAATAATGATTTCCTGTTCGTTGAATGTTAATTTTCTACATTATGATAAGAAATTCACAAACGTTTTAATTAAGTTAGTTTGTAAGTTTGCTTACAATATTTTAGCTTCTCCCTTAATCTCATGTGCATGCTCCCACCATTTCGTGTGCTATCACTAAAATTCAAAATAAAAATTGAAGAGGTTAGCAGCATTTAATTCCTGGTTTGCTGCCTGTGGGAATACCTTTCTGTGACTGGCTGCTTACCTTGCTGATGACATTAGTGCTGCTGCACATCGGAGATGTCCTTGACGTGGCACCCCATTGAGAAAGGGATAAACCATACCACAGACATCATAGAGGTTTACAGCATGGAAGCAGGCCCTTCGGCCCAACCTGTCAATGCCATCCCTTTTTATAACCCCTAAGCTAGGTCACTAAGATCATCATGGGCAAGTTTCTTTGAGATCAGCAATGGGAACTATTACTTTGCTATTGATCATAGAGTCCAATCTATTATCTGCAACAGTAAAAATCAGATGGTTTACACTGTGATTTGCTAATATATGAATATTTAATATGCCCATATACAATTCTAGTCTCCAATACGTTAATGTAGAGAATAACATATGAAAGCAAAACTTCAGGCAAATAAGTAAATATTTGTATATCATAAGCCCACAGCACAAATTTAAGCTGAGGGAGTTTTCCTTTTTATAAATTGAAGAATTATTTGTATCAGCAATACATCATTTCCTGGCAGTGGAGGGTGTATAGGATGGGAGGCACTGTTGACAGCAGCAGGATCAGAAGATCCTGCAATCGGCCAATGGTGGGCCACCTCCCATTTTGTGCGTATCAAAAAACGCACCATAGGGGATGTGGAAAATCCCACCCTATGGCTCTGAAAGTCCATGGTTTTTCTCGTTACAAAAAGGTCCCAAATTAGGTTCAGACTTGTACACCCTGGGCTCCTGAGTATTTTCCAGTGGGTTTTTGGAGGTGGGGCCTCCAAATGTCTCAAGAGTAGTTAACTCATCAAAGAGAAGTGTGACCAGGAGTAGGGACTCCCTGGTCGAGAAATTCTGCAAAATGGTGGCCGTGTGGTATGCAGGGTCATAGAACAAATACTTCCCAACTGAATGGCGCATGTGGAACCCGCCTTGAGTCTAAGTTTAATCTGTGCCTGAAAGCTTAATGAAAGTTTTTGGAGTGATTTGGGCCCTTTTGCAAAGAAGATCAAGGAAATATGTAGATAAAAGCAAATTACTGCGGATGCTGGAATCTGAAACCAAAAGAGATAATGCTGGAAAATCTCAGCAGGTCTGGCAGCATCTGTAAGGAGAGAAAAGAGCTAATGTTTCAAGTCCAGATGACCCTTTGTCAAAGCAGAAATATGCAGGTTAGCTTCGTAGAAAGGGGGCAGTTCAGTTTCCCTGCATCTGTCAGCGTTCGCTGCATTTTCCAGCTTCCTTGGGAGCACAAGCAGTCAACACTCTGGTGGAGAAGTGTCTACCCAACAAACAAATAGGGTGACCCCTATGTCCCTTCAGCAAGATCAGCACTGAAGGTTACTGAAAGCTATGTGCTGGCAATTTTCCCATTGTAATGGGACTTTGGATGATACATTTGTTGCATAACCGTACCAGATGGAATAAATTTATTATTTTTAAAAACATCTCCTTTCTGCCCACGTGCCCTATTCAATCTTTCAAGTTGTGTTTATTACAGTCAGGAAGGCCATGTACACTACATTTATCACTGTGTCTGCTGAAAAGATTGATGACTAGCAGCAAAAACCACAAGAGCAACATGGTCCTTTTCCTCATCAGTTTCAATTATCCACAAAGAAACTACTGATGGCTACAACACACTCGTGTTTGACCAATTTCTCAACACTCCAACAGTTACTCAGCTGGCTGCAGAGTCCGTGATAAACTTAAGTTTTATGGGTCAACTGCTGCCATCGTGGCCGGATGTGTACTCCTCAGAAGCACTCCGAAATTCACTTGAATGCTGAGCTCCTCAGCGATAGGTGTAAGTGTTTCACAGAGCCACTTGGCTTTGCTAGATGGTAGGTTTTTGGAGACTATTGCAACCTGTGAACTGACAAGTGGGGCAGAATTGGTCAGAAAATTAGCCCTTGTGTGTATTATAATTTCAGGGTTTTTAGTGCCACCTTCTCTCTGAAGGGTCAAACAGAGATTACAGCAAATGGGTTTTTCTCCCAGTGATCCAGACGGAATACACTTTTCTCTACTCAACCATTGCAGAGATATGCAATTACACCACTTACAGTAACCTTCTTCTAGGGTTTAATGTAGTTTTGCACCATATTATCAAGTAGTCTTTGAAATATCTCATATTTCCACACAGACCGGTAGCTTACAGCGCAAAGCTACTAGTAAGTTCATTCAAGTGCTCACCAAATCTCATTTATTGCAGAATAACGTCAAAATGATAGACAATGCCAGAGAAACACAAAGCAGGCTAGGCAGTGAAGCAAGGAAATAGAACAAATAACCCCTGTTTTATAGGTGGGTGGGAGGGTTTGGGGGAGGTGGGGGTGTGGGGGGATAGGTGGTGGTGTTGTGGAGCAAGTATGGTTCGCGTGAACCCCAAAATGGGCATTGCTTCCAGGGATATAGATGGCCAACTGATCTTAATAGCTAGGCCTTGTTATCAAAATTTTCATCAGAAACTGGCCAGGTGCACTACCTGGCTGGCAGGTCACTGCAGAAGATTACAGGCAGGGACTGCAGCACCAATTGAGAGGCTGTCCTCTCATTTTAACTTTATCACCCAGCTCCCCTACCCCCATTCTGGCCCGGGGAGGAGGAGTAAGGCTGTTAAAATCGGGGCCAATGTTTTTTTTTGTCTATCGCCGTGCGCGGAATTTTACTGGCACGTCTGCCCGAGGTTCGTACGATCCCATCTGAGGCCATCGGAGAATACCATTCTCCGAGCCTCACCCGCCCCCAGAATCAAGGCGGGCGTGCAGGTAAAATTCCGGCACCTGTGTCAGAGCCAAAAGTTATCAGAGCTGAACAGATTACCAGGGAAAATGGCACCAGGGAAAAGTTAAAATTAAAGTTAAATTTTATTTATTAGTGTCACAAGTAGGCTTACATTAACACTGCAATGAAGTAACAGTGAAAATCTCTTAGTCACTGCATTCCGGCTCCTGTTCGGGTACACTGAGGGAGAATTTAGCATGGTCAATGCACCTAACCAGCACATCTTTTGGACTGTGGGAGGAAACCAGAGCACCTGGTGGAAACCCACCAGACATGGGGAAAATGTGCAAACTCCGCACAGACAGTGACCGAAGCCGGGTATCGAACCCAGGTACCCGGCGCTGTGAGGCACTGTGCCACCATGCCACCCCAAGGGTTGTTGGGAGAAAAGGAGGAAAGACAGAAGACGATTAAATAACACAAGTAATAAAGGTGGAAGATAAAAGGATACAAACGTCAGAAAGATTAGGAAATAAAAAATGTATACAAAACCCAAAGAACGTGTGAATGGTTAAGGCAGAATATAGCAGAGGGGAGGGCAGGATGGAAACTCTGGAAAGGTAGAGATGGTAGCAGTGGCCCAGTAGTGTTGGCAACAACTAAAATGGAAGAAAAGGCAAGTGGGCACCAGGGGTTGAATTTTATGGCTGCAGCAAAGGCCTCACTCACTGGCCACAATGCTCGTGTCAACCCCATTGTGGTCAATCCTGGAAAGGATTGAATGTCAACCAGGTAGTTAACCACCTGCCGTTGAGGTGCCTGTGCCCTGAAAGGTGAAGAGCCAACTTCGAAGCTCTGCCAGTAAATCAGAGAGTCGGCAGCTCTTCAGTCCCTGCAGTGCCACCAGGAGCAGTGGCCGCTGCTGGGATTGCCGGAGGCTGTGGAGCTACGATCCATGAAGGAGGCCCTGGAATACAGGTGAATGGTCAGCCATGCCAGGGCCAGCCAGGCAGGCCCCGGCAAGTTCCTGGCTTGGGTCTCTGTCTGTATGGAGTTTGCATGTTCTCCCCTTGTCTGCTTGGGTTCCTCCGGGTGCTCCGATTTCCTCCCACAGTCCAAAGATGTGCGGGTTAGGTACATTGGCCATGCTAAATTGGCCCATAGTGTCCTGGGATGTGTTGGTTAGAGGAATTAGTGTGGTAAATATGTGGGGTTACGGGGATAGGACTTAGATAGGATTGTTGGTGGTGCAGACTTGATGGGCCGAATGGTCTCCTTCTGCACTGTAGGAATTCTAATTCTATGATACGTGGCGGGGAGGCATGGGGCAAGGCACTGTGGAAGGCAAAGTTTGTTTTTCTACGGGGAGTGGGGGGGGGGGGGGGTGCTAGGAGGGCCATCCCCCAGCTGAGCCCACAGTGCACACTAGCAATCTCCTCACATGGCAGACCCATTCAGTACTGGTACAATATCAGCTGTCATAGAATGAGACCCTTGCAATGGCCATTAATTGAACTCTTAAAAGTCTCAGTTGGTCTTTGGACATGA
The DNA here is from genome assembly GCF_964213995.1 of Mustelus asterias. Taxonomy (NCBI): domain Eukaryota; kingdom Metazoa; phylum Chordata; class Chondrichthyes; order Carcharhiniformes; family Triakidae; genus Mustelus; species Mustelus asterias. The sequence goes on from NC_135814.1 coordinate 47,611,523, forward strand.
AGGCCAACCTGAACCACCCCAGTTCCTGACTTAATCAGGGGTTGTGTGGAAGTGATGGGTTGCATTCTGCACCTTCCCATCCATTTATATGAGCCTCACCTCCCAGTCCATTGCTGGAATGTTCCCCACAGCAAGCAGGGTTCATGGTGGGTGAGGAAGAGTTTAAGAGGAGAGGAAAAAAATTGGTTTCCCAACAGTCAGCACTGGTAGTGGTGGAAAATTCCAGTCCCGACTGTCATGGAATGATAATGGCAGGCTGTCATTCCCACCGAACATCATTAGGAACTGGATATCATATTATTAATGTCACTGAAATAAGCAGTGAACTGGAATTCTCCCCCCTCACCTGGCATATCCTCTGGGATAGACGGCGGGAATTCAGACTGCTTCATGACTGGACCAAAGTGGCATTCACATGATGAGAGGACACTGAACTGAGAAGCCGCTGCCTGGATTACCGGAGAACCACATGGAGGTAAGGTGGGCAAGGATCAGGGGTGCTGAATGACAAAGTGGCAATGGGGAGTGGGGGGAAGGGAGGGGTGGGAGATGTCCAAAGACAAGGGGCCCAATTTTACAATCACGTTGTGCCCATTTTCGGATGTGAAAACTTGGTAAAGTCGGGCGTGAGGCGAGTAGCACGATCTGCGCCCACCTCTGCACCGATTCCCCTTTTTACCAAGGCCGGAAAATGGCTGCGATCAGGACCATGCCCGAAACAGGCATTTGCATGCATTTAAATTGACTTAATGGGCTGCATGCCCAACTTTACCAGCGCTTCCCCCATTATTACCGCGTTCACCCATCCAGATTCAACGCGAAACAGACATGCTGTACAAAAGTCCGATTCGGGCACTTCGGTTAGTGAGGAGGTAGGTGCTGAGTGTCCGACGGTTCTCTACTTGAGATCGGTGAGGGGTTGGAGGGGGGGAGGGATGTCCGCTGCCACTCTGCCTGAGCTCAGTGGAGGGGAAAGGGGGTCCGCTGCCACTCTGCCTGAGATCAGTGGGGGGGAAGGGGGGTCCGCTGCCACTCTGCCTGAGATCGGTGATGGGGAAGGGGGGAGGGGCCTGTGATTGCTCTCGGTGGCGGGGGGTGGGGGGATAAGTGGGTCAGTAATGTTGTGAGGGTGGGGCAATGTCTGTGGGGGCCAGGGGGAGGCATTATCCGGGAGGGATGTGGCAGGGGAGCACAATTCTATATATTTTTTGCACATGCGCAGTTGGGGGTGCCGATCGGAGATGCAGGGTTTCGGGTGTGTTAGGCCCAGCCCACAGGCTTCTACAGCGTGATTCGGAATCGCTGCTATTTTTTCAGGCAGAGTGCGTATGGTGCCGCCTGAGAACGGGTCTAAAAGTCAGAACTGAAACACTCCCAGATTCAAGTCTGCTCAGCACTTAGAATCAAAATGGTAAGATAGGGCCCGGGGTTGGGGGGGATTTGTGGGGGGGGTGGGGGGGGGGGGCATGTGAGAAGACAGTGCAGGGAAAGGGAAAAACAGCCTTGAGCAGGGGTGGTGAGAAACCAGAGAGCGTTGAAGTAGGACACACGCTCAGAGGGAGGGGGGTCTGTGCTATCGATGCTGGAATGTTGGGGGGCACAGCAAGGGTACTGTAACTATGAGAGGGGCAGTGGGATGCAGTAGGGTGGGAGGATAAGGCAGGTGTAGGTCTCGCCTGGGTCATTGGAGGGGACAAGCAATTTAACACAGATCTGGGGAGTGGGCAGGAGCAGTGTGGGCATGGGGACTGTGGCCCATGGGAGAGGGAAGGCATTTGAAGGGTGATGGGCTTTAGGGTGATGTGGGGAGGTTCAAGAGTGACCGATGGGATGGTAAAGATAACATTGGGTGGCAGAGGGGTCGATAGTGATGGAAGGAAGGGGGATGCATTACAGGAGGAAGACAGAGGTGCAATATGATGCACAGCATCTTTATGCGAAGGCAGATCAGCGTATCGACACCCTCAATGCCCAACAGAAATATGACAAATGGGAGGAAGGTCATCAAGTGGCTGGAGCTGGACATCAGCTCATCTAGACAACTACAACAGAGTCCTGATAATATATTCTGACAGGGCACTTGGAGAGAGATTGAGGCCCCATCCTTCTCTCGCTGTTGCAAATGCAGATAATAAAGAAAGCAAATGGAGTGTTGGTACCTATAGCTAACGGAATAGAATATAAAGGTAAGAAGGTATTGTTGCAACTATACAAGGCATTGGTGAGGCCGCACCTGGAGTCTTGTGCACATATGGTATGCTTGCCTTTATAGGACGGGGTATAGAGTATAAAAGCTGGAGTCTGATGATGCAGCTGTATAGAACGCTGGTTAGGCCACATTTGGAGTACTGCGTCCAGTTCTGGTCGCCGCACTACCAGAAGGACGTGGAGGCATTGGAGAGAGTGCAGAGAAGGTTTACCAGGATGTTGCCTGGTATGGAGGGTCTTAGCTATGAGGAGAGATTGGGTAGACTGGGGTTGTTCTCCTTGGAAAGACGGAGAATGAGGGGAGATCTAATAGAGGTATACAAGATTATGAAGGGTATAGATAGGGTGAACAGTGGGAAGCTTTTTCCCAGGTCGGAGGTGACGATTACGAGGGGTCACGGGCTCAAGCTGAGAGGGGCGAAGTATAACTCAGACATCAGAGGGACGTTTTTTACACAGAGGGTGGTGGGGGCCTGGAATGCGCTGCCAAGTAGGGTGGTGGAGGCAGGCACGCTGACATCATTTAAGACTTACCTGGATAGTCACATGAGCAGCCTGGGAATGGAGGGATACAAACGATTGGTCTGGTTGGACCAAGGAGCGGCACAGGCTTGGAGGGCCGAAGGGCCTGTTTCCTGTGCTGTACTGTTCTTTGTTCTTTGTTCTTTGTTCACAGTTTTGTCCACTTATTCGAGGAAAGATGTAGTGGCCTTGGAGACAGTTCAGAGGAGGGTCACTAGATTGATTTCAGAGATGAGAGATTTGTCGTATGAAGAGATTGACAGTTGAGGCCTATATTCTCTGGAATTTAGAAGAACGAGAGGAGATCAAATTGAGGTATCCAAGATAATAAGGTATGGATAAAGTAGACATGGAGCAGATGTTTCCTCTTGTGGGGTATTCTAGGACAAGAGGTCATAGTCTTAGGATAACGGTAGCAAATTTAAAACAGAGTTGAGGGGAAACTACTTCTCCCAAAGGATTGTGAATCTGTCAAATTCGCTACCCCAAAGTGCGGTGGATGCTGGGACAGTGAGTAAATGTAAGGAGTAGTTAGACAGGTTTTTAATTGGTAATGGGTTGAAGGATTATGGGGAGAAGGCAGAAAAATGGGGATGAGGAGCATATCAGCCATGATTGAATGGCGGAGCGGACTCGATGGGCCGAATGGACAGATTCTGCTCCTATATCTTGTGAATTTATGTAAGCTGACCTATGGCTACAGTGATGGAGTGTCGGCCCGAGTGCCTCTCCTGCATTCCATGGTGCCTGCCATCCTCCCCATGGATCCACTCACATGTCAGAGCCACTACATCACACAGCGCCTGGATGAACTCCTCCACCTTGCCTGTCACTCTGCTGAGACTCTCTGACACCTCAGCTGGATGTTCCCCTGCGCCTCTTTGGTACTCCTACGTCTTCTCCATGGCCACTCGCAGAGGCTCATCATCTGACTCATTTAGCAGTCCTCGAGTTCTGGAGCTCTTGCCTGTCATTGCCTTCTCCTGCTGTGCCCATGTGTCCGTGAGGTGGCCACCGGACTGCGAGCCCAAGCCTAAACTCAATCTGTGAGCCATCGAGGTGTGTGTTTCTGGACTGATGGAAGGTGAAGGTTCATGCTGTGATGTCTCTACAGGTCAAAAGTCATCCTTGTCCTCTTCAGAGTTCTTCTGGGGGCCGGGGCTGAGTTCAGGTGCGAGTCTGGTCTCACCCTCTTCCACTGGTACCTGGAATGGAGAGAGATTGAGCAGCGGCCATGGCTGCTTCCTACATTGCACACTGCCTCACACTCAGGTTCCGATTTGCAGAGATTAAGCATGCTTGGGAGAGACCAACATCACCCTCAGCACTGGCATGGTCACCTCCCTCCCCTGCCAGCTTGGCAGCTGGCTGCTCATATTGTGTAGGGGGCAGGGCTTGGGCATGCCAGAAAATCCCAGTCTTTGTGAGGGTTGATGTCAAGCACCAGCTCACTGCTCCTCCAATTCCACCCATTCCACTGGCATGAGCTGTCTGAGAAAATGGGAACGTGATTTAAGGTTTGAAGTTCACCAAGTCAATGTGAAGGCCACAAGGCAATAGGCTGCCTCATAGAAACATGAGGTGCTTCTCCAAGTGGAGCTTCATTGAAACAATGTCGAAGAGCAAAAGGCACCATGGCCTGATGACCATACTGTGGGGAGAAACCAGGGTTGTTCCACTAAAACTCTGGGACCTGATGAGTGCCCCTGGTCCTATGGATGCACAGGTAGGAAAGTGGCATGGGATGATTGTTCACATGAACACAAGAATGCTGGATCCAGGAACATTTGGAAGCATTGGAATTCTCCAGGCAGCATTTCAGGGTGGGGATCCCTGACAGATCTCCACTTCCTTTCACCTTCACTGTAACCTTACAGTGTTCACAATTGCAATCACAACAGGGAGCCAGCATCATCGCTGTGGATTTTCCAGGCCAACTTATTTTGAATGAGCAGAGGTTTTGCATTTTGCCTAATTGAATGTAAAGTGGCTGAGCTGTAGAATGTTTCGGAGTTATTGAATGCAGTGGAACTGTTACGTGAACATGCGAATAATGACAGGCAATCGTCAGTCTTTTGTCACCTGCATCTTACTTTGCTTTCCTTTTATAGACTGCTCAACTCATTATCAACAAACCTCTTTAAATCTTTAAACCACAACCGAATGAATTCAGAATAAGAGTATTAAGCTATTCAAGCAACTATACGTACTAATTGTCACTTGCTTTTTATATACTTTTAATTTCCATGTACCGTTACCCTGTTTATTCACGATCATCTTCTTTCATTACCATTACACTCTTGGTCAGATTACATTTACCGTCCCAGGTTCATTAGATTTATCATACCACAATCACTGCCTAATTGCCTCCACACATATCTGGCCTCTTCTTGTGGCTGGAGGAGGGTTGAGGTGGGAGTTGCCCTTTTGTACTGTACAGAATCCCAAACACCAACAGCTATCACCAGCTTTGTCAAGCACATTCTGTGCCTTACGTGGGCGTTTCCATTCGTCTGTTCTGATCTTGTCATCCAAGTAGTTTATGTTGATTCTGAGGAGTAGACATTGTGATTCCAATTAGATTCTACCCGTGTGACCCCACACTTAAATCATGATTATTGAACTTGTCATTAAAGCTAACACAAGTGTACCTCATTGTAATAATTTGATTTTCCAGAGCTGGAACAGCAATTAGATCACAAGAAGTAACAATGTTGACAATACTTCCAAATCCTTCCATGGTTGAACCAGTTTAATTCAAGCCTGAAGTTAAAGCTTTTGTGGATTTTAAGAATGTGTGATACTCCGATTAAGGCAATTATGCAAGTTTGCACCAACTCTTCCTCCAACCCATATTGTACTCAAAGGTCTATTTATTTATTGGTGTCACAAGTAGGCTTACATTAACACTGCAATGAAATTACTGTGAAAATCCCCTAGTCGCCACACTCCGGCGCCTGTTCGGGTACACTGAGGGAGAATTTAGCATGGCCAATGCACCTAACCAGCACGTCTTTCAGACTGTGGGAGGAAACTCACACAGACGGGGAGAATGTGCAGACTCCGCCCAAACTGTGACCCAAGCCGGGAATCGAACCCAGGTCCCTGGTGCTGTGAGGCAGCAGTGCTAACCACTGTGTCACCGCGCCGCCCGTTTGAATATGGACAGAAAAATTCTAATGGACAGCAGGGTAACAAACATTGTGAACAACTGAGTTCTTGCGATTCACACAGCATGGTTACAGCAGCAAGGCTGGCCATTGCTGAATCTGTTGAAGGACAAAGAGGAGGACAATCAGAAAAGTGAAGCTTGGAAAGTCTTAGGAGGATTAAGATCAACAACTGTCCACCCGTGTACAGAGCTCATCTCATCACACAAATATGTGATAGAAACTGAAGTAATCGTTTGGAATCAGATCTACAGCCAGAGAGCATCACCAGCAATGAACTGCCAGCTGTGCTCGGACCCTACAAGGTAACATCAGGATCTAAGCAAAGAATAACCAATTTAATGACCACTGCTGCATTACCTAGCTTACAGATGCTCTGTTGAAACATGCTAATGAATACATTAAAGTCAGTGCTGGCATGCAGCATGAAGCACAGATAGTGTTTACATTTCATTTCTGTTTTTTTTAATAAACATCGATTCCTCAATAGCACTGTTTATGTGGAAATCATTAATTTTGAAAATAATTAGGTTATGTTGTGTGTATTTATTGAATAAAGAAGTGAAGGTGAAGTGTTTTAACATGATATGCTGCTGTGCCATCTTACAGTATGTGAATTAATGCTCTGTGGTATTTCCAATCTGATTGCTGTGAGGAGTGGAAACCACAGCTTGGTGAGTGGGCTGTGCTCGAACCTGAGTCAACTGCTTATCTTAAAAGATGACAGGCTCAGGCAGTTCTGTCTGTGGGCCAACGATGCCCTGTTGTGACTCAGGAGTCTCTCATGTCACCTGTCCAGAGGCAGGAATATGGCAGGCGGCATTTTGAGACAACCCCCTCTGTTCCTATGCTTTAGTTGTCTGCCATTGGTGGAAGTGAAGTTCTCATTATAACTAATGAGCTCTTCAAGCAATGTGTTGCATTGCCATGCGTTGCCTGGATTTTACATTCAAGATTTCCAGCAACCTGTCTCAAAGTATGTTGAAGCTGGGTGACACGGTGGCACAGTGGTTAGCACTGCAGCCTCACAGCGCCAGGGACCCGGGCTCGTATTCCTAGCTTGGGTCACTGTCGGTGTGGAGTTTGCACATTCTCCCCGTGTCTGCGTGGGTTTCCTCAGGGTGCTCCGGTTTCCTCCCACAGTCCAAAGATGTGCGGGTTAGGTGTATTGGCCATGTTAAAATGTTCCTTAGTGTCAGTTCCTTAGCAAGGGTAAATGCATAGGGGTAGGGCCTAGGTGGGATTGTGGTCGGTGCAGAGTCAATGGCCGAATGGCTTCCTTCTGCATTGTCGGATTCTATGACTCCAACAGTTATCATTATAACAGAAATGAAGTGTTTGTATCGGCAGCCAAGGTCTCATTTTTAAATTCCTTTCACAGATGTGGGTGTGGGTGTCTAGCGCAACATTTATTGCCCATTGCTAATGCACATGAGAAAGTGGTTGTGAGCCACCTTCCTGAATCGCTGCAGTCCATGTGGTGTAGGGCTAGCCACAGCACTGTTAGAAATGGAGTCCCAGGATTTTGACCCAGTGACAAAGAAGGAATGATGATATAGTTCCAAGTCAGGATGGTGTGTTGCTTGGACGGAAATGTGCAAGTGGTGGTGTTCCCATGTATCCGTTATCCTTGTTCTTCTGGTTGGTAGAGGTCGCGGGTTTGGAAGATGTTGTCTCAGGAGCCTTGGTGAATTTCTGCTGTGCATCTTGTAGATGGTATACACTGCTGCCATGGTGCATTGGTGGTGGAGGGAGTGAGTGCTGAAGGTGGTGGCGGGGATGCTAATTAAGCAGGCTGCTGTGTCCTGAATGATGTTAAGCTTCTTGAGGGTTGTTGGAGCTGCACTCATCCAGGCAAGTGAAGAGTATACCATTACACTCCTGACTTGTACCTTGTAGATGGTAGACAGGCTTTAAAGAGTTAGGAGGTGAGTCACTCTCCACAGGGATTCCCAATCTCTGACCTGCTCTTGTAGCCATAGTATTTATATGGCTGGTTCTGTTCAGTTTCTGGTCAATGGTAATCCGTAGGATGATGATCGTCAGGGATTCAGTGATAGCAATTCCATTGAATGTCAAGGGGAGATAGGTAGTTAGATTCTCTCTTATTGGGGATGGGCATGACCTGGCACCTGTGTGGTGTGAATGTTACTTACCACTTACCAGCCGAAGTCTGAATGTTGCCCAGATCTTGCTGCATATGGACACAGGCTGCTTCACTATTTAAGGAATCGTGAATGGTGCTGAATATTGTGCAATCATCAGCAAACATCCCCACTTCTGATCTTATAATGGAGGGAAGGTCACTGATGAAGCAGCTGAAGATGGTTGGGTTGAGGACGCTACCCTGAGGTGCTCCTGCAGTGATGTCCTGAAGCTGGGATGATTGACCTCCAACAACCAAAACCATCCACCTTTGTGCCAGTTATGAATCTAACCAGTGGAGAATTTTCCCCTGATTCCCATTGCCTCCAGTTTTGCTAGGATGTCTTTATGCCACAATTCGTCAAATACTATCTTGATGTAAGGGCAGTCTCTCTCACCTCACCTCTTCAGTTCAGTTCTTTTGTCCATGTTTGGACTAAGGCAGTAATGAGCCAGGAACTGAGTGGCCCTGGTGGGACCTAAACTAAATATCAGTGAGCAGGTTATTGCTGTGCAAGTGCCGCTTGATAGCACTGTCAGTGATCCCTTCCATTACTTTGTCGATGATCAAGAGTAGACTGATGGGTCAGTTATTGGGTGGACTGGATTGTCTTGCTTTTTGTGGGCAGGATATACCTGGAAAAATTTCCTCATTATTGGGTAGATACCAGTGTTATAGCTGTACTGGAACAGCCTGGCTATGGGTGAACCTCATTCTGGAGCCCAAGTCTTTAGTATTATTGCTGGAATGTTGTCAGGACCTATAACCTTTGAAGTATCTCGTGCCTTCAGTCATTTCTTAATATCACATGTAGTGAATTAAATAGACTGAATTGTGGCATCTGTGATGCTGGGAAACTCCCGAAGAGGCCGAGATAGACCATCCACTCGGCTCTTCTGGCTGGAGATTGCTGCGAATGCTTCAGTCTTATCTTTTGCATGGATGTGTTGGGCTCCTCCATCATTGAGGATGTGGATATTTGTGGAGCCTCCTCCTCCAGTTACTGAACTGTTGACCATCATTCACCACCGGATGCTGCAGGACTGCAGAGCTTACATCTGATCCGTTGGTTGTGGGATCGCTTAGCTCTGTCTATTGTATACTGCTTCCGCTATTTGAATGCAAGTAGTTCTGTGTTGTAACTTCATCTGGTTGACACCCCATTTTTATGTGTGCCTGGTGCTGCTCCTGGCATGTCCTCTTGCAATCTTCATTGAACCAAAGTTCATCCCCCAACTTGATGGTAATGATAGAGTGGGGAATAGTTGAGCTATGAGGTTACAGGTTGTGGTTGAGTACAATTCTGCTGCTGGCTCGCATTACCTCATGGATACCCGGTCTTGAGTTGCTGGATCTGTTTGAAAGCTATCACATTTAGCACGGTTGTAGTACCACACAACATGATGGAGGGTATCCTCAATGTAAAGATGGAACTTTGTCTCCACAAGGACTGTGCAGTGGTCACTCTTACCAATGCTGTCATGGACAGATGCATCTGCAACAGGTAGATTGGTAAGGATGAGGTAAAGTATGTTTTTCCCTCGATGGTTCCCTCACCATCTGCCGCAGACCCAGTATAGCAGCTATATTCTTTAGGACCCAGCCAGCTCGGTCAGTAGTGGTGCTACTAAGCCAATCTTGGTGATAGGCACCCAGAGTACACTTTGCGCCCTTAACATCCTCAGTGCATCTTCAAAGTGGTGTTCAACATGGAGGAGTACTGATCCACCAGCTGAGAGGGGGGTGGTATAGGCAACCAGCCAAACACTGCTCATGTTTTATCCAATCCCTTGAGGCTTCATGAGGTTTGGAGTCGATGATGAAGGCTCCCTCCTGACTTTATACCTTGTGCTCCCATCTCTGGTGAGTCTGTCCTGCCCATGGGACAGACCATGGGTGAGTATGATTATGTCAGGCTTTTGCTTGACGAGTCAATGGGACAGCTTTCCCAATTTTGGTATAATCTCCCAGGTGTTAGCAAGGAGAACTTTGCAGGGTGGACAGGGCTGAGTTTTCCATTGTCATTTCTGATGACTAGGTCGTTGCCGGGTGGTCTGTTCAGTTTCATTCCTTTTAGACAAACTGGCCTCTCATGTTGCTCAATGCACAATACCTGCATCAATCACCCATCAACAGTCTCCAGGACTCACACTGGACGATCAACTGCTTCACCTTACACTCACACACCTTCCAATTATACCAATGTCATGCCCAACACATGCTGCATCCATATATCTCCAGATCTTCAACTTATGCTGGCATTCTGGCCTCTCTGTTTCAGGACTGACCCTGAAGGAAAAGATGGTGGATTGCCTGGAACACCTCCAGGCTTTACCAATCCCATCCAATATGGTGTTTATGTTGCTGGCACTTGCCCCTTCTTGACACCCCACCCACCCCACCACCATTCTCATCCTGCTATATAGCCCAAAGTGCAAACTGCAGATGGTGTGACCCACGGACCTAGTTGCACGGTAGGCTTGGGTGAGGATAACGTAGGCCCAAAGGAATATATAGATGATGGCGAAGCGCACAATGGCACCTTCATGCAAAGGTGTTCATACTCCAAATCCCAGTGCAAAGAAATGGTGCAAAAATATATAGAGTGTAAAAGGGAGAATAAAATTATTTACAATACATGGCAAAAAGACGATTGATGGATCAAAATAACAAATAATTAATCAAACATCAAATAAGCAATTCACCAGTATGGCTTTACAGGTATGAGCTACTGTCTCAGTTCCAACTGTCAAAAACAGACTGCCCCTAACCAACCAGAACATTTCCCTTTCTATACGTGGAAGAATCCGAAACACACAAAAAAACAATAAATGTTTCAATAACATATACCATTATAATCACATGCAAGTTAACAATCCAGATTTTAGATACACATAAAATACAGAATAATTACAAGAATAATGACACCATCAGTTAAGGAATCATTTTCAAAACTATCCACAACCATGGAATCTCCCAACCGCGTAGATTTGAGCATGTGCAACCTTTGAACAGGCACTATATAGCCAGCCCTAGTTGCCTATAGTCGGTTTGGGTCCTTACACAAGAAACATGGCAGCAAAAGACGTGGACAGAGAGACAGCCCTACAGTGACCAGTACAAGCAAGCTAAGTAAAACAAACAATGTCAAATATGTGTTTTTAAGAATGCACCAGAAGCGCAGTGACAGGCTCTGCATCATAGACCTCGTACTTTACACTCCAACCCCACCTCACTTCCACCTCCCCTTCTGATTTTGTGTTTTTGGATTCACAAGAATTGTTGTCACCTTGCCAGTGAGAGCAACCTCCTGTTCAGATATTGTGCAAATGTTAGAGATTTGGGATCTTCACATGTAGGGTTATCAGATGTAACTAGCAGCAGCATGGCCAGGGAGAAAAGACAGCTCAGCTGCCAGTTCATTGGAGGGAGCAGTCACAGTGGAGTTGGGCTGCAAGGTACTCAGTCAAGTACAGCAACCAGGACAACGCAGATGAACAAGCACACCAAGATATTGGGTGCAATGACAGGTCTGTCAGATGCCTTTTCTCACTGTTTAGGAGCATGGAGGAGTTTTGTTTCTAAGATCAAAGAGGGAATGACGTAGAGCTTGGAGCCTGGTAGTGTGGCCAACCCAATGGCAGTATTGAAAGAACAACCTAAGTAGTGTCCGGTGCCCACTATCTTGGTGTTCATTGCAGCAAGGTAAAAGCCACCCAATTATTCCACAGTACTTCCAATAGTTTTGCTTAAGCAGAAGTAAGTTGAAAACACTTTATGTACAACTTGGTGGCTGCCCTTTAAGTAATGCTATTGGGGTTCCCTCATACTTCTGAATTCAAGAACCAGGGGACATAGATTCAAGGTAAGTAGCAGTAGGTATAGAGCGGACATGAGGAAGAACATTTTAATGCAGAGGATACTGGGTGGCTGGAATTCGCTGCCTGAGTTGGTGGTGGAGGTACCAAAAGTACCCAGATCTGCACCTTAAATACTGTAGGCTACAGGGCTATGGGCCAGGTGCAGGAAGGTGGGATTAGAAAGGGCACCTAGGTGTCTTCGCTTTGGCATGAACAAGGTGGGCCAACTAGCCTCCTTCTGTGCTGTAAATTTTCTATGGTTCTATGAAGGCTTGTTGAGTTGTGAGTGATTAACACAAGCGTTCAGTGGACATGCACAGAACAAGTTAGTGAAAGGGCATCAATTCAGCCAAAATGGCCATTTGATGTGATGATAGGACCTCTTCTAATGCTACCAGCACATGCACGGACACCTGTTCTAGTGCCCTTCACAGCATGGCTGCAGCAGAAATGTCTGAAGCAGAGTCAGCACCATTTTTGTCATTCAGTCAGTTTCACATTCTTCTTCTCTTTACTTTGCCGTGCTCTTACTCATCTGTCAGCGTCAGATCCTGCAGGCAGTTGTCATTCATGAAATGTGGGACAATATCATATTACAATGTCCTCTGTGACATTTACCTGGCTGTGAAGTCATTCTGATAAAATGTTTCGGCTTACCTGCTGGTCCTCCTTTTATTATTGCAATTATCAGCCATCCTTTGCTTCTTAAAAGCTCCTCTGCTAATTGTGCATGCCTGCCTGTAGAACACTGCCGTCTTACATTAGAATTGTGTTAATAAGCTGCCAGAATCCTGCAAATGAGTTATTTTCTACTAAGCCAAGCATTTTAGGACATCTGACCTGAGCTTCTAGAATAGTATAGAGCGACAGCTTTGTGTTCAAGTAAAAATATATAAACAGGAATGTTTAAATTCTACTGAATACATTGCTTTCATACTAACATTAATATATGCCCTTTTCATAATTTTCCTAGCATCTTAACCAGCTTTTGATACACTTTTCTACTTCCTTAATTTTATAGTTTCTGACTCTCAATAATGAGATAGTCATCGAACACATTTAGAAATTCAAAATAACCCTGGATTATTCACAGCTTGGTGATATTCAGAGACACTGAGTGACTTTGCAAAGCATAATTTTCTGCTCATAAATCCATATTGGTTTTCATCCATCATATTCATTTCAGATGGTTCAGAATTGTATCCTTTATGTTGCTTATAAAATAAAGTCCTTTAATACAGAAGTTAAACATTTGACAGTTGTACAGTCAGTGAGAAATATTACATTTAATATATACGTCAAATTTAACAGGATCATGTGCAGGACACTAAATTATTTGACAAGAGCACTTTGAAATAGATACAATAACCAAGCAATTGTAATACCCCATAAGTAACATTTTCCTTTGCCATTTTTTAGGAGAATCGAACCAAATTCCAACCAATGCTCACATTGGTTATTTTTAATGATTCTTTCTACCCTGTATCTTCTATTCTAGTGTTCTTCACATTTGCAAGAAACTGGTATTTGCAATCAAATGTTTTAAAATTATTCATGCGGGTGTCACTGGCAAGTCTGCAATGTACTCCCCCTGTATAACCGTGTAGCTTAATAATCACTGAAGCCATGGTCAGACTGCATCAGGACAGCAGGTTCCTTTCCTTAAGGATATCACTGAACTAGTTGGCGTTTTACAACAATTTGATTGTTTCATGCTGGTTTTGTTCTCTGCTACCATTCTTTTCTTTTGCATTTTTTTGAAGAACTTACTTCAAATTTTCAAAAGGCCATGTTGGAATTTAAACTCGTGTCTTATAGATTATTAGCCCAAGATGATTGGATTACTAGCCCATTAACATGACCTACAAAAGGCTAATTGTCTCAAATGGTTTAACTGACTGATGATAAAATAGTGAATCGTCATCTTGTAAACTCCCCCAACAAGGATGAGTTTGAAGAATAGGATTTTTTTTAGAAATTGAACCAAGCTTGAAAATCTTGCCCAATATCAGGCCTACACCTTTATGAGTGCATAATTTCCTTCTGTGAGACAAAAATACCGAAGCTAATGTTCAGATAGCATATAATTTTTGTGCAATCCATAATGATGAGGGTTTTCTGCTCTGGGTTTGCCAGCCTGTGATTTTGTGCCCATTAGAGTGAATGGGCGGTAACTTTGTCTGCTGGTGAGTGCAGAAATGGAAAACCTGTCCCAATGTGTCTTGCGTTATCGTAAGCAAAACTTCATTTGAAGAAAAACACCACCCTCTGGTGGTGTATGCAACTCACTGCGAGTGGAGAGCTGCAAGAAGCACTTGGCACAGGTTCAACTGAAAATTTAAAACTCAAGCAGTGGTTCTTAACTCCAGTGTTCACTGACGGTGCACCTCATTTTTGTCGAAATAGAGCACAATTTTGGGATGATGTTTTGATTGATTGAACGCATTGTTCAGGAGAGTTGATTAAAGTGGTGTCTCAGACCCTCAGCTCAATCTATTAAATGCTTGAGAATATCGTCTATAAGGTGTCGCTGTGCTAACATTCTCTGCATTATTGTTTGCACCCAGCTTTGGGCTTGGTTGCTGAATTTCTTTCTCCACCAGGAGCTCTCTTTAAATTGAAAAGTTATATAGGATGCAGCAGAGCACAATCACATTGGAAATATCGGCTTCAAGATGAACCGTGATCTTTTCAGGCCTCTGAAGTGCTGTCTTGGGATGACAGTGACCCTTGTTGTATCTGTGCTCTGCTTTTGTCCGTGGCTGGTACAAAGCCATCATTAGCAATGATTTTTGACAGCGGATTGTCTGATAATGCAGAAGTTTCCTGTGTCAGCCTGCAAAGTGCATTATAATAGGAGACATAATAATTGAGGGTAGAGGTGACTTCAGTTATCATTGGCTGTGTTACGCTGTGGGACAAGCTCTCCTCTGGTACTCTTACAGCTGTGACCCAGCTTTGTAACTGCTTGCCTGCTGAACCAGAGCTCGAGGTGACTGTCCTACTCTGTCAGGTAGGTAACAAAATAAACCCCAGGTTTTTATGGTTTGTGGCCCATTGTTAAGTGATTTAGGGCCCACTGCAGTGCCAGATCCCACCCCCTCCCCCCGCAATCATGACCCTCCAGCATTAACAGCAGAGTTGGTGCCAGATTATATCTTGGAAATGATGTCTCCATTTCACTTTCAAAGCACATACCATGGGCAGAATTCTCCCCAAAAATAATTCTAAGTGTCGAATTTGTGTCAAAACTGGAGTAATTCACTCTGGTTTTTTCAGTGGGAGTTTGGAGAAGAATCTCCCACATTCTGTGCACTGCAGAGGCCACCAGCATGGATATCATTGGAAACTAGCAGGTGGGGCCTATCCCTGCTGGAGAGGCTGAACTCAGCACGTTGAGCGGGTCACTGCGCATGCACCAATCTCTCAGTGCCGAGATCTGTCAGTGCTGAGATCGACACATGCGCAGTGGCCCTGCACTGCCGGCCTCCCGATTGCTGGCCAGCTCAATCACTAGCCAGCCCCGCGACCCTTCAATGCTGGCTCTCTGCCCCCACCACCGTGGCCCAATTGCCAGCCCCGAATGGCCCCTCCTGGTCCACCCCGATCTCCAGCCCACTCCAACTCCCCATCCTCACAAAGAACAAAGAACAAAGAAACAGGCCCTTCGGCCCTCCAAGCCTGCACCGACCATGCTGCCCGACTTAACTGAAACGTCCTACCCTTCCAGGGATCATATCCCTCTATTCCCATCCTATTCATGTACTTGTCACTACCGTATCCACTTCCACTACCTCCCCCGGCAACAAGTTCTAGGCACCCACTACTCTCTGTCAAAAATCTGCCTCGTACATCTCCTTTAAACCTTGCCCCTCGCACCTTAAACCTAGGCCCCCTAGTAATTGACTCTTCCACCCTGGGAAAAAGCTTCTGACTATCCACTCTGTCCATGCCTCTCATAATCTTGTAGACTTCTATCAGGTCTCCCCTCAACCTCCGTCACTCCAGTGAGAACAAACCAAATTTCTCCAACCTCTCCTCATAACTAATGCCCTCCATACCAGGCAACATTCTGGTAAATCTTTTCTCTACCCTCTCCAAAGCCTCCACATCCTTCTGGTAGTGTGGCAACCAGAATTGGACACTATATTCCAAGTGCAGCCTAACTAAGGTTCTATAAAGCTGCAACATGACTTGCCAATTTTTAAACTCAATACCCTGGCCGATGAAGGCAAGCATGCCGTATGCCTTCTTGACTCCTTCTCCACCTGCATTGCCACTTTCAGTGACCTGTGTACCTGTACACCCAGATCCCTTTGCCTATCAATACTCTTAAGGGTTCTGCCATTTACTGTATATTTCCTATCTGTATTAGACCTTCCAAAATGCATTACTTCACATTTGTCCGGATTAAACTCCATCTACCATCTCTCTGCCCAAGTCTCCAACTGATCTATATCCTGCTGTATCCTCTGATGGTCCTCATTGCTAACCGCAAATCTACCAACCTTTGTGTCGTCCGCAAACTTACTAATCAATCCAGTTACATTTTCCTCCAAATTATTTATATATATTACAAACAGCAAAGGTCCCAGCATTGATCCCTGAGGAACACCTTTGTCACAGCCCTTCATTCAGAAACACACCCTCCCACTGCTACCCTCTGTCATCTTTGACTGAGCCAGTTTTGTATCCACCTTGACAGCTTATCTCTGATCCCATGCGACTTCACCTTCTGCACCAGTCTGCCATGTGGGATCTTGTCAAAGGCTTTACTGAAGTCCATGTAGACAACATCCACTGCCCTACCCTCATCAATCATCTTCGTCATTTCCTCGAAAAACTCAATCAAGTTCGTGAGACACGAACGACAGTCCTGACCCACCCCCCGCAGTCCTGAGGCCCCCCTGCAGGTTGACCGCCCCCCCCTCTCCGGCTGACACCCCCAGCCTGTCCCGATGTTGCCCTCTCTCCTTCCTCCACTGCTCCCTATGCAAAGTGGGATCCCCCCACCTGCACTGATTGTCCCCTAGGCTCCACCCTCACCAGGCCCCACCCATCAGGCCCCACTCCGTTTGCATTGTCCCATGCCCAATGGGCAGTACAAAGATGCCCCCTTGGAATTGGCACTTTGCCCCTTAAGCAATGCCGGGGACATAGGCTGATACTGGCAGGGTGCCAATGCCAAGGGGACACCCTCCTGCCGCCCGACCCTCTGTTGGGCCCCAATTGCCCCTCCTTCACTTCAGCGGGGGTGGGCCCCTAGTTCCCTGTTAGTGGGAACTATTCTAAACCCCGCTGGAGTGAATCTCTTTGGCGGGGGTCGGGGGGGGGGGGGGAATGCTAGTGGGCCCCGAGACTTCGGTCCCGGGCCTGCTAATCACATTTAAATTATATGCAAATCACTATTTAAATTGTCTTTGTGCCGATTTCCAGTGCAGATCCGACGCTGGGAGATGCTAGCAGGGCACGAATGCACGCGCAAACCCCGCGAATCGGCCGATGTGAGAATCTCCCGGCCCACCAAAAAATCAGCACAGCGAGATAGGAGAATTGCAGCCCCCTAATGTGGAGTCAAATTAATTTTTAAAAAAGCATATCCCGTTAATAGCTCCATTCCTGCACTTGTGAATGAGTAGGCTCAATACTGTGACAACAATTTCCTCCACATTTCTTAAAAAAAAGGGTTGAGTGTCAATGTCTTTGTTAACCACGTGTAATGAAGCACTAGCCCATTCTGTATGGCAGCTGTTTGACCTCAGTTCCAAGTTTCTGGGGTCACAGTCATCAACTAAATGTTTTTTTAACTGTTTGCAAACCATTGGGCAACTGTGGTGATGTCCCTTTAATAGCAACACAGCAGAAAAAGATCAGCTGGCCTGGGTGACCAATCGGGAATCATCCCATGACGAGAAAGGCTCCTAGGCAGTGACATTTTGGGAACTAATTACAACCATGTGGCTGCAATACAATTATTATTAATAAATACTTGTTCTGTTCACGAATTGAGTCTGTGAAAGTGTATCTTTACATCTGGTAACAAGGATTAATCATCTTGACACTGCTGAAGTCTGAGAAAAAAGGCACACACCAGAATGCCTCTCTTTGGGTGAATAGATCCATATGATTCCTCCACTGGGCACAGTGCTTCGAGAGCCTTGGGTTTTATTTCCAAGCAAACAAAATAGAGGAGGAGGCGGAATGTAAAGCAATTCTCCTGAGTGTTTGTGAAACTCAGATCTATAACCTTATTCATAGTCTTATAACTGCAAGCACTCCCAACTCCAAATCCCCCAGTGAACTCATGGATTTAGAGAAGGCTCAATTGCAACCTCAACCATCAGCTATACTCCAGAGATTCAAATTTAATTTAAGGGCGAGCACCCCAATCGATCGCAAGTGACATTGCTAAACTGAAGCAATTATCGGAGTATTGAGATTTTGGAGCCACCCTAAACGATATGTTACATGATAGGTTAGTCTGTGGCATGAACAACAATACTATTCGCTGCAGGTTCTTTGCAGAGGTCAACATAAATTTTAAATGAGCAATGGTGATAGCGCTGCCGATGGGAAGTGCTGAAGAAAGGTACACAAGAGCTGCAGAGCACACAAAACGGTGCCGTTCACCAGTTAGGGCAGGAATCTGCAGCCAGCCGTGGCACCAAAACAGCTGAAGCAGCCACAAAATGGGAAACAATTTCAGCCACCAACAAAACAAAAAGGCACAGAATAGGCAATCAGTCAGTAATGCTTAAAGTGGAATGTTACCGGTGTGGAGGTAGCCATACTCCTGAATCATGTCGGTATAAGGAGGCTAAGTGTTTTTATTGTCACAAGGGAGGACATTTGATAAAGCAGTGCAGAGCTAAGTCAAGATCGCCAAGTAATCAATCAACCAAAATGTTACAAGTATACAATGAGGAAGAACCTAGCACTAGTAATTCTGGTATTCACTCTCTGTTTAAAACAGGCAAAATAGACCCTATTACTGTAACACACAGGGTAAATGGGAAGCCTCTTAAAATGGAATTGGATACAGGGGCATCAGCCACTGCGAGCACACATTTCAATACCTAAGAGAGGGAGCCCAACGGGAGAAATAATAAAAATAAAAGGCACCATATTGGTACCTGTAAGCTATGGCCAACAATCTACCCAACTCCCAGTGATAAATGAAGGACTGGGCCTTCTCGGCCGTGACTGGCTTAAAGAATTCAAATTGAACTGGGCTGGAATTTTTCAAGTGCAGGAGGGGGATTGCCTGAACTGATAACAAAATACAAGCATGTCTTCTGTGATGAATTAGACAAAATCAAAGGGCTACAAGTTAAGATTTATATGGATCCAGAGGTGACTCCTGATTCTTTTGGGCGGGACTCAGCAAGTGGATACAGGAAGGACCAGGCATTATCCAGCCAGTTCAATTCTTGGAATGAGCAGCACCCAGAGTCCCCATATTGAAACTTTTCAAGGCCACCCATATTTGCGGCGATTATAAGCTAACAGGCCACCAAACTGGATAAATGTCCAATCCCGAGAATTGAAGACCTGTGTGCAAAGCTGGCAGGAGGTCACTCTTCCACAAAGCTGGAAATGAGTCATTGATGCACGTCAATCGAGCACAAGACACAAGGCTTCGGTAACTGAAGGCTTTTATTGTCTAACAATGGAACTATTAGAACACAAGTACACCACTCCAGACTGAAGGGGTCCCGCCCGAGCAGGGGGTCTTATACCTCTCCCAGGAGGCGGGGCCCGACTGGGATGTGCCACAACAGCAACAACCACAGGTGTATTAATCCCACAGTGTAAACACCCTAGCCCAACAACAACATTAGAACAATCCCACAGTGTGAACACCCTAGCCCAACAACAACATTAGAACAACCCCACAGTGGTAACCAACGATGGTTCACCACATTCACCCCTCCTTTGAGAACAAAGGCCGGCGGGGTGCGAAAACAGACTATATAAAAAAAGTCAACAATCTACAAGTCCAGACGGTCTGGAGGACCGCACCGTCGTTGTGACCTCCTCAATACCGGCGGTGACACCGGAGCAGGTGCTTGCGGTGGCGTTCTCTCCAAAACAGCGTCCGGCTGTCCTCTCGCGGACTCACGGGCCGGTTGACCCTGATGAAGCGGTAGTGCAGGGGATCCTGGTACATTCTGCGATGGCGCCGATCTCCGAGTCTCAGGCAAGCTGTACAGTGGAGTATAACTGTTATGCACTGGTCCCGGTGCTGACCGCGCCACGTCCGGGGGAGAAATAAGAGATAGGGGATTCGTGACTGGGGGTATGGGAGCGACAGGAGTTGCTACGTCCCCTGCGGGCGCCAGGTCTCGGATCGAGACTGTGTCCTCTCGCCCGTCAGGATATGCCACATAGGCATACTGAGGGTTGGCGTGGAGGAGGTGGACCGGTTCGACCAAGGGGTCAGACTTGCGGGCCCTTACATGTCGCCGCAGAAGGACGGGTCCTGGGTACGTCAACCAGGCTGGTAAAGATATCCCCGAGGACGACTTCCGAGGGAATGAGAACATCCTCTCGTGGGGAGTAGCATTGGTTGCCGTACACAGGAGGGAGCGAATGGAGTGAAGCGCATTTGGGAGGACCTCCTGCCAATGGGAGACTGGAAGGCCTTTGGACTTCAGCGCCAATAGGACAGCCTTCCAGACTGTAGCATTCTCTCTTTCCACCTGTCCATTGCCCCTAGGGTTGTAACTCGTGGTCCTACTAGAGGCAATCCCGTATGAGAGCAGGAATTGCCTCAAGTCATTACTCATGAACGACGAGCCCCTGTCGCTATGTATATAGCTGGGGTACCCGAACAGGGTAAAAAGATCACGGAATGCCTTGATCACCGTGGCAGTCGACGTGTCCGCACAGGGGACAACAAACGGGAACCGGGAGTACTCGTCTATGATGTTAAGAAAGTACACGTTCCGGTCTGTTGAGGGAAGGGGGCCCTTAAAATCCACACTCAGCCTCTCGAAGGGGCGAGTGGCCTTGACCAAATGTGCCCGGTCAGGTCGGTAAAAGTACGGTTTGCATTCCGCGCAAATCCGACAGCTCCTTGTCACTGACCTGACGTCCTCCACCGAGTAGGGCAGGTTGTGGGCTTTGATGAAGTGGTAGAGCCGAGTGACCCCAGGATGGCACAGGTCATTATGGAGGGCGTTCAAGCGGTCCTTCTGCATAGTAGCGCATGTTCCGCGCGAGAGGGCATCCGAGAGCTCATTGAGTTTCCCTGGACGATACATAATATCGTAATTATTGGTGGAGAGCTCAATTCTCCACCGCAAGATCTTGTCATTCTTGATCTTGCCCCTCTGCGTGTTATTGAACATAAACGCCACGGACCACTGGTCCGTGATCAGGGTGAACCGCTTCCCCGCCAGATAATGGCGCCAGTGTCTGACGGCCTCCACAATGGCCTGGGCCTCCTTTTCCACCGCTGAATGCCGAATTTCGGGACCTTGAAGGGTGCGGGAAAAAAACGCGACGGGCCTGCCTGCCTGGTTTAGTGTGGTGGCCAGGGCGAAATCAGATGCATCACTTTCCACCTGAAAAGGGATGGATTCGTCCACCGCGTGCATCGTGGCTTTTGCAATGTCGCGTTTCAATGCCTTGAAGGCCAATTGGGCCTCTGGCGTGAGTGGAAAAGTCGTGGACTTAATAAGCGGACGGGCTTTGTCCGCGTAGTTGGGGACCCACTGCGCATAATAGGAGAAGGAGCCGAGGCATCTCCTCAGTGCTTTTGCGCTAGCGGGCAAGGGAAGTTCAGCAAGGGGGCGCATACGGTCGGGATCAGGGCCAATGACCCCGTTTTCCACTACGTATCCCAGGATGGCTAACCGGTGCGTACGGAATACACACTTCTCCCTGTTGTAGGTCAGATTCAGGCGAGATGCAGTGCGCAAAAAGTTCTGGAGATTTGTGTCATGGTCCTGCTGATCACGGCCGCAGATGGTGACATTATCCAGGTACGGGAAGGTAGCCCGCAGCCCGTTCTGGTCCACCATTCGGTCCATAGCACGCTGGAAGACCGAGACCCCATTGGTGACACCAAATGGAACCCTAAGAAACTGATACAGACGACCATCCGCCTCAAAAGCCATGTAATGTCGGTCCTCTGGGCGGATGGGGAGTTGGTGGTAGGCGGACTTAAGGTCTATGGTGGAGAACACCCGGTACTGCGCAATCTGATTGACCATATCAGATATGCGCGGGAGAGGATACGCATCCAGCTGCGTATATCGATTAATGGTCTGACTGTAATCAATGACCATCCGGGGTTTGTTCCCGCTCTTAACCACCACGACCTGTGCTCTCCACGGACTAACGCTGGGCTGTATGATCCCTTCTTTGAGGAGCCGCTGAACCTCAGATCTGATGAAGATCCGATCTTCAGCGCTGTAACGCCTACTTTTAGTAGCGATGGGCTTGCAGCCTGGTACCAGATTCTTAAATAAAGAGGGTGTGGTGATCTTTAATGTGGAAAGATTGCATGCGGGGCGCTTTGGACAATTTGGAGGCTGCAGCTGGTCCCCTACTGTCAGCGAAGGGAGTGGCCCACCGTACTGTAGGATCACACTCTTCATGTGGGCCATAAAGTTTAGTCCGAGGAGAATTGGTGCGCAAAGATGCGGCAACACAAGGAGCCTGTATCGCTCGTAAATTGTGCCCTGCACTTTCAGAGTTACCACACAACGTCCTTGGATCAGTACAGATCGGGACCGTGATGCCATAGAAATTGTCTGTTTGGCAGGTAGAACCTGGAGTCCACACCTCTTTACAGTGTCAGGGTGAATAAAGCTCTCAGTGCTCCCGCTGTCAAACAGACAATAAACTGTACGACCATTTACCTTAATGTTCATCATTGAACAGTCAAGCCTGTGATGCTAAGCCTGGTTCAGGGTGATCGACGCCACCGTTGGCCCTTGGACGTCACTGCAGGCAGCTGAGGTCGATGCTGAGGACCCCTGCTGGTCGCTCCTGGTCGTCGTCGACCAAGATGGCCGCCCCCATGAATCGCACATGGTTGAGGGCGCCAAGTGTAGCGACTCCTGGTGGTCATCTCCCTCCGACTCCGCCAACCACAATGGCATCGTCCTGGACTCGCACGTGGACGGACCTCGTGGGTACTTCGACGTCGATGGTGATGATCCCCGTTCTGGAGGGTCACAGGCTGCACTGCCGTTCTTGGGCTTCGATCTGCAGACCTTCGCGTAGTGCCCCTTTTTACCGCATTGATTACAGACCACCGCTTTAGCAGGACACTTTTGCCGTGGATGCTTGGCTCCTCCGCAGAAGTAGCACCGCGGGCCGCCTGGGGCTGCCGCCGTCGTCGGATCTATATGGGAGCACGCCATAATACTGCACTTCGAGCCCGTGGGGCGAGGAGGGATTTGTGACTGCTCCTGCCACGTTGTCTCCACGTGGTCCTCCAGATACAGGACCAAGCTCTTCGAAGCCGCCTCAAGCATTTCAGCCATCTCCATAGCTTGGGTCAGGTTGAGATTCCCCTTCTCCAACAGCTTGAGACGGATGTACGAAGACCCTACCCCTGCCACAAACGCATCTCGGGCGAGGTCGTACATGTACTGCTCAGCCGACACAGCTTTGCAGTCGCAGCCCCTGGCAAGCTGCAAGAGCCCATTGGCGTAATCCTCCATGGTTTCGCCCGACTGCCGACGTCGTGTAGCGAGGAGGTAACGAGCGTGGATCTCGTTGGGAGGTCTCGTGTAGCGCTTTTTTAAAAGCTCGAGGGCCCTCGGGTAAGTGGTGGCCGCACGGATCGCGAGGTAGACAGTGTCGCTTACCCTCGCATGGAGGACCTGGAGTCTGTCGTCATCTGTGATGACCGCTGCAGAGGCTGCCAGGTAGTCCTCGAAACACTTCAGCCAGTGGTCGAAGGTGTTAGAGGCGCCGACCGCACGTGGATCCAGCGTCAGACGCTCTGGCTTTAGCATTTGTTCCATACTCTCCTTTCCGTCGAGAGCTTAGTGTTAGAAAATAAAATTGATGCACGTCAATCGAGCACAAGACACAAGGCTTCGGTAACTGAAGGCTTTTATTGTCTAACAATGGAACTATTAGAACACAAGTACACCACTCCAGACTGAAGGGGTCCCGCCCGAGCAGGGGGTCTTATACCTCTCCCAGGAGGCGGGGCCCGACTGGGATGTGCCACAACAGCAACAACCACAGGTGTATTAATCCCACAGTGTAAACACCCTAGCCCAACAACAACATTAGAACAATCCCACAGTGTGAACACCCTAGCCCAACAACAACATTAGAACAATCCCACAGTGTAAACACCCTAGCCCAACAACAACATTAGAACAATCCCACAGTGTGAACACCCTAGCCCAACAACAACATTAGAACAACCCCACAGTGGTAACCAACAATGGTTCACCACAGTCATGCATACCAGCAACTTGAACTAGATGATGCTTCCCGGGGGTATGTCACAATAAACACACACAAAGGCCTTTTAGCGTGTCTTCTGCATGTACAATATACCAAAGGACAATGGAGAGTCTGCTACAGGGGCGACTATGGGTTAAAGTTAAAGTATTAGTCACAAGTAGGCTTACATTAACACTGCAATGAAGTTACTGTGAAAATCCTTAGTCGCCACACTCCGGCACCTGTTCGGGTACTCCGAGAGAGAATTTAGCATGGCCAATGCACCTTACCAGCATATCTTTCAGACTGTGGGAGGAAACCGGGGCACATCCACGCAGACATGGGGAGAACATGCAGACTCCGCACTGACAATGACCCAAGCAGGGAATCGAACCCGGTCACTGCTGCTGCGAGGCAGCAGTGCTAACCACTGTGCCACCATGCTGCCCCAGGTTGTAGTATATCTAGATGATGTCCTTATTATTGGATCGACAGAGACCGAGCATCGAGGAAACCTTAAAGAGGTGTTAAAGAGATAGCAGGAAGTTCTCCTATAGAAAGAGAAGTGCACCTTTCAAGCCATTGAGGTGACTACCTGGGACACCGTAGTAAATGCACAAGGATCACAACCTGTGGAAGACGAGGTCAAGGCAATAAAGGAGGTGGCTGCCCCCACCAAACACAGCTGAACTCAAATCAGTTTTGGGGATGGAAAACTACAATGGACATTTTTTTTTAACCAAACTTATTGATGGTATTGGCCCCATTGCATACTCTGCTAAAAAACACCATCATGGGTCTTAGAAGGTTCCTCAGGAAAATGCTTGCAACATAGTTAAGCAATTGCTGCATTCTTCAAGCTTGTCAGTACACTTAGACCCATCTAAAGAACTGATGTTGACCTGCGACGCCTCTCCATTTGTTGGTGCGGTGTGGTTTCATGAGATGGATGATGGCTCTGAAAGGCTGATAGGGTATGTGTCAAGAACCCTCTCAGAGGCCAAAGGAAGGACTATCTATCATCTTTGGCGCCAAGAAATTCCACCAGTAATTGCAGTGTAGACAGTCGACCATCGTTTCTGAACACTCTTGGCTCTCTTCAAAGAGGATAAAGCTATCGCGCTGACTGCCTCAGCAATACAACGATGGACATTAATTCTGTCCGTCTATGAATATACTTTCAAGCACCGACCTGGAACGCACGTAGCGAATGTGAATTCTCTTAGCCACCTACCCTTACAAGATAGTATCAACATATACTCCAGTAACACAAGAAATCATCATGACTTTAAATTTTTTAGACACATTGCCAGTCTTGGCCAAGCATATCAAGAATTGAACCAGTCGAGATCCACTTCTGTCCAAAGTGAGGGACAAAATACTTACAGGATAGGTATATGAGCCAGTTTCTGAGGAAATGAAACCATTCTTTACCCACAAGAATGAAACGAGTAATCTCATTATCACATGTTCTCAATACAGAATCAGTAAGGCTGTACAGTTATCAATGGATTATAAATAGTCTCCACAGAGCCTGTCACTTTAATATGATAAAACTTGGAGAAAAGCTAGACTGAAAGATATGGACAGACAATTGGTAGCAAGTTAACTTGGAAAAATGTGAAATAATTAGTTAGGGACATGAAACGAGGCAGAAGGATTACAAGATTAATGGAAAGTACTCATTAAAATGGATCTGGTAAAGGATCCTTCAATCATAATAGATCCCCCAAGACATTTAGCTATCTCATGACAACTGTCAAAAAATGAATGGAATATTAGGTTGCATAAGAATATTGCCTTTACATAAAGCATTTGTCAGCACTTAGCTAGAGTATTGGACAGAATGTGATGCTGTAATTCCTCCGCCCAGGAGCCAGTTGTGGTGAGGGGAATGTAGAATTGGGTGGTAAGCCATGGTTGGGATAAACTCAGGACAGAGAAGGTTGGGATAGACTCCCCACCCCCAGATCACTAGAGGCCCGGAAGTGGTCGATTAGGGGCCTCATCCCTCCTTTGCTAACAGAATCTCTCCTATTCAGACACCCTACACCTCACATAGGGCCCTTCCAACAGCTAGGGTCACTCCCTGCTTTCCACACCTGCCCCTCCCCAGGCTCTGCCTGACTGGCCCTGCCAAGGTCACTCCATTTACCTCTCTTCCAGGCCACCATGGTTGCCCCTCTTCTCAGGCCTACTGCAGTCCCAGCTGTGGCCACCATTTCTGTTGGTGCTTCAGACGCTGAAGAGCTGCAGGCCCTCTGATTGGCTGGCAGTTCTTGGAGGTGGGATTTTCTCTGAGTGTAGGCAAGTAAGTACCTGACTGGGATTTTGGCTCCCAGAAATAGCCACAGCGAGGTTGCCACCGGTTCTTTAGTTAGTGCATAGGACGGCACAGTAGCAGAGTGGTTGGCACTGCTGTCTCACAGCACCAGAGCAGAGAAGGTTGAGATAGTCTCCCGTTCAATTCCGGAATTGGATGACGTGGAGTTTGCAAGTTCTTCCTGTGTCTGCGTGGGTTTCCTTCAGGTGCTCTGGTTTCCTCCCACAGTCCAAAGGTGTGCAGGTTAGGTGGATTGGCCATGGAAAATTGCCCCTTAGTGTCTAAAGATGTGAATGTTAAGTGGATTAGACATGGTAAATGGATAGGTGGAGGGGAGCGACTGGGTGGGATGCTCTTTCGGAGAGTCAGTGTGGGCCAAGTGGCCTCTTTCTTCCCTGTAAGGATTCTATGGTCCTATAGATACTGCTGCCTCCATTAAATTCAGCCCATAAGGTGCAGTTCTGGACCCCACGCGACAGAATGGCTAAGCTGGGTAAAGTACATAATGCATTATTAAAATAACAAAGTTATGGAAAACAAAACATGTAGACAGACTCAAGGTTCAGGACAGGAGGGTGATATGAATGAGCTATTCAAAATCGTAAACCTGAGGGATTAAGATCAGTCAAAACTATTTCAGTTTGCATGAGACAACAGAACATCTGAAGTGACTTAAAGGTGAGCAGAAATAGATTCAGATAGAAGATAAAGAAAGATTCCTGGGAGGTAGTTGATCATTGAAACTGCTTCTCAGAAAGAGTGGAGAGGCAAAGGGGCTTAAAATCAATGGCCCTTCTGGTATATGCTCCACATAAATTTGGTGACAGTAAAGTGAAAGAGTCAGAAATTAAGTTCGAACCTGGATGTGTTGATCATCAAACTAGCCTTCCCTACAACGTACACATAGCCTTACCTAGGGCAGAGCTTCCCTGTGTTACTGCAAATAAGGCTGTAGACTTCAGAATGACACATCTCAATTACTCCACATCCTGGAAGATTGAATTTCCAGCATGTAGACCTGATATTTCTGGGGTATTCTTCCTTTCAGGTGAGAGTCCATCAGGTCCAAGTCTCATGATTCCATTTTGTTTTATTTTCTTGTGGGATGTGAGTTTCAGTGGCAAGGCCTGAAATTGTTGAGTCGAGCTTCTAGAGTGTTGTTGGAGCTGTACACATCCAGCTAAGTGGAGAGTATTCCAGCACGCTCCTGACTTGTGCTATGCAGCTGGAGGTCAGGCTTTTGGGGAGTCGGGAGGTAAGTTACTTGCTGTGGAATTCTGGGCCTCTGACCTGCTCTTGTAGCCACAGTATTTACATGGGCAGCCCAGTTAGGTCTCTATTGATAAGCCCCCAGGATATTGATAGCAGTAGATTCAGTGATGCTAATGTCATTCACTGAATGTCAAGGTGGTTAGATTCTCTCTTGTTGGAGATGGTAATTGCCTGGCAATTGTGTAGCAGGAAAAAGCTACACAGCAGCAACTTCCATTGTGGAACTAGCACTACACCAATCACCTCTAATTCCATTGCTCTGATATACCTGCTGCCGCGTGCTCTCGAAAGCTCCCTGAAGTGAAACTATTTGAGCTGGTGCATGGAAGTAAGAAAGCATGTGAAACATGGAGTAATATTGGCACAATCGGTGCAGGAGAACATGGGACAGGGTATTCGTCCAACAACACTTAGTCGGGGGTAGGAGAGGTGGTGGGAAGTGGTGATTTTTATCATCCTCTTTCGTATCCTCAGTACAGTGTATGAAGAGAAAATGCATTTGCTCCTTCTCCTCATCCTCCTCTACCTCCTTTCCCACTGCTCCCTGTTGTTGTGATGGGTCTGCAGAAAAAGACACAAGTCCAGAATGGGTAAGCAGAGCCCCTGGAGATGAAGGAGACAGTAGTAGTTGTAATTTGATGCTTTACAGGGATGACATTGTAAATGTCTTGGTCAGTACCGATTAAACTGCAGCTTGTACACTATCAGACAATGTCATCTCACACAGCTGGAGTAGAATGTCCTCCCTGCAACTTGTGACCTGCTTCTCATAGAGGTCAATTCAACAATATCAAGTAATACATCATCATGCCATCTGCCTTCATAGACATTGTGACCTTGATTTTACAGATGGTAGGGGGGCATAAAAGGTGCCCATGAACCAATAGCCTAATGCCAGGTTGACAACATAGAGGCCTCATTTAAATAAGACTTTCTGCAATCCCATCTGAAGGGGTTTCACCAAGTGTAACAGAGTTCCCCCGTGAATTAAGTATAGCACACGTCCCTGAGAAGCTGCTGTGAAGATGTTTCTGAGTCGTCCCCACACTTACATATGGGCAGCACAAACAAGCTGAACAAGGGACAGGAGGATGGGAACTCTGGTAATCACAAAATGGTGGCCATTAACAGCATGTATGGATGTCTGGTTGGTGTAGACATGTAGGTATACTCCATTAGCAATTAATCATTATAATTAGACAAGCATATTGAGGCTGTAACTGGTTAACTATATTCCCCTGACATAAATGAAGTAATCAGAACTATTCGTAGTAATTGATATCAATGACTTCAGACAAATGTATACTTGTGATTGGCATATACTAATTACTTGTAAGTTAACCAAATGTATAATTGCTCGTGTCATCTATTACTCAGGAAGTCTGTACGCCACCTTGTGGAAGGCAGATTTCCTTGCTATAGTTTGAATAAAGGCCGACTTAAAACATTGAAAGCTTTGTCTGGTCTCGCTGGGGAAACAAAATACCGAGTTTGCTAGATAGCGGCGAAATTCCATAACACTATCCGAGACTTGGCCAGATTCCCTGGCTGGCTGATGAGAGCAGCAATTTTATTGGCATCCTATTATAACTTTAGTGGCCATAACTTATATTTATATAGCTCCTTTAACGTAATCAAACATCCCAAGGTGTTTCTTGGCACGCTATGAAACACAATGGGTGAGGTTCTCCGGCCTCCCAGCCACGTGTTTCCCAACAGTGGAAGGCGGCATGCCATTCGCTAGTGGCAGGATTCTCTGGTCCCACCGCTGTCAACGGCATTTTCCATTGATGCCACCCCATGTCCTTGTGAAACCCAAGGGCGGAGGTGCGCTGCTGGCGTGAACAGCTGGAGAATTCCTGCCAATATGACACTAAACTGATTGTGGAGATATTGGGACACTATCTTACCAGCTGTTCATGCCACGCTCCCGCTGCAGCGAGGTCAGAGAAGCAGGGACTCGAGCAAACAGTTTCCAGCAATCAGTGGTTGGAGGTGATCCTATTACGTCCTGGCAGAATTGGTAGGGAAGAGTTTCTTTGTGCCTAGTGGATGCCGAAGGTGAGGAGGTCCACCAAATTAATATGGTGCCTGAGAGGGAACACGACTGCTCCTCCTAGCCTGAACGGTGATCAAAGAGAAGTAAAGCTTTAAAACTTACCCAACTTTCTTCCAGCCTCATGCCACATTCCTATGGCTGAGAAACAGACATTGCAGCATATTGATGTTATAATGACACTGTGGTGGCAAGGACATCACTGGGTCATGATTTTTGAATGTTAGGTAGGCCCCATCCTAGTTTTAGTGGGAACCCATTCCACAGCGTTTATAACACTTATAACTAAAGTGGATTTTTGTTTATTCTTTCACGGGTTATGGGCATCGCTGGCTAGACCAGCATTTATTGCACATCCCAAATTGCCCTTGAAGAGGTCTTGATTGTGGTCATTTGCCTTTAAGGGATCAGCTTCATATCACTAGAAAGGAAATATGTCACATGACCCAGCTGTTGGGGGCGATGTTACCACAATTTGGTGGAGCGTCGGAAACAGTGAGAAAAAGGGAGTGAATCGCGCGATGGCTCTGGAATATCTTCTGACTGAATCTTGAGCCTCATTGACAAAACTTTTTATGGCCATGAGAATAAAGCTGCGCCCACAGCTTTAAAGGTCTCCCTTTAATTTACCTTAATTTCTCCCTTAATCGCACCAATCACTGGAGAGCTCCATATAAATGGCTCCCCAGCACTCGTTCCACAGCGACTGCAGGTGATGGCAGCCAGGAAGCCCACACCACAATTCTCGGAGGGAGCCCTCACCAGACTTCTCGGTGGAGTGGAGCAAAAGTGGGATGCACTCTAACCCCGCTCCAAGAGAAGGTCACTGCCCCCGCGTCGGGATGCAGTAGTAGCCCTGGTGAGAGTAAGCTTACTGAAGAGGAGGGACGGGGCAATAGTGCCACAAGAAGATGAACGATCTTCTACGTTCAGTTCAAGTAAGTCAGCCTCATGCAATCTTTTTCTGGACCCTCTCGCACATGCCTCCTGCCTCCACTTTCATCTCTCACCCAGCCACTTTGGGCTTTGCCAACACCTGTAAGGACGCCCTCCTCCCCCCTCCCCCCAACCACCATGTTCCCCCTCCTCGCTGCCAGGCTCATCACACTCCAGCTACCACTCAAGACCCACACTGTCACACCTCATCACCATCTTAAATGTCAACAATGCCAACTACACTTTCCCTATCTGTGTCATTGCAGGACAAACTCAACAGCAACAAACATGAGCAAGCACACCCAGCCGGAGCTCAGAACCCTCACGTCATTGGAAAGAGCCCTCCAGTTGGCCAAGGAGGAGGAAGAACACGCTTGCCCTGATGGTGAAGTGGGGGTAGCAGACAAACATCATAATCCTCAAGACAAGATATGGGGTGGCACGGTAGCACAGTGGTCAGCATAGCAGTCTCACAGCGCCAGGGACCCGGGTTCAATTCCCACTTGAGTCACTGTCTGCGTGGAGTTTGCATGTCCTCCCTGTGTCTGCGTGGGTTTCCTCCGGGTGCTCCAATTTCCTCCCACAGTCCAGAGATGTGCGAGTTAGGTGGATTGGCTATGCTAAATTGCCCTTAGTGTCAGGGGGACTAGCTAGGGTAAACTGATAGGGTCGTGGGGATAGGGCCTGAGTGGGATTGTGGTCGGTGCAGACTCAATGGGCTGAATGGCCTCCTTCTGCGCTGTAGGGATTCTATGCTGTCCTCAAGTCTCAAGTGAGTAATCAAAGTTCCCTCATTTATCCCCATAATGCACAAATGGCATCTGCTTTCTCTTGCAGTCAAAGTAGCCACACAGGCTGGATGATCCTCACGGCCCCGGAACCAACTGGCCTTGAGCAGCTCTGAGGGAGACTTCCCAAACCCCACCATAAAAGAGCCGTCACAACTGTCACCCATGCCCAGCACCAGGGTAAATACTCACACATAGTGATGTGGATCACTTGGTATACAACCTGGGGCTTTTCACTCAGGAGACCCCATGAGTGTCCAGCCCAGCTGAGTCCCTGTTTCGTATGAGCGACACACCTCCAAAACCAATACCAATTAGGGCACCACTGCAATACCCGTGCTGCCTGAAAACAGGCCAGGCCCCTCAAGATCCAGGCCACCAAGGACACCCACCAAGGTCATCTCAGGCAATATGAGCATAGAAGTCAGCAGGCCTCCTCAACCTCAGCTGTGGATCCTGGGAAAACACCTAGACGTGGTGGGAGGGTGAGGAAGATTAAGAAGTGATAGGCACCTAGTTGGCACAGGTGAAAGTAGGTACAAGCGTAGAGAAGTCACCACTGTATATAGTCACAAAAAGTAAATCACTCCGTTAACTCACAGAACCTGTCATATCATGCTGCCAATCTCGGCAAACCCACGCACAGACACAGTGCTTCATTCCTTTGGAGTGTGAGAATGGCTGTGCTATGTCTCTCCCACACTGAGGGCAGAGTAAAGAAGCCATGTTGCAGGCAGGACCCTTCAAAGCCCGTAACGTCCAGGGAGTGGCGAGTCAGGTGAGACTGAGGAAGCAAAGCATGTACACAGCTCCAGCGGCGAAGCGCAAAATGAGTGGAATGAAGGAGGACATGCCCCCTTTTCATGGCACCCGCTGTCATGAAGCAGATGAGTTTAAAAGTCCCATTGATGGGGAGAAGATAAGTTTCTAAAGTAAGTGAATAGAATACGGAGGTGGGGTTTGGACATATGGGGGGAGGGGCATCCAGTCATGCAGCAGTGGGGGGTGGGCTGTTTGGGCATGGGGGGGGGAATCAAATTGAGGACGGGTGGGATATGGACATGGACATACTGGGGGTTGATCTGGACCATGAGGAGAAAGGGATATGGATATTGGGAGAGCTCTGGACATCGGGCGCAGGGCGGGGTGTAGTGTGATGGGGGATGGGGAGTTCGGACATCAGATGCCTGGGAGGTTTAGACCTGAAGAGGGGTGTAGGCAGGGGCAAGGGGAGTAGGGAAAATGATTGGGCCCCAGGGTGGATTCAGGCCCATAAGGCCCAGATGGGTTAGGGGTTCAGATTGATGCAGGAGGTGGGGAGTGGGCTGGGGGAGTCAGGTGGGTGGGAAATACTAGAGGGGGTGAGTGTTTCTCTGGGGATGGTTGCGGCAGGTCGGCTAGAGGTCGGAGGTGTGGGGGATGTACCATGCCAGCCTCGGTCTGGGTGTTTAAAATAGTTAGAGGTTTATAGCATTTTATTTTCCCTTCTAGCCCTTGCAAAGTAATTATTAGAATGAAACTGGCAAAATCATTCCAAGTTAGTGATGTAACGCACTTTGTTGGATCGTTCTCAACCCAATGCGATTGTCCGGGGGAAGTTTGTCCTTCTGGACAATTGCCACCTAAAACCTTACCTGGGAACTTCCAAGAGGGATTCCCCAGCACAATTTTGGGGTACCCCCCAAATCTGACGTGGGAGAGCCAGGAAGTTGTGGGCCATGTAATTTTGACAACTGTCTACAGAATCCATAGACCACTTTGTCAGCAGATGTAGACAAAAAGGGTAAATACTCTGATTTTTTAAAACACACAGTGAACAGACAGGATTGTTGACGTGGTGATCACTCCCATGGAAGCATTCCAGAAAGACCTGCTGGATAAACCCAAAACTTGTAGCATCGAAGAGCTAATCAAGGATGGATACATAAGTATGAAGCGATTCTCACAACTTGACAAAGCGTTCAGGTCTGAAAGTACAACTAGAATACCCAAACCTAGTAAGGCATATGGAAAGTGTAGACTTCTACATTTGGTAGACAGACCAAGCAAGATCTACACAATACAAAGTTACATTTGAGACCCGACACCTCTAACTGCAACTATTCCATCACTGGTAGAGCTTATGGTTGGCAGACCACTGCGGACCAATCTACATACGCTTACCCATTCTACTCTCTCAGAGACTGGAGAGCAACTTTTAAAACTGCAGGGGAAGATGACCAACATACATGATTAGAATGCAAGTACAGATCTGCCAAGTTTACAGTTGGGACAACAAGTTTAAAACCTAGATCCTACAGAAGGTACATAGTAATCTGAGCTGAGGTTGCAAGAATTTGTTCAGAACCCAGGTCTGATGAAGCCATTAAACACAAAGGTGTAAAAGTGAGGCATAATCGAATACAGATCCTCAACCACTATACGTTCCTATTGCCTCTAGGACAAAATCCCAAGTGCAACCATGAACAACATCCAAGAACGACAATGCCACAAATCACTGGGCAATTAAATAGATTTCCTGACAAGGTTCTGAGTGAAGGTCTGGACATGCCATGCAGATTGCCATCACGCTTTAGAGACTCATAGATTAATCAGTTCTATGCACTTATAGAATAGTAGCTAAATGTGAACATGTATTGTAAGTAGTTATACTTCCTTGAATGGGGAAAAATATTTTAAAAAGAAAAAGGGATGTTGTAATATACCTTTAAGGGATATCGAACGGCAACACTAGAAGATAATCATGTCATCTGATCCATTCTTAGTTTCACTTTTGCTTTGAGTAGAGCACACATACTCAGCTCTGATGTTTTCAAGCTTTATACCTTCTTACGATCAGGTGAGGAATGACAAACTGGTTCCCCTTCATTCAGCCTCCTCAGTCAGGAACAACAAAGGCTTTAAAATTTATTTTCCCCATAGATTCCATTTCCAATCCAAATGTATTTAATTTTAATAAAGAGCCAATCAAATTAGGTTTTCTTGGGTCAAAGGCCGGTTAGTATTGGGTAGGTTCGGCAACCAGAAAATATCACGAGAAGGTAAAAGTTGTGTTTTACGTTGGTGGGAAGTTTTCCATGATCATCCCCTCCCCCCATCATTGCTGTTTGCCCTTTGCTTGTTTCCCTTTATTCAATGTCGGGAACCCCATTTTAAAACATTTGCATCTCATTACCAGGTCCGTACACTGGAATCGTACCCCCTCCATTCCATCAAACATCCATTCACAGCAACATGATGTCAAAACGGCTCGAATCATGACTGACTTCATAAACATGCACCTGGCAAGCACCCCTCCGAGGGCAGCTCAAGAGTGAACATAGTGCTCATGGAGCAGCTCTGTGTGTTCAGGGGGCTGACTGGCTCTGACTGGGGGTGACCAGCCTTTGACTCAGGGTACAGGTTCTGACCAGCCTTTGACTTGAGATTACCGGCTCTGATTGGGGTGACCAGTCTTTGACTCAGGGTGACCTGCCATGACTCGAATGGGATTGGGTAATATTGGAGCCTGGAGCAAGACTGGGGTAACAGTGGAAGGGCATGGGGTAGGGAGGGGGTTGTGGGGGGGGAGCAGGATGTAGGGGGAAGAATCCAGGATACCGGGGCCTAGTCAGAGGAGACTGTGCGGAAGATTTGAGCAGAACCTTGAGTTCTGGCACCCTCTGTCAGTCTAGGATCTCTCCTTTGTGTTGCGTGTCAGCTGCTCCTGAATGAAAGTAGATAAATAGATGGAGAGAGTGTAAGCAGGACGCATGCCAGGGCATATGACAAGGATGCCTGGCATTTGTGCATGGTGAGTGGGATTAGCAAAGTGATGAGGACACAACCCACAGGGAAGATGATGACGTGTGTGGGAGAGTTTGTGATGGTGTTTCTTGAGCTGGCATTGAGTGAGATCCCTGTGGATGTGTGATGGGTGTGTATGTGTGTAAGTTGAGAGTGATGAGAAGAGTGACTTCCTCTGACCGAACAGAGGAGATCATTTATCCTCTTCCTGCACTGGATAGCTGTCCTCTTCTATAGAGATTTGGCACTCATTCTTCACACATCTTTTCAGAGGGGGTTCTTGTTGCTTTTCTCATGTTCACATTGGAAGAGGGCCTTGTATTTTAAAGAGGTTTGCGGAGTTATTTTAAAACATCAAATTTCCAGTCAGTTGCGAGGTTTTTAAAAATTATTTTTCAAAAATAGAAGCATTTTAATGACAGCCTATGTCTAACTTCTCAGTCAGACCCTGTTCTTATGAATGATTGGATCCTTGTGTCTTGAACAGTAAATAAGCCTAAGGCATTATATCATCATAATAACACAATAGAGATGCACCACATTCTTGAACTGTTGCAGTCGCTGAGGTATAGTTACACCCACAGTGCTGTTAGGAAGGGAGTTCCAGGGTTTTGACCCAATGAAAGTGAAAGAATGGTGATATAGTTCCAAGTCAGAATAGTTAGTGGCTTGGAGGGGAACTTGCAGGTAGCTGTGTTCCCATGTGTCTTTGAAGTTTGTTTATTTATTAGTCACAAGTAGGCTTATGTTAACACTGCAATGAAGTTACTGTGAAAATCCCCTGCTGTCCATGTTCATCCAGGTTGGTAGAGGTCATGGCTTTGACAGGAGCCTTTGAGAGTTGCTGCATTGCATCTTGTAGATAGAAACATAGATGATAGGAGCAGGAATAGGCCATTTGGCCCTCCGAGCCTGCTCTGCCATTTATCATGATCATGGCTGATCCAACTCAATAGCCTAATCCTGCTTTCTCCCAATAACCTTTGATCCCATTCGCCCCAAATGCTATATCTAGCCGCCTCTTGAATACATTCAATGTTTTGGCATCAACTACTTCCTGTGGTAATGAATTCCACAGGCTCATCACTCTTTGGGTGAAGAAATGTCTCCTTATCTCCGTCCTAACTGGTCTACCCCAAGATGGTACACAGTGCTGCCACTGTGTGCTAGTGGTGGATCGAGTGATTGTTGAAGATGGTGAATGGGGTACCAATCAAGTGGGCTGTTGTATCCGAGATGGTGTTGAGCTTCTTGAATGTTGTTGGAGCTGCACTCATCCATCAGACCCCTGACTTATGCCTTGTAGATGGTGGACAGGCTCTGGGGAGTCCAGAGATGCATTACTGTCCACAGAATTCCCAGCTGCTGATCTGCACCTGTAGCTACAGTATTTATATCATAGAATCATAGAATCCCTACAGGACAGAAGGAGGCCATTTGGCCCATCAAGCCTGCACTGACCACAATTCCCCATGGCCCTACCCCATGACCCCATGAATTTGCATTGCTCATCCCCCTGACACCAAGGGGCAATTTAGCTTGGCCAATCAACCTAACCTGCACATCTTTGGACTAATGACTAATCCAGTTCAGTTTCTGGTCAATGGAACCTGCAGGATGTTGCAAGAGAGGGATTCAATGATGGTAATGTTCTTTGATGTCATGGGAGATACTTGGATTTTTCTTGTCGAAGATGGTCACTGTGTGGCACGAATGTTATATGTTATTTAACACTCAACGTGAATGTTGTCCAGGTCTTGTGGACTGCTTCGGTACCTGAGGAGTTGCAAATAGTGCTGAACACAGTGCAGTCATCAGTGTACATTCCCATTTCTGACCCTATGACTGAGGGAAGGTCACTTATAAAGCATCTGAAGTTGGTTGGACCTGGCATGCCTGAGATGATATCCTGTGGCTGAGATGATTGACTTCCAACAATCAAACCATCTTCCTTTATTTTTCCCCTGACTCCCATTGATATCGGTTTTGCTAGGGCTCCTTGACGCTTCACTCAATTAAATCTTTCCTTGATGTCAAGGGCCATCACTCTCACCTCATCTAAAGAACAAAAGAACAAAGAAAATTACAGCACAGGAACAGGCCCTTCGACCCTCCAAGCCTGCACCGACCATGCTGCCTGACTGAACTAAAAACCCCTATCCTTCTGGGGACCATATCCCTCCATCCCCATCCTAAAAGAACAAAGAACCTCTTGAGCTCCGTTCCTTTGTCCATGTTTGGTCCAAGGCTCTAATAAGGTCAGGAGATACGTGACCCTGGCAGAACACAAACTGAGTATATGAGCAGCTCGCTGCTATGTAAGTGGCACTTGGTTGCACTGTTGACAACACCATCCCTTTGCTGAAGGAGGGATTTAGAATTGGAGGATTTTAACCCCTCACAGCGCCTTTACCTGTGTCTTAGAGAGTCGCTGTGGGGAGGAGTGGTGGGGCTGTCCATTGGTTGGTGGTTAAATTTGAAGCCTGTGAATCACTTTCTCCTGAATTTAGGTGATCTGTGTGAGGTGAAGGATAG
Organism: Mustelus asterias; assembly: GCF_964213995.1. Taxonomy (NCBI): domain Eukaryota; kingdom Metazoa; phylum Chordata; class Chondrichthyes; order Carcharhiniformes; family Triakidae; genus Mustelus; species Mustelus asterias. The sequence continues at coordinate 47,649,548 of NC_135814.1, forward strand.
TATGGGCGGGATTCTCTGGACCCCGCCACTCCGGTGGCACGTTTCTTGAAGGTGGGAGGCAGCACGCCGTTGACCAGCGGTGGAATCTTCTGGCCCCGCTGCTATCAGTGGGATTTCCCATTGACTCCACCCACCACCGCCGGGACATCCATGGCTGGGGTGCACCATCGGCGGGACCAGAGATCCTCGGGGTGGAAAGGGTGGGAAATTCTGTCCATAGTGTGCGAATGTTGTTTACTTTAAATTGAATTTGAATGGGACGTCTTTCTAACTTAAAGGTGCTACACAAATGCAAGTTTTTGTTGCCTCCCAAGTGGTATCAGACATCTGTACTGATAGATCTATGGGCAGCACTCTGCTAAATTCGAGGAAGATTCTTTAATTTGTTTTCTGCAGAAAACGCAAGTAAAAATAAAAAAATAGACAGGGCAGCTAATTTGTGTATAGCAAGCTTCCATAAACAGCAATATGAAAATAACCAAATAATCTGTTCTATGCGATGCTGATTGAGGATTAAATATTGGCCAGGATACTGGAAATAACTCCCTTTCTCTTTGAAATAGTGCCATGGGACCTTTACATCCACCTGCACAGACTGATGGAGCCTTGGTTTAATGTCTCATCTAAAAGATGGCACCTGCAGCAGTGCAGCTTACCACCCAGTACTGCACAGGAGTGTCAGCCTTGATTTTGGTGCTCAAGTCCTGGAGTGGGCCCTGAACTCAGAGTCTTGTGACTGAGGTGAGTGTGACCAGCTGAGCCACAGCAGACAGCATGTAAGAGGGCTCCTACCACTGAGTCCAAACTTAGGAGAGCAGGGGACTTTGAGGTGTCAGCGCTGCAATGCATTAATCGGCTGAAAGTGCTACGATTGGAAAGGTTCTGCCAGCTGCCAATGGTGAGCCACCTCTGCCACTGGAAAATAGCTGCGGGGTGAGTTTGGGTGGGGTGGGGTGGTGAATCCTGTTCAATGTATTTTATCAGCTATCTTATTCAAGAGCCTTCAGTGTAGATACCAATCTAAGCTCATTGCTACTTAACATCTTCTAAATAATCTTTCTACCCTGTGTAGCGCTATTGGAGGTGCTATCTTTGAGATAAGACATTAAACTGAGGCCCCATCAGTTCCCTTAGATGAATATGGAAGATCCCATGACACTATTTTAATAAATAACAGTGGTGTCATCCTGGTGTCCTGGCAAATGCTTGTCCCTCAATCAACATCACAAAATAGATTACCTAGTCATTATCACATTGCTGTTTATGGGAGCTTGCTGTGAGTGAATTGGTTATTATGTTTCCTACAGTAAAATGGTACTACACTTTAAAAGTACTTTCTTCATTGGAAAGTGCTTTGGGACATCCCGTGGTCATGCATTTGAGTGATAGGTAATGAAGGTGATACAAAGAAACGGGCTAAAAAAAAACTAGCTCTGTTATACAAAACATGAGCACTCAGCTATTGCCCTTGGTGTGTAAGTGAAAATTTCCCTCATCCTATTTTTCGATTTGCACTCTGCCCCATGTGGTTATGATATCTCTGCAGCTACTAATTTGTTCAACCAGTGAATCATCTCCACCATCATAAGGTGATGCTCTTGTCCTTAGCAGAACCTTCCCCGTCTCCCATCCTGGTTATTTCCTGGTATAGCTGACTTAGCCGTCAATTACTAAACCGGTCTAAACCACATCATGCAGTATCGGATTTCACTCTGAAAAACTGTCCATGTGTCAGGATCGTTCTGGAGAGGAAAGGTAATGATTTTCCCCTTAAATGCCTCCTAAAACTCCTCGATCAACCCATTTAAGGAACTTAGGGAATTAGTTGTCACTAAGGTAACCCTGCCTGCTCAGTGCAAAGCTGAACCTGGCAGGGTCCTTCTGTAAACAGGCAAATGAGATGTTGTCATTGGCTGGGCTCTAATCTTGGTCAGTGGGCTGATGTTTTTGCTGATTTCTGGCCAGGTGAATCGAGCTGGTTAGCAGAGCTCCAAAGAGATCAAGCTGGATTTTAAAAAAAGGTTTGCGTGAGGCCATGGAAATGGAGCAGCATCTTTACATCTCTGCTTTCTAAAACAGTGATGGGCAACCCAGGCTACTGAATGTGCCGTACGAGTGGCCCTCCTTCATCTCAAAGAGCCATGAGGTTGAAATTGGCATGTGCATTAACCATTATCCCATGAAGAAGATTAAATACATTTAACAGGCACTGAATATGGAGTTACAGAAAATGCTCAATCATTCATATATTAATTGAACTATTAATTTCAAATGGAAAAAAACAAAATAAATATTTACATTTACCTTATGTATATTACAATTTACTCTGCTTATCAAATCTAATACCAGTTACAACTAAAGGTTAGTCATTTTTTAATTACACAGATATGTGGTTTAGGTATCTATTTTATTTTAATGTATTTATATTTATTTACCTTTAGTTTTATTAATAAACCCTACTGCTTTACAACTGCTGTTATAAAAACTTTGTTATAAAGAAACCCTCACATTTACCAATAAATTGTAAGAGTGTTTAAAACTAAATGAAGAAAACAAATGGTTCAAAGTTTATTTATTAGTATCACAAGCTGCAATGAAGTTACTGTAAAAATCCCCAAGTTGCCACACTCCAGCATCTGTTCGGGTACACTGAGGGAGAATTTAGCATGACCAATCCACCTAATTGGCATGTCTTTCAGACTGTGGGAGGAAACCAGAGGAAACCCACGCAGACACGGGGAGAAGGTGCAAACTCTGCGCAGACAGTGACCCAAGCCAGGAATCAAACCCGGGTCCTTGGTGCCGTGAGGCAGCAGTGCTAACCATTGTGCCGCTGTACCGCCTGCTCTCACCAACCAATCGCTCTGCTCTCAGTGTCACTCTTTCTCAGATTCTTTTATTTCCCACCTCCACTCTCACTCTCGCAAACTCCACTCACACTGTCTTAACAAAATGTCTCGTGGGTCACAGTTAGAACCCTGATGGGCCTCACGCAGTGCCAGATTTAGGCATAAGCTAAACAAGCTACAGCTTAGGGCCTCACAATCCGCAGGGGCCTTACAAAATTTCAGAATTTGTCTTGAGGTGTTTTAAAATTACACGTGGCTTTTTATGTGTTCTGTAGTTATACTATATTATAATCTATGAGAGAGATCAAGCCAGCCAAATGATAAATATGTAATCAGTAAATGCATTCATTTGAAAATAATTTGTATTTTTCACTTTAAATACCTTGCTATTAAATAATTAAAAGGCATAATTATGTTTTCAATGTTTTTGTGGTGATCCAAGGTCCTGTTTTGGTGCGCACCTTTGTGAGATCTTTTGGTGGAACTTTTTAACAAGTGGCCTCCAAGCTTTTTGTAGCTTAGGGCCTCACCAAGTCTAAATCCAGCACTGGCTGCACTCAGCCCACTGGCTGCAAGTTGCCCACCATTGTTCTAAAAAGCTGACCTCTCCCGAAACCCCAGTCAAATAGCCAGAAACGGCATGATGGCAGCACAGTGTCATACTGGTTAGCACTGCTGCCTCACAGCGCCAGGGACCCGGTTTCGATTCCCAGCTTGGGTCACTGTCCATGTGGAGTTTACATGTTCTCCCCATGTCTGCATGGGTTTCCTCTAGGTGCTCCAGTTTCCTCTTACAGTCTGAAAGATGTGCTGGTTAGGTGCATTGACCTGAACAGGCGCCGGAGTGTGACGACTTGGGAAATTTCACAGTAACTTCATTGCAGTGTTAATATTAGCCTTACTTGTGACTAATAAATAAAATTCTACTTTAAAAAAAATATAAAAAGAGGTCATAAGACCGGTTACAAGTATATAGAAATGAGGAGAGACAGGAAAAATTACCAGAGGAATGAGGAAATGGCAGGGATGATGAACAAATATTTTGTGTCTATCTTCATCGTAAATGGCATGAATTAGGTACTTGAAATAGAAGGTAATGAAGGGGCTACTGAGAGTTAAGAGCTTAAGGTAATTAATATTAACAAAGTAACTTAAGGGTCTAAAAGCTGACAAATCCCTAGCACAGGACCACAAACTGAGGCTCTAAAATGTGTATTTGTAGAGCTGTATAGGTTATGATTTTCCAAAATTGCCTCGATTTGAGAACAATCACATCGGATTGGAAGGTAACAAATGCAACATTTCTATTCAAGAAGGGAGAGTGAAAACAAGGAATAAATCACCAACCCCTTACCCTCCCGACCAATTCCACCTCATTCTCGATCACTATCTGTGGGTGAGCCAGACTGTCCCAAAGTGAGCTGTCCATCACTAAAGTCACCTACTTCCACCTCTGAAACATAATGGTCAGAATTATATGACCTTATCGCACTCATTTTGTGACTGGAAAATGTCATAAAATCGGGCGCGATGCGACTAACAGAGACCGGCCACCTCGTTCACTTTCACTGCTCCAGCGCTCCAGGAAAGGCGCCCATTTTCACGCCCATCCCATCTTATCAAAAAAAATCGGCATGATCGGGACCCCGCCCAAAATGGGCAAAACATCAATTTGCATTTTTTTGCATTCATCACAATGTAATTAATGAGCTTCACTCCCAATCATCCCAGCTCACCTTCCGTAACCACCTCGTTCACTGCAACTGGCAAGCAAAACACCTCATGTATAAAAGTTGGCTTCAGGCACTGGAGCAGTGAGAGTGAGCGAGGCGGTAGGTCTCTGCTTTCAAACAGCTCCGTGTTGCAGGGGGTGAGGTTGTTATGTGGTGGCTATGTTGCGTTTCGGGTCGGGGGGGCCTGCGAGTGTGTGTGGGGAGTGGTGGGGGGCTGTTGATGCTCACAGGGTCCGACTTCAGCCTTTCAGCATGGACCCGGGTCTTAGCGCTGACTCTGGGTCGAAGTGGTAGCAGCAGAAGGCAATGTTGATGATGGGGGATGGGCTGGAAACTCTCAGGGGTGGCATTGCTGCAGCCTCAGGACTTGTCAAACAGCACTGTCTGCGGCCACTGTTGCATGGCTTCTGAGTGTGAGTGTGGGGGGAAGGGGAATGGGGGGGCTGTGTTGACATTCTGGGGGACTGTGGGGTGGATATGGAGGGGGCGGTATGTGTTGCTGGGGGGCTGTGGGGGTGGAATTGGGCAGTGTGTGTTGCTGAGTGGGGGGTAGCAAAGTCCTTTAACTTATCCATCTCTCTCTGTCATTGCCCCACCCTCCCGCTCCCCCACTCCAGATTGATGAGATGTCTTTTGCAGTGCAACCCATTGATCTTGCTGTTCTTTTGGTTGCTGTTGGAGCTGAGGAGAATGAATTGTGGGTAGAGGAGGCCCAGGCCTTACCACTCACAGGGGGAGAGGGAATCGGCCGCCTGAGACAGGACGTGACCGTCATTCACCCTGAGGGGGGAGCAGGAGAAGGAGGGAGCAGAGACCGCGGCAGTTCCGCATGTGAGTGTCCTTTGAGCACTGTCGGACACTTGTGCCACCGACGGCTCTGGCTCTGAAAGGAGACAGTGTAATGCCTGTGCCATTTATTACAGGACCTGGTATCTCAGGGCACGGGGGGCACCCACTCCTGGTGGCTGTGAAATTGACAGCCGCCTAAAACTTTTATGCCACCGGGTCCTTCCAGACCACCAATGGAGATTTCCCAATCATCCGTCCACAAGTATATGAAGGGGGTCCCGGATGCCCTGTATGCCTGGGCTGCCCCGTATATAAAATGTGACATGGGCCAGGCTCAGCAGGAAGCGTAGGTTGCAGGATCCATGGCCATTGCGGGGATGTCAAATGTGCAGGGGGCTATAGACTACACCCACATCACCCTCAAGGCCCCAGTGGAAAATCCTGGAAGATTCATGAACAGAAAGGACATCCATTATATCAATGTGTAGTTGGTGTGTGACCATCAACTGCACATCACGCACGTCTGTGCCAGATGCTCCGGCAGCGTGCATGACAGCTGTATAATGAGGAGCTGGAGGTCTATGAGGAGGAGCCCAGGGTGCAGGGATGGCTCGTGGGGGACATGGGGTACGCGCTTTGGACTTGGCTGACGATGCCTGCGTGGAGGCCTGAGATGGAGGCACAGACCCGATATAATGAGGCCCAATTTGCCACCTGGTCAATCGTGGAGCAGTGCAAATGACTCCTCAAAACACGGTTCAGGTGCCTGGACTGCTCTGGCAGGGCACTCCAATGTAGTCCCCTGATATTGTCCCGCATTGTGGTGGTGTGCTGTGCCCTGCATAACCTGGCACAGCAGCGGGGAGACCTTGGAGGAGGAGGAGGTGGTGGAGGCTGACCAGCCGGGCATCACTGGAGAGGTGACACCCAGGAGGAAGAGGAGGAGGAAGAGGAGGAAGAGGACAACAACAATAACCAACAGCACCCAGGCGCTGCAGGGCTGGCGGCAGCAAGGGTCAGGCATGCAAGGACAGCGAGGGAGGCCCCTAACACCGTGTGTTCTGGGAACTAGAGGCCTGTGTTGCTGCACATGGGTTCCAACTCGCCCCCTCCCCCCTTGTGCACCCCGACAATCTCCTGCAACATTGTAACAGGAGATTGGTACTCTGTGTTAGCGAGTTTCTGTAGCAGGCAGGAGGGTGATGATGACTCTCTATGCAGTATTGTGACGATGCCCTGATGCAAACTAGTCTGACTCCTACCTGAGCTTCACATGCACGCTGGCACCTGGGCCCATATCTGGGTGGGGGGTAAGGGAGCACTAAACACTTATGCATGGCCTCGGGACAGGTGGGGGAGTCTCCCTTGTTCTGGGGATGCCAGGGCAGATGTTGTAATTCGCTGCCACTGCATGCCACTCGCTGAAGCCAGTGAATTATTTGACCGCCTTGATTTTCACAGCAGCTCTGCGCTGAGCACCTTCCCCCACTGACATCAACATGCAGGGTCCCTCCAGTGAACATTGGGGTAACTACATTCCTATTGGAGGCTAATCAGAGACATATTAGTTACAGCTGTGGCGTGCGATAACATTTATTGGTGCCAATAAAAGTGCCATCAAAATAAGTGTTAATTTATACCAAGTGAAATCGAGACTTTAAAGTGCCTAAATATTCTATTTAACTGGTGTATTCCTTCACCTGTACCATCTTAGTGCAACGACAACTTCTTAACTTTAGGTGGCCTACCACTGCATCTTGGTGTCTTCCCAGGATGTACATCAGACGCGGACGTGGCCTGTTGTCTACCGCACCCCATGGCCTGTGATGCCCTTGGTAAGCGTCCTTTGGAAAGCTTGGACTTTGAAGGCCCTGGCCGGCTTAAAGGAGTCACAACCAGTATCCATGTCACCCTATTCATCCTGCTGCCCCTGAGATGCCGCGGTGTCAGGAAGCGGGGAGTCAGAAGGTGTAGCCGCTGCCGCAGTCTCCTGGGTGGAAAGCCCCATCATGGGCTTGAGCACTTCCTCCTCTCTCAGGATTCTTGTGGGCTCCCTGGGTCACTCTATGGGATGGCAGTGCTTCTGAAGCTTGGTTGTCACCTGGCCCTGCGAGTCCTGGAGGACCACCTGCGTTCTAACCATGGTGGGCGAGCCTTCAGTGATGGCCCTCTGAGTTGGCAGCCATCTGTCAAAAGCAGCCTTTTGAGACTGGGCTATGCTCTGCAGCCCCTCAACCATGACCCTCTGTGACTGGGCCACATTTTTGTAAGGGCTGCTGCCATAGCCCGCTGTGACTCGGCGCTGTCCCGCTGGGTCTCCTGCAAGCTCTGCAGCCCCTCAGCCAGGACCCTCTATGACTGGGCCAGGTTCTCAAGGGCTGCAGCCATAGCCCACTGTGTCATGGCACTGTCCTGCTCGAGCCTCTCAGCATTGGACGAGCTGAGGCAGCCACCTTTGCAACATGTTGTCACTTTTTAAAGGAAAAGTCAATTTCAAAGTTCTACATTGAATAAAGTTCATGGGCAGGATTTTCCGGCACGCTCGCCGCAAGACCAGAAAGTCCCACCCGAGGACAATGGACCTTTGCATCGTTCACCCCTGCCCGTTACAATTCCCATGGCGGGCAGGACAAGAAAACCCCCCTCGTCATGTCTTATGACACGTTTTTAGTGGGCACGACAACCTGTTTAAGTTCTTCCAGGATTTCATTCCGCCCTTTCTCTGGAAACCTCCAGCCCTACAATGCCCCTCTCCAATTCCCTATTTTTTTGACTCTCGTGCATCCACCCCATCCTTCTGCATAAGTGCCCTTCTGAGACACATTTATTTCAGCAAACCTTCAGTCATTTCTCCAACGAGCTCCTTCTTAGACTGAACACCCAGTTATTTTCTTTTGACTCTTCATAGAAATCATAGAAACCCTACAGTGCAGAAGGAGGCCATTCGGCCCATCGAGTCTGCACCGACCACAATCCCACCCAGGCCCTACCCCCACATATTTACCCACTAATCCCTCTAACCTACGCATTTTAGGATTCTAAGGGCCAATTTTTAACCTGGTCAATCAACCTAACCCGCACATCTTTGGACTGTGGGAGGAAACCGGAGCACCCGGAGGAAACCCACGCAGACACGAGGAGAACGCACAAACTCCACACAGACAGTGACCCGAGCCGGGAATCAAACCCAGGACCCTGGAGCTGTGAAGCAGCAGTGCTAACCACTGCGCTCCCGTGCCGCCTCTTTGAAATGCCTTGTGTTTTTGTTCTTTGTTGAAGGTGCTAGATAAATGCAGTTTGTTGCAGTTTTAAAAGACACCAGATAACACATCTAACTTGTTTTTTCCTTACTCTATTTCAATGACACATAGAGTTAGTGTAATTAACAGACTAATTGAAGTGACCTGATAGGACCATTATTATACCCTTAAATAGCTAAAACCCATTTCACAACCAGTCTGCTTCTGGTGTTACCATAACAACAATTAACCAATCAATGCACCACATACAATGCGCAACCAGGCCACAAAATAATTCAGAGACTAACAACGAGAGAGAATAAATTATTTTGCTCTCGCAGAAAGGCTTCCAGCAGAGGTAATAAATCAGAGATCTTCCTCAGGTAGGTGAAGGGAATGCTCGTTACTTGAATATCAAATGTTTACATATGTTAACTTATGCTTAACATTCCAAATCAAAAATTGTTTCAAAAATTTAATCAACGTACACGCTCAAAAATCAGTGCTTCCAATTATTAAAATCCAGACAAGAAATAAAAGCTACACTTGTTCCAAGGCTGATACTCACACTTCGGGACAATAGCCTCAGAAATAATGCTGAAGGGACTTCCACACATCATATGGACCATTCACTGTGAATGAAAACAAGGCTCAACCACTAATGCCACTCTCTACCAAACAAGATCTTTGCACCATGCCAGCCTAATTACTTTTGATTAATCCTCAAGTATTAATCAAGTGTGCGGCCCGTTGGCACAGTGGTTAACACTGCTGCCTCGCAGCACCAGGGGCCCGGGTTTGACTCTCGCCTTGGCTGACTGCCTGTGTGGAGTTTGCACATTCTCCCCTTGTCAGCGTGTGTAATGTGGCAGCAGAGTAAGAATGAAGCACTCACTTTAGAGAAACAGAAACAACTGAGGCATTGCATAATGACATGTATAGTAAGCAATACCATTTGTACTGACCTTTTACATGGTTTCAAGGGTTCACCCATGGTTCACGACACCTCTCTTCTGGAGTGATTTATGCCTCATACTGTTTACCATGGCTAATCCAGCTAACCTTGGGCACTAAGGGACAATTTGCCATGGCTAATCCACCTAATCTGCATCATTATTGGATTTTGGGAGGAAACCAGAGAATCCAGAGGATACCCATGGGAAGAACGTGCAAACTCCACACAGTCACCCAAGGCCTGGGTGAACCGGGGTCCCCAGTGTTGTGAGGCAGCAGCGCTAACCACTCTGCCACCGTGCGACACGATACATGTTTACTCTCAGGTCTCTCTGTTTCTGCACCCACTTTAGAATTGTACACTTAATTGTACCCTTCAGTTTATACTGCGTCTCCTCATTCTTCCTATTGAAAAGCATCACTTCACAATTCCCTGCATTAAATTTCATCTGCCCTGTGTCCATCCAGTCCACCAGCCTGTCTATGTCCTTTTGAAGTCTATCCTGTCCTTCTCACTGTTCACTGCGCTTCCAAGTTTTGCATCATTTGCTAAATTTAAAATTGTCTCCTGTATAGCCAAGTCCATGAATATATATTGGGAAAAGGAATGGTCCTTCTCCAGGCTTACTTTGGTTGTCAAATTGTAGAGATTGATTTTCATCTTTTGGCAAGGATTGGGTGGGTGGTGTGTGGGAGTGATTATAGTACCTATCCAAAAGACCTGAAATACTTAATAATTGTTATTTATATTTATTTAATTTAGTTAATCTATTCATTTAATTCTTCGAGTTTCTAGCCTCCAACTGGTAACAGCAGCTCCCTGTTTTCATAGAATAATAGAACCCTACAGTGCTGAAGGAGGCCATTCAGCCTATCGAGCCTGCACCAACCACAATCCCACCCAGGCCCTTATTCCCATGACCCCATGTCCCCCTGACACTAAGTGACAATTTAGCATGGCCAATCCACCTGCCCTGCACATCTTTGGACCGTGGGAGGAAACCGAAGCACCCAGAGGAAACCCACGCAGACACGGGGAGAATGTGCGAACTCCACACAGACAGTGACCCAAGCCAGGAATTGAACCCAGGACTCTGGCACTGTGAGACAGCAGTGCAAAGCATTGTGCCACCATGCCACCCCTAAAGCGATGGGGACAAGAAATCTGACAGGCTAGCCACAGTCTCTGGTGAGCCAGATGGAGGGCTCACCTTGTTGGTGGGTGTTAGGGAGCACTATCAAAGCAAGAAAGATTGGCAGTTACGTGCATGGAGAGCAATTATCCTGCTCCCCACAGCAGCTTTCACCAATCCTTTAAAGAGTATTGATTCAGCCAATTGGATGTCAGATAATCAACATGATAAACAAGGAAGAAATCCAACCATATTTCCTTGACCTTCAAGGCTCATCAAGTGCTCCACAATCACCAAGTTGGATATCACTACTGACCAGAAGTTTAGGTGAACCAAAGATATCAATACTGTGACAGGTTAAAATGGCATACGCTGTAACGACTGTCCTGAGCTATCAAAGTCTCTCCACCATCTACAACATCCAACTGAAGCATATGATGGAACACTCACCACATTCCGTAAATGTGTGCAGCCAAAGCAACACAGAAGGAAGTTTGATGCATTGAAAACAGAGGAGTGCACTCCTCTGAGAAGAGGGATCATGCCAATAGGCTCAATAACTAATCTCTGGTAAATAGTTGGTGCAGTCTGTACAATCTACTGGATGCACTGTAGTAACACATCAAGATATTGCTCACAGCACCTCTCCTATCTTTAAATTCTGCTACTAGAAAAGACAAGAAGAGCAATATATTAACCTTCAAGATCTCCTCCAAGTCATGCACCATCTTGACTTCGACAGATGTGGATGGATTTTTCTGTCCTGACAATGGGTTGAAAAACGTCAGGCAGAGTTTGAAAATTATGGGCAGGCCCAGATCTCAGTATTTTGAAATCCAAGCTGAGCTGCCAACTTGTTACAATTCCTGTAGAGACCAATAACATTGAAAAGACAGGAATCCCTATGATGCTAATGGATAAGCTTCAATTTTTAAAAAACATTAACTGTAATAAACCAACTATAATCAACATAATTCAAACATTAACAAGTGAAGAAAATTTCACTTAAAAAAGTAAATACAACAAAATATATATTTCAAGTATTTACAGGCACTTGCATTATTTCTCACACTAATGTAGCACATTGAGAAATCTTACAGTCTTTTCAATTTAGCCTCTGTTGTATAAGATCTCTCACTTCCCAACTCGATTGTTTCAGCTCTTGAGATGCATACACTAGCAACTGTATCCCAACTAATGTCATCCATCCTGGTTGACACAGACAAGGCACGTGTTTATGAACCCTCTCTGGCGCATGTCATGACACTGCTGCTGGCACAGCATCACAAGAGACACCCTTCTCTGATCCCTTTAAGTGGTCCGCTTCGTCCTGGCAAAACTGAAACAGCAGCATTGGGTCTCATCCTGTCCACGAACCTCGCTACCCCTGTCTTCAGCTCTCTGCCCTTTCCAAATGTCAAACATATATGGTAACACAGTCTCTGTTTTATTCGCTTCAGGATCGACTCTGAACTGTCAATTCTGATCTGAACTGTCTGTCACAAAACAAACTCGCCGCCTGAGTCCCCAAAGCCTATCCACCATCTACAAGGCACAAGTCAGGAGTGCAGTTGAATACTCACCACTTGGCTGGATGAGTGCAGCTCCGACAATAGCCAAGAATTTTGACACCATCCAGCAGCCCATTTTATTGGCACCCCTTCCAGCACCTTCAAAATTCATTCGCTCCACTACTGACAGGCAGTGAAAACAGTGCGTATCATCTACAAGATGAACTGCAGCAACTCACCAAAGCTCCTTCACCAGCACCTTCCAAACCCACAACTACTAATGCCCACAAGGGCAGAGGCAGCAGATGCATGCAAACACCTCTAAATTACTCACCATCCTGACTTGGAACTAAATTGCTGTTCCTTCATTGTCACTGGTTCAAAAACCTGGACCTCCCTTTCTAACAGCACTGTGGAATGTGGAAGACATGATGTGGATATGCCGGCGTTGGACTGGGGTAAACACAGTAAGAAGTTTAACAACACCAGGTTAAAGTCCAACAGGTTTATTTGGTAGCAAAAGCCACACAAGCTTTCGAGGCTCTAAGCCCCTTCTTCAGGTGAGTGGGAATTCTGTTCACAAACAGAATTTATAAAGACACAGACTCAATTTACATGAATAATGGTTGGAATGCGAATACTTACAACTAATCCAGTCTTTAAGAAACAAAACAATGGGAGTGGAGAGAGCATCAAGACAGGCTAAAAAGATGTGTATTGTCTCCAGACAAGACAGCCAGTGAAACTCTGCAGGTCCACGCAACTGTGGGAGTTACAAATATTGTGACATGAACCCAATATCCCGGTTGAGGCCGTCCTTGTGTGTGCGGAACTTGGCTATCAGTTTCTGCTCAGCGACTCTGCGCTGTCGTGTGTCGCGAAGGCCGCCTTGGAGAACGCTTACCTGAATATCAGAAGCCGAATGCCCGTGACCGCTGAAGTGCTCCCCAACAGGAAGAGAACAGTCTTGCCTGGTGATTGTCGAGCGGTGTTCATTCATCCGTTGTCACAGCGTCTGCATAGTTTCCCCAATGTACCATGCCTCGGGACATCCTTTCTTGCAGCGTATCAGGTAGACAACGTTGGCCGAGTTGCAAGAGTATGTACCGTGTACCTGGTGGATGGTGTTCTCACGTGAGATGATGGCATCTGTGTCGATGATCCGGCACGTCTTGCAGAGGTTGCTGTGGCAGGGTTGTGTGGTGTCTTGGTCACTGTTCTCCTGAAGGCTGGGTAGTTTGCTGCGGACAATGGTCTGTTTGAGGTTGTGCGGTTGTTTGAAGGCAAGAAGTGGGGGTGTGGGGATGGCCTTGGCGAGATGTTCGTCTTCATCAATGACATGTTGAAGGGTCCGGAGGAGATGCCGTAGGAGGAGCGGAGAAGCTACGGCATCTCCTCCGGAGCCTTCAACATGTCATTGATGAAGACGAACATCTCGCCAAGGCCATCCCCACACCCCCACTTCTTGCCTTCAAACAACCGCACAACCTCAAACAGACCATTGTCCGCAGCAAACTACCCAGCCTTCAGGAGAACAGTGACCAAGACACCACACAACCCTGCCACAGCAACCTCTGCAAGACGTGCCGGATCATCGACACAGATGCCATCATCTCACGTGAGAACACCATCCACCAGGTACACGGTACATACTCTTGCAACTCGGCCAACGTTGTCTACCTGATACGCTGCAAGAAAGGATGTCCCGAGGCATGGTACATTGGGGAAACTATGCAGACGCTGTGACAACGGATGAATGAACACCGCTCGACAATCACCAGGCAAGACTGTTCTCTTCCTGTTGGGGAGCACTTCAGCGGTCACGGGCATTCGGCTTCTGATATTCGGGTAAGCGTTCTCCAAGGCGGCCTTCGCGACACACGACAGCGCAGAGTCGCTGAGCAGAAACTGATAGCCAAGTTCCGCACACACAAGGACGGCCTCAACCGGGATATTGGGTTCATGTCACAATATTTGTAACTCCCACAGTTGCGTGGACCTGCAGAGTTTCACTGGCTGTCTTGTCTGGAGACAATACACATCTTTTTAGCCTGTCTTGATGCTCTCTCCACTCCCATTGTTTTGTTTCTTAAAGACTGGATTAGTTGTAAGTATTCGCATTCCAACCATTATTCATGTAAATTGAGTCTGTGTCTTTATAAATTCTGTTTGTGAACAGAATTCCCACTCACCTGAAGAAGGGGCTTAGAGCCTCGAAAGCTTGTGTGGCTTTTGCTACCAAATAAACCTGTTGGACTTTAACCTGGTGTTGTTAAACTTCTTAATGTGGAAGAGACAGTGATGCAAATTGGATAGCCAATTTTGACGATGAGTTCAAATCACACATCAGTCTGTTTTAAAAAGTCTCTGGGGAGGATTTACTGCACAACCCGCCCCGTGTTTCACCTTGGCGGGAGGCGACCCATCACTGGTCGGCGGTGGGATCTTCTGGTCCTGCTGTTGTCAATGGCATTTCTTGTTGAATGCACTTCTCGCCACCATGAAAACCATGGCAGGACTGGAAGATCTCACTGGTGTGAACAGCTGGTAAGTCCCAGCCTCTGTGTTTAAATGTTCAGGTTGAGTTGCCAGCCTTTTATTAAAAATCATCATTTATCTCAAAGCATATTCCCGTGATACTTCCTCACAGTCATGTGCCCATAGTTATTGTGATTCTGGTTGATCTCCTTCACATAGATTAGCCCCATCTTTGTACAACAAAATATTAAACTAAACAAAGTATTACCCACCAATGTATAAAAGACTAATGAACCGGGCAACATTACAGCTGGCCCCAAAGTTAGCTTGGAAGGAGGGAAGAACAACGTTTGGGGCATTTGCTAACATTGGCAGTGCCAATCAGATTTCAAATTTTAACTGGAAGTCTTCAAGCAAGTGACACAGTTCCATTATTGTCTCTCCTAAGGCACCTCTCTTCATTCAATCCTAGGTAAATTGCAATGGTACAACAATTGACAGTGTAGTGGAAGGTCCCAACATAATACCTTTAGCCATCTATATTTTTGGCAGACCTGTCATGCTCACGCTTATCTTCCTCAACCAAGTCCATTGCCAAGGGAGAACTGAATAAAATATTCATTATCCAGTGTCTACATAATAATGTTCTGTCACAAACTGCTGATATTACAAAACTCCTCACTGTTAACACAAAAAGATGCCATTTTGGAACTGTCCACTGTTTCAGATTCCTCAGCTCCCAAAGGCAAAATTATCTGGGTGGAAAGAATGCACTGCATGCCTGATGTTTGCTCTCCCTAACTGCCACTCATGTTGGTATTAATATCTTTAATTAGTCTTCTTCAGCACACATGATAAGCCTCCCACTGCTGGGAACATGGAATAAAGCAGTCATTGATTGAGAAACATATGAACTTAAGAACATAAGAACTAGGAGCAGGAATAGGCCATCTGGCCTCTCGAGCCTGCTCCACCATTCAATAAGATCATGGCTGAACTTTTCATAGACTCAGCTTCACTTACCCGCCCGCTCACCATAACGCTTAATTACTTTACTGTTCAAAAATCTATCTTTGCCTTAAAAACATTCAATGAGGTAGCCTCAACTGCTTCACTGGGCAGGGAATGCCACAGATTCACAACCCTTTGGGTGAAGAGGTTCCTCCTGAACTGAGTCCTAAATCTGCTCCCTCCTATTTTGAGGTTGTGTCCCCTTGTTCTAGTTTCACCCACCAGTGGAAATGACCTCCCTGTTTCCATCTTATCTATTCCCTTCATAATCTTATATGTTTCGATAAGATTCCCCTTCATTCTTCTGAATTCCAATGAGTATAGTCCCAGTCTACTCAATCTCTCCTCTTAAGCCAACCCTCTCAACTTCCAAATCAACCCAATGAATCTTCTCTGCACCCCCTCCAGTGACAGTATTTCCTTTCTCAAGTAAGAAGATCAAAACTGTACACAATACTCCAGGTGTGACCTCACCAGCATCTTATACAACTGCAACATAACCTCCCTGTTTTTAAAATCCATCCCTCTAATAATGAAGGACAAAATTCCATTTGCCTTTTTAATTACCTGCTGCACCTGCAAACCAACTTTTTGTGATTCATGCACAGGGACACCCAGGTCCCTCTGCACAGCAGCATGCTGCAATTTTTTACCATTTAAATAATAGTCAATTTTGCTGTTATTCCTACCAAAATGGGTGACCTCACATTTACCAACATTGTACTCCATCTGCCAGACCCTTGCCCACTCACTTAAACTGTCTATATCTCTTTGCAGGCTTTCAGTGTCCTCTGCCTCTCATCTTAGTGTCATCTGCGAACTTTGACACACTACACTTGACCGCCAAAAAATACTTTTTTAATGCCTTGGCCATTTCCTCATTTCCCATTATTAAATCCCCCTTCTCAGAAACCAATGTCTACCTTAGCCACCTTTTTTCATTTTATATATTTATAGAAACAGTTGCTATCTGTTTTTATATTCTGAACTAGTTTACTCTCATAATCTATCTTACTTTTCTTTATAGCTTTTTTCGTGGCTTTCAGTTGACCTTTAAAGATTTCCCAATCCTCTAGTTTCCCACTAATCTTTGCTACTTTGTAAGCATTTTCTTTCAATTTGATACCCTCCTTTATTTCCTGAGATATTTATGGCTGATTATCCCTTTTTCTACAGTCCTCCCTCATCACTGGTATATACTTTTGCTGAGCACCGTGAAAAATAGCTTTTAAAGTCCTCCACAGTTCCTCAATTGTCCTACCATAAAGTTTTTGCTCCAAATCTACCTTAGCCAACTCCTCCCTCATCCCATTGTAGTCTCCTTTATTTAAGCACAAGACACTGGTATTAGATTTTACCTTCTCAAGCTCCATCTGTATTTTAAATACAACCATACTGTGGTTGCACCTTCCGATAGGCTCCCTAACGGTGAGATCATTAATTATTCCTGTCTCATTACATGGGAGCAGATCTAGGATAGCTTGCTCCCTCATAGGTTCCATTACATACTGTTCAAGAAAACTATCGCGGATACATTCTATGAACTCCTCCTCAAGGCTGCCTTGACCGACCTAGTTTGACCAATCGACATATCGATTAAAATCCCCCATGATAATTGCTGTACCATTTGTACGTGCATCAGTTATTTCTTTGTTTATTGCTCACCCCGTGATGTTATTATTTGGCGGCCTATAGACTACATCTATCAGTGACTTTTTCTCCTTACTATTTCTAATTTCCACCCAAATGGATTCAACCTTTTTCTCCATGGAACCTGTATCATCTCTACCACCCTGATGTCATCCTTAAATATCAGAGCTACACCACTTCCCTTACCTTTCTGTCTGTCCTTCCGAATATACTAAACCACACTTGCAGTTCTCTTGCTATTTCTATCCCAATTATCACCGACATGATACTGCCACCAATGTTAATCTACAAACTAATATTCCAATCTCTTAATTTGGGCAAGATTGCATCAAATCTATGACAAAATATGATAATTTCCAGTGTTTTTTTTTCAGTTACCTGCAATTACGGTAACTATGTAACTCATAATCCAAATCTCTTTTTCATTAGAGGTTGATTGGCCATGCTAAAATTTCCCTTAGTGTCCTGAGATGCATAGGTTAGAGGGATTAGTGGGTAAATTATGTAGGGATGTGGTGGTAGGGCCGAGGTGGCATTGCGGTCAGTGCAGACTCGATGGGCCGAATGGCCTCTTTCTGTACTGTAGGGTTTCTATGATTCTATGATTTCTATGATTCTATGATTCTAATTATTAAATGAAAGCTAGTATAGTTATCTGTACCACTTTGATGTTTAGTCCAGAAGAGATTCACCCATAGCATAATATGGCCTAGTGGTATTATCGCTAGACTATTAATCCAGAAACTCAGCTCATGTTCTGGGGACCTGGGTTTGAATCCCACCATGGCAGGTGGTGGAATTTGAATTCAATAAAAACTATCTGGAATTAAAGGTCTCCTGAAACGATTGTCAGAAAAATCCATCTGGTTCACTAATGTCCTTTAGGGAAGGAAATCTGCTGTCCTTACCTGGTCTGGCCTACATGTGACTCCAGAGCCACAGCAATGTGGTTCATTCTCAACTGCCCTCAGAAGTGGCCTAGCAAGCCACTCAGTTGTACAAGGGCAACTAGGGATGGGCAATAAATGCTGGCCAGCCAGTGACGCCCATGACCCACTAATGAATAAAAAAATGTATAACAATGCTCGGGCAGATATATGGAAAGGAAGGTTTGGCGTATGGGTGGCAGAGAAGTACTTTAAGAATAACTAATGTGATCACCATTTTTCCAAAGAGAAATACATTTCTCATGAGTAAATGTGAGGTGCAGCATAACATTATTAATGTCTACAAATACATCATATCAATTCATGGCAAATATATGAACCATTCATATTAAATAATTAAATATTCTGATTTGTTTCCTGCATCAGGATCTGAATTCAACGCACATAAATAGAGAAACCACATATCCAATCTTGATTAATTGGTATAATGTGATTCCATCTTTAAAAAAAAGGTCAGAGGCATGATCCTGCAAATTATAGGTTTGTTAGCTTGACATGGTAAAAATATTGGAGCCTATTATAAGGAGGCAATTCAAGTGCATTTAATGAGAGCAAAGGCAATAATTTCAAGCTAACCTGGTTTATGAAAGGCAGATGGTACCTAACAAATTTATTGGAATTCTTTGAAGATGCAGCAGACAATCATTCAAAAAGATAGACGGAGACTTTGCAACTGCACAGATGAATAACACGCAACATTTAATATTAGGAAATGGAAAGTAATTCAAGTTAGCACTAAATTACAAATTTGATTTGACAATGTGGACCGGTGGCATAGTGAAAGGTTTGAAAGATAGCTGGCCATATTTTGAAAGCATCATCTAATTGTGTGTCAATGATTAGAAGGGCAAACAAAATGCATACTAAGAATAATAAATGGGGCACATTAATGGTATTTCCTGCCCTGTGACTTTTCAGTCACACTTTCTCTGTCAATATATTCAACATCTCTTTCTATGTTAATCCATACGTCGACACCTGGCTATCACAAATCTTGCATGTTATTGAATGAAAACTTTGGAGGTCGAACAATATTTGATGGCACTACCCCACCGCCCTTGAGCCCTCTGCTAGCAAATGCAACTCAGCACCAACTATAGGAAACCCACTTTAAGAAAAAATGAAGAAAAAGTTTGGATTTATACAGCACCTTTCATGGTCTGAGGGCAGTTCAAACTGCTTCACGGGCAAGAAGTGACTTTTTGAAGTGTGGTTACTGTTGTAATCTATGAAAATGCAGCAGTTATTTGTGCACAGCAAGCTCCCAAAAACAGCAAGATACATGAGTAATGCATCAGTTACATAGTTGGATTGGAGAAGTTGAGACTGTGATACTTGGTAAAGAGGAGGTTGAGAGGAGATTTGATAGAGGTGTTCCAAACCATGGGGGGGTCTGGACAGAGTAGAAAGGGAGAAACTGTTAGAAGAATCAGGAACCAGAGGACACAGTGTTACGACCAGGTGAGAAGCCAAAAGACTCCCCTATTTACTCTCTCCCCTTCTCTTCACACAGACACGCACACACACAATTGATTGCCGTCACCATTGTCTGCAGGGGGCCTTCCTGGGTGTCATTAGGGTGGCACGGTAGCGCAGTGGTTAGCACTGCTGCTTCACAGCTCCAGGGACCTGGGTTCGAATCTCGGCTCGGGTCACTGTCTGTGTGGAGTTTGCACATTCTCCCTGTGTCTGAGTGGGTTTCCCCCGGGTGCTCCGGTTTCCTCCCACAGTCCAAAGATGTGTGGGCTAGGTTGATTGGCCATTCTCAATTGCCCCTTAGTGTCCCGGGATGCATAGGTGGGTAAATATGTAGGGGGAAAGGGCCTGGGTGGGATTGTGGTTGGTGCAGACTCGATGGGCCGAATGGCCTCTTTCTGCACTGTAGGATTCTATGATCAGCAAAAAGGGTTTGAAGCTTGCAAGATGGGTTGGGAAGAGAGGGTGGAAGATTGGACTTGGCTCAGGTCTTCTCCCGTCAGCATCTCAGCTGCTTGTTCTCTTACTGCAGAGAAAACAGAAGTTTAAAAACACACAGGAAAGACCTGTCACATGATCGTCATCCAGTGATTCAAACAGGGTCATAGCTGGTGTATTTCATCTTGTAACTTAATCAATTAATGGGAATCCTGTTTCTCAGCCATGGTCTTATTGTTCAAGTTGTTGGGTTTGCTGTATTCCCATATTAGCTTGATGAGTTCATGTCGGGGAACCCCTGTTGAGTATCCCAGGCTTTGATGCCCCCTGTTGAATATGCCTTGCTAATGAGGATAGGATACATGGCTCACCCATATTCACCCCTGGTCCTTGATAGGTCTTTGCCGATGTGGTGTCTCCATCTCAGTGGGTTGTAATGTGGAGAGTGAGATGATACAAATAGTGTAGCCATCTTTGTTGCAAGCTCATGTCACACTTCTAATCCATGTTTTTAAAAAAGCCTCTTTTGAACAAGTGACATTTTCTAGCTGATGGATTGAAAATCATTATTTGACATAAAGCATGTTTTTATGATAACAGATTGGCTCAAGAAAAAATGGCGACTCAAGGAAAAGCGGTTTTTACACAGCAAGTGATTAGGTGAGGAATGTATGTCCTGAAAGTGGGGGGGAGGAAGATTCAATTGCAGCATTCAAAAGGGAATTGGATCACTGTTCGAAAGGAAAAATGTGCAAGGTTGTGGGGAAAAGGTGGAGGAGTGGCAGTGGGTGACTTGCTTCTGTAGAGAGCCAGCACACACAATGGGATAAATGGCCTCCCTCTGTGCTGTAATCATTCTATGACTCAGTGAAGTCAATCTTTGGAAGTGTTCATTGAGGGATGCATGTTGGTCCAAACTTAACTGATATTCTGCAAATAATACCGTAGAATTTTTTACAACCAGCTAAAGAACCAGCTCAGCATCTCACCCAAAAGTCAGGGTCTGTGACAGCACTATGTTTCTTCAGCACTGCATCAAAATGTTAGACTATGTACTCATCTGTGGAGTGGAACTTGACCTCGCAACCTTCTGACTTAGTGCAACAAGTGAGTTAAAACATGTTGCTGGCAAGACTCTTCACTCTCCCCATTCCCACTTCTTCTGCCTGATTATCTTCATCTCTACTTTCATTCTCTAGTTAACCTGGCCCAGCCTGTTCTATTCTCCACTCTGTGCTACTCTTAATGCTGCCAACACTCCACTCCCCTGAACCCCTCTCCCAAACAACAAAAGGCTGCTTCACCTCTCCAGAACTGTTACACCACACTACACCTGTTCTGTCACATTTGCCTTTCACTTTTTATGAAGTCCACTCCCCTCCCACTGAAGATTGTATTATTCAATCACATTTTCTCATCATTTCAATAGCTATCCACTCAAGAAATGTAACGCCTGCTATTTTGTGCTCTCTCCGTTGCTCTGAAACAGTTCTGCGCTGCTGAGGACTTCCTCCTTGCTACAACCCACTCTCAAAAATAGATCTTTTACCTGAAACAACTCCAATGGAAGTTGACTCAGTTTAGCTTGGCTTGGCCCTGCCCTGCCCCACCCTGCCCCACCCGACTCCTTCAAAGTACCTCCCACTCCTAAATCAGTCCGGCTCACTCCTATTGTCAACCACTTCCCCATTTGTTCCTACTTTGTTCCTATTCTGCATCACTATAGTGAATCTATTGCCTAATTTATTTCATAGTTTCCCACCCCTGCCAATTTAGTGTCAAGGTTATTTAATTTATTTCATTCCTTTGTTCATTACCAAATCTAATCTCCCTCACCCATTCAATGCTGAATTAGTTTAATTACTTTCACTGATTTCACTCAAAGGAGTATTTGAAATCAGAATGCAGATTAAACACTGTGGTACATTTCCACTTTCCATGTACAATGTCACTGGAGATTGATTATTAGTATCTAAAACACCAGAACTCACAAACAAGCACCAAGACCTGGCTTGGCTGGTGGTGAGAAGGGCACTCCCCGTCAGATCCTTTATGCACGCCCGGGGTCTCAACCTCACCGCACGCTGCCCTCGAAGCGGCTGCGGGGCTGATGAGACGGTGGCACACCTCCTTATGGAATGTGCCTTTGCAAAGAAGGTCTGGAACGAGATGCAGTGGTATTTGTCGCGGTTCGTCCCGGGCAGCTCGGTGACGCAGGACTCTGTGCTCTACGGGCTGTTTCCGGGAACGCACACCGAGACAAATATCAACCGCTGCTGGAGGGTCATCAACTCGGTGAAGGACGCGCTTTGGTCCGCCCGAAACTTGCTGATCTTCCAGCTGAAAGAATTGTCCTCGACCGAGTGTTGCAGACTGGCACATTCCAAGGTCCAGGACTACGTGCTCAGGGACGCGCTCAAGCTTGGGGCAGCCGCCGCCAAGGCACAATGGGGAAAGGCCTCTGTGTAAAGCGTCTCAACCGAGGCAGACCGAGGGCCGGGTAACTGCAGAACACCCTCGGCCTGCGTAACTGTGTGCCAACCTGAAAAATAACGGCACACAGAAAACTATGACACATGTATATAGTTTTAAGAAATGAAATGTAACGGAATGTAATGTTTTTGTAAATGAGCACGGTATTGTACTGTAAAAATGATTCTTTTTTACACTGTTTATGACTTTTGGATCTGTAATTTGGCAATGTTTTATTGGAGAGTTTTTTTTTGTGTGAATAAAGTATATTTTTGAAATAAAATAAAAAATTAGTATCTAAAACATTTGGAATCTAATGTGTACTTCCTGTACCATATTTTAATTGTCATGTTTTGTCTTCATCCCTGGTCGTCTTCTTCTTAAGCAGTCCCTCAGGATTGAGGATGCCTTGCTTTCATTCCGGTTTGATGGGTTATCAGAAAGCTGATAAGTCCAATGCGCATGTGATTAAAGTTCAGACTTATATTTTGAATGTTATTAGTTTGCCACATGGGGACAGGTGGTGCTTGAAAGGTCAAGAAGATCAGTTTTTTGGAGGTTTGTGAGCTCTATCTGAAGCCTCGACTTTGTTTAAGTGTGTTCCTGACAAAGTCTCTTGATGTGTTTTTGGTGCCTTCCCGAATGAACCTTCTCTATTCTGGTCAGTCACAAACCAGGGACTCTGATGAGTTGATGGGGATGTTTGACCTCTTCAGGAACACTTTGAGGACATCACTAAGCTGTTTGCATTGCCTGCCTGGGAGTTTCCTGGCATGACTGAGATCAGAGTAGAGCAGTTGCTTCGAGAGTCTCATCCAGGCATATGGATGACATGTACTGCCCCAGTGGAGCTGGTTTTGAGTGATTCTCACCTCACTGCTAGGCATCTTGGCTTGGGAGAGGATGTTATTGTTGAACTGCTTTTCTTGACACCGGATTTGGAGGATCTTACCTAGGCACCCCGAGAATACTTTTTTAGTTATTTGAGACTCCTGCTGTAGACTGTCCAACTCTCCAAAGCATATCGAAGAACAAGGATCACTGTTGAAATTCTGAAACTGCTATGGCTGCACATAATCCTTAATTTTGGAAACAGAATTCATGCTGGGTGATTTCAGACATTGTGGTCATGACCATATTTAAGAAGGGAGAGGAATCTAATTGTGGTAACTCCAGAGGAGTTTCGCTGCTGTCATTCTCATAGAAGATCATTGCAAGGATCCTCCTCTACCATCTCCTCTCAATGGCTGGAGATCTTCATTCAAAATTGCAGTGCAGTTTTCACCTGGGACGAACATGAGACTGATTATAATATTCATCATCTAATTTTAATATTATTAGTGAGCCCAGGATGCAATCGGGGGCTGGGGTTGAGCACAATTGGTAGGGGCCACAATCAGAGGGGGATGGGATTGGCAGTGTCCGGGTTGGGGGGAAGTGGGTGAGTGACAATCTGTCAGTGCACTGTGCACTCTTGACAGTGCTCTGGAGATCAGGCTGCATGCGCAATAGCACCCTCTAGCATTCAGCTGCCTTCCCGTCCACACCCCCTACTGGCGAGAATCACTCTTTACCTCTTTTTTTTCCAAAGTGCCATGAGATTTGATTTTTTCTCTCATCGAAAAAATGGGTCTGAAACTCTTGTTTTCACGCTCGTCCGGCACTGATAATTTTTTTGGTAAGATCACCCCCACTGTCTTTTCACATTTTCTTTTATAAGTTTAAGGCTCTTACATTGTGGAATCTCAGATGATATATTTATATTCATCATGTCTATGCCCATCAGGATTTTGAATACCTGAGCCTTCTGTTTCCAGTGTAAATGTTCACAGCTTCTACAGGCTCACTCGATTGCGAAAGCTAACACAAGCTCTAAATTTCATTGCTCCCTGCAACCAGCCGGTGCTCTTCCAATTCTTTCTTATAATATGACAATTGAAAGTGTACATAGTATTCCAGCTGAGCTCGGATCAGTGCTCCATATAATCTCAATTTTTGTGTTCTCTTTTTTTGTCTAGACAGCTAATGATGCCATTTGTTCTTTTATTTCTGCTGCACAATATGCTGTTCACTTCAGCAATCTTTCCACCAGTACCCCAAATCCCTCTCTTGTGTCCTGTCCTTTCGGATAATACCATTTAGCTTGTACTGCCACTCTTTGTTATCCTTTCTCGATCTCAGGACTTTGCATTTATCCACATTAAATGAGATATGCTACTCATTAACCCAATTTCCTAGTCTACCTGCTTCTTTTTATATTTAATTAGCTTGTTGTCGTTTGTTTGTAGCCTGTTCCAGTTTGAGATTATCCACAAACTCAGAGGATTAGGTTTTGTCCCCACTTCCAAGCCATTTGTGTACATTGGAAGCAACAGACCCAGCACTGATTGGTGAGGCTCTCTGCTAATTACATCAGAGCAACTTGTATTTATGTCTGTGCGGACTCGATGGGCCAGAGGGCCTCTTATGTGCTGTATGATTCTATGTAATGCCTTCAACACAATAATACATCTAAAGGTACAAAGAATGGAAGAAGATTATTCAGCCCTTTGATACTGTGATGCTACTCAGATAATTCATGCTGTTCTTTTACCTGTTTATTCATCTCTGTTCCGTATCCTTTAATAACTTTACCTATGTTACAGGTGGTAGAGAAATAGTAAGATAACAAGCGGTATTTTCCAGCTTTGCACGTCTCAACACTGGAAATTCCCACCCAAGGTCAGCGGACCTGATGTACAGGTGCAGCAAACAATTAGGAAAGCTAATAGAATGATATCCTTTATTGTGAGGGGAATTGATTTGAAAATTAGGGAGGCTGTGCTCAATTGTACAAGGTATTGGTGAGGCCACTTCTGGAGTATTGTGTGCAGTTTCCAAATCTCTTCCCACAGCCAGTGGTGCACTAACGCATGGCCAGTTATTCCTGGAACATGTTGCTGGTCTGTTGCCAGAGGCTTTAAGCTTGAGGAGCATCACTCTGCATCAAGCATTGGAAGGATTTGCAAGTTGACACTCAACCTGTTTGGCAATGTTATGAATGCACCTTCCTTGGCCATCAAGTCCTGGGGTGGGACTTGAACACAAAGCTTCTGGCTCAGAGATACGGACATGATCCACTGTGCCACAGAACGTCCTGTGTTTAGTATTGGTCTCCTTTGTTAAAGAAAGATGTAAATGCATTGGAATTAGTTCAAAGAAGGTTTACTATACTAATTCCAGGAATGGACAGGTTGTCTTATGAGGAAAGGTCAGAGAAGTTAGGTTTCTTTCGACTAGAGTTCAGAAGAATAAGAGGTGGCTTGATCAAAACCTTCAACATCCTGAGTGATATTGATAGGGTGGGCGTGAAGAGGATTCTCTTGTCAGATAATCTAGACCTTGGAGCCACTGTTTAGAAGTAAGGGGTCACTCATTTAGGACAGAGATAAGGAGAAATATTTCCTCTCAGAAGGTCGCAAGTCTCTGGAACTCTCTTCCTGAAAAGGCAGTAGAAACAGAATCCTTGAATATGTTTAAGTCAGAGGTAGATAGATTCTTGATTAACAAGGCAGTGAAGGCTACTGGGAGAAGGCAGGAATGTGGGGTTGAAATTACATGCAGATCCACCATGAATGGTGTAGCAGGCTTGAGGGGCCAAGTGGCCTACTCCTGCTTCTAATTCATATGTTTGTATAATAATAAATATGAGACAGGCTTTCTGGTAAGTTTAAATCAGAAGAAAAGATAAATGTTTATTCATACATTAAAATATAAACAATATAGAAAAACATCTCTCCTTCAAACACACCCACCAACAGGAAAGATACATTTCAGAGATGAGCCATGTTTAGATTATTAGCAGAATGATAAGTGAAAAATCATTTGTTTGAATCGGCATATTTTAAGATGGAGCACTGAAGGCCTGGATGGGTTCTTTCTTATAGTTCTTTGCAGATGAAAGAAAGTTGGAAGTATCTGGGTTTCCAGATGTTTGTCAAGACAAATCCTTGCAGATGAAGGCATATTAGCCCTTGTATCACTGCTGGATTGACTAGTTGTATTAGGGAAGATTCCTTTCTTCTTGTTGAAGGACAATCCCTCTCATCCCATTGATCTTCAGAATAACTGGTCTTTGGCCACATTTGTTATCTGAAGTCAGTTTCAACCATGTGACCATGGCATCAATACTTCCACTGTTCACACAAATGACTATGACACAATGGGGGAAATGAGTGGTGTCTCTTCCCACCTTCTTGTAATAGTCTGGTTTCTCTTCACCTGCCTTTGTTAATCTTTGAGGTCGCAGACACTTAGTCTGGGTTCAAGTTTTGGTAAGTACCCAGACAATAGGAGGTGTAAATTCACAATAGGAAAACAGGAGGTAGAGAGGAAACAGAAATAGGAAAGGAGTGTATGAAAGACATACCTAACTTTAAAAATAAAGAACCTGGAAATGAAATCAGTTGGAGAGCAACCAACTTGCTTCCAATGTGGCAAACCAGCCCACATAAAAGAGAACTGTTGGTTCACCAAGAAACTGGTTCACCAAGGTTTACTGTCTAAACCCTGTCCGTAGCCTTGAAAGTAACAAGTCCATATTCAGATAGAACAGGACTAGGACAAAATTCCTACCAAAGCTACTTGTAAAAAGGGACAATGACTCATTTTGCCTTACAAGCTCCCAGAAAAGATGTAACTATTTTCTGAGATACAGGGGGCGGAATTTTTCCGGCCGTGCTCGCCCCAAGACCGGAAAATCCCACCTGAGGTTAAGGGACCTTTGCATGGTCCTGTCCGCTACAATTCCCATGGCCTGCGGGACGGGAAAATTCTGCCTAGTGTGGTTTCAAATACTGCTGAGTTTGCTGCCTAAAAGCAGGGCAAATGTCTCAATGCTAGTAAGGGGTTCATTGGCACATGCATAAAGGTTTCCCTGAAAAGGAAAATCACCTATAAAGTAAGTGGGTCACCAGTGTAGTGTCTATCATTGTTATGTTGTGATGTGGCAATGCCGGTGTTGGACTGGGGTGGGCACAGTAAAAAGTCTCACAACACCAGGTTAAAATCTAACAGGTTTGTTTGGAATCACGAGCTTGCTTCATCATCAGCTCCTTCATCAGGACTCTCACCCGAGGAAGGAGCAGCGCTCCGAAAGCACGTGATTCCAAATAAACCTGTTGGACTTTAACCTGACATTCTAAGACTTCATACTATGGTTATGTTGAGCTCACTTATAGGGGAAAATAACCTTTTGTTGACAGCTGGGTCACGGGCTCAAGGTGAGAGGGGCGAAGTATAACTCAGATATCAGAGGGACGTTTTTTTTTTTTTACACAGAGGGTGGTGGGGGCCTGGAATGCGCTGCCAAGTAAGGTGGTGGAGGCAGGCACGCTGACATCGTTTAAGACTTACCTGGATAGTCACATGAGCAGCCTGGGAATGGAGGGATACAAACGATTGGTCTAGTTGGACCAAGGAGCGGCACAGGCTTGGAGGGCCGAAGGGCCTGTTTCCTGTGCTGTACTGTTCTTTGTTCGATGACCTGGCAGGGCTCCAGATACTGTGCATAGGGGATCAACTCTAGTCGACAGAGACTGGGGAATCACTGGTCAACCAGAATGTTGTTGTTCAGCTGCAGGGAGCTGAGGAAGACCCTAACACCCAATAGAGAATGATAGATCTTGTTTGGGAACAAAGAGGAAAACCAGAGGACAATTTGGAGGCCAGAGAGAGCCTTCCAAGATCAAACTGTTCAGAATGGAACTCAAACATTAGGGAAGCCAAAATCAGGCCAGCTGTTTTAAAAAATGCCAAGGGAGGGCCTATAGAATTTGAAAAGAATGAAGGGACTGAAGCAGGATTCTGGTTATCAGACATTTAAGATTTTAAATAGGACCACAGAAAGTTCCCAATAGAGCAGATACAGTGAGGGACATGGCTCACTTGGTTGAAAAGCCATAGGGTAGTGCAGCAGAAGCTGGTCAGTCACCTGTGAGCTGTAGAGTCCCAAAAGATATTGGACAGACTGGTCACCAACCTATCTTCAAAGCAACAGAAATGGGAAAGTCAATACTGAAGATAAAGAGTACTTGTGACTGCCACAAAGGATGTACAAGGGCAGCTAGCACGGAATCAATTAGAGCCAGGGGGACGTGGAGGCTGACCAGCCAGGCATCGCTGGGGAGGAGGCCACCAAGCAGGCAGAGGAGAAAGAGGAGGAGGAGGACGACAAAGGGCAACGCCACCCAGGCGCTAGAGGGCTGACAGCAGCAAGGATCAGGCATGCGAGGGCAGGAAGAGAGGCCCTTATCAACACATGCTTTGGGCAATAGAAGGTTGTGTTGCTGTGCATGGGTTCCATTCTCCTCCCCGCCCCCTCTGAGTCCTACAATTTCCTGTAATACCAGAGTGGTGGGCCTGGGTACTCTGTGTTAGTGAGTTTCTTTGGCAGGCAGGAGGGTGATGGCGACTCGCTAAGCACCATTGCGATGATGACCTGCTGCAAACTAGTCTGACTCCTACCTGAGCTCCGCATGGACGAGACACCTGGGTCCATATCTGGGTGGTGGGTAGGGGATCAGTAAACCCCCTTACAGGGCCCCAGGGCTGGTGGGATGGGGGAGGGGGAGAATCTCTCGTGGGTTTTGGGGATGCCATGGCAGTTGGTGTAATTCGCTGCCAATGCATGCCACCCACTGTAGCCAGTGATTTATTTGATCACCTTCACTTTCTCAGTGACAGAGCGTTGAGGGGCCTCCCCCACTGACATCAGCCTGCAGGGTCCCTCTGGCAACCATTAGGGTAGGAATGTTCTTGTTAGAGGCTAATCTGAGACAAATTAGTCACAGGTGGGTGGTGAAATAACATTTATTGGCGACAATACAAGTGATAACATAAAAACATGTGAACAAGAAACATTAAAGTGCCTAAACATTCTATCTACCTCGTGCTGCCCTTCACCCGTGCAATCTTAGTGATGCTGCAACTTCACGTGGCCTACCAATACATCTCAGTGTCTCCCCAGGATCTACATCAGAGGTGGAGGTGGCCAGCTGTCTACCACGCCCCATGGCCTGTGATGCCCTTGGCGATCGTGCTCAGGAGAGCCTGGACCTGGAGGGCCCTGGCTGGCTTCCAGATGTCAGGGAGGTATCCATGACACCCTCTTCATCCTGCTGCCCGATATGCCCCAGTGTCAGGAAGGTGGGAGTCAGAAGATGTAGCCACAGCCACAGTCTCCTAAGTGAAAGGTACCAGCACGGGCTTGAGCCCTTCCTCCACCCTCAGGGTTCCTGTGGGCCCCTGGATCACTCCATGGGACAGTGGTGCTTCTGTAGTGAGCTCCAGAAGTTCTGTGTCACCTGGATCTGCCAGTCCTGGAGGACCACCTGCGTCCTACCCATGGTGGTCAATCCCTCAATGATGGCCACCTGAGTTGGGGGTCACCTGTCAACCGCAGCAGCAAGTGCCCTCTGAGAATGGGCCATGCTCTGCAGCCCCTCAGCCATGGCCCTCTGCCACTGGGTCACGCTCTCAAGGGCTGCTGCCGTAACCCACTATGTCTCAGCACTGTTCCTGCAAGCTCTCGAGCCTCTCAGCCATGGGCTGCAGAATCTTGAGAAGCCTGTTGAGGCCCTCAGCTGTGGCCTGCTGTGACTGGGCCATGGTCCTCCTGGAGTCCACTGTGGCTTGCTGTGACTGGGCCATGGTCCTCCTAGAGTCCACTGTGGCCTGCTGTGACTCAGCCATCGCTTGGAGCCTGCCGCTCATGTTGAGGATCCCCTGCCCAGGTTTTCTTCCACAGACGCCACCCCTGAAGTGTTGGCCTGGGAACCATGCAAGATAAGCAATAGCTGGTCCACCTGAAAGCTTTGGGACTCCTCCCAACAGCCTTGCAGTCGGCCCAGTGTGGCCATCAGCCCCTCCTGCATTCCCTGGCTCTGTTGCTGCATCTCCAGCAGCTGAGGGAGAAGTGATCTCAGAGGCCCAGCATGTAGCCTGGGGCCAGCTGAGTCCTCACCTCCAGCAGGCCCCTGCATGCCAGAGGCCTCGGACATTCCCTCCTCCACCCGATGTTCATCAGCAGATGTGTTATGCGCACCAGAGAAATGACTCAGATGCCTCGCCACTAACTTAACCCACCAACATGAGAGTCTCTGGGATGGTGAGTTGTGAGGTGGAAGCTGACGCCAAACTGGTGCTGGCCTTGGAGCTCCCTTCATCGGCTTCTTCCGAGGAGTCTTCTGAGCTGTCAGGGTCAGGATGGGTGGGAGCAGCAGTGGGGTCCACAATGCCAGATAGCCCAGGCACATCAGGGTCCCTTCCTGCAACACAGGACACAAGGTTAAGTGCAAGGAAGGAAGAGGAATCTCGGCTGCATGCAACTTACTTGACATTTCTCCATAAAGTGAAGGATTGGCAGGTGCCCACTCCTGTGCTCCAGCCCAACCATGCTATCACTAATGGTCCACATTCCCCCCTCTCCTGCAAGCTCCAGCACCGCTCCTCAAATGGGGTAAGGACTCAGATGTCAGGCTCACCACCTCCCCCTCCGCCATCTTCACCCTCTCCCAGTGGTTACGAGCATTCTCCTGCTGTGGGGACAGAAGGAGCCATGAAAAATCAGATGGCAGGAGTACTGCAGTGTATCAGGGAGTGGCCCTCAGAGGGCAAGCACTGTGATACTCTTGGGAGGAGGAGGGAGTGCTTGAGGCAGTTGGGGCATTGGTGGCTGCCCTTGAGGTGTCTGGGGATGGTTTGACATTGTAAGCACAGCACATGTACAAGTTTCAGAATGGGATGCACACTCACCCTTGCTGCCCAAAGAAAGTCGTTCATTTTCTTCCAGTACTGTTCTCTGGACTGAGCCTTGGCATTCACAAACAGCTACCACTGCCTCCCATATGACACTTGCTGCACGACCCCTTGGGCAGTGGCCCTGAGTGGGGTACAGCAGATGTTGCTTCTTCTCCACTGCATCCAGCAGGTGGGCCTATCCAGTCTCCGAAAATCTTGGACCACATTTCTTTGGTGCCATTTTCCTGGCATGACTGCCTGTATGTCCATCATTGCAGCTTATATACAACTCTGGCTTGTTAAGGGAGTCCAGGTGAATCAGTTTGGGCCAGTCAAGGGCCTGTTAGTTAAATTTCATTGTGAATAATGTACAGGCAACCTGGTTTCAATACAGAGAGAGCCATCTCAACGGTGCTGATTGGGTGAACTCAACAAGGTACTGTGTCAGGGGGTACAATGCTCAAGGCTCTCTCTCAATGAGGGGGAATGCTCGCAGGTTGGGAGTGTGCATGGCAGTACACCGCTCTGTGTGTGAAGGGGGGTGTGGATTCGCGAATTCAACACTTTTTTGGGAGAATTGCCCCTGAAATATTTGTAGAATTTACGAGGAAAGAAAAATGCTGTGGGACAAATTGTTTTAATCATTAAAGTTTGAAAAAAATTGAGAATGTGAGAGAGCAATGATAATAGAAGAATTTAAAAATCGTGTCCTCATTCGTGGGACATGGCTGTTGCTGGCTGGCCAGCATTTATTGCCATCCCCAGTTGCCCTTGGACTGACTGGCTTGCGAGGCCATGTCAGAGGGCAGTTCAGAGTCAACCACATTGCTGTGGTTTTGGAGTCACAGGTAGGTCCAACCACGTAAGGACGACCGATTTCCTTCCTTAAAGGACATTAGTGAAGCAGATTCATTTTTCTGACGACTGACAATGATTTCATGGCCATCAGTATGTTCTTAATTCCAGATATTTTATTGAATTCAAATTCCACCAGCTGCCATGGTACCCAGGTCCCCAGAACATTAGCTGACTTTCTGGATTAATAGTCTAGTGATAATATCATTAGGCCATTGCCTCCCTGGGACCACACCTGGAAGACTGAAAGGTTTCTTGGATATGGGAAGCAGTGGTTCTGGCAGATGGGTATGATATATCATAGAAATAGCTAGGAGGCAGTAGATCTCTATCTATAACCCAACAGGAAAATGGAAAAGCGATGAATAGAAAAGAGTCGAGCTTTATGGAGGAAACATAAGAAGTTCCAGTCAATAAAAATGATGGTGTCGAGAATAAATGGGGTGAAAACAAACCAAGATGTTTTTATTGGTAGAAGACAGGGCATCTGAAAGCCCAATCTTGGAAGCTGAAAATAAGACAGAAGAAGTCGTAAGAATGTTTAAAGAAGGCTCAGGGAAGGATGTATCAGAAGAGCAAATTGATATTTAAAATGTCGCGGGGTACACGTGAAGCATGTTCCCTCAGAACACATTAGAAATAGCGATATGGCTCAGGATAGTCAAGTGAATCTGGCTGCTGAAGGTTTTATCTCATAGGGAGAATTCTTTCCTCACTACTCCAACAAAATAAGTAAACCAATTAAAATTTTGAGGGATACTGAGGCAGATCAGTCATTGATAGTAGCAAATCATACAATTTGAGTTCCAACTAGTTTGATGAAGGAAAATGTATTGATAGGAGATGAACCAGCCTCCCATCCATTGACTCTGTCTACACTTCCCACTGCCTCGGCAAAACAGCCAGCATAATTAAGGACCCCATGTGCCACGGACATTCTCTCTTCCACCTTCCTCTGTCGGGAAAAAGATACAAAAGTCTGAGGTCATGTACCAACTGACTCAACAACAGCTTCTTCCCTGCTGTCATCAGATTTTTGAATGGACCTACCTTGCATTAATTTGATCTTTCTCTACACCCTAGTTATGATTGTAACCCTACATTCTGCACGCTCTCGTTTCCTTCTCTATGAACAGTATGCTTTGTATAGCGCGCAAGAAACAATACTTTTCACTGTACACTAATACATGTGACAATAATAAATCAAATCAAATCATGAAATTTAGAAAGTTGTGTAAAGCTAATTAATGAAGTGACTTAGTAAACGGAATTGTTACGGTGAGAATTGTTCCCAGGTTACCTAGGATTTTTATTGGGTAATGATTTGACTGGCAGAGACAGTAACATGATAACAGCTGTATTGCAGCAGGCAGCAGGCATGCTGATCTTATCAAACTCCTAAAAATTACTGTGACCAACCACAAGAAGACTCATGCTCTTAATGAGCATTGAAGAAAAAACTGATCAGTGCAGAGGCCCAACTCTCACACGCAAAGATGAGTTTGCTCATGAAAAATGAGAACTGCTGAGATCTTTGGAGCAGTCACAGGAAGTGGAACACTTGAATGAGGACCTGAAATGTCTTAATGATAAACTATGAGAAGAATATTCAACAAAGATTGATATTCAGTCGAAATTTGATTAACTTCAAGCATCAGAAATCTCTTTGCATTATCACCTTGAATGGGAAAAGTAATTGCTAGTGAATCACAACAGTTGGTTGAACGCAGAACTAAAAACCACAACTGATGAACTGTTATACCTTCAACATGATAAAAGCAATGAGCTTAGAGATAGAATTTGCATACAGCTAATGAAAAGGACAACATTTGGGCTGTGGATTTAAGCAAAACATTCTTAGCCAGGTGAAAGACTGAGTATAATAAAAGGAAACACATGCATTGAGTTACAACCCTGTGATGTTTAAATGCTGCCAATCCTACTTACTACATGTATTGACTTTGTTTTAGTTAAACCCATTTCGGCCAGAATTCTCCGGTTGTTCATGTTGGCGAGATTCTCCTTTCTCGCTGGCAGCGCACACCAGCCTACGGTTTTCCCATCGGCATGGGGTGACATCAGTGGGAATTCCCATTTTCAGCAGCAGGGCCAGAGAATCCCGCTGCCAGCAAACAATACGCCACCTCCCGCTGACAGGAAACACAGCTGGGAGGCTGGACAATTTTAGCCCTTCAACTTTAGAATATATGTGTAATTGTGAAATAAAATGAAAAGTTTATCTGTGCAGTATGTAATAAGCTATTTGTTAAATGTTATGATGTTAAATACTTCTTGTAAAGAAACTGTAAATTCACTGTAAAGAAACCTTCACTGTCGTGAAGCTTTTTTTTCTTTCAAGGGAGAGGCGTTTTGAATTTAATTGATTTTGTCCCTGGGAGCTAAGCTGCATAGTAACAAGGGTGGAGCCCTCTGGGATTATTTTTGTAGGTCACAGATCAAGTGTCAGCAAACAGCTCTTCTTGAGTCAGTCATTTTTGGGGGAGTCGGGAGCAGGGGAAAAGCTTCCATGCAGCCAAAGTGCTTTTGCTGGCTCTGAGAAGCTGAGATGAAGCCTCGGAGAAAGTCTTGGTCATCAAAGAGAGCTCAGTGGAAGGAAGCCCACATAATCAAAAAGGGCTCAGAGAAGCCCTGGTAACTGAAGAGAGCTCAGAGGAAGCCCTGGGAATCATATGTAGCTGGATACAGCCAGAAGACAGGAGTTCAGAGAGTCACCAGTGCAGTTCCAGCTCAGTAAAGCTAGCTGTCAAGCAAAGAGCTGAATTTACATCAGTAAATAAGTCTGAAGTGCAGACTTGGGAATCCAGAGAGAAGGAATCTTGGAAGACAAGATTGAAACCCTTTGAGGTTGGCCATTGTTATAGCCATCGGACTTGGTACAACTTTTGGAGACAATTGCAAGGAGAGATCTTCGAAGGTGAAGCTGGGAGTCCCTCATGAGTCAGAGTCTCAATGAGATTGTTTGGTTTATTGTTCACTGATGTCTGGGTTGGTTCCTGAGAAATCCATGGACTGTGTCTTGTCTGCATCTGTCATTTGCTTATTGCTGTGGTGTGTTTGATGACAATTTGTCTGTTAATTCACATCTAACTCAAACCCACCCTGAATGTTAGATTAAAGGATTATAAAATGCTTTATCCTTCTGAACCTATATGGTAATTTTTGTTTGTTCAAAATCTGTGGAATCTTGTGCCATGAATCTCAATCTTTATTTACTTTAAGTATAACATTATTGGTCCCAAAGTAGATCGCCCTCATAATGTCTCCTGATCTAGTCAGGAACTGAAGCACTTGCCTGGTTGAGTGCAGTTCAAACAACACTCAAGAACCACTTAGGAAAAAGCAGCCTGTTTGATTGGCACCCCATCCACCCTTAAACAATTCCACGCCATCCATTATCAACACACAATGTCAGAAATGTATACCATCATAAGATGCACTGCTGAGACTTTCAAAGCCTCCTTTCACAGCTCTTTCCAAATCCGTGACCTCCACCATCTAAAAGGATCAGGGCAGTAGATGGATGGGAACACCCCCACCTCCAAGTTCCTCTCCAAACTACAATCCATCCTGACTTGGAACTATATCACCATTCCTTCATTGTTACTGGATCAAAATCCTGGAATTCCTTTTCTAACTACACTCTGGATGTACCTACACTACATGGACTGCAAGTGGTTCAAGAATGTGGCTCAGTACCACCTTCTCAAGGGCAATTAGGATAGACAAAATGCTGGGCTTGCTGGTGATGCTCACAATCTATGAATGATCAAAGAAAGCCTTACACCGCCTGAGTTAGCTGCAGTGTAATGCACTTGAGTTAAATCTGGGGTTGGCAAAATGGAGCCCATTTCCCAACACATTAACGTTTTTACCACTTTTAAACCCTCACCCAAAACTGCACCCAACTCCTCCAGGTAAAAATTCCCTCTGTGAGGCTGGGACATTGAATAAATTCAATGCTGAGTTAGACAAATGTTTGATCTGCAAGGTAATCAAGAATTATGAAGGACTAGCATGAAAGTATGGATTTGAGGCCACATTAAGCCCAGTCATGATCTACTGAATGGCAGTACAGAATTGTAGGGCCAAATGGCCTAGTTCTGCTCCTATTTCTTGTATTCGGGGAATCAAAAAATGGCGGCCATGACTCAATGCACCTTAATAATTTTACTTAATAGTCAGCAATAGGCTGACAGAATATTATTTTGGCAGGTGTAATGTGACAGTAAACCAGTACATATTTTGAAAGCTGCCAAAAGACATTCATTAGTTACATGTGAGTGATGGATAAATAATGCATGGTACTCTTATTGTACATTTCTTTCTGACAGGATTGTTATGCTTCAATGAAAATGTTATTTCTGTATACAGAAAGAGCATATCGCTCTGGCAAAATAAGAAAGCATACCATGTCTCCTGTCAAAAGTATTAATAAAAATGTTCTGGACTTATGCACAAATAAGATGACACTGATCTAAAAGAGACAGTACTGAATTCAAGTAGCTTCTGAGTCTTTTGTTGTGGTTGTCAAGGTGATGACCTGATGAGACAATGTGTATTTAATTGTGTGCTGGAGGGGAAAGGCACAG
This sequence comes from Mustelus asterias, assembly GCF_964213995.1. Lineage (NCBI taxonomy): Eukaryota > Metazoa > Chordata > Chondrichthyes > Carcharhiniformes > Triakidae > Mustelus > Mustelus asterias. Next base: position 47,686,471 of record NC_135814.1, read on the forward strand.
TTACATTGACAACCGCATTTCACAACAGGAAAACTTAATCTCAAACATGATTATGTTCAGAAGCTGAATTCTGAATAATATTTCTGGATGCAAGATTTGGTAGAAACTTCTAATCGATTTTGAAAAGACTAATGCTTTGATCTAAAATTGCTTTGTCCATTGTTTTAAAAGAAATCAAAATGGAAATGTCCATTCATCTAGTTTCAGTGAAAAACGCCATTTCATTAATATAGAATACAATGATCCAGAATTTGCAGTCAACAGCAGAGATGGTGTCAACTACTGAACTCAAAGAAAGCTGCCTAAATGATATAACAATCATCATGGCATGGATTTTTATCTTTTTCTACATTAATTTCATTATGGCACTAACTCCAAGGAATCTCCAGCATCCATCAACAGAGTTGTCATTAAGTTGGATAAGGAGCCATCACATTGAAGAACTATCACTATTAGATAAGAAGGAAATAAAAAGCATTTTATTTTCTTATGGCTTTTCAAAAGTTAGAAGGGTTACTTTGTCTGAGCTGTTTCTGCTAGCTCTGCAAGTTCTAGGAACATTTGATCAATTTGCAGACGGCAAAATAAAAATTCTGACATATTGTATGAGCTTAAGGAAGAAGCTGAAATGTCATGAACAAACTTCTTCAAAGAATAGTTTTTATTATTTAAAAAAATCTGAATGTTTTTATCGTAATGATGAAATTTGATATTCCACAAATATAAAAATAATTTTCAGGGCCAGAGAGGTTGTTCAGACCTAATTATGACTTGGTGTAACTTTTTAAGTGTTTTATGATGATGTTCACATCAAATGAGTGACTTTGCATTGATTTCAATCTGCAAAGACTTCAACTGCATATCATGTGGAGGAGCAGGAAATCATTGTGTTTCTCTATGTTTAACTGTGTATGTGCAGACACCAGGGACAGCACTTTACAGGGAGTGAGTGGGTAATGTGGATGAGGCAGAATTGGAAGCGTGTCGTCTGCTCCCATCCAATCCCATTGACTTGCATCAATTTAACAAGCCGTTGGATCCATGGTTGAGTGAAGAGTTTTCTCCCCTGCTCTGGGGACGAAGACTCCGAGAACTGTCAGACAATCAAATGGCGGGCAATTCTCTGGTCCAAGTGCCACTAGCAGCAATGGCCACTGCTGGGACTGAAGCAATTCCTAATGAGGATAATTTCTGGATCCGCATGGAAAGTTGTAGAAATATGGATGAGCATAGTAAAATATAGAAATATTTAAGGCTGATTGCAATCCCAATTGCAATCCAATTTATCTATGATTTGTCAATCAAATTCAAACAAAGTTTTTAACTGAAAAACTCAGGTAGGCCTCTCAGATGGTAAATTAAAAGCTGTTTATTTAAAAAAAGAAAGTTCTTAACAATGAAGAAGAGAAAAAAAGGTACATGTATCCATCCAAACGACGTTTATGACTTCCAAAGGTTGATGAGGCCTCAGAAACCTAACCCTCAGTACCCCTTCTTTAACAAGAATTCTTGATCTATTTTGTCTCTTTGGGAATTTCCCTGTATATGACTAGCAATGGGTCTTGCCTTGCACCCTATTTATGTCCCTTTTAGTGGCCATCATGTCATGTTAGGCCTGGCTTATTGATTGGTTCTGGCTGTTGTTAGTTTCATGCAATTGGTCTTTGAATTACATCTTCAAAGAAATAATAGCTCAGTATTTACTCATTTTGATCAGATTGTGAACAAAGAGCTTTATTCCTGAATGAGATCTTGACAGACCATGATGCTCTATGGCTTTTCAAAAAGTTAGAAATATTACATTGGGCGGAGTGTCCCTGTCCAGCCCGCCATGGGAATTGTAGCGGGTGGGACATGGACTATGCAAAGGTCTTTTGACCTTGGGTGGGAATTTCCGGCCTTGGGGTGAGCGCGGCCGGAAAATCCCGCCCTTTGTCTCAATTGTTTCTGCTAGCTCAGCCTCTTCCAGAAACTTTAAAAGTTTTACACAGTAATAATAATGGATACTGATTTTGTTTTTTATTCATTCAGGGGATGAGGGTGTCGCTGACTGGGCCAGCACTTATTGCCCATCCCGAATTGCTCTTGAACTGAGTGGTTTGCTAGGCCATTTTCAGAGGGCATTTACGAGTCAATCACATTGCTGTGGGTCTGGAGCCACATGTAGGTTAGACCAGGTAAGGATGGCAGATTTCCTTCCCTAAAGGACATAGTGAACCAAATGGGCTTTTACAACAATTGTTTCATGGCTATCGTTAGATTTTTAATTCCAGATTTTAATTGAATTCAGATTTCACCATCTGCTGTGGTGGGATTTGAACCGAGGTCTCCAGAGCATTACTCTGGGTCTCTGGATTGCTAGTTCAGTGACGATGCCACTACATCACTGCCTCCCCATCATTATCCTGACAACAACATCATTACTATCATTACAACCATGGAATCTGTCTGAGCCATTAACCTGAAATTTGAAGTCTTACTAACTGTGAGGCTGAAGGTGCTCGCCATATTACTACATAAAACTAATAGCGACCTCTGCAGTTAAATGTAGAAATCCAGAAGTTACTGTCATTCTCCTCTGCACTTTTGAAGTCTTCACTGATGGGATCAAATCGAAAATCACTGACTTGCCACCAATTTGTACTATTTACTCAATATCCCTGCTGCAAGGACATTGAAAAAGGTTATTGGTTATAACTGAGTACTAATTCATAATTACTGTTGAGTAACATTTTTACCTTGAAAACCTATTTTTCAAGTGTGGATGCTTATTCCCTCAGCAGACCTTTTACCAATTGCAGATATTTTTAAAAAGTAAAAATATATTTTAAAAATAGTTAGTTTTCTGAAATCTAAGTATTTTTCCCTGATTACATGTGTATGTTTCAATCTTTCTTTCCCTTTCTGTACAAACTTAAATGTGATTTATATTCCTTGCATTTTACTTCCTTCCTTTCTGTCTGTGAGAATTGTATTTTCTTCTCCTGCTCCTGAGGTGCAGGAATATCTGGTGAATGCGACCCCTGATTGTTGCAGTAATTACCTCCACCCATTCAAATGCCCATTCTGACCCTGAACTCTCCTGTTCTTCTCAATGCTTTTATTCACTCCTGTGACCCACTCCATGGGACCTTTGAATACCTAACCCTGACACTAAACATGCCCCCCTCCTAATTCAGCTTCCCATGTGACTATGACTGTTCGCTCTGTCACCCAGCATCCTTGTTCGACCCACAGAACATAAGAGCTAGGAGCAGGAGTAGACAAGTCAGCCTTTCAAGCCTGCTCCTCCCTTCAATGCAATCATGGCGGACCTAATCTCGGCCTCATCTCCATCTTCTTGCTCGATCCCAATAACCCTCCATCCCCATCTTCCTGCTTGATCACGATAACTCCTCATCCCGTTACTAACTAAAAGCCTATCTGTCTCCTCCTCAAACTTGTTTCATGTTCCGGGATATTTGGGACAATATTTCAAAATATGGGTGGGGGGATATATATTTTGAAATATTTTCCCAAATTTTTGACTGTCAGGTTTTTAGTTCCTGCGATTATAATTTTGACATTATCTTCCAAAGGGAATTCCTCTAATTCTGTGCAATGTTCAGATGAAAACAAGATTTAGTAATCTCCTTGAATCTTATTTCCAAGTTTCACCATGGGGACAATTCTTCCAAGTTCACCACAGGACTCTGAACATTTGAGCATCAACAATCCAGTTACAGATCACAAATGTATTATACAGGTCACTAATTGCTCACTAGGACACTGTAGTTTAATTACCTTTCCCATAGATAATTAGGCAGCACAAAGAAGATGCTACATTATTTTCAGTTTGCAAGATTGTCCCAAGTCCATCCTCTCCCCCTCTCTGCTCTCTCTGCTGTTTTTTCTTTCACACCCGGACACGCTGCCTCAGATTTTTTTTCAAACTGCGCATGCGCAGTTCAGAGCTCCGATCGGTCCGGCAGCGCTAAGCCCCGCCACAGCGCGGATCGGACCGGAGCCAGCAAAAAGCGTATGGATGCATTGCAAAGAGGATTCCGGGCTTGGATCTGCATTATGCCCGGATCCCGCCCTTAGAGTCTGAATGGTAAAATTTCCCCCTAAGTGTTGAAACTGGGAGTGTTTCAGATCCGACTTTTAGGCCCGTTCTCAGGCGCCCCAATACGCACTCTGCCTGCAAAAATATCAGCGATTCTGAATCGTGCTGCAGAAGCCTGTGGGCTGGGCTTAACGCGCCTGAAACACTGCAGCTCCGATTGGAGCCTTCAATTGCGCATGCACAGTAAATAAAATAGAAAAATGCTCCCCTGCTACTTCACTCCTGGGCCGGATAATGCCTCCACCCTGACCCCCATGGACATTGCCCCACCTCCACAACATTAGTGAGCCCCTTATCCCCCCCCCCCCCCACTACCCAGACTGATCGCAGCCCCCTGTCCCCTTCTCCCCCACCGATCACACGCAGGGTGGCAGCGGACTCCCCATCCCCCCACCAATCATATGCAGTGTGGCAGCGGTCCCCCCATTCCTCCCCACCAGTCGTATGCAGAATGGCAGCGGACCCCTCCTGCCTCCCCCACCCCCCACCAAAGAGCCATCTGACCAGCCTTCCTCCCCCCCACCAGAGATCGATCTGACCCTCCTCCGTCCCTCCCTGCAGAGAGATCTGACCCTCCTCCCTCCGCCCCACTAGATAGGTGAACGCGGTGGTAAAGGAGGAAGTGCCGGTAAGTTTGAGTGTGCAGTCCATTAAGTCAATTTAAATGCATGCAAATGCATTTAAATTGGAGTCGTGCCTGTTTTGGGCGTGGTCCCGACGGCGGCCATTTTCAGCCATTGGTAAAGGGGGAATGTGCGCGGAGGCAGGCGCGGATCGTGCTACTCGCCTCATACCTGACTTTACCAAGTTTTTGAGCCCGAAAAAGGGTGCAACTTTATGGAAAATTGGGCCCAAAGCCCTTTCATTCTCCTCACCTCCCTGAACCCAATCAGCACCCTCAGTTCTCCCTGCCTTCCATCCTCTGTGGCTTCCTGCACCCTAACATTTACCTTTCCACACACTTCATCCTTTATTCCATAGAGCTCAACATGTACAAACGCTCACCTAAGACACAACTGCACAAAGGGACTGGCGTACTCCATTTTTAAACAACCATGAACCAGGTGCCACAAATGGGTAAGACTTTATTAAAATATGCTCCGTGCTAACAAATATTCCTGGCTTGCAAATGTGCGACAAGTATAAATCTGCCACAGGCCAGCATAATGTTTGACATGCCAGAAACATGGCATTGACTTTATCTCTGCATCTCAACCCCTTGTCAAGAATTCAAAATGTCATATTTCCCAGCCTCGCTGGCTCCATAAAATCCTTTCCCACGTTCACTCTCTTCTGCTTTACAATGCTTCTCAGTTCCAACTTTTAGACAAAGTTTTGAATGAGTCCACCTTGTGTATCCCTTTATGACATGATGTTCACTTTCCTTATGCCACTGAAGTGAATTGGAACATTTTTTATGTTCAAGACACCATTAGAATGAAAGTGGTTGCTTGTGTAATGTGATGTCCTGATATTTTAATTGGTCACCTGTCTGGTATGCACCTAAACCCTTCTTGGTTGTCTTCCACTCCTCATGGAATATGTGTGGCTTCCATCTGCTATTCATCTAGTTCTACTCAAGGCGAATACCAAAGCAAAATACTGCAGATCTAGGAATCTAAATTAAAAATGTAAAATGCTGGAAATGTTTCGCAAACCAGGCAAAATCTGTGGAGAGAGAAATAATTATTGTTTCTCTTTCCACTGATGTCACCTGTTGCTGAGAATTTCCAACATTTTTGTGTTTATTTGTATTCAATATTCTATTCTATGCTAAGTCTTGTTCAGTCTCTAGTGTTTGCACCAGAATTCTACTACTTGATCTTGGGATTCATTTCATCTGCTGCCATATTTTGGGATGATTCACACTATATTCATGATCAGTTATCCATATTTTGTGACTCATAAGCTTGGAAATTACTGTTGCCAGTGTCAGCAGATGCATTCATTACATGCTTGTAAAATATTTATATTTTCTCCGACATTTACAAAGGCATTTACTTGTTTAAACCAAACTGGGTAACACCATTGGTAAAACAGCAGCAAACATGAAGATAATCAGACAAACACATTAAGCATTAGTTTGCTAATATCATCAACAGTAATTTCTGGGCTATAGTTGGTTCTCCAGTCTGCTAACATTCGAAGGTTAAGCTATGTTGCCAGCTACAATTCATTGACACTTAACCTCCTTCCATCTGTGGTTTTCTTAGCTAGTGAACGCCGACCATTATCTTAATGATTTGCAGTAAGGTTATTTTCTTCCATCTATTCTTGAATTACTCTGTGAATAAATACTTCGTGCAAATATCTCACGGGAAATTTGAGGAGGTTGTGTAAAAAAGAATATCCTAAGATCTACCCATCTATAATCAGAGTGTGACATCCTTCGACCTCATGCTGCAAGTGTCAAATGAATATTAAAAAGAAATCTAATCATTTTCAATTGGGGTCAATTATAGGTTAATTTCTGTAATTGAGGGATGTTTGCACATTGACCTACAGCTTAATTTTTACAACAACATAGCATTCTGGATTTTTTGTTCTTGAATATCAATTAACCTGGAATTGACATTAGGACTCCTTTAACTACTGCTCCATGGGATGCATCTGAGTAATGGCCTCAAAGGAACAGGAAGGTTGGTGCTTAATCACAACCATTCAACGGATGTCAGGCAACCTTTCAGAAACTTCAGATGAAATTTGCGAAATTATTCAACTACAATTACTCTATCTTCTTTAACTCAATTAACGAATCAAAAATAACACATTCATAATTTTTTTAAATTATGGGCATCATTGACTGGCCAGCATTTATTGCCCATCCCTAGTTGCCCAGTTGAAAGTCAGCCACATGCTGTGACTCTGGAGTTACATGTAGATCAGACCAAATAGAATGGCAGATTTCCTTCCCTGGAGGACATTAGTGAACCCCCTCAGATGGGTTTTCCCGACAATCGACAATGGTTTCATGGTCATAAGTAGATTCTTAATTCCAGATGTTTTTTATTGAATTCAAATTCCGCCATCTGCCAAGGCATGATTTGAACATGGGGCCCCAGAACATTAGCTGAGTTTCTGGATTAACAGTTTAGCGATAATACCACTAGGTCATCGCCTCCCCTAATTACTATAACTATCTCTTTAATTTAACATTGCTTGTAGGTTTCATAATTTCTTTCCTTTAAGGACATAAAGCAGTCCTAGTTCACATTGATAGATGAACAAATATTCAACAGTAGGAAGGACCATCCCTTCCACCTCCACACCCACGAGTGCTATTTAAAAGGATCATTAACTGCTTTCAGATTAGTTACTTATTGATTATTATTGATTCTGTAGACATGTTGTACATTTTATAATACTGTTTAAATAGTTGATGAAGTCGACAGAGAGTGGTACTGCATGTGTGAAGGCCTTGGTTCTCAATTCAAGTGTTCCTATCTACCAAAAGAATGGTCATGGAAATAATGGATGTGTTGGTGGTTATCTTCCAAAGTTTGTAGATTCTGGAACAGTCTCGGCAGATCGAAGGACGGGAAATGTAACCCCACTATTTAAAAAGGAGGGAAAGAGAAAACAGGGAATTACAGACTGGTTAGCCTAACAGCAGTAGTTGGGAAAATGCTAGAGTTTATAAAAATTATAGTAGATGTGGTAACTGGACTTAGAAAATATCAATGGGATTAGGCAAAGTCAAAGTGGATTTTTGAAAGGGAAATCATGTTTGAAATATCTGCTGGAGTCTTTTGAGAACTTCACTGGTAGAGTGGATAAGGATGAACCAGTGGATGTCATGTATTTGGATTTTCATAAAGCTTTTGATGAAGTCCGATATAAGGGGTTAGTGTGCAAAATTAAAGGATTGGGGATAATGTATTTTTTTTTACTCATGCGTGGAACATGGTATCGCTGGCTGGGCCGGCATTTATTGCCCATCCCTAGTTGCCATTGTTCAGAGGGCAGTTGAGAGTCAACCACATTGCTGTGGCTCTGGAGTCACATGTAGGCCAGACCAGGTAAGGACGGCAGATTTCCTTCCCTAAAGGACATTAGTGAACGAGATGGGTTTTTCCAACAATTGGCAATGGTTTCATGGTCATCAGTAGATTCTTAATTCCAGATATTTTTGATTGAATTCAAATTCAGCTGAATGGCGTTTCTGCATTATCAAAGTCCTGCTTCTTCACATTCCCACACTGATGCGCGTTATCACACACGAGGCTTGAGATGCTCAAGGAAATAAAGGCTTTTATTTACTATTACAACGAAGCTACCATGTATAGTACACGATCCCAGACTGAGGGGTCCCAGACAGAGCAGTGACCTTTATACCTCTCCCAGGAGGCGGAGCCCGACTGGGATGTACCATAATAACTATAATACAGGTGTAACAGCCCAACCCTAACCCCAACAGCAACAAGTAGAACAACCCATCCCTAACCCCAACAGCAACATATATACATACTCGTAGTACTGGCCAGACCCTGGCTCAGTACTACCTAGTGGGAACCAACGATGGTTCACCACACACACCACTCCCTAAACAGCTGGCATGCCTTGGGTATCTGGAAGCAGAAAGGCACAAAGTTAGGGCTGGGATGAGGGAAGTGAAGGAAAGCAAGAGGCACATGCTGACACTTTCTACCATTTGTAAATTAGAGAAGATTGTGTGATGATGGGGTAGTGGGATATGGGAAGGTGGATTAGGTATGAACATATTCCCTTCTTCTATAGTTTCAGCTCCACCACTAGTCATGGCCTTAGTTGTCATTGCCCAGTAATGGTGAGCACCATCTCCTCCATGAGGTGAGAACACACAAGAGTGTGAATGATCCAAGCAGCCTGTCCCTCCCTCCCTGCCCAACTCCACTCCACCCCAGTAAGGTGCTTCTGTCTGCAGTTAAATGCCACCTTGTCCTGCAAGACAAATGTTAGTAAATTTTCTTTCATGTATTTGGGTGATGTGCGCATTATAGTTGAATAGCTGGCAGTGTGTGTAAACTGAGAGATATGGGGTAGGGCTTGCAAGCACGTGGGAGTGAGTTGAAGCTATATGTTTTAAGTAGGAGTTGTACTTGGCAGAGACTGTTGGTAGGTGAGTGAAGGGGAGTGAGTGTTAAATTCCTGACAGCCAGTTGGTGAGGTAGCAGCCAATCTTTACTCCCTTTTAAATTAATTCAAGGAATGAAATATTACAAGTGTATAGCTCCTATCCAAATTGTACTATCCCTTGCTTGTATCAGTAAGTGTCTCCTTATACTCTTTTGAATGAACTAAAAACAATTTTTTAATTCATTCTTGGGCCTGCATTTATTGCCCATCCAAATTAACTTTGAACTGAGTGGCTTGCTAGGCCATTTCAGAGGGCAGTTAAGAGTCAGCCAGATTTCTAGGGGTCTGGAGTCACATGTAGGCCAGACTAAGTAAGGATTGTCAATTTCCATCCCAAAAGGACAATAGTAAACCAAATGAGTTTTTACAACAATCGACAATGGTTTTATGGTCAACATTAGACTTTTACTTTCAGACTTTTTATTCAATTCAAATTTCACTATCTGCCATGGAGGGATTGGAACCTGGGCCCTTGGGTCTCTGGATTACTAGCTCAGTAACAATGCCACAACACCATTGTCTCCCCTAATAAAAAATAGCTAAATAACAACTTCTTAATGGGGTACTGTAAATAAAACTAAAACTACAAAGGAAAGTTAGTAAGTTATAGTAACATTCCTGAGGCTGATGATGCACACCAACCCTACAATGCTCACTTGAAAGCCTCATGTGTACCAGTGGACACCACATGCTCCCTCTCTAAGGACAAGTTGGACTTGGACATAACCAGTCAGTTTGAACAACCCCTTCAACCACTCACTGCCTGGACTGTTAATGGCGACCTTGGCCAAGCCCAGGAACTGAATAAAGAGGAGGTACCTCGACCTTTCACACCCCCTCCTTACCGGGTGGTCAAAGATCAGGAATGTGGGGTTCAAGTGCATTCAACAATTGAGGAGTTGCCCCTTCAAGTAATAAAATAGGGGCTGCAACCCCACACAACTTATAGAACTGCTGAGCTGCAGAATTTACAGGCAACCTGGAAGACCATGTACTGACTTAACCTAAGATTGCATAGGATTGTTATGTGCAACATACTCCACAGCAAATTCCCAATGGAAGAGGGGAGTGTTCTTCATACCCTTCTGAGTATATCTATCAAAAATAAATGACTTAACAAATTAATTCAGAAACAATTATCAACCCCTTAAAAGGGGTAGAGTGCCCCTTTATCCACGCTTTGAGCAAACTAAAAACAAATTAACTCATACATTAATTAGCATCCTCTTCAAGGTTCACTGTAATAAACATGAAAAAAAACTTTAGAAGAAACTCATCAGTAGTCACTTGGTAGTACAGAACTTTAGTGTTGCTGAAAATAAGAGATGCATTGAAGCTTTTCATCTTGCGCTCATCAGGACACTTCACAAGAATAAAAAATGTAATGGGAAAATACTAATTTATACTGTATGAGAAAAGAATGCTGATTGGTTGGCAAGTAGACTCTGATTGGTAGATGCATAGCCATGGAGAATGCACCAGTTGATGGTGACTGACAGATAACTGCTAAGCATTGTTTGAAATTTAAACCAGGCAACTTTACACTGATTGATCAAGGCATTGCCCTGTGGAATGAATGACTGTCACTAATTTTGTTTAGCTGATGCAGCCACAATGGGGGAGATATTCTGGCCTCACTCATTCCAAAACCAGAAAATCCCACCCGAGGTCAACGGACCTTTCCATGGTCTGCCCCATACCTGCTCCGATTCCTGTGGCAGGCAGGACAGTAACATTTGCTCCAATGTGTGGACACATTCTTTCTGTCTGCAAAGAACATGGTCCTGAGTATTAATAAATGTGGCTTCCTGTACATGCAGAATCACCACACTGTGAGTTTTGAGTTTTACAAGCACGGGCTGGTTAGGTACAGTATGCACATTGCCCATTGTGAATAGCGGCTGGGACATGCTGTTTGATTTGATCTGCCAGTCTTTGGGACGTACAGCCTATATACCGAACATCAGAACAAAGAACAAAGAACAGTACAGCACAGGAAACAGGCCCTTCGGCCCTCCAAGCCTGTGCCGCTCATTGGTCCAACTAGACCATTCGTTTGTATCCCTCCATTCCCAGACTGCTCATGTGACTATCCAGGTAAGTCTTAAACAATGCCAGCGTGTCTGCCTCCACCACCCTACTTGGCAGCGCATTCCAGGCCCCCATCACTCTCTGTGTATAAAACGTCCCTCTGATATCTGAGTTATACCTCGCCCCTCTCACCTTGAGCCTGTGACCCCTCGTGATCGTCATCTCCGACCTGGGAAAAAAACCCTATCTATATCCTTCATAATTTTGTACACCTCTATTATGTCTCCCCTCATTCTCCGTCTTTCCAGGGAGAACAAGCCCAGTTTGCCCAATCTCTCCTCATAGCTAAGACCCTCCATACCAGGCAACATCCTGGTAAACCTTCTCTGCACTCTCTCTAAAGCCTTCACGTCCTTCTGGTAGTGCGGTGACCAGAACTGGACGCAGTACTCCAAATGTGGCCTAACCAGCGTTCTATACAGCTGCAACATCAGACTCCAGCTTTTATACTCTATACCCCGTCCTATAAAGGCAAGCATACCATATGCCTTCTACACCACCTTCTCCACCTGTGCTGCCACCTTCAAGGGTTTGTGGACTTGCACACCTAGGTCCCTCTGTGTTTCTATACTCTTGATGGCTCTGCCATTTATTGTATAACTCCCCCCTACATTAGTTCTTCCAAAATGCATCACTTCGCATTTATCTGGATTAAATTCCATCTGACATTTCTCCGCCCAATTTTCCAGCCTATCTATATCTATATTTATCACACTGGCATTGAAATTCATATACCACATTGCTCAATTGTGTGATAGGCAGAATGTCTTTTTGGCTTGATGGCAGCATGGTGTTGGTGATGAATATGACTCATGTCATTACTGTATAGCAGCAGCATGAAGCAGCTAGCTTCATCTGTTGTTCAAATTTGTGATATATGTTGCCCTTCAGAGTAATCTAAGGTAAATTGGACACTTTTCAGGGCCAACTGTGACAGTCTTAGATCTGTTCATGAACTTACATATTATACAGCGCAAAATGATCCGATCAGGATAGCCAATCTCCCTCAGGATGCCTTTGATGTGCTTGATTTCAGCATTAATCTTGCATGGTTACCAATAAGACCAATCTTACAGCATGTGAAACTGTAAGAATCCCAATGCGTGTCCTGATCAGTGAAGGTAGGCTTGGGTTAGACTGTGGTAGAGAACACCCTGGCAGATTTCTCAAATGGTACATCAAGGAAAGACTGCTCCATTTCAAACGTGAATTTGAGCACAGGATGGAGCCCATTGAGACGTAAAGAAATTATTACATGCAGCTGAGGATTTAAATATAGCGAATGTATCATCCACGCATCGGGAGCTTATCAGAGTTTATAAGTGCTCAAGCAATCATCCTATCAATGCCCACCACCCTGTATATATTTAACAATCATTTACACAATTAACAGTGAATGGAATATTCTGTGAGGCTGGTGGTTCTTTTACAAGGATATGACATTTGAAGATGTATTAATGACCTTTCTCCATTCTTATGATCATTAAACCTCTTCCTACACTTCATCCAGGTCCTGGAAACTAGACTGCTTGCATAGACACTAATAGCTAGCTGCTCCTGGTGACTTCTTACTCTGTCTGTAGTGGGTACTCCTGGTCCCTTGTGGAAAGAGGACCTCTTTCCTCATGTCCAACTTCTGTATCAATGTCTCAAGTTAGAGAATCTTGGAAAATGTTCTCCACTTTCCTTTGCTATTTTCACACGTCTTCCTGCTCAGATATTCTTCCACAGAAAGTTCCACACCTGTAACAGCAAGAATGCATCTTTCCTTTAAGAGTTATAGTAAGGTTTTATGTGGCGCAGGCTAGCTTTAGGTGATGCTTGCCCCATATGAACTTGGGCTCACTGCTGAGACATGCTACTACCCAGTAGCATGTTTAGTGCTAAGCTGCTATTTATCATTTAAATTAGCAGACAGCACTAAATTTGTACACTGCTTACATCGGAAGAGGCCAGCATGGGTTAATCACATAGTGATCCCACACCCTTTGCAGACTTTATCTAATGTTTCCCTCTTTGTGACATCCTTACCGTTCGTTTTTCCACCTAGATTTGTATTGTTAGCAAACTTAGATATATTACACTCTTCATCAAAGTTATTAATATAGATTGTAAGTAGCTGAGGCTCCATGACTGATTATTGCTCCACCTCACTGTCAAGCTGAGAATGACTGGTTTATTTCTGCTCTCTATTTCCCGTCCTTAAGCCTCTATTGATGCTAATGTATTACCCCTATGCTATGACCATTTATCTTGTGCAATAATCTTTTGTGTGACACCTAATCCAAGGTCTTTAGAAAATCCTAATACATGCACTGTCTCTTTATCCATCCTATTAGTTATATCTTCAAAAAATTCAAAAGATCTGTCAAACATTGGTGAGAACCCTTTATTTCCTTCTCCTTTATATGCTTATCTAGCTTCTCCCTAAATGCATCAATACTGTTCACTTTAACCACACCTTGTGAGTTCCAATTTTCAACACTCTCTGGATGAAGAGGTTTCTACTGAATTCCCTCTTTGATTCCTTGGTGACTATCATATACTGATGCCTCTAATTCTGCTGTTCTCCACAAGCGGAAACATTGGGCAGGATTTTACTGAGGACTTCAGGACCCTGACATCAGGGCCAAACAGAGGTCCCATGTCTGCTCTTGCTAGCAATGGGACAGCCTCAGCTATTTTCCAGAGCTGACCTCTCACTTGGCCACCTCCAGGATCACATGTACATGCTCCGGCCCAATCAGAGGACTGGCAGCTCTAAAGCCTTGGCTGCCCTATTGGGAGGTCAGATATTGAGAGGAAATCTCAATGTGGAGGCACCCTCAGAAAGGTAAATTGAAATGAAAGATCAGTCAAGCAGGCAGGTCCCTTGTGACCATGGGAGTGGTCTTCCCTGCCCACAGCCCCCTTTTTGAGCTGTGAAGCTTCCATCTCTAATGTTCCTGTGAAAAGCTGGAAGGAGGCCACCTTCATGAGCTGGTAGCTTCCTCAAGCAGCGGGATGCTGTTGGGAGTTGATGATGGTGGTGGAATGGGGGTTGGGGGAGGGGGGTGGATTTTTAATTACTGAAATACTTAGAGGCTGCTCACCTCTCCTCAATGGGCAGCTGTCTCATAGCTGGTCCCACCACCAAGAATGTGGTAGATCCCTGCTCTTTTCCCAACCACCCTCTCTCCACCGACCCTCCCAGACCACGTAGGCAAATTCTGGCCATTCTGCATCTACTGTATCAATCTCTTTTCAGAATTTGAAATTTCTCTATAAGGTCACCTTTAGGTCTTAGATTTTCAAGAGGTAAGAGATTCAGCCTGTTTATCTTCTCTGGATTGACATACCCCCATATTTCTGATAGTTATTGCCATTGTAAGTTGTCTTTGTAGCCTCTCCAGTGCCTGTAATTTTTTTAAATATATAAGGTTGCAACTAAAATTCCATGCAGCATTCCACGTAGAACCTAACCAAGGTTTCATACAAGTTTTGCATAGCTCCTTTGCTTTTTTATTCTATCCATCAGGAAAAAGATCTCAGAGCTTGGTTTGCTTTTTATGACCCTGTTAACCTGTGGTTTTACTTTGACCCAGATTGCTTTGCTCCTCCATCCCATTTTTACAAGAACGGTTCCAGGGATGAGAAACTTCAGTTATGAGGATAGATTGGAGAGGTTCGGAATATTCTCCTTGGAGAGAAGAAGGCTAAGAGGAGATTTGATAGAGATGTTTAAAATCATGAGGAGCTGGACAAGAATAGATAGGGAAAAACTGTTCCCCTTTGTAAAAGGATCAAGAAAGAAAGGGCGCAGATTTCAGGTGATTTGCAAAAGAAGCAAAGGTGATGTGAGAATTTTTTCTTTCATACAATAAGTGGTTCGGTTCTGGAATTCACTGCCCGGAATTCACCAAGGAATCAAAGAGGGAATTCAGTAGAAACCTCTTCATCCAGAGAGCGTTGAAAATTGGAACTCACAAGGTGTGGTTAAAGTGAAGAGTGGCGAAGGCAGGTTCAACTGAGGCACTGAAGCGGGCATTAGATGATTATTTGAATAGAAACAATGTGCAAGGTTTTGGGGAAAAGGTAGGGGAATGGCACTAAGCCACAATGCTCATTTGCAGAGCCCATGCAGACACAATGAGCCAACTGGCCTCTGTAATGACTCAGGAAGCCCGACTGGAAAGGAATATTGTTTATTACAGAACACAAAATGAAAACACTCCCATGGTTTACACACATTAATCCCTGCCTGGAGCTACTGTTCAGCAGGCCCAGTCCTGGGCCTGCCTTACAAAAGACTCAGTTCCAGTTCCAGTTGGACATGCCATTTCTTGTTACCATGGGAACCCATACTCAACAAGCCCCACAAGGGGATCAGTCAGTGACTCCCCGTGGACTTCACGGGGGTTATCACAGCCTCCTTTTGTGTTGTGACAATTCTGTGATTTAGATTCTTATTTTCTGAGTAATATGGAACCTTCTTACTTTTTTACCAAAACATAGTAGCCCACATCTATCAATGTCAAAATTCAATCGCCAATTATTTGTCCATTAGTGTCGGTTTGTGACTATCTTCTTGCACTTTGTTGCAGTCTTTCTCAGCATCGACTATAACTATAAGGTGTAATCTGTAAACTTAGATATTACGTTTTGATTCCAAAGTCTAAACTAATCATAGAAATTGTGAACAACAGTGGTCCCAGCAGTGATCCTTCAGTCCTCGAATTATGACTCATTATCCTTACCCTTTGCTTTGTCTTGAAGTCTGGAAGCGCAGAGTGATGGGGGATCGAGTGTTATGTCAAGAATTTGGTGCAAGTGGTAACTGAGTTCTGGGAGAGGGTGAGAAGGGATGGAGGTGTCTTTTTTAAATTCTTTCTTTTTGGTTTAAAACCAGTAACTGTTCAATGTTCTTATTTTGTCTCCAATCTGGGAGATTGTAACTTTAGCGAGCTAGACCCATAACATCCAAGCATCAGAGCACCATAAATGGGGGTATTCCGAAAATGTCTATGACTCTATAGACAGTTACATGGGTAAGATGGGTACAGAGAGATATGGGCCAAATGTGGGCAATTGGGATTAGCTTAGGGGTTTAAAAAAAAGGGTGGCATGGACAAGTTGGGCCGAAGGGCCTGTTTCCATGCTGTAAACCTCTATGACTATGACTCTGTGTGTCCCTCCCCACTTCCCGCCAGGAAGTTCCTGCTTAAGAATTGCACAGCAATCGTGCAGAAAGTTCAAATTTCCATTGGAAAATTGCCCTGCATTTGGAACCATCTGAAAATACCATATAAATCATAAACTTCAGATGTTTCCAACTACCCTACGTGAATAATTACCCAGAAAAGGTTGAAAGAATTAAAACCATTCCTAACCTCTTGGTAACTATAGTACTGAGCACATGAACCCCCACAGGACTCCCCCACTCTCCCACGGGGTGCCCGCTGAGACGCCTCTCGTCCCCTTGACTACCCACCTCACCCTCCCAATGACCACTCCCCTGATCACTTTCCTACCTTACCAACCATTCTCCCCGACCACCTGACCATATGACCTCCTCCTCCTCCACAGACCACCCCCACTCATCACCAGAGCCCCACCTCCCCCGACCGTCCAAACTCCCACAGACTACTCACCACCCCACACCAATGACCACCTGACCTCCCCAACTGACTACCCGCTGACCACCTCACCCTCCCCACTGACCACCTGATCCCCCACTGACCACCCCCAACTAACCACCCACCGACTTCCCCAACTGACCACCTGATCTCCCCATTACAAACCCCCCCCTGCGTCCCCCCAACACTAATTGCCATTCCATGGCAGTTATGGGTCCTGGTTCCTAATGTAGTAAAATAATCAAATAAATAGATAACATGAGATAGTTATAGCAGGGCAGTCAGTGCAACATGTGAGAGTTTGTCGAGTGCATTGCTGTGGCCGATAACCATATATGCTCTGATGTAGTGTCATCCAAACACGAAACATTGGCTCTATTCTCTCTCCATAGATGCTGTCAGACTTGCTGAGATTTTCCAGCATTTTCTGTTTCTGTGACCATATATACAGTAAATGTCTGCAACTTGCGTATATGAAGCTCAGAGTTGCTGAACTTGTGTCCGGGCTGCAGATATCACGAGGCATCAGGGTGGATGGAGGAGAGTTACTGATGCACCTCAATGAGCACCCGGAAACAAGGCTTTAGAACTGAAGGCTTTAATACATTAACAATGAAACTACTAACACAAATTCACCCGTTCAGACTGAAGGGGTCCTGCCGGAGCAGGGGGTCTTATACCCTGCCACCGGAGGCGGGACCCCACTGGAGTGTGCCATGATAACACTTGGGACAGGTAAACACCCTATCCCAACAACATAGTACAACCCCCATAACAACAACAATAACAACCCCAGTGGTGAACCAACGATGGTTCACCACATTCACCCCTCCTTTAGGAACCAAAGGTGGCGGGGTGGATGAAAACAGACAATGACAAAAAAAAATAACAGGATTCACAAGTCCAGACGGTCTGGAGGACCACACCGACGCTGCGATCTTCTCAACACCGGTTGCGAAACCGGAGCAGGTGCTTGCGGTGGCTCTCTCAAAGCAACATCTGGCTGTCCCCTCAAAGACTCCCGGGCCGGCCGGCCCTGATGAGGCGATGGTGTAGGGGATCCTGGAACGTTTGGTGGTGGTGGTGGTGGTGATGATGGTGGCGCCGATCTCCGAGTCTCAGGCAAGCTGTACATGGGAGTAAAAGTGTTATGCACTGGTCCCGGTGCTGACCGCGCCACGTCTGGGGAAGTAATGAGGAGTAGTGGATCTGTGACTGGGGGAATAGGAGCGACAGGAGTTGCTACATCCCCTGCGGGCGCCAGGTCTCTAATGGAGACAGTGTCCTCTCGCCCGTCAGGATATGCCACATAGGCATACTGAGGGTTGGCGTGGAGGAGTTGGACCGGTTCGACCAAGGGGTCGGACTTGCGAGCCCTCACATGGCGCCGCAGAAGGACGGGTCCTGGGTACGTCAACCAGGCTGGCAATGAGGTCCCCGAGGACGACTTCCGAGGGAATGAGAACATCCTCTCGTGGGGAGTAGCATTGGTTGCCGTACACAGGAGGGAGCGGATAGAATGGAGCGCAGTTGGAAGGACCTCCTGCCACCGGGAGACTGGAAGGCCCTTGGATTTCAGTGCCAGTAGGACAGCCTTCCAGACTGTAGCATTCTCCCTTTCCACCTGTCCGTTACCCCTAGGGTTGTAGCTCGTGGTTCTACTAGAGGCAATCCCGAATGAGAGCAGGAATTGCCTCAAGTCGTTGCTCATGAACGACGAGCCCCTGTCGCTATGAATATAGCAGGGGTACCCGAACAGGGTAAAAAGCTCACTGAATGCCTTGATGACGGTGGCAGTCGACGTGTCCGCACAGGGGAAAACAAACGGAAACCGGGAAAATTCGTCTATTATGTTAAGAAAATAGACATTCCGATCCGTTGAGGGAAGGGGGCCCTTAAAATCTACACTCAGCCTCTCAAAAGGGCGAGTGGCCTTGACCAAATGTGCCCGGTCTGGTCGATAAAAGTGTGGTTTGCATTCTGCGCAAATCCGACAACTTCTAGTAACTGACCTGACCTCCTCCACCGAGTAGGGTAGGTTGCGGGCTTTTATGAAGTGGTAGAGTCTGGTGACTCCAGGATGACACAGATCATTGTGGAGAGCCTTCAAGCGGTCCTCCTGCATGATGGCGCATGTTCCGCGCGAGAGGGCATCCGAGGGCTCATTGAGCTTCCCTGGACGATACATAATATCGTAATTATAGGTGGAGAGCTCAATTCTCCACCGCAAGATCTTATCGTTCTTGATCTTGCCCCTCTGCGTGTTACTGAACATAAACGCCACGGATCGTTGATCCGTGATCAGGGTGAACCGCTTACCTGCCAGGTAATGGCGCCAGTGTCTGACTGCCTCCACAATGGCCTGAGCCTCCTTTTCCACCGCTGAGTGCCGAATCTCTGGGCCTTGAAGGGTGCGGGAAAAAAACGCGACGGGCCTGCCTGCCTGGTTTAGTGTGGCGGCTAGGGCGAAGTCCGATGCATCACTCTCCACCTGGAAAGGGATGGATTCATCCACCGCGTGCATCGTGGCTTTCGAGATGTCGCTTTTCAAAACCTTGAAGGCCAATTGGGCCTCCGGCGTAAGTGGGAAGGTCGTGGACTTAATGAGCGGACGAGCTTTGTCCGCGTAGTTGGGGACCCACTGTGCATAATACGAAAAGAACCCGAGGCATCTCCTCAGTGCTTTCGTGCTAGCGGGCAAGGGAAGTTCAGTGAGTGGGCGCATACGGTCTGGATCAGGGCCAATGACCCCGTTTTCCACCACGTATCCGAGGATGGCTAACCTACGCGTACGGAATACGCACTTCTCCCTGTTATAGGTCAGATTCAGGCGAGATGCAGTGCGTAGAAAGTGTTGGAGATTCGTGTCGTGGTCCTGCTGGACATGGCCGCAGATGGTGACGTTATCCAGGTACGGGAAGGTAGCCCGCAACCCGTTCTGGTCCACCATTCGGTCCATAGCACGCTGGAAGACCGAGACCCCATTGGTGACACCAAATGGAACCCTGAGGAATTGGTATAGACGACCATCCGCCTCAAAAGCCGTATATTGTCGGTCCTCTGGGCGGATGGGGAGTTGATGGTAGGCGGACTTAAGGTCTATGGTAGAAAACACTCGGTACTGCGCAATCTGATTGACCATATCAGAAATGCGCGGGAGAGGATACGCATCCAGCTGCGTGTATCTATTAATGGTCTGACTATAGTCGATGACCATCCGAGGTTTGTTCCCGCTTTTGACTACCACGACCTGCGCTCTCCACGGACTAGCACTGGCCTGTATGATCCCTTCCTTGAGGAGCCGCTGAACCTCAGATCTAATAAAGATCCGGTCCTCAGCGCTGTAACGCCTACTTTTAGTAGCGATGGGCTTGCAGCCAGGTACCAGATTTTTAAAAAGGGATGGTGTCGTGATCTTCAGGGTGGATAGATTGCACGCGGGGCGTTTTGGGCAATTTGGAGGCTGCGGCTGGCTCCCTACGGCCAGTGAAGGGAGTGGCCCACCGTACTGTAGGATCACACTCCTCATGTGGGCCATAAAGTTTAGTCCGAGGAGAATTGGCGCGCAAAGGTGAGGTAACACAAGGAGCCTGTATTGCTCGTAAACTGTGCCCTGTACCTCAAGAGTTACCATACATTGTCCTTGGATCGGTACAGACCGGGACTGTGATGCCATGGAAATTGTCTGCTTGGCAGGGAGAACCCGGAGTCCACACCTTTTAGCAGTTTCAGGGTGTATGAAACTTTCGGTGCTCCCACTGTCAAACAGACAACTTACAGTTCTCCCACTAACCTTTACCTC
Organism: Mustelus asterias; assembly: GCF_964213995.1. Taxonomy (NCBI): domain Eukaryota; kingdom Metazoa; phylum Chordata; class Chondrichthyes; order Carcharhiniformes; family Triakidae; genus Mustelus; species Mustelus asterias. Next base: position 47,707,199 of record NC_135814.1, read on the forward strand.
CATCATAGAATGTTCCAGTCTGAAATGCCTGGTCTGATCCAGAGAGATCGACGCCACCGTTGGCCCCTGGGCGTCACTGCATGCTGCCGATGTGGATGCTGAGGACCCCTGCTGGTCGCTGCTGCATGCTGCCGATGTGGATGCTGAGGACCCCTGCTGGTCGCTCCTAGTCGTCGTGGACCATGATGGCCGCCCCCATGAATCGCATGTGGCCGAGGGCTCCAAGCGCAGCGACTCCTGGTGGTCTTCCTCCTCCTCTGTCTGCCACGATGGCACCGTCCTGAGATCGCACATGGTCGGACCTCGTGGGTACTGCAGCGCCGAAAGAGATTGTCTCCGTTCTGGAGGGTTACAAGCTGCACTGCCGTTTTTAGGTTTGGACCTGCAGACTTTGCCGTAGTGGCCTTTTTTACCGCACTGGCTGCAGATTGCCGTTCTTGCCGGACACTGCTGCCGTGGATGCTTAGCCCCACCGCAAAAATAGCATCGCTGGCCCCCTGGAGCTGCCGCCGTCGTCGAATCGATCTGGGAGCGCGGGTTCGCGGGGCGAGGAGGGAGCAGAGCTTGCTCCAACCACGTTGACTGCACGTGGTCCTCGGGGTACAGCGCCAAGCTCTTCGACGCCGCCTCCAACCTCACGGCCATCCCCATTGCCTGGGTCAAGTTGAGTTTCCCCTTTTCTAATAATTTAAGTCTGATGTACGAGGACCCTACCCCTGCTACGAACGCGTCTCGGGCGAGGTCTTGCATGTACTGCTCGGCGGAGACATCCTTACAGTCACAACCCCTGGCAAGCTGCAGGAGTTCATTGGCGTAGTCTTCTATGGTCTCACCCGACTGCCGACGTCGTGTAGCGAGGAGATAACGAGCGTGAATCTCGTTGGGTGGCGTAATGTACCTATTCTTTAGGAGCTCGACGGCACCCTGGTAAGTGGAAGCTGCACGAATGGCTAGGTAAATCGTGTCGCTTACCCTTGCGTGGAGGACCTGGAGTCTATCAGTGTCTGTAGTGATAGCTACCGAGGCTGCCAGGTAGTCCTCGAAGCACTTCCACCAATGTTCGAACGTGTTAGCTGCACCGACCGCACGTGGGTCCAGTGTCAGACGATCCGGTTTTAGGATCTGTTCCATATTCTCAGTTAATGTATTAAATTGATGCACCTCAATGAGCACCCGGAAACAAGGCTTTAGAACTGAAGGCTTTAATACATTAACAATGAAACTACTAACACAAATTCACCCGTTCAGACTGAAGGGGTCCTGCCGGAGCAGGGGGTCTTATACCCTGCCACCGGAGGCGGGACCCCACTGGAGTGTGCCATGATAACACTTGGGACAGGTAAACACCCTATCCCAACAACATAGTACAACCCCCATAACAACAACAATAACAACCCCAGTGGTGAACCAACGATGGTTCACCGAAACATTGGCTCTATTCTCTCTCCATAGATGCTGTCAGACTTGCTGAGATTTTCCAGCATTTTCTGTTTCTGTGACCATATATACAGTAAATGTCTGCAACTTGCGTATATGAAGCTCAGAGTTGCTGAACTTGTGTCCGGGCTGCAGATATCACGAGGCATCAGGGTGGATGGAGGAGAGTTACCTGGACACTTGTTTCAGGGGACAGCCAGACCCCTTTGGTTAAGTAGAACTTTAGGGGTGGCCAACTGTCAGGGACAGGGGGCTGTGACTGGGATTCAGACCGGAACGGGCATCCAGCCTGTCGTGATGGAGGAACACCTTGGTGCAGGATGTCATTCAAGTGAGGGGAGTGAAAGGAATACAGTGATGACAAGAGACCATAAGGCCATAAGATATAGGAGCAGAATTAGCCCATTCGGCCCATCGGGTCTGCTCCGCCATTCAATCATTGCTGATAAGTTTCTCAACCCCATTTTCCCACTTTTTCCCTGTAACCTTTGATCCCTTTACCAATCAAGAACCTATCTATCTCTGTCTTAAATACACTCAATGACCTGGCTTCCACAGCCTTCTGTGGCAATGAATTCCGCAGATTCACCATCCTCTGCCTGGAGAACTCACTCCTCACCTCAGTTCTAAAGGGTCGTCCCTTTACTCTGAGACTGTATATAGTTTAGGGGATAGTTACTCTTGTCTGCAGCAGCGACCAGGAGCTGTGTTGCCTGCCCTATATAAGTACAACTTCATTTATTTGTCTATTATTAAAGTCAATAAGGTTATAGGTCTGGAAAGTGCCCGTGCTTCCTCCAATCATTTCATTTTATTCTTATTACTTCAGCCATTTAATAATTTCCTGTCTTTCCTCTAAGTATTTAATATCATTCTACCTACACTTCCTCTTGTGTTTATTTGCCTTCCTTTTGTTCTGGTCCTATTTAAAGTCTGTGCATGCTTCATGTTTTCTAGACTAACAAAAGGTGTAGCTCAGCCTGGCCTCTCCACAGATGTTGATCATCCTATTTCCAGTATTTTCTATTTTTGTTTTCCATTATTCCACTCGTCTAATTACCAGTCTCACCAATTCTGTTTTTTTTAAAACAAATAACCACTTGTCTACAATTTTGCTGCTTAGATACAATGCTGCACTAATTCATTTTCTCTATTACTGGAACTCGCTTCCTGTCATCACTGTGGGTGTAGCTACAAGAGGTGGACTGTAGTAATTCATGCAAGAGGCTCACCACCACTTTTCCTAAGGGCAATTAGAGATGGAAAACAAATGCTGACTTTGCCAGCGACACCCACATCCCACAAAAGAACAAACAAACTAAATCAGCCAAGCAACTTTCAACCATTTTGCCCCCACACTTTGAATGATTTCCCCCCTGCATAGCCTCCTCATAGAGTCATAGAGTCATAGAGGTTTACAGCATGGAAACAGGCCCTTCAGCCCAACTTGGCCATGCTGCCCTTTTCTTTTAAACCCCTAAGCTAATCCCAGTTGCCCGCATTTGGCCCATATTCCACGATACCCACCTTATCCATGTAACTGTCTAAATGCTTTTTAAAAGACAAAATTGTACCCGCCTCTACTACTACCTCTGGCAGCTTGTTCCAGACACTCACCACCCTCTGTGTGAAAAAATTGTCCCTCTGGACCCTTTTGTATCTCTCCCCTCGCACCTTAAACCTATGCCCTCTAGTTTTAGACTCTCCTATCTTTGGGAAATGATATTGACTATCTAGCTGAACTGTGCCCCTCATTATTTTATAGTATTTAAAAGTCAGGATCAATTCTTTGCTCCTACTAAAGGTCAGGGGGTTTATTTTTGGGTATTGGTCAGAATGGTTGAAGATCGCGCCATAATTTTAAAAATGTGAGCCAGAAGGTCTGACTCTGATTTTGAAACTGTGCTCCTTTGTCCTAAACTCCCTAACAAGTTGAAATAGTGGTTGGAATTCTCCCCCAAATTTCTAACTGTCATAACAGTGAACGCTATGGAGAGATCTGCGCTGGTCTCTCCGCACCGCAATCCTCCCACATTCAGTCACTTTCTTTGAGAGTTTGGAGTTTCACGCCAGTACCGGGGGAAGGGGGGTGGGGGGGGTGTGGCTAAACACCCGATGAGCCCGGCTTCTGAGTGCTCAGGTATAGTTTTGCAAGGGTGCCCCGATTTCACAGTGCCTGGGAGACTCCCTCCCTCACCTCACAGACATCAGGACTACCACCCCCCTTCCCCCCCCCCCTTCATTGGTGGCATGTTCCCCAGCCCCTCCCCAACATAGGTCACCGGCATCAAGGCCCTTCCAATGGGTTCCCATCAAGACCGCGTTCACAAGCCACCCCTGTGTGACCCTCCACATCAGTCACCACCCCCCACCCACTGTATAGCCCTCCCCTGTCACAGCCCCCAATCAGGCCCCCCCCCCCCCCCAATACTGCCTCTGGAATACTGGTGGTGACCAACTGGCACCGCCGGGCTGCCGGTAACCACTGCCAGAAATCGCCGGTGTGCCAGTTGGGCACCGCCAGTATTCCATGTGGGCTGCACCAGGTGGGAACTTCCCAATGGGCCATGCACTCGACCACCTGGGGGTGTCAGTGGCCTTCGAGTCCCCTGGTGTGACCATCGTGCCAGGTCTCCCCAAGTGGAGACCAGTTGGGATTCTCGCCATTATCATGCCATGCCGGAAGGCCACTGAATTCTGTGCACTGGAATTTGAACGGGCTTTCATATTTAAAAATTATTTTAAATATGCTAATCGGACCCAGAAAGTACCCAGAAAGCGCAAACTGCTTGGCGCCGGGAGCAAAATTGAGTTTTAGGCCCGCATAGTCTGGGATTGGCGCGATCAAAAAAGTTATAAGTTTATTTATTAGTGTCACAAGTAGGCTTACATTCACACTGTAATGAAGTTACTGTGAAAAATCCCCTAGTCGCCACACTCCGGCGCCTGTTCTGGTGCACTGAGAGAGAATCTCGCATGGCCAATGCACCTAACCTGTACATGTTTGGAGTGCGGGAGGAAACTGGAGCACCTGAAGAAAACCTACATAGACACAGGGAAAACGTGCAAACTCTACACAGACGGTGGCCCAAGCCGGGAATCAAACCCAGGTCCCTGGCACTGTGAGGCAGTAGTGCTAACCACTGTGCCACCTTGCTGCCAACTAATGGCATGGTGAGATCGGAGAATTGCTACCAGTGTTTCCCAATCAACCCTGACTGTTTCCTTTTTATCTTAAAAAGTTCTATCAAATAAACCTTTACCTTTATAAATTATAAATTCTAGGGAATATGACCTTAGCTTGAATAACCTCTCCTCATGATTTAATCATTGAAGCTTGGGCTGGGATTTTCCATCCATCCCCCAATGTGTTTTCTTGCAGCAGAAGTGGATCGCCATTGGCTACTGGTGGGATCTTCTAGTCCCGGCGAGGTCTATGGCACTTTGTACAGCTTGCACGTCCTGCTGCCTAGGGAACCCACCACAGGGGGCGGGCGGGGGGGAGGGGTGGGGGACCTTCAGTGGGACTGAAGATCCCACTGCGGGAGGGGCTGAAAAATCCTTGCCATAGGTATCAAGCGTGTTAATCTATTCTGCACTTCCTCCAGACCATTGTACTCTTCATAAGCTGTGGTGCCCATGAGTGCTCCATCTGTGGTCTGACCAGGAGTGGAGTAGCTGAAAATTAACTTTTAGCCCCTTGTATTCTAGTCCTCTAGTTAAAGAGGCCATTACTCCATTAGCGTTTTGATTATTTTCTGCCACTGTTCTTGAAGTTTTAGTAAGAAGTTTCACAACACCAGATTAAAGTCCAACAGATTTATTTGGAATCACGAGCTTTTGGAGTGCTGCTCCTTCGTCAGGTGACTCACCGGGACCTCCACCTCTTGAAGTTTTAATCAACTATGTGTCTGAAACCCTTTGTCTCTCTTGACCTCCACTGTTTCTGGCTTTTTGTCAAGTAAAAAACACCCCATTCTTTCCTTTTTAGGTCCCAAGAGGATGACTTCACATTTGCCGACACTGAAACCCATTTGACACATTCATTTAATCCATTAATATCTCTTTGTAATCTTATGCTTTCATCCACACTGCTTTACCATGCCACCACTCTTAGTGTCATTGGAAAAGTTGGATGCGAACCTTTCAATCCTATCATCTGAATCATTCATAAATAAGGCCCAGAATTCTCCGAACTTGCCCGCAGCTGGGATTCTCTGGTCCCGCTGCGGTAAATGGAAATTTGATTGAGTATGACATCCCTGCCAAGAGGTTGTCATAAGAAAGCTGTCAAGTTAATAAAATTTGACCGACGGCTCAACACAAAAAACAGACTTGATCATCACATGAATGAGAGATTCAAAATGCATTCCATACATTAGAAAAGTTGGTGAAGTTTTATTATCAGGCCTGGCACTTGAGAACAGAATGTCAAAATGTAAATGAAAATATGTATTGACTCATAAAAAAATGTGAAGAATTTTATGGCCTCGTTGCTGCAAAAATCCATTGGGCGTGATTTTACCGACTGTTCGTGCCACGCTCCCGCTGCAGCAAAGTCAGAGAATTTGGCGCTCAGGCAAATCTCCGTTCACTGCAGCAGGATGGGAAAATCCCACTGGCGTGAAAGGCTGTAAATTCCGGCCATTGACTTTGGCAGCACCAGAAGATCCTGTTGATGGGAGGAGCTGTAAAATTCTGCCCATTGTTTGGTTTGAAGTCTCTAAGGGGACTCTGAATCTAAACTTTTAGATTGATTATTATTGATACAAAAGATTATCCCAGGACCTACTGTTAATCGCGGTGTGAACCATTTAACGTACATCAGCCAGTAAAGAAAAATGTAGTAATTTGATACATATGCAATTATAAATAATGCACTAAGCATTACTTCTTCAATGGTAAAAGTATTCTGTTTTATGAAAACTGAATTTCTCAAATGTATCATTAACATTTGTGTTTTGAGACAAGACTTTACTGTGTATGTGTAACATCTCTATCAGTTATAGGATACACATGCAAGGCATTTGTAAACTAAAGAGCATATGCCAAATTATGGGTGGGATTTTACAGCCTTGCTTGTCCCAAAACTGGGAAATCCCACCCGAGGTCAACAGACCTTTCCATGGTCTGCCCCTTGCCCGCTCCTATTCCCATGGTGGGCGGGACAGTAAAACTCCAGCCTCTGTGTTTCTTGTCTGTACTAATTCTTATCTGCATGTTTGAATGTTTCATCAGTGGACATTGAAAAGTGGACATAGATTAAAATGAAGTGGAGTGTATGGCAGTTTGAATACTTAGCCATTTCCAAACCTATAAAGGAGTCATAAACCCACCATATCAATACAGCTGAGCCAGCGATTGGAACTTAATTCATGAGCATTGAAATATCTTTCAAAATGTTTTGTCTTAGTTTATCAATGTTGTACATTTGGGAGGCAGTTGAGTAAATCGAGAGCACGATAATATAGTGGCTATGATGCAGGGCCAGCATTCCTGAAGCCTTTGACTAATAATCAGAAAACGCAAGTCAAAATCCCACTAATCAGTCGAGGAACTTAAATTGGCTCATTAAGGAAATCTGGAGTAAAGAGTTAGTTTCAATAATGGTGATCATATGGCACCCCTGGACTGTCATTAAAAACCTAACTAGCTCAAATACTTTACAGAAGAAAGCCTGCCTTCCTCATCCAGTCTGGCCTGTATGTGACTTTACACACAGCAAGGTGGCCGACTCGTAACTGCCCACTGAGGTGGCCTAGCACGCCATTCATTTATATAAGAGAAAACACTAGCACTGGAGAGTGCCTTGACCACACAGGTTGCAGCAGCTGTCGAAGGCAGCTCACCATCACCTTCTCAAGGACAGTTAGAGTTAAGGAACAATGCTGGCCTCCAACATCCGCATATCCTGTGAATAAATACATTTCAAAAGCCTGTACAGTAGCACACTTTATTTTTTTAAAATTAATTTGAACTACTAGCATTTACACAAAGCTTTTCTACAGAAAATCTTCATTAATGATAATGTTCACTCTTCCATTGTTAGACTGTCAAAGTGAAGAATGTTGTCTGCACGGCCAGCTATTATTATCTTTATAGTTTAACAACAGAGACCCATTTCTGATAGTATCATGATCTCAGTAAAAGCATAGATTGGCAATGGACAAGCTACTTCTATTAGGTTAATGTTGTTGCTTATCTAATTCCGAATTCGGAAGCAAATTCACAGAATTTAATTTCAGCTTTCTGATTAAATTGTTAATGTAATTTGTATAGGCAATTGTCACTGTAGATTATAATTTCATCTGTTCATTCTATCCCTGCAGATAGATTTTCCATTCAAGCTTTGCAGGATTAGAGCTGTTTTCCAATCACAGTACATGACTAGAAAGCCACCTGTTATGGTTGGATACAATCCACTTAGGAGTGTTTTGTGTCAGGAAAGTCTTGCCGGGAGATTTGAAGCTAAATTAATTTCAGTTGAAGATAAGGACAGTTCTTAATATTTGGTCATTGTGCCTCTAGGTTTAGTTAGATGCTATTAAAAACACACTGCAGGCCTTGTAGCCCGGATGAAGTTGTCGGAAGGTGACAGTAATTTCACAGAGGAGTCAGAAAGTCGGAAAACAAGATAATAGGCCTCTCATCAGCCGCTCCGCATGTCGAGAAAATGGTCCAACCTTTCTGGCTGTCTTGGGCCACAGGATGCAGCTCCCAAAATTTGGCCCTCATTATGTCTGTTTTTTACATGAAATTTAATTGCTTGACTATGATTGGAAGGTTTAATAATAGTATCAGTTCATGTATACTAATGCACTGGTATATCAATAAGTCCAAACTATCTGAATAAAAAGAAAACTCTCTCCTACTATTTCTTTGAAACTCAACATTTGAATCCCAACAGTGCAGAAGGAGGCCATTTGGCTTATCGAGTCTGCACCGACCAGGATCCCTCCCAGCCCCTATCCCCATAGCCACATGTATTTACCCTGCTAATCCCCCTGACACTAAGGGGCAATTTAGCATGACCAATCAATCTAACTTACACATCTTTGGACTGTAGGAGGAAACCGGAGCACCCGGAGGAAACCCATGCATCCACGGGGATAATGTGCAGACTCCAAATAGACAGTGACCCAAGCCGGGATTCGAACCCGAGTCCCTGGCGCTCTGAGGAAGTAGTGCTAACCACTGGGCCACCGTGCCGCCCAAACATTGCAAATCTACGTTTTCTATCAGCCTATTTGTTCACATAGTTTGTTGTTATCATATTCAAAATTGTTCTGCTAGTTCATAACCATATCTTACTGCATTATTCTTTCCAATTTGAACTAAAAATGACGTTAATTGGGCCTCATTGAAAAAACTATGAAAATCAACCTTGAAATTATTGACCTGTTAACTTCACACCCATAGCATGAAAGTGCTTGCCAAGATTAACAGTCACAATATTTCAAAATATCTGATTGTGCAGGAAGATTTTCATTCACATTTATGAGACATATGATAAAGTACTAGTTTATTTTTTCCTACACGAGGCTTGAGAAGTTAGATTCCGATGACGATGCAAATTGCTTCAATTCAGCTTTGGAATTTAGGTGTTAGAATTTGGCAGTTCAGCTGCAACCTTATAATGCACCTGGTCATCTGTTATTAGAATAATAGAATTCTACAGTGCAGAAGGAGGCCATTCGATCCATTGAGTCTGCACCGATCACAAACCCACCCAGGCCCCATCCCCATAACGGTATGCATTTACCCTAGCTAGTCCCTCTGACACTAAGGGGCAATTTAGCATGGCCAATGCACCTAACCCACACATCTTTGGACTGTGGGAGGAAACCGGAGCACTCAGAGGAAGCCCAGGCAGACATGGAGAGAACATGCAAACTCCACACAGTGTTCCAAGCCGGGAATCAAACCCTGGCGCTGTGAGGCAGCAGTGCTAACCACTGTGCCACCGTGCCGTAAGAAGTTTAACAACACCAGGTTAAAGTCCAACAGGTTTATTTGGTAGCAAAAGCCACACAAGCTTTCGGAGCCCCAAGCCCCTTCTTCAGGTGAGTTCCTCAGTTCCTAGAAATTCTAGAAATTCTAGAAATCCTAGAGTTCCTAGAAATAGAGGAATCATGCATAATCTTCAAAGGCCCCTCTAAATGGCAGAACATCCACCTACACTTTACTTGCCATGAGATCATGGACTAAAAGACCTGAAGAAGGGGCTTGGGGCTCCGAAAGCTTGTGTGGCTTTTGCTACCAAATAAACCTGTTGGACTTTAACCTGGTGTTGTTAAACTTCTTACTGTGTTTACCCCAGTCCAACGCTGGCATCTCCACATCATGACCACCGTGCCGTGACAATGATTGTCAATTTATTAACAAAGTAGACATAATCACTGAACACCAAATTTACCCTATGGTTCCACTAGATTCTTATTGTAACACTAGAAATAGAGGAATCATGCATAATCTTCAAAGGCCCCTCTAAATGGCAGAACATCCACCTACACTATACCTGCTATGAGATCATGGACTAAAAGTACTGATTAACTGCAAGGTAACCTGCATGAGTTTTGTAATTCCTAATCTGTAACCACAGAAAGGTTCTTGATTATCTCTGAGCTCAACATATGATGTGGAGACCTGGCTGGCTGTAGAGATTTGCATTCTAATCAGTATTCTGTAACTTGATTTCTGTGTCTGTGCACTGTTTGAGAGCAGATATCCACTCCATCTGGCGAAGGAGCAGTGCTCCGAAAGCTTATGGTATTTGCTACCAAATAAACCTGTTGGACTTTAACCTGGTGTTGTGAGACTTCTTACTGTGCTCAACATATGAAGCAGTATAGTTTGATGTTGTATTGATCACTGGTGTATTGAACATGGTAAAATCAAACTAGTGCTATAAATGTCAACATTATTAGAATGAGATGTCAACCTGCTCTTTAATGCATTCTGGAACAAGTGCATAAGCACTGAAGTGAGAATGGATGGATTTTGTCAACAGTTTTATGGACTCGGCATTCGATTAGCAATGTTCTAATGTGTCTGTATCCCTGGCAACATTGTTATGAATGTTTTGAATGTTATACATCTTTAAACCATATTAAGGGTAAGGATGGCATTTTAAAACAATAAAGCAACAAATGCAAGATACAAAGGAATAAAAGTGATATAGGTGAAGGATCAATTTGGAGAATTTCATTCAAGAATAAGTCAAACAGTGATGAGAAATGTCGGAGTCACCTTGTTTAACAAATAAATCAAATCAACAGGAGAAAGTGCTGGGAAATAACAAGAACATAAAAGATTTTGTAGAGAATGTAATTAGGAAAACTTTCATTCCTCATAGTTTTCTCGATTGCATCCTCTTGTGTGCATAGTGTTCAAATTTTGTTGACACCAACATACCAGCTGCATATGGTGGGCATTAATACAAATAGTGACAATGACTGTCAGGGATTGCAGGAAGATATAGGCAGGTTCACAGAGTGCTTAGACAAATGGAAGCTGCAATTTCACCTGCAGAAGTGGGAGGTTGTGCATTTTGGGATGTTAGACAATGGACGCAAAGATGCATGAGAATTTGATTCAAATATAGAGAAGGAAATTTAATCTGAAGAATAGAATCATAGTTGACAAACATTGGAAGGAATACTCGGTTAGGTAGTCAAATCCTGGAGAAGAAATGGAAACTTTAGGAGTGTGACTGCCTCAGTGATACTCCATCCGAGATGAATAAGGGCCTTGTGCATGGCGTACGCTCTTAGCATTTGCGTTACTAACTCTTTGGGCAATAAAAACTCCAGCAGTAAATGTGCATTTTTATCTTACAAACGAACATGTGGGAACAATGACCATCATCTGAGTTACAACTAGCTGAACATCCTGTGGACTCAAATTCAAGTGATGGTACTTTGATCATTGATGGTTATACTTGTCTGAAAGGTTTCAATATAAAATACTTCAATCCTGATGAAGCTTGGAAAGGTGAACTGAGTTCATAAGAATTCACAAACCAACACTTTATGGAAGACTCAATGCCTGACTTCAATCTCTCAGCAAAACTGATCTGTACAAATGAGGGCAGATGTGGAGACGTGATGCACAAATGTAAAATGACAAACTCTATAGGATGTGACTGTGATCACCCAGAACTGATGTTGAAACATATAAAGACCCACTACCAATTCACAAACATCAAGGAGGCTTCACAGCAATACAGTCGCTATTCCTGACACAATGATCTGGCTTACCCACCTGAACGCAATCCTATAATTGTTACTCTACATCAGTTTTAAGAATGAAGAAGTATAAGCTAATCTGCGCTCTTCAATGAGTTTCAGCTTTGGATTGTGGGGTTCATGTGCTTTCCTCAAAAGCAGATGCTGAGCACTGAGAGATTTCCAGGACTGCCCACTGCTCCAGATGGCTGATTGGAATATATTGAGCCTGGAGCTTCTATGATGGCACAAATTGCATTGGTAATGTTGCTCTCCAGTTTCTTTCCAAAGACCATGAATTAAGGTTCATTGACAAAGGATTCAGGGCAGCAAATAAACTGGTCACACATTATTACATTTGTGCATCACGTCTCTGCATCCGTCCTCATCTGTGCAGATCAGTTTTGCCTGAAGATTGAAGTCAAGCACTGAGTCTTTCACAAGATGTTGGTGTGTGAGGTTTACATTACATTAAGTTAAAAGTTTCTTTATTAGTGCCACAAGTAGACTTACATTAACACTGCAATGAAGTTACTGTGAAAATCCCCTAGTTGCCACACTCCAGCATCTGTTCAGGTACACCAAGGGAGATGGCCAACGCACTTAACCAGCACGTCTTTCAGAGTTGTGGGAGGAAACTGGAGCACCCGGAGGAAACTCATGCAGACACGGGGAGAATGTGTAGACTCCGCACATTCGGAATGTGCAGACTCCTCACATGCAGAACCAGGAATTGAACCCAGGTCCTTGGCACTGTGAGGAAGCAGTGCTAACCACTGTGCCACCTTGGCGTACTCTTTCCAACTGCAGCTTTTGATGTGGATAATGTAAACCTCAGGCCCTGGCCTGCAACAAGAGAAACTCCTATATGGTTTTAGCAAGATGCGGACCTCGCAATACTTGCTGGAAGTTGAATGTTCATCCAATTTACCGATTCCTCACAGATATTTTTAAGACAGCTGTTAATAGCCTTACGGTCATTTATTTTAATGTATCATGCTCACTTTTTAACTGTGAGATTTTAATCTATTCTAAACAATATGACGCAAACAGCAAGTCCTTGCTGTTCACAGAGTACTGCTCAAAATAATCACTGGAGGGCAGCAAACAATAAGTATGTCATATTTTGGTGTCAACATTTTGGCGTTTCGGTAGTTCATAAAATCATAGTTAAGCAAATCTTTTTGTAATTCATGATGTTTTTTGTGAGTATTTGAAGCGAGTGAAACACATTTTACTTAAAATATTGAGTTCATTAGTTTCCATTTCAATATTTTTTCTGGAATATATAGCACCTTTAATAAAAAGGGAATTAGATATATTTAGTCAGTCGAAAGCTTAGGTCATCATCAGATCAATATTTATTGTTAATGGCAAACAGTTGTTTCAAGCTGTTTTTAGTTAAAAAGATGGCTGTGTTTTGCTTCATAAACTTTAATGTTTAGTGAGATTATTATTTAAATACCCAGATCTTGTTAACTTGAAGACAGCTCATTAGCACCAAACTTCTGCTCTATGTTTCGCAATGATATCACCATTTAAATAAAAGCTCCGATCCAGCCGTGCATGTAATATCTTTTGCAATTAATTCTGAAAATAATTGAAATGAAGACCTTAAAAGATAACTTTTGATTTGATTTGATTTGATTTATTATTGTCACATGCATTAACTTACAATGAAAAGTATTGTTTCTTGCGCGCTATACAGACAAAACATACCGTTCATAGAGAAGGAAACAAGAGAGTGCAGAACGTAGTGTTATAGTCATAGCTAGGGTGTAGAGAAAAATCAACTTAATGCAAGGTAAGTCCATTCAAAAGTCTGACAGCAGCAGGGACGAAGCTGTTCTTGAGTCAGTTGGTATGTGACCTCAGACTTTTGTATCTTTTTTCCGAAGGAAGAAGGTGGAAGAGAGAATGTCCGGGGTGCGTGGGTTCCTCAATTATGCTGGCTGCTTTGCCGAGGCAGCGGGAAGTGCAGACAGAGTCAGTGGATGGGAGACTGGTTTGCGTGGTGGATTGGGCTACATTCATGAACTTTTGTAATTCCTTGTGATCTTGGGCAGAGCAGGAGCCATACCAAGCTGTGCTACAATCAGAAAGAATGCTTTCTCTGGTGCATCTGTAAAAGTTGGTGAGAGTTGTAGCTGACATGCCAAATTTCCTCAGTCTTCTGAGAAAGTCGAGGCGTTGGTGGGCTTTCTGAAATATAGTCTCGGCATGGGGGGACCAGGATAGGTTGTTGATGATCTGAACACCTAAAAACTTGAAGCTCTTGACCCTTTCTACTTCATCCCCATTGATGTAGACAGGGGTATGTTCTCCTTTACGCTTCCTGAAGTCAATGACAATCTCCTTCATTTAGTTGACATTGAGGGAGAGATTATTGTTGCCGCACCAGTTCACCAGATTCTCTCTCTCATTCCTGTACTCTGTTTCATCATTGTTTGAGATCCGACCAACTATGGTGGTGTCGTCAGCAAACCTGAAAATCGAATTGGAGGGGAATTTGGCCACACAGTCATAGGTGTATAAGGAGTATATTAGGGGGCTGAGAACACAGCCTTGTGGGGCACCGGTGTTGAGGATGATCGTGAAGGAGGTGTTGTTGCCTATCCTTACTGATTGTGGTCTGTGAGTTCGGAAGTTCAGGATCCAGTCGCAGAGGGAGGTGCTGAGACTCAGGCCACAGAGTTTGGAGATGAGTTTTGTAGGAATAATGGGTGTTGAAGGCTGAGCTGTAATCAATAAATAGGAGTCTGACATAGCTGTCCTTGTTATCTAGGTGTTCCAGGGTTGAATGCAGGGCCAGGGAGATGCCGTCTGCTGTGGATCTGTTGTGGCGATAGGCAAACTGTAGTGGATCCAGGTAGACCGGGAGGCTGGAATTGCTTCGTGCCATGACTAACCTTTCGAAGCACTTCATAATGATGGATGTCAGAGCCACCGGCCGATAGTCATTAAGGCATGCTGCTTGGTTTTTCTTAGGCATCGGGATGATGGTCGTCTTCTTGAAGCAGATAGAGACCTCAGATTGTTGTAAAGAGAGGTTGAAGATGTCTGCGAATACTCCTGCCAGCTGATCCAGACAGGATTTGAGTGCTTGTCCGAGTACCCCATCCGGACCAGTTGCTTTCCGTGGGTTGATCTTCGAGAAAGCTGCTCTGACTTCTGCAATGGTAACCCCAGATACAGGTTCTTCCAGGGCTTCAAATTCCATAACTTCAAAGTTATCAAAGAAATACACTTCCAAGATTGAGATAATGGCTGGACTTTTCTGGCCATTCACGCCAGCGGGATCCTCCTCCTGCTGCAGTGAATGGAGATTTGGCTGAGCACCAAATTCTCTGTCCTCGCTTACACCAGTGGCAGGGCGTGAACGGCCAGAAAAATCTGGCCAATGTATTGCTATAAACAAGGGGGGTGGGGGGGATGGGTGGGGGGGGGGGGGGGGGTGGGGGTGGTGGGGGGGGGTTCTCCCCCAGAAATTCAAATTTGTGTAAAAACTGGAGTAAGTAAATCACGCTGTTTTTCCAGCGGGAGTTTCAAAGTGAACCTCCCACACACTGAGCACGGCAGAGTGCCTCAGCGTGAAGCAGTTCAACAATCAGTGGGCGGGACCTATTCCCGCAGGAGGAGCTGGCAGCATAGCGCTGAGTAGGCCACTGCACATGCGCCAATCTGTCAGTGCCGAGATCGACGTATGTGCAGTGGCCCCTGCTGGCATCCTGGCCGCTGGCCAGCTCAATTACTGGCCAGCCCCGTGACCCCAGCATCGCCGGCTGTGGGACTCTCCCCACACCAATCACTTGCCTTGACCTCCCCGGCCCCAATCTCTCGATCCTCCCCTGCACTACAGCCCTGGCCCCACCCCAACAGGCTGACCCCTCCCCCTCCACCCTGATGGCCAGTCATGATTGCTGGCCTTCCTCTCTCTGTCACTCAACCCAAAGTGCAGAGTGGCAGTGGGACCCCCCCACCCCCACTGATCACCCCTCAGAGGCCCTGCCCCAATGGGCCCTGCTCCCCATTATGCCCTTCCCCCTTGGCACTGCCCGACGCCCGATGGACAGTGCCAAAGTACTCCATGGGCAGTGCCAGAGGGCCCAGGCTGGCATTGCCCAGGTGGCAATGCCCAGGGGGCACCCCCCAGTGCCCAACCCTCTGGAGGGGCCTCGATTACCCCTCCTTCACTCCAGCGGGGTCAGGCCGCCATCAGTCCCAGGCCTACTAATGATATTCAAATATATTAAAATGCTCGTTTAACTAACTTATTTAGCTCCACACCAATTTCTGATGTGGAGCTGACGGTGCCGGAAATCTGGCTGCCAGAGATGTGCGGAGGCCATGGCATCCAGCGGGGAGCCCGCAAAATGGCCTCCGCTCGAGTCTCCCGGCCTGCTGCACTACAAAAGCAGCAGAGCAGGCTGGGAGAACCACCTCCATAATTGACATGAAGACAGAATCTACAGTTCTGAATCCTGGTATTTCTGTGGTACACAATGCTAGTATAAGCAAATCTGTTTCTGTCTATAATAAAGCTCCAATCTTTCTGTGAGCACTCCTAAAGAATTACATTGCCGATCTATTACATTGTTACATTCCATTGTAAATCAGGTGACTATCCATTTTAGAGTTTATATTCTCATATATGGCAAATAATGGACAGTTCAGTTTTTATATTGTAACAGATCTGTTCCTGTGGAATACTCGAATCTGAAGTAAATATTTTCAATCATTCAGTCTTCAAGAACAAGTGGGTGTAGGGAGGAAACAGAATTTGGGAGTGATAAAATGTAAGTGAATCAAATTAATTTAGCTCTGTGTTACTCAGTCGAAAGTAACAATGATCCTTACCCATACTGATGGTAATGCTCCCTATTAGTTTTTTTTAATTAATGAAAATAATACACCTTTGGCTCATAATTATTGATGTAGTACAGTCGTGGCAAATTGGATTTTGCCCAGGTTCCCTGAACTGGACTGGTTTTTTTTAATGTTCTAATATTTTCAATGCTCATAACAACAAGACAGTGACATGAAAATTAATTTAAGTGACAATAGGGATTTGAATACTGGTCAATTATTCAAAGGAAGGCTTGTCACGCACAATCTTAAACACTTGAAGTTATAATGGGAAGATGTCTCCTTGCAACACCCAAGGGTTCAGTGTCATTCCATTTATTTAAACAGTGAAGGGCTTAGCTGGACAAATAGGGACCCTTCTTATTGTGTATCATTTGGCTACCTTTCACTCACGGGAGTAACTTTGGCTGACAGTCCCATTGGTCAAATGCCTGTTTATTCAACAGGTTAGAATAAATGTTGGTTTTCCCTCTCTCTGACAAAACACTGTTGGTCTCTGTTGTCACAGAAATTGAAAGGAATTGCTTATAATTTAGAATTCTCGACAAGCTATGCATCAACTAGAAATAGTTTGTTGATGTTTAGAGGTTTAGGGAATTTTTAAAAAACTTTGAACAACAGTGAAAAATGATTGCTATCAAACTGGCGCCTGTCGCACATCCCACCTGACTTTCCCCTCAATCAACACTATCCACTCGATGGTTATCCCTCGGAATGATGGCAACATTGCAGCAGGCAGCAATGATTTAATCAAAAAACAGAATACTGTGGATGCAGGAAATCTGACGCAAAAACAGAAAATGCTGGAAATACCCAGTAGGATCACCTCTTCATTCATTCAATCTCCCCTATCTTCCATCCTATTACTGACTTTCCTTTTGTCCTTGTCCCACCCAACCAAAATAATGGGCGCGATTCTCCCATCGGCGCCCGCCACTTTTCTGGAACATCCGGCCGATAGACGCGCGTCTGCGGCCTTGAACGGGGATTTGCGCATGCGCGGGGAATGCATGCACATCTCCAAGAGCCGGCGCGCAGTCACCGGCTAGACCACACTGAAAACCGGCGGGAAGGCAGGTAAGTCATTTAAATCTTTTAAAAATCTATTTTAAATATGTAGATTAGTTAATTATCGGGATCTTTCAGGTCCCATTCGAATCTCCCACCCCACCAGGAGTACTTCATTCCGGCAGAGTTTAGAGTAGCTCCCCCCAGGGGGTCGGGTGGCAGGAGGTGGTGACCCCTGGTCATGGGCACACAGGCAGTGCCCACCTGTGCTCCCTGGCATTGCCCAAGGGGTAAAGTGCCCATGCCCAGGGAGCACCTTGGCACTGTCCATTGGGCAGCGGGCAGTGCCAAGGAGGTGGGGCCTATTGTGGGGGGGCCTAGGTGCAAACTGGTGAGGGTGGGGGTTCCTGCTGACACTTTGCATTGGGATCGGTCTGGGATGAAGGGAGGGCAGCAATTGGGACGGGCTGGGGGGTGTGGTCTGCTGGGGGGTGGCCTGCCTCCGGGGGGAGGGTCTGATCCTGGGGAGGGGTCAGCGGGGAGGGGTCTGCCGGGGTGAGAGGGACAGGGGGTTGCCACTGCTGGGGGGTGGGGCCTGAGCATCGGGGCGCTCCGGGACAAGGGGGGTCAGAGCTGGCCCGGGAATTGTTGTGGGGGCCGCGATTGGGCCGTGGGGGGGGGGCTGGAGGGGCAGCACTGTGGAGGTCCCGAGCTGGCCACTGATGGAATTGGCCAGCAAATGGGAGGTTGGCAGTTTGGGGCCACTACGCATGCGCAGAGCTCCAGAACTGTCAGACTCCAGCACGAATAGGCCCCACCCCCCTGGGTTTTTAATTAGATTCACGACTGGGACCTCTTCAGTGCACAGAGTGTGGAGATTCAGGTGAGAAGCTGAACTGTCAAAACTGTTGCAACCGAGAACAGTTTTCCCACCAATTCAGCACCTTTGGGAGAATTTCCCCCAATATTTCTTTTCCCTGTCTAGGGCCTCTGAACCGTGGAAGAGAGTGGATTGAACCAACCCGACCTCAAAACCTGTAACATCTCTAACTTTTCCCAGTTCTGATACGAATGGTCATCCACCTGAAACATTTCTCTCTTCACTGATGCTACTTGGCCTAGTGAGTATTTCCAACATTTTCTGTTTTGATAATGATCTCATCGACTTGAGAGAATAAGGCAAAATAGAAGAATTCCCAGCTGAATTCTAGTCTTTCAAAATTATGGGGGGACCGGTGGGGAGGTGGGGGGGAATTCTCTGGCCATTGATGCTGGCGGGGTTGTCTGGTCCCGCTGGCAAGTGTACCTCCTCCTATGGATTTCGTGGTGGTGTGGAGTGACATATTGGAAAGTCCCACTGACAGTGGCAGGACCAGAGAACCTGGGACCAGAGAACCTGCCACCAGTGAACAGTGCACCACCGCCCACCGTCACGAAACACACAGCTGGGAGGACGGAAAACTCCCTTCCCATGTGTTACGGTGCCAGATCAGAAATCCCAAGGTATATTATGAAGCCAGACTAGAACCCAACAATGTATCTATTTTGGCGTAAACGATGCTTCACCTCAGGAGTAATTCCACTGGCAAATTAGGGATTTAAAAAAAATTAAATTTAGCTTTATCCATAACACTGTTTGAATATAGCTCTAACAAAATGAAACAGTTTAACTCTTAACCATTGAACAATCTTTAAATATGAAAATAAATAAACTCTGAACTTCTAATCTATTACTAAGCAGTTCCAATGAAGCAATATTTGTCTCATAGACTCAAACCCCATTTTAAAATTAGTTAGCAATTTCTGGCATACTTGCTTTGACGTGGGTAGCAAACCTTGGAGCTTCCAGAGAGGTCTTTTCAGAGACAGAGAGAGCACTGTCCATTGGGCATCGGGCAGTGCCAAGGGGGTGGGGCCTATTGTGGGCGGGGCCTCGGTGCAATTGGTGACGGTGGGGGGTCCTGCTGCCACTTTCCATTGGGATCGGTCTGGGATGAAGGGAGGGCAGCAATTGGGGTGGGCTGGGGGGTGTGGTCTGCCGGGGGGTGGCCTGCCTCCGGGGAGGGGTCTGATCCTGGGGAGGGGTCAGCGGGGAGGGGTCTGCCGGGGTGAGAGGGATAGGGGATTGCCACTGCTGGGGGGTGGGGCCTGAGCATCGGGGTGCTCCGGGACAAGGGGGGATCAGAGCTGGCCCGGGAATTGTTGTGGGGGCCGCGATTTAACCAGCTGCAGTCAGCAACTATAACTTCTTAAAATGAAAGCAAAACTGCTTTTCTGCTACAAACCTAGCTCCTCCCATTTCTGTCCCTGTATACTTAACTCACCTGATTACTTTAATCAAAAAACACCCCATTAAACCTGTGGTGGACCTCAGTTGTGCCTTTGTCCTATATGGACCACCGTTGTGTGTGTTTGTCATACCTGGACACATCCTCTTCCAGTTTGGTTCCTCCCCTCAGCACCTAGTATAAAGGTGGCTGTCTCCTCCCCCTTGTTCAGTCCAGGTCGGTTAATTGTTGGGATCTGCTCCTGATTCTGTTGTGAATAAAAGCCTACACTTATATTGGCATATCGGTAGTCTTTCGCCTTATTGATAGCGCATCAATTTTATTCACAACAGTTACTAGTATGGAGCAGTTTCTAAAACCCGACAAGTTAGCATTAGACCCTCAAGAGGTTGGAGCCTCTGATAAATTTGATCATTGGTTGGACTGCTTCGAAGCATTCGTCGACACCGCTACGGCCATCGACACCGACGCTGCTAAACTCCACGTGCTCCGCGCCCGGGTAAGCGAAACTGTCTATGGAATCTTCCGGGACGCTGCTACTTACGCGGACGCTATCGAACTCCTAAAAGGGCAGTTCCGAAAGAGCCCTAACGTGGTTTACGCCAGACACCTCCTAACTACCCGCAAACAGCAGCCAGGAGAATCGTGCGCCCAATTTCTGCGCGCCCTGCGAGTCCTCGCCCGAGCATGCGACTGTAAGGCTGTTTCAGCAGCTCAGAACACGGAGGATCTGATCCGCGACGCCTACGTTGCGGGCATTGAGTCTACATACATCCAGCAGCGTCTGCTGGAACAAGATGACCTAGACCTCCGGAAAACGGCCACGATGGCTGAAACGTTAGAAGCAGCCTCCCATAATCTCGGGTCTTACCTTGGATCCCGTTCCACCGACGGCTCCACTGCGACGGCTGCTCCAGCAGGGCCCAAATGTTACTTTTGTGGCCTCCCTAAGCACCCTCGGCGTCACTGCCCGGCAAAGGACGCGATTTGCTCCGGATGCGGTAAGCTAGGCCACTTTGTTAAAGTCTGCCGAGCAAAGCCGCTTCTGAAGACTCGTGGAGCCATGTGTGCTCCGAGGGCGCGGCCATCTTTGATGCAGGCGGCGGCTGCGCGCGAATCGCCATCTTTGATGCGGTCACCGGAAGTGCGGGAATCGCCATCTTTGATGCGGTCACCGGAAGTGCGGGGGTCGCCATCTTTGAGACTGGCATCAAGGCAAACTGAGCAGGAAGCTTCATCCGTGACGTCATCAGACGGCGACGAAGATGGATTCTTCTTTAATTCAACAGTGGCATCGATTTGCCTGGACCAGTCGCAGCCACATCAACTCTCCAAGTCCATAATGGAGATCAAGGTAAATGGTTATGCAGAAAACTGCCTGTTTGACTGTGGGAGCACGGAAAGTTTTATACACCCTCGCACAGTGCGTCAATATGCCCTTCCCGTGCGACCCTGGAGCCAGACCATCTCCATGGCCTCGAATTCTCACTCAGTGGAGGTCCTCGGGTGCTGCTTGGTGACGCTGACGGTACAGGGCACAGTCTACGAGCGTTTTCGGCTCCTCGTGCTGCCGCGACTCTGTGCAGCTGTACTGCTGGGGTTAGATTTCCTCACCCATCATAGAAGCGTCATCCTGCAGTACGATGGCCCTTATCCCCCGCTCTCCGTCTGCAAGGCGCCGTCACGGCAGCGCCCCTCGCGCACCACCTGCAGTCTCTCGACCCTCAAGATCACCCCCCCCCCGTTATTTGATAACCTCACCCCGGATTGTAGGCCTATAGCCACCAAGAGTAGGCGCTATAGTGCGGATGACCGGGCCTTCATTCGGTCCGAGGTACAACGTTTGCTCCAGGAAGGGATTATCCAGGCCAGCACCAGCCCCTGGAGGGCGCAAGTGGTCGTAGTTAAATCGGGGGAGAAACATAAGAACATAAGAAATAGGAGCAGGAGTAGGCCATCTAGCCCCTCGAGCCTGCCCCGCCATTCAATAAGATCATGGCTGATCTGACGTGGATCAGTACCACTTACCCGCCTGATCCCCATAACCCTTAATTCCCTTACCGATCAGGAATCCATCCATCCGCGCTTTAAACATATTCAGCGAGGTAGCCTCCACCACCTCAGTGGGCAGAGAATTCCAGAGATTCACCACCCTCTGGGAGAAGAAGTTCCTCCTCAACTCTGTCTTAAACCGACCCCCCTTTATTTTGAGGCTGTGTCCTCTAGTTTTAACTTCCTTACTAAGTGGAAAGAATCTCTCCGCCTCCACCCTATCCAGCCCCCGCATTATCTTATAAGTCTCCATAAGATCCCCCCTCATCCTTCTAAACTCCAACGAGTACAAACCCAATCTCCTCAGCCTCTCCTCATAATCCAAACCCCTCATCTCCGGTATCAACCTGGTGAACCTTCTCTGCACTCCCTCCAATGCCAATATATCCTTCCTCATATAAGGGGACCAATACTGCACACAGTATTCCAGCTGCGGCCTCACCAATGCCCTGTACAGGTGCATCAAGACATCCCTGCTTTTATATTCTATCCCCTTCGCAATATAGGCCAACATCCCATTTGCCTTCTTGATCACCTGTTGTACCTGCAGACTGGGCTTTTGCGTCTCATGCACAAGGACCCCCAGGTCCCTTTGCACGGTAGCATGTTTTAATTTGTTTCCATTGAGATAGTAATCCCATTTGTTATTATTTCCTCCAAAGTGTATAACCTCGCATTTCTCAACGTTATACTCCATTTGCCATATCCTCGCCCACTCACTCAGCCTGTCCAAATCTCTCTGCAGATCTTCTCCGTCCTCCACACGATTCACTTTTCCACTTATCTTTGTGTCGTCTGCAAACTTCGTTACCCTACACTCCGTCCCCTCCTCCAGATCATCTATATAAATGGTAAATAGTTGCGGCCCGAGTACCGATCCCTGCGGCACGCCACTAGTTACCTTCCTCCAACCGGAAAAACACCCATTTATTCCGACTCTTTGCTTCCTGTCGGATAGCCAGTCCCCAATCCACTTTAACACACTACCCCCAACTCCGTGTGCCCTAATCTTCTTCAGTAGCCTTTTATGGGGCACCTTATCAAACGCCTTTTGGAAATCCAAAAACACCGCATCCACCGGTTCTCCTCCATCAACCGCCCTAGTCACATCTTCATAAAAATCCAACATGTTCGTCAAGCACGACTTTCCCCTCATGAATCCATGCTGCGTCTGATTGATCGAACCATTTCTATCCAGATGCCCTGCTATCTCCTCTTTAATAATGGATTCCAGCATTTTCCCTACTACAGACGTTAAGCTGACCGGCCTATAGTTACCCGCCTTTTGTCTCCTTCCTTTTTTAAACAGCGGCGTAACATTAGCCGTTTTCCAATCAACCGGCACTACCCCAGAATGCAACGAGTTTTGATAAATAATCACTAACGCATCCACTATTACCTCTGACATTTCTTTCAATACCCTGGGATGCATTCGATGAAACATGAAAAAAAAACATGAAACACCGCATGGTGATTGACTACAGCCAGACCATAAACAGGTATACCCAACTAGATGCATATCCTCTTCCCCGTATCGCGGACATAGTCAACCGCATCGCGCACTATAGGGTTTTTTCAACGATCGATTTGAAATCGGCTTACCACCAGCTCCCTATCCGCTCGGAGGATCGCCCATACACTGCCTTTGAGGCGGATGGCCGCCTCTACCAGTTCCTCCGAGTCCCCTTTGGTGTCACCAATGGGGTCTCAGTCTTCCAACGGGCCATGGATCAAATGGTGGACCAGCACGGACTACGGGCCACTTTCCCGTATCTGGATAACGTCACCATCTGCGGCCATGACCTGCAGGACCATGATGCCAACCTACAAAAATTCCTTCGTACGGCCACTCTCCTGAACCTCACATACAATGAGGCGAAGTGTGTTTTCCGGACACGCCGCCTCGCCATCCTTGGGTACGTGATAGAAAATGGTGTCCTTGGCCCCGACCCAGCCCGTATGCGTCCCCTTATGCAGCTTCCCCTCCCTACTACCCTCAAAGCACTGAGGAGATGCCTGGGCTTCTTCTCCTATTATGCCCAGTGGGTTCCCCGTTACGCAGATAAAGCCCGTCCGCTCCTAAAATCGACCTCTTTTCCCCTGGCGGAGGAGGCCTGTCGGGCCTTCGATGACATCAAAGCGGACATCGCGAAGGCCGCGATGCACGCTGTGGACGAATCCATCCCATTCCAAGTGGAAAGTGATGCGTCTGACTTTGCCCTAGCTGCCACCCTTAACCAGAGGGGCCGTCTGGTGGCCTTCTTTTCCTGGACCTTACAAGGCCCTGAGATTCGACACTCCTCGGTCGAGAAGGAGGCCCAGGCCATCGTGGAAGCCGTCCGGCACTGGCGCCATTATCTCGCGGGCCAACGATTCACCTTAATTACGGACCAGCGGTCAGTTGCCTTCCTGTTTAACACCAGGCAAAAGGGCAAGATTAAGAATGACAAGATCTTGCGGTGGAGGATTGAGCTCTCCACCTACAGATATGACATCATGTACCGGCCCGGGAAGCTCAATGAGCCCCCAGACGCCCTGTCCCGTGGATCATGTGCCAGTGCCCAACTAGACCAGCTACAGTCCCTCCATAACGACCTCTGTCACCCGGGTGTCACCAGATTTTTCCATTTTGTCAAGTCCCGTAACCTGCCCTTCTCCCTTGAGGAAGTCCGGACGATTACCAGGCAATGCAGGGTCTGCGCTGAGTGCAAACCGCAGTTCTACCGGCCAGGTAGGGCGCACCTTGTAAAGGCCACTCGCGCGTTCGAGCGCCTTAGCGTTGATTTTAAAGGCCCCCTCCCCTCCTCTAACCGCAATGTTTATTTCCTGAATATCATTGACGAATACTCACGTTTCCCTTTTGCCTTCCCCTGCTCGGACATGACCACGACTACAGTGATTCAGACCCTGAACAAGCTCTTCACCCTGTTCGGCTTCCCAGCCTATATTCATAGCGACCGTGGGTCCTCTTTCATGAGTGACGAGCTGAGGCAGTACCTGCTCGCCAAAGGCGTTGCCTCCAGCCGCACCACTAGCTATAACCCCAGGGGCAATGGTCAAGTAGAGCGGGAGAACGCAACCGTCTGGAAGGCCGTTCTATTAGCGTTACGGTCTAGGGGCCTTCCAGTCAGCCGTTGGCAAGACGTCCTTCCGGACGCATTACATTCCATTAGGTCACTCTTGTGCACAGCGACCAATACGACCCCTCACGAGCGGATGTTTTCATTTCCCAGGAAGTCCTCCTCGGGTACTTCGCTCCCGGATTGGCTGATGTCCCCGGGACCCGTCCTGCTTCGGAAGCATGTCCGGACCCATAAGGCAGATCCCTTGGTCGAGGAGGTCCAATTGCTCCATGCTAATCCCCAATATGCTTATGTAGCGTACCCTGATGGGCGGGAGGACACGGTTTCTGTCCGTGACTTGGCACCCGCGGGTGCCCCGGAGGTCACCACGTCCTTCCGCCCCACGGTCCCTGGTGTCGTCCATTCGGAGACTGCTACGCCTCTTCCTCCCTCAGTCCCTGTCCCCAATGTAGTGCGCCCAGAGCCTGTTGCAGCCCCCCACCCCCCAGCTCCGGTTCCCACTGTTCCCCATACGCCACCAGGGCCACTGCTCGCTCCTCTCGCCCCTATGTACAGCTCACTTGAGTCGCCGGAGCCGTCGCCACGCAGTACCCGACGACTGGACGGGACGACGGATCGGTCCGCTTCACACCACACAGCGCCTTCTCTCGACGCTCACTGTACGGAGCCTGGGCCGACATCGCTCCCGGCTCGGTCGACTCTGCGACCTGCACTACGACGATCGCGACGACGGATCAAGCCACCGGTTCGTCTGGACTTGTGATATTGTTTCCGCTTCACCCCCGTGTTGTTTTTTAAAAGGAAGGGGTGAATGTGGTGGACCTCAGTTGTGCCTTTGTCCTATATGGACCACCGTTGTGTGTGTTTGTCATACCTGGACACATCCCCTTCCAGTTTGGTTCCTCCCCTCAGCACCTAGTATAAAGGTGGCTGTCTCCTCCCCCTTGTTCAGTCCAGGTCTGTTAATTGTTGGGATCTGCTCCTGATTCTGTTGTGAATAAAAGCCTACACTTATATTGGCATATCGGTAGTCTTTCGCCTTATTGATAGCGCATCATGGGAGAACACAACCATCTGGAAGGCCGTTCTATTAGCGTTACGGTCTAGGGGCCTTCCAGTCAGCCGTTGGCAAGACGTCCTTCCGGACGCATTACATTCCATTAGGTCACTCTTGTGCACAGCGACCAATACGACCCCTCACGAGCGGATGTTTTCATTTCCCAGGAAGTCCTCCTCGGGTACTTCGCTCCCGGATTGGCTGATGTCCCCGGGACCCGTCCTGCTTCGGAAGCATGTCCGGACCCATAAGGCAGATCCCTTGGTCGAGGAGGTCCAACTGCTCCATGCTAATCCCCAATATGCTTATGTAGCGTACCCTGATGGGCGGGAGGACACGGTTTCTGTCCGTGACTTGGCACCCGCGGGTGCCCCTGAGGTCACCACGTCCTTCCGCCCCACGGTCCCTGGTGTCGTCCATTCGGAGACTGCTACGCCTCTTCCTCCCTCAGTCCCTGTCCCCAATGTAGTGTGCCCAGAGCCTGTTGCAGCCCCCCACCCCCCAGCTCCGGTTCCCACTGTTCCCCATACGCCACCAGGGCCACTGCTCATTCCTCTCGCCCCTATGTACAGCTCGCTTGAGTCGCCGGAGCCGTCGCCACGCAGTACCCGACGACTGGACGGGACGACGGATCGGTCCGCTTCACACCACCCAGCGCCTTCTCTCGACGCTCACTGTACGGAGACTGGGCCGACATCGCTCCCTGCTCGGACGACTCTGCGACCTGCACTACGACGATCGCGACGACGGATCAAGCCACCGGTTCGTCTGGACTTGTGATATTGTTTCCGCTTCACCCCCGTGTTGTTTTTTTAAAAGGAAGGGGTGAATGTGGTGGACCTCAGTTGTGCCTTTGTCCTATATGGACCACCGTTGTGTGTGTTTGTCATACCTGGACACATCCCCTTCCAGTTTGGTTCCTCCCCTCAGCACCTAGTATAAAGGTGGCTGTCTCCTCCCCCTTGTTCAGTCCAGGTCGGTTAATTGTTGGGATCTGTTCCTGATTCTGTTGTGAATAAAAGCCTACACTTATATTGGCATATCGGTAGTCTTTCGCCTTATTGATAGCGCATCAAAACCTACTGCTAAATAAACACTTAGATGACTGCCGCATCCCTTTCAAACAAACTTTCTGTGGAAAAACACTGCATCTTAAAGCAGTCCCCCTTGAACATAAAATATATCAAAATAGTAGCACAGTATCATCACATATATCAATGGCAAGATGCACTTATCTATTCCAACATTTTCTGGCAAGAATATACTTGACTTGGTTGGGTACAACAAACATAGATTAGATTTATCCCTGACAACAGAGGGTTGTCCAATAAGGAGTGATTAAGTAGAATGGGGTTTTATTCCCTTGAGTTTAAAAGAATGAGAAGTGATTTCGTTGAAACATATAAGATTCCTAGAGGGTTTAACAGGGTAGGCACTGGGAGACTGTTTTCCCTGACTGGGGAATCTAGAACTTGGGATATAATCGCAGGATGGGAGGTTGGGATTTAGGTGGGAAATGAGGATAAATTCTTCTCTCAGAGGGGTGTGAATCTTTAAAATTCTCTAATTCAGAGGTCAATCACTGAGTATATTCAGGGATGAATATGCACCCCAAAGGAATCAAGGAAAAGAGAAGAAAATGAAGTTGACATCCAGGATCAGCCATGGTCTTATTAAATGCTGGATCAGCCTTGAGGGGCTGAATTGCCTAGTTCTCCCCCTATTTCTTATGTTCTAAAGCAAGGACTCTAACTAAAAATCTGGCAGCCACAGCTATTGGAACATAATAAAAAAAATTTAAGTCATTAGAAAATCATCTATTCCAAGTTGAAAGATAAGTTCCCCTTTGATATTCATCTTTAAAAAATAGACTGACCTTTCAATGCTACTTTTCTTGTGAACAGAAGATTTTATATATTTTTTTATTCATTCCTAAGACATGGGCGTCGCTGGCTGACCAGCATTTATTGCCTTTCTCTAGTTGCCCGAGAGCAGTTGAGAGTCAACCACATTGCTGTGGCTCTGGAGTCACATCTAGGTCAGACCAAATAAAGACGGCAGGTTTCCTTCCCTCAAGGACATTGGTGAACCAGATGGGTTTTTGCGACAATCGGCAATGGTTTCATGGTCCTCAGTACATTCTTAATTCCAGATTTATTTTATTGAATTCAAATTCCACCATCTCCCATGGCAGGATTCAAACCCAGGTCCCCAGAACATTCGCTAAGTTTCTGGATTAATAGTCGAGTGATAATACCACAAGGCCATCACCTCCCGGTAAATATATGAGCCAACATTAGGTGCAGTGAGAATCACAGGTTATTGCACCATTGCACTAATAACTATCATGATGTTTGTAATTAAATGAAAATTGTTTCTAAGGTTGACTGTAAGCTTTAATTGGAAGTTTGAGAGTGCACATAATGGGTGGAGATCCATCCTGCACGAGCAAAGGCAACTGAAACATGTCCGTTCCAGTGTGAAAGTGACGTAGTTCAAAGTGAGATGGAAATTAGCATCTCCATGAACAGAAATGATACTGACATTGAGAGTTTCTGATTCAGATCAGCACTGACAGGGTTAAGACATAAGATGAAGTACTGTTGTAGTCAATTAATCATTCCTGAAATTGTAGTCAGTGCACATTTAATGCTTCCTTTGAAATGTTGCGAATTTTACAGTTTGTATATTTTTCATAATTCGAATATGAATATTATGTATAATTAAGTATGCTTTCCAGTGGAGTAGGGAAGAATTAATAAGTGTGAAGCAATACAGGATTCAACCTGCTTAGTTATAAACTGCAGTCACTAGCTGACTTGTGGCTGTGAATAGAATCTGTGATTTGAGCTCACAAGAGAGATCTTTTAAATAGTCTTGTAAACTCAAAGCTTGTGAATTTGTCAAAGAATCACAAAACTGCTGAAGGTGAATAAATTGGACATTTGTTAACTTTGATCTGAACAAATCTCCATTTTTGAAACAGAATACAGCTCAGAAAACAGCAAGTGTGGTGTCATGGATACACTACGAAAGTGATTCAGTAAAATAAGCAGGACAGGAAAGGTGAGAGCAATCACCTACGACTGATGTGCATAACATCCTATTCCCTCGCTTTGCTTTCTCAAGACGATTCCAGCATAAAACTCCTCACACCATCCTATCTTGCAGACACCCCGTCACTCTCTACCTGTGCATTTCCTTACATCCCAAACTGTTCATCAACTACCGACACTTGCCTTCATCTTTATGAAATGCCAGATCTTTCCATCAGAGTTACCCTGAGCAAATCTTCTCCATCAACCTATTCAACACATTCATTGCTCTCACTCGTTTGTCAGTTCTTTCTCCCCTTGTAGGAGGAAAGCACTGGATACCAAAGAATCAGAGGTGTCCCTCCAGTTTCCACACAGCTAACAACTGCAGAGAAGGTAGGCTCTGGAAATCAGTTGAGTCTTAGTGTTCCTGACAGTTGGAAATAGGAAGAAGGGACTTACTAGCTATCTAGTCACAGAGTTAAATATCAGACCATCACATGGCATGCACCACTTACTGCTGGTAACTTGGTGTTAACAGAGACTGAAATATGATCATGTGTATAATGGTAACTTCAAACATCTTACTATGATATACTTATTCATGTCTCTCAAATGGCCTTCAACCATCTCACAGGAGGTAGTCTTGTTATTGATGCCAATACCTCGGAGGAGAAGCTCACTCCTTCTGGGAGTGGCCTCTCACAGCACCACACATTAGCTCAAATACTCAGACTTCAGTGGAAGCACTAAGGCAGATGAGTTTGATGACTCATACATCAATTGAGGTCCTGCAATGGCAATTTAGGGAGTTAGGTAGAAGATTGAAAAGCAGGACTTCGAGGGTAGTAATTTCAGGATTACTCTCCGTGCCACATGCTAGTGAGGCTAGGACCAGGGAGATAGTGCAGCTGAACATGTGGCTAAACAGCTGGTGCAGGAGGGAGGGTTTCAGTTTTTTTGCTTCATTGGGATGTCTTCCAGGGAAGATGAGGCCTGTACATCTATGTGTTCGGATGGTGAGGAATTTGTTAAGTATGTCCAGGAAGGCTTTCATGGAAATCATAGAAACCCTACAGTGCAGAAGGAGGCCATTCAGCCCATCGAGTCTGCACCGACAACAATCCCACCCAGGCCCTATCCTCACTTAGTTACGCTGCTAATCCCTCTCACCTATCACACCCCGGGACACTAAGGGTTAATTTAGCATGTCCAATCAACTTAACCCGCACATCTTTGGATTGTGGGAGGAAACCGGAGCACCCGGAGGAAACCCACGCAAACATGGGGAGAATGTGCAAACTCCACACCGACATTGGTCCAAGTCAGGAATCGAAACCGGGTCCCTGGAGCTGTGAGGCAACAGTGCTAACTACTGTGCCACCGTGCACAATATGGAACAATATGTTGATAGTCTGACTGTAGAGGGGGCTAGACTAGATCTGGTACTAGGGAATGAGCCCAACTCATCAAAGTTGCAGTGGGGGAACATGTGGCGAACAGTGAACACAATTCTGTAAGCTTTTGGATACTGATGGAAAAGGATGAGCGTTGTCCTAGGGTCAAGGTGCTAAATTGGGGAAGGCTAACCACAACCAGATTAGGCAGGATTTGGAGGCTGTTGTTTGGGAGAGGTTGTTTGAGGGTAAATCCACATTTGGCATGTGGGGGTCTTTTAAGGAGCAGTTGATAGGAGTGTCGGACAGGCATGTGCCTATGAAAAGGAAGGAAAGGAAAGGCAGAATTCAGGAACTGTGAATGACCAGGGAAATTGTGAGTCTAGTCAAAAAGAAAAAGGATGCATACATGAGGTCTAGGCAATTAAAAACAGATGAAGCATTTGAAAAATACAGGGAAAGTAGGAAAGAGCTCAAACAGGGAATTAGGAGGGCAAGAAGGGATCACAAAATGTCCTTGGCAGACAGGGTTAAGGAGAATCCCAAGTCATTTTATATATAAATTAGGAACAAGAGGATGGCTAGAGACAGAGTTGGTCCACTTAAAGACAAAGTAGGGAAATTATGTGTAGAATTAAAGGAAGTGGGTGAGATCCTTAATGAGTACTTTGCATCGGTATTCACAAAGGAGGAGGACACGTCGATTGCTGATGTCTTGGAAAGGTGTGTAAACCCTTTAGAACAAGTCATCATTATGAGGGAGGGAGTATTAGGTGAATTAAAAAGGATTAAGGTAGACAAAAACCCAGGGACAGATGGCATCTATCCCAGATTACTGAGGGAGACAAGAGATGAAATTGTTGGGCTTCTAACAGAAATCTTTGTTTCTTCGTTGGCCACTGGTGAGGTACCAGAGGATTGGAGGATAGCCAATGTTGTCCCATTATTTAAAAAGGGTAGCAAGGATAACCTGGGTAATTATAGGCCAGCAAGCTTGATGTCAGTGATAGTGAAACTGTTGGAGAA
Source organism: Mustelus asterias (assembly GCF_964213995.1). Lineage (NCBI taxonomy): Eukaryota > Metazoa > Chordata > Chondrichthyes > Carcharhiniformes > Triakidae > Mustelus > Mustelus asterias. The sequence continues at coordinate 47,738,674 of NC_135814.1, forward strand.
GATTCTTAGGAATAGGATCTAGACACATTTGGAACTGAATGGTCTTGTTTGCGACAGATAGCACGGTTTTGCATGTGGGAAGTCATGTCTCACTAATTTAATTGAGTTTTTTGAGGAGGTGCCAAAAATGATTGACGAGGGAAGGGCTGTGGTTGTTGCCGACATGGACTTTAGTAAGGCAATTGACAAGGTCCCTCATGGCAGGCTGGGGCAAAAGGTTAAATCTCACGGGATCAGCGGTGAGCCAGCTAGATGGATTCAGAACTGGCTTGGCCATAGAAGACAGAGGGTAGTGGTGGAAGGGTGTTTTTCTGAATGGAACTAGTGGTGTTCTGCAGGGATCAGTGCTGGGACCTCTGCTGTTTGTAATATATATAAATGACTTGGAAGAAAACGTAGCCGGTTTGATTAGTAAGTTTGCGGACGATACTAAGATTGGTGGAGTTGCGGATAGTGATGAACATTGTCAGAGAATACAGCAGTATATAGATAGACTGGAAAATTGGGTGGAGAAATGGCAGATGGAATTTAATCCAGATAAATGCGAGGTGATTCATTTTGGGAGATCCAATTCAGGTGGGAGCTATAAAATAAATGACATGACCATCAGGAACATAGACACACAGAGAGATCTGGGAGTACAGGCCCACAGATCCTTAAAAGTGGCAGCACAGGTGGAAAAGGTGGTGAAGAAAGCATATAACATGCTTGCCTTCATCGGACGGGGCATTGAGTATAAAAGTTGGCAAATTATATTACAGTTGGCAACGAACGTTGGTTCGGCCACATTTGGAATACTGTGTCCAATTCTGGTCGCTACACTACTAGAAGGACATGGAGGCTTTGGAGAGAATGAAGAAAAGGTTTACCAGGATGTTGCCTGGTATGGAGGGTATTAGCTATGAAGAGAGATTGAATAAACTGGGATTGTTCTCCCTGGAAAGATGGAGGCTGAGGGGGTGACCTGATAGAAGTTTATAATATTATGAGAGGTATAGATAGGGTGAACAGTTGGAAGTTTTTTCCCAGGGCAGAAATGACAATGACAAAGGGGCACAAGTTCAAAATAAGAGGGGAAAGGTTCAGTGGAGTTGTGCAGGGGAAGTTTTTTACACAGAGGGTGGTGGGGACCCGGAATGCACTGCCAAGTGAGGCGGCTGAGGCAATTACGTTAGCCACATTTAAGACTTATCTTGATAGGCATATGAACAAGTGGGGAATAGAGGGATATAAGCGGTTGGTTTAGATAGGTAAACATGATCGGCGCAGGCTTGGAGGACCAAAGGGCCTGCTCCTGTGCTGTACTGTCCTTTGTTTTTTGTTATATCACAAGTGAGAAAGCCCAGAAGGCAGCACTGGAGTGTCTGTGTTCGAGGGCACATAACATTCAAAGCTCTGCTGAGTTGGATGCTGCTCCACAAGGGATGTTGATGAACAGGATTTCTGGAACAGCAGCAGAAAATGTTCAATACACTGGCAGGTTCCAGTTACACTGCGTACTGTTACAGAGGTTAGAGCTAGTCTGTCTCAAGCATGCGTATAATGTTTAAAATTCATGGCTCGCCCATCCCTAGTCCCTCTTGAACTGAGTGGCTTGCTTAGCCATTTCAGAGGGCAGTTGAGATTCAACCACATTGCTGTGGCTCTGGAGTCATATGTAGGGCAGACCAGGTAAAGACAGCAGATTTCCTTCCCTAAAGGACATTAATGAATTAGATGGGGTTTTTTGACAATCAGCAATGGCTCCATGGTTCTTAACTCCAGATATTTTTATTAAATTCAAATTCCACCATCTGCCATGACAAGATTTGAACCTGGGTCCCCAGAACATGAGCTGAGTTTTTGGATTATTATTCTAGCGATAATACTACTAAGCTATCGCTTCCCCTTTGCAGGCCTTTGCAAACATATCTTCATCCATAGAAAGTGGGGCCAACTGCATGCAGTTTCAAATGCAGCAATATTACAAGTCTTCATCAATGGCTTCCACACTATGATTGCCATGTTAAACAGGGTGACTGCTATCCTAACCAAGGAAGTGCCCCACTGATCTTCATAGTATTCTCCAGTTCATTACTGGCAGGAAAGTATGGCTGGACAATGAGAGGGATGATATTCAAAGGGGACATGGAAATTGGACCTTGACCCAAAGCACTTCCAGTTCTCATTGCTTGTCCTCCCCACACACCCCTCAGTTAACGGTCCAATACTGCCTCATGACCCCATGGCCCACGCATGGATGCAGGTGGAGGAGTTGTTGGCAGGGCCTGCATCAGCTCCAATCTAAGAGGTTTCAGCCAAGAGCATCTCAATAGTCAAAGCAGCAACCTGAGCTGCTGGCTCGTAGACAAGTGGCCTTTTTCAGCTATGTAACAATGGGTGGAATTTTATGGCCCCTCCCACCAATGTGATCTTCTGTTTTTTAATAGGAATGCTTTGAGTTATTAAATATGGTTGTTAGATGGATGCACTGATGAAATCATAATTGCAATATTAAAGGCATCCTGAACAGAAAGTGCATTCCTGGTGGTTCATTGCCTGTAACACTTCTCAACTCCTCCTCCTCCTCCTCTCCTTCCTCTTCTCCCTTCTCCTCACAACCATCCAAAGATGCTTGTATTCTGCACCTGGTTCCTCCTGCAGGTCCAAACATTGCTGTTGCCCAAAATTGCACAGAGCACAGCACACAATCTACCATCATTCTGGAGACTTGCTCTGGTGTAAACTGAATGGTGCCTCCAGATCAGTCCACACACATCTAGAGCATATCTTCAGTAAGCCAATAGCTTATCCAGTCACATGTTAAGTTGGTCATATAATGTTCGTCCCTTTGCTCCTGGCCCTCATTGTGTGGATTGCTCAAGCGTGTCCATGAATGGGTATTTCTTGTCTCTGAGGAGTCCACTGGTCATCCTGCTACAGGGTATAAAGAGGGTGTAGAGAATATACTCTCAGGATGAAAGCATCTTGGCAACTGCCCAGGAATCTTTCACACGGCTACATAAACATCTTTTAGCGGTTGGCCACCAACTGCATTGTTGCGGTGGAATCCCTTATCACTGACAGAGACTCCTGGTTGATCTGGGGGTGCTGTAATTGTCACATGTGTGCAGTTAGTGAAGTTCCGCACCCCTCATAAAACAGCTAGAGTCACAAACCTGGATGCCTGATCATTCTGAGGGATATACTGCTGAGGTTGTATAAGGCTCTGGTCAGACCTTATTTGGAATATTTTGAGCAGTTTTGGATGCCATACCTAAGGAAGGATGTGCTGGCCATGGAAAGGGTCCAGAGGAGGTTCACAAGAATGATCCCAAGAATGAAGGGTTTGTCATATGAGGAGCCGTTGAGGAGCCTGGGCCTATACTCGATGGAGTTTAGAAGGATGAGGGGGGGATCTAATTGAAACTTACAGAATACTGAGAGGCCTAGATAGACTGGACGTGGAGAGGATGGTTCCACTAGTGGGAGAGACTAGAACTCAAGGGCACAACCTCAGAGTGAAGGGATGCTCCTTTAAAACTGAGATGAGGAGGAATTTCTTCAGCCAGAGGGTGGTGAATCTATGGAACTCATTGCCACAGAAGGCTGTGGAGGCCAGGTCATTGAGTGTCTTTAAGACAGCGCTAGATAGGTTCTTGATCAATAAGGGGATCAAGGGTTACAGGGAGAAGGCAGGAGAATGGGGATGGGAATCATATCAGCCATGGTTGAGTGGCGGAGCAGATTCGATGGGTCAAATGGCCTAATTCTGCTCCTATGTCTTATGGTCTTATCATCACCGGTAAACTTTACATTATCGACACTCGCAAAAAATCAACCAGTCAACATTCTTACTTATTTTTGTGCCACCAAGATCCTGTAAGTGTCTCTGGCAAAGCATTGCAAGTGTTCAGTGACAAAAATGCATTGACATTGGTGACTTGGCCAAATCCCGGTAAAGTGTGTCCACCAGGTCCAGTTGACAACAGGTCTTCTTCCAACAGACTGCAAATGTCAGCAACCGCCTACAACCTTGAGACTCCAGAGATACTTGTGTACCAACATGACACAAAAGCTTGTCCTAAGCCTGTACAGCATGTGTGCCAGGTATGTTTTCCCGTAAGCTGTCTTCTCTGCTGATCCTTTTCTCCTGAGGAGCTGTGAGCTGCTCCTCGGGCACCCATTGCTCCTGGTACTGTTCATGATCATCTAAGTCTTCATCAGAGCCCCAAAGTAACACAGTGCAAACATCACCCATAATGATCTGATAGATTTGAGCCCATAGATGCAACTCAGAACTCTGAAATTCTGTGTCGTTTACATTGCAAGGTCAAATAGCCTTTCATCACAAGTTCTGCGAACAAACACTTTCACACAAACAAATGAGAAAGCAAATCTGAGTACCAAATAATTATTGGCATAGTTCCCTGTCATGCCTTCAATTCCCGCAATTGTCTCTGTCCTCTCATCTTGCTTTCATTGGCAAGTTCTCAAAAGCCAAGCAAATGCAGTTGAACTGCAACATCCCTGTCAGTGTTGTTTGATTTGAGTAACTAATACACTGAAATTGAGATACAGCTGCTCATGAAGGGATTGCAAGGATCCAGACTAACGCATTGGAGTGAAGTACGGCAGTCAGCAGGTTGAAGCTGGTTTCCTGATATACATTTCTCCTTGATTTCACCCCTCCGCCCAGACCCAAACCCACACACTCACCCAGGTTAAAATTTCCCCTATGCTTCAATAATTGGCAGTTTTTTCTCATTATGCACTCCCAGATTTTCCCCAGTCTGACATTCCAAGCAGCAAATAGGAACAAGAGAATGCACGTCATCCCAAATAGCGGACAGAACTGACAGACAGCTTCACAAAGCTCACAGTCCTCAGAAAACTAACAGGTCAACAGCAACCTCATGACACAGCAAGATGTTAGAGTCAGACTGAAAATGCAGTGGGACATGGACTTGTCCTAACCAAAACTGCACACATTTCAGCACTAATATTGCAGGAGGGAAAAATAAGGCACAGATGAATGCAGTTTGTTGCTATGCTGCAGACTGAACTGAAGGGAGGCCTGACGGCTAAATGTGTGTGATGTATTTTCTAAAGAGACCTAAAATTATCCATTCTATTTTGTGCTTTTTGTGACTTACAGGCACCTGCAGCAATTCCTCCTGTTAAAAATCATTTCTCCTGAAAGGTGCAGGAATTATTTTTGGCTTTTACACTTCCCACATTAGGTGTTAGTTTGAGGTGTGTGGATCCGAGTCCACCCTGACAGAAACGCTTGAATGCACTGGGCTGAATGTTACCCTGGGGTCTTAATTGCACTGGTGATGGGCCCACTGGACACCAACCAACCCGGAACTGGAGGTTGAGCAATTCCAGGGCAGGTCTGCTCCATTGCTAAAAGCAAAATACTGCAGATGCTGGAAATTGAAACAAAAGATGAAGCTCTGACGAAGGGTCATCCTGACTCGAAACCTTGGCTCGATTCTATCTCCACAGATGCTGACAGACCTGCTATGATTTTTCAGCATTTTCTGTTTTGCATTGCTATCATTTTTGGAAAATTGTTATTGATGGTGAAAGGCAGAGTGGGTGCAATCTTACCGGCCATTCATGCCACGCTCCCACTGCAGCGAGGTCGGAGAATTTGACTGCCAGTTCACTGCAGCAGAATGGGAAAATCTCACCAGAGCGAATGGTGATGAGATTCCGGCCTGTGCGTTTGCTGAGAATTGTTTGCTGCAGCTCGGAGTGAGAATACAGACCTTCATTCTTACACTGTCCGATGTGTGACTGCTCCTTGATGGCCCTGCAGAATGGAACGTTTAATACTCCAAGTATTTCAGACTCCTTGGAGCCTTGGCTGCCTGAGAGCTCCCCTGTGTACAGATGGTTCGACCTGGTTCGGCTCCCCCTGCATGTATCTGCCCGTGCAGCTTCAGCAAATGCCAGCATAAAATTGAACACATATCTTCAGATACATCCCTGCAGTGAAGTGCCTCTCTCAACAGCTCCGTCTGACCAGACTTCAGATATGAGGGCACTGACTGTGTAAAGACCTGGATACACCTTATCTCACGCCGTCCCAATGCAGGTGAACAGCTCAAGGAGTTCTTACCTTGTCATGATTTTCAGCGCACATGAACATTGAAGCATTCAAGACTTCACACTTCATTACCCGGAATTCACTAGCCCCTCACATTGATTGGCCATGCTAAATTAACCCTAGTGTCAGGGGGATTAGCAGGGTAAATATGTGGGGTTAGGGGAATAGGGCCTGGATGGTATTATGGTCAGTGCAGACTCGATGGGCCGAGTGGCCTCCTTCTACACTGTCGGGATTCTATGATCTAAGCTTGCCTACCTTATGCCATACCCACTATGAAGCAAGTACACCTACTGATTTCTTTACTTGCTGCACTCCAATGCCAGAATTTCACAGTCATGCATCAGTCCGGTGAGTCTGTGCACTCTGGCCCTTAGGTTCGCAGATGTGGATCTCCAGGTTCTTATCAGTCAGGGACAGGAGGGGCACCATTTTCACAGAGTCAAAAATTGTCATTGACAATGACAAAGAGTGTGGTCAGTGCCAAGGGTAGCAGCGCCACAATTGGCTGCAGTCACAAGCAGTTCAACAGCCTTGCGTGATACAGAAAGGGGAGGAAACTCTCCAGGGAATCAGCACCACAGCCTTGGGAGGAGTTCAAGCCACACAGCCTGTAACACTCCCAGCATCTGAGGGGAACAGGGCAAATCTGCTCCTCATCTTTGGAGGAATATGTGGCCAGGGCACACTTTCAGCATTCAGAGGAACTCTTGAGGGATAGTGCTTATGGGGACAGATGACAATGCCAACATACTGCCTCAATCTATATGGGCAAGACCGCAATACCCTACCTTCCTCTCCTTCTTGTCCTAGTGTGGACTAGGTGGGCGGGAGTAGAAAGATGAAAATAATCAGGGCAATTAAGGAATTGACTTTGGAGATAGCCTGGGTCCCACAGCAGAAGCAAATTGGTGATGGCGAGGCCATCATCACAGGTGCACATGGGTGTTGAAGAGGCCCATGTGTATGTGGTTTTGTGGTGTGGAGGAGGGTGATTCCACAATGCAATACCTGCTGTGAAAGCATGCTGAGCACTGGGTGCTGAGGAAGAGCTCAGGGTCTCCAGGACTAACACTCATCAATTTCTCTTATGCCTTACACAGATTCCAGTGGTCCCAGGCCACCCATCCCTTTGAGAAACCACTTGGACAGCAGCAAGAGGAGGAGTTATCTGAGGACGCATGTCACATCACAGCAGACTGATGCACCATCAGACACTAGCACCTTGGTGGGTCCAGGTACACGTGTAAGGTCAGTGCCAAAGGGTGAGGGGCACAGCACTAGCATGCAGGAGGAAGTATCTCAGTCTGGGGCATCTGTGGATGGTCTCCCTTGGAGGAGGGACCAGCCTCATGGAGAGCCATATACAGCAGCACCTGCAGTGCATGTGAGAACAGTGTGATGTCCTGCGCAGGATGGAGGAGGCTTTATGTAGCCTAGATCAGTCAGTTCAGAACCTGCTCACTGATGCCCATGGACGATCTAAAGTGCTAAGCAGCTTGGACAGGACATTTGCTCAGCTGGCTCAACTGGAGGGGATGCCAGCTACACCTCAGCCTCAGTCACCCTTAAACTAATAGGAAAGCTTACCAAGAGTTGAAGAGGAGGACAAGGGTCCCACATTGCTCACAGTGCCTTTATCCTTGGCTTCCTCAGCATCTCTGACAGAGGTAACATTTTTGTTCCCAATTCCAGTGATGATGGCTGCTTTTGCAGAGATCTGGGCAGCGCAGTCTCAGGAGAGGTCCTCACAGGTCCGTCCAAGCTGATAACAGCTGCTATGGTCTTCACGGCTATGAATCCAGAGATGGGAGCAGGCAGCATCCAAAATAACAATGGTAGAACAATTTGGCTGTGTCTTTATATGGAGGACACCATTTCAGGTCGGTCATTCGGTGAGGCATTCTGGTTGTTCAGAAGTTGCAAGCCAGTATTAAGCTTGATTCACTATTTGAATGAATTCACTCTTTGTTATAATGGTAAACACTAGGAGGGAGGGGGATTTTTACAGCCATTCATGTTGGCGGGATTCACTGTTCCGGCTGTAGTGAACGGAGATTTGGGTGAGCGCCAAATTTGCCATCGTTGCTTGGAGTAGTGATGGACATGAACGGAGGGAATTCTGGCAATTATCTTTGTAACTTTGTGCTAAACAGTAGTAACAATGTGTAAACAAAACATCGGCTTCTCGGTGGAGACAATGGGGACTGCAGGCAGTAATCCATCTCTTAGAGACAGAGAGATTACAGATAGGTGGATCACATAGATTTTTTCCCTCTGCCAGTGCATATTCCTGTACTCACATCTATGTGGTTAGTGCTGCAGGCCTCAGGATTCATCGGTTGCAGTTTTACTGGATTAGATTGTTCCTTGCAAGAATGGCTTCCTGGACAGACTTTGTTGTGACATCCTGGGCCTGGCCACCTCCATGGTCACTCGTACCAACTTGCGCAGCAGAAGGTTCCTCTCCACGTCCCCTGCCAAATCTTCCCCCACAGTCACTGTCATAGTCATAGAGTCATAGAGATTTACAGCATAGAAAGAGAGCCTTTGGTCCATCGTGTCTGTGCTGGCCGTCAAACACCTATGTACTCTAATCCGGTTTAGCTCGGTTGGCTGGACAGCTGGTTAGTAATGTAGAGGGACACCAACAGCGTGGATTCAATTTCCATACCAGCTGAGGGTATTCTTAAAGGTCTGCCTTCTCAATTTTGCCCCTCCCCTGAGGTGTGGTGATCTTCAGGTTAAATCACCAGCAGTCAGCTCTCCCCCTCAAAGGGGAGAGCAGGCTATGGTCATTTGGAACCATGGCGACTGTACCTTTTTTTTAAAATGCTTCTTAAATGTTGTGAGAGTTCCCGTTGCTACCTCCCTTCCAGGCAGTGAGTAACAGATTCCCAGCAACTTCTAGATAAAAATGTATTTCCTCAAGTCCCCTCTAAATTTCCTGCCCCTTTCCTTAAGTCTGCGCCCCTTGATTATTGACCTTTCTACTAAGTGGAAAGGTTTCTTCCTATCTATCATATTTATAGCCATCATAATTTAGTACACCTCAGTGAGGTTCCCCCTCAGCCTTCTCTGCTCGAAGGAAAACAACCCCAGCCTAACCAGCCTCTCTCTTCATAGCTGAAACGCACCAGCCTGGGCAACATCCTGGTGAATCTCCTCTGCACCCTTACAGTACAATCACATCCCTTCTATAGTGTGGCAACCAGAACTGCATACAATACTCTGGCTGTGGTCTTATGTTAAGACCTGGCTGGCTGTAGAGATTCGCATTCTAATCAGTATTCTGTAACTTGATTTTGTGTCTCTGTGCCCTGTTTGAGAGCAGATTTCCACTCCATCTGACGAAGGAGCAGCACTCGGAAAGCTAATGGTATTTGCTACCAAATAAACCTGTTGGACTTTAACCTGGTGTTGTTAAAACTCTTACTGTGTTTACCCCAGTCCAACGCCGGCATCTCCACATCATGTGGCCTTATGAGCATCTTATTCAGCTCCATCATAACCTCCCTGCTTTTATATTTTATATCTTAACTAATAAAGGCCAAGTGTCCCATATGCCTTTATAACTACCTTATCTACTTGTCCTGCTGCCTTGAGGGAGCCTTGGACATGCACCCCCAGGTCCCTCTGGTCCTGCTCATTCTCTTCCCCCTACGAAATCACACCTTCCTCTGTATCCACCCGTCTGAGGGTTTCTGCCCTTTGCTGGCCATGTTGTAAAGCATGCTGCAGACCATGATCATGTAAGAACTTCTGGCAGATTCGGGTTCGATTCCCGGCTCGGGTCACTGTCTGTGTGGAGTTTGCACATTCTCCTCGTGTCTGCGTGGGTTTCCTCCGGGTGCTCCGGTTTCCTCCCACAGTCCAAAGATGTGCGGGTTAGGTTGATTGGCCAGGTTAAAAATTGCCCCTTAGAATCCTAAAATGCGTAGGTTAGAGGGATTAGCGGGTAAATATGTGGGGGTAGGGTTGGGTGGGATTGTGGTCGGTGCAGACTCGATGGGCCGAATGGCCTCCTTCTGCACTGTAGGGTTTCTATGATTCTTCTAAGATGAGTATTGCAGGGGCACCAGGAGAGGGGTTCAGGCAACAAAAGTACTTCTTGTGCTGACCAATTACCTTTTTGACAAGGGCTCTTAGCAGCAGATGTTTTTGGGGCTCAATTCATGGCACACATACAGGGATGATAGGCCATCACTTCACAGGGTAGCCTTTGTCCCTTAGAATCCATCCACGGACTGGGGAGGGTGGGATGGAAAAGCAGCAGAAGGCTTTACTAGCAGAGAATAAATCCATCATGGCAGCTTGCAGGAAAATGTGCACAAACATGTAGGAAGATTTTATTATAGTCGCACACCAGCTGTACATTTTTGGAATGGTAATGTCTTCCTGCTGATGAACCTCCTCAGTCTGTCACTGGGTGCCCTGATGGTCACATGGGTGCAGTAAATGATGCCCTGTACCTGTGGGATTTCGGCAAAAGTGACAAGTTCAAGTGGATTCTGAATCTAGGAGGTTCCATTGATGGGAAATTTGATGCTGTCTCCAGTCTTGTACAAGGAGGCATCGGTGACCTCAGTGATGTAGCTTTTTGCAGCCAATTGTGACATGCTGCAGGGGTCCACAGCTAAATCCTGAAATAATCCAGAGACAAAGAAACTCAGGGCCACCGTTACCTTGACAGTGAATGGCAGGGCCTGGCTATGAGTAGTGGAGCGAAGAGTGAGCGCCTCATTGATGAGGGCGCATATCTCTGTGACCATCTCTTTGGAGAGCCATAGGCTCCTTCAGTGCTGGCTTTCTGACATATCAAGGTAGCTTCACCTGCTCCTGCATATCCTGCACTTTGGATAGTCTCTCCTTCTCCTATGTGGCTCTGGTTTCATGCTCATGCGTTTCTGATAACCCAGCACCCCTTCTTCACTGTGCACACTGCCATGATGGACTTCATGTTTGATGGTATGAGTCTCATTCCTAAATGCACCCTTTGTGCTGCTGAGGTGATGTCCAAACAGCTTCGTTCAATGCCATTATGCCCAAGCAATGTCAGTTGTGTTCCCTGCCCCTATGGTGGCAGCCACCTCACTCCTGGCCTCTCCACCCTCCCTTGGTGAGCTCCTGTAACTTTTCAGTGCATACAGTGAGACCTTTCAGCCAGTTCAAACAATTCAAACAAAGCTCCAAAGACTTTCCTTGCCGACTGATTTGACCCCATTACTGTTCATGCCCCCACTCATTGGCAGTGATTGCTGAGGGCTCCTGATCCTAGTTACTTCCCAGAAAACTGGGTGGTGTCTGAGGCCTTTTATTTCAATCACGATGAGATTAATTTAAGGTGTGATAGGTGTTGTAGTAATTGCAAGGATTGGCAGCCACCGGTTAGTATTATAAACTACAACAGTTTATTTACAAGCAGATAAATATACTGAGTACTTTCACAATGCTCTAAGATCTGCTCTGGATGGAAAAACCCTGAGATCCCGGCGCTTGTTTCCCATTGGACGATCAGGTCACATGATCCTCCCAATGTACACCTCTTAAAGGAGCCAGCTACTATAGGTGTGGGTCTAGATTGCCATTGACACTCTGGGTGGGATTTTCTGGCCGCGTTCGCCCCAAGTCCGGAAAGTCCTGCACAAGTCAACAGACCTTTTCATGACCCACACCCCGCCCACTACGATTCCTGTGGCGGGCAGAACAGGAAAATTCCACCTTCTGTCTTGTGCTGCATCTTATGGCTGGTGCCAGAAACAGAGGCGGGATTTTCAACTGTGCTGCTTGTTTTCATTTTCTTTGTGTCCTGCCTCCCTTCCATCTCAATCTGGGACAGGAAATTCCAACCCTGATAATTCCAAGCAGCAAAGGGTTGCACATGGACAAAACAAAACTGTCCCCATCCCAATCCGGGGGCTCACTGATTTAATTACTTTATATTGATTTATTTACACTGATTTTTGTATTTTAAGAGCTGTTTTTTTAACTGGAAAGTGATAAGAGCATGTCACCCAAAAACATTTCTCCCTCACATTCAGGTAAAACAAACAGTGGAAAAAAAGAAAAAATCTGACAGGCTATTTCAAGCAGTTTTCAGTCTTATCATCCCGCCAATATAATTAGTTGATATGAATTACCTCTAATTCCCATGAAAATCATTTCTTTTTGTCGACAAGCTGATACATGGGCTAAGAGGTCAGCTGTTAGTTGTAGGTAGAAGTTGGTCTGATCCTGATTTTGGGCCCAGACTTGAATCTGAAGGCAGCATGTGTCCAAAGCAAAAGTGGATGAATGGAATTTGATCTCGTGCCTCATCTGAGTAATTTGGGCTAACAGAATTAGACCATTCTTCCAGAGTCAGATAGCCTCACTGGAGTTTTGGGTGCGTACTGCCCCTTTAAGAGTGAGGATCAGCTGATTAGCTCCTTCCAGTACGGTTGTGCAGTCTTAGATCTGACTGTGGAACAGTGCACATCTACAATAAAGAGCGCCCACTGTTCAAGCTACCAAGCCTACCTCATGGTTCTTAAGGCACCATTAGTCGATTGGTGCATACATAACATTACCAGTCATGGAATCTGAGATACCAGGGACATGGTGGTGTAGTCGCAATGTCACTGAATTAGGAATCTCGAAGCCCAGGCTAATGACCTTGGGACATGAGCTCAAACCCCATTGCAACAATTGGTGGAATTTAAATTCAATTAATAAGTCATAGAGTCATAGAGGTTTACAGCATGGAAACAGGCCCTTCGGCCCAACTTGTCCATGCCGCCCTTTTTTTTAAACCCGTAAGCTAGTCCCAATTTCCCGCATTTGGCCCATATCCCCTTATACACATCTTACCCATGCAACTGTCTAAATGCTTTTTAAAAGACAAAATTATATCCGCCTCTACTACTACTTCTGGCAGCTTGTTCCAGGCACTAACCACCCTCTGTATGAAAAAACTTCCCCTCTGGGCACTTTTGAATCTGTCCCCTCTCACATTAAACCTATGCCCTCTAGTTTTAGACTCCCCTACCTTTGGGAAAATATATTGACTATCTAGCTGATCTGTGCCCCTCAATATTTTATAGACCTCTGTAAGATCACCCCTCAGCCTTCTAGTTCCAGAGAAAAAGGTCCTAGTCTATCCAGCCTCTCCTTACAACTCAAACCATCAAGTCCCGATAGCATCCTAGTAAATCTTTTCTGCACTCTTTCTAGTTTCAGAATATCCTTTCTATAATAGGGTGACCAGAACAGTACACAGTATTCCAAGTGTGGCCTTACCAATGTTTTGTACAACTTCAGCAAGACATGCCAACTCCTGTTTTCAATGTTCTGACCAATGAAACCAAGCATGCTGAATGCCTTCTTCACCACTCTGTCCACCTGTGACTCCACTTTCAAGGAGCTATAAACATGTACCCCTAGATCTCTTTGTTCTGTAACTCCCCCAACGCCATTAACTGAGTAAGTCCAGCCCTGGTTCAATTTATCAAAATGCATTACCTCGCATTTATCTAAATTAAACTCCATCTGCCATTCGTCAGCCCACCGGCCCAATTGATCAAGATCCCGTTGCCATCGGAGATAACCTTCTTCACTGTCTACTATGCCACCAATCTTAGTGTCATCTGCAAACTTACTAACCATGCCTCCTACGTTCCCATCCAAATTAGTAATATAAATGACAAACAACAGTGGACCCAGCACTGAGGTACACCGCTGGTCATAGGCCTCCAGTTTGAAAAACAACCCTCTACAACCACCCTCTGGCTTCTGTCAAGAAGCCAATTTTGTATCCATTTAGCTACCTCACCCTGGATCCTGTGAGATTTAACTTTATGCAACAACCTATCATGCGGTACCTAATCAAAGGCCTTGCTAAAGTCCATGTAGACAACATCAATTGCACTGCCCTCATCTACCTTCTTGGTTACCACTCCAAAAAACTCAATCAAATTTGTGAGACATGATTTTCCACTCACAAAGCCATGCTGACTGTCCCTAATCAGTCCTTGCATCTCTAAATGCCTGTAGATCCTGTCTCTCAAAATACCTTCCAACAACTTACCCACCACAGATGTGAGGCTCACTAGCCTGTAGTTCCCAAGCTTTTCCCTGCGGCCCTTTTTAAACAAAGGCACAACATTTGCTACCCTCCAATCTTCAGACACCTCACCTGTGACTATCGATGATTCAAATATCTCAGCTAGGGGACCTGCAATTTCCTCCCTAGCCTCCCACAATGTCCTGGGATACACTTAATCAGGTCCAGGGGATTTATCTACCTTGATGCACTTTAAGACTTCCAGCACCCCTTTCTCTGTAACGTGTACACTCCTCAAGACATCACTATTTATTTCCCCAAATTCCCTCACATCCAGGATTTTCTCAACAGTAATTACTGATGAGGAATATTCATTTAGGATCTCACCCATCTCTTGTGGATCCATACATAGATAGATAAATATGGAATTGAAAAGCTAGTCTCAATAATGGCGACCATAACAACTATCATCTATTGTTGTAAAAACCCATTGGTTCATGAATGTCCTTCAGGGAAGGAAATCTGCCATCTTTACCTGGTCTGGTTTACATGTGACTCCAGACCTACAGTAATGTGGTTGACTCTAAAATGACCTCGCAAGCTATTCAATTCAATGGTAATTATTGTTCGACAACAAATGCTGGTCTTTGTCAGCGACCCCTGTAGGAGGGAATGAACAAACTGAGTCTTCAAAGGCCGTGTAGAACTTCAACAAAAATGGCTATATTCAACATGCATGAGGGAGAGCACAACTCATGTCTGTAACTACAGCTTGCTTCCAAACTACTCTACTGAGCATTGGTTCTTACAGGTTCTTATACCCCTCTCCTTACATTACAAAGCATTACATTTATATCAGGGCATCATATTGTTACTTTGAATTGGTTACAGTTCTGTTTTTGATTACATTATACAGTTCCATTGTCTTGTGTGCTTTAGCTTTAATCATTTTCTGGACATCTCCTGTCTACCTGTTTACAATATCTAAGCATTATGTTTGTCAAACTGATTTCGATGGGGTGTTAATTGTCCCATCTCCCGGATACTTGATTAGTTTTACAGAGGCACAATGGTTCCTCTCGGCTTTTGGGAGCCTTGATAAGTAATATCAATTCTCTTATGGTTGTTGTAACCTTGGAACAATCCCACCTGGGGTGTGATTGTCCTAGTGCCATGTGAGATGTAGTTATTTGTAATTTGTCATGTGTCTGCTTGCAGTGAGTGTGGATACTACAGTGCTGTCTGTTTAACCCTTTCCATTCATTCCTCTCCTGCTGCAGCCCACACTCCCTGGGTTTGCCCTACTACAACCTCCACATCCCATGAAAGAATAAAGAAAAAAACACCATAGAATATTACAGCACAGAGAGAATGCATTGTACCTGTACCAGACTTTTAGAGGACCTATCCAATTAGTCCCATTCCTCTGCTATTTTTGTATAACTTTTTAAATTGCGAATGTCAAATATTCATCTAATTTCCTTGAGAAAGTTGTGACTGATTCTACTCCCCTTTTAGGCATTGCTTTCTCTTAATAAAGTTTGCTGCAAAAAAATTCTGTTACAACTTATTATTGCTTTAGAAGAATTAAAACCTTGAGTTGACAACTTTGAATGTTACTGCGGGAATCTGAAAGTGGCAGTCCCCAAACTTCATTAGTGTCAGATTTTTCAAAAGGGTCTTTAGCAGTGGCGATAACCATAACTCATATATTCAAAGTATGTTTTAGGTATCGCACCAGAATACCTAAAGATGGGCTCCAAGGATTTGATAGTTTGACCAACATCTGCACAGACTATCAAACTACTAAATTAGTAAAAATCGTGCCTGTTTCTCACACAGTACATACTAATTTTCATCACTAGTATGTATAATAAAACCTAAGCTCACGATGCACAGACAAAATAATGGATCTGTTTATCAGTTTTTAAAATTTCTTTAAAGTTAAATCTTTATTTGGTATTTGATATTTTTCCATTGTTTGTGCGTGCAGTAAATCATCTGATTAGCATAGATGTCAGATCCATGTAATGCCATTAGAAATGAGATAAGATTGTGCATGTTTAATTATTGAGTCCTAGTTTGGAGAAAATTTCTGAGTTTGAAACAAGAAATTCAAGATGGCGCTGGAACGTGGTGACTTCTTGCGAGCTGTCCCCGGCATTCCCTCTAACTCTATCTTTCACTCTCGTTCTATGCTTTTAAAAATCTATTCTAACTATTATAAACTCTCTAACAATGCTCTATTTCAAACTGTTATGGATCTGACATCTATGCTAATCAGATGATTTACTGCACCACAAACAGTGGAAAAATATCAAATACCAAATAAAGATTTAACTTTAAAGAAATTTTAAAAACTGATAAATAGATCCATTATTTTGTCTGTGCATCGTCAGCTTAGGTTTTATTATACATACCAGTGATGAAAATTAGTATGTATTGTGTGAGAAACAGTACATACAGTGACTGTAACACTACATTCTGCGCCCTCTCCTTTCCTTCTCCCCTATGTATTCTATGAACGGTATGCTTTGTCTGCATAGCGTGCAAGGAACAATATTTTTGACTGTATACCAATACATGTGGTAATTATAAATCAAATCAAATCAAAGAAAACAAAATTACATACATGAGAATATTGGAGAAACTCCTCCGAAAAAGTTGTTCTTCCTAAAATTGTTAACATATCAATATTCACTGATATCTAATTGAAATTAACTCTTCCAATTTTGATATTACTGAAAAAAGAGACATGCTGGTGAAGCTTTATCTCTTCTACTCATCAGGACAGCTGCAAGGGTATCAAATTTCAAAGGGAGCAATGATTTACACTTCATGATTAAAGGGTACTGATTGGTTGCCAAGTTGACTCTGATTTTTTAAGGCATTGCCATGGAGAATGCATCAGGGAACTAATTTCTGAAATGATAATTCTTTGGCAACGAGTTTGATATTAGTAAAAATGCAACAACAACAGAACTTCGTAGGATAGCTCTTTGTTGAATATATCACAATCCTGTAGACTAGAAATTCACTCTCTAGTGCTCTTTCACCTGACAAAATATTTTTAAAAATTTAGGCACCATTTTCCACTAAATTATTATGTGGAAACAAATTAAATCTTTGAATTTTAAGAAATAAAAATTAGCTTTTACACAAATTCTATTTTCATTGTAATAGAATCAAAATCAATTGTGGAGGTAGAATTGGTCTTGTGTGCCAAACAATCAATAGCAAATTGACAGACTGTTTTACACACCTTCTGATTTTCCTTTTGAATGAAGTCAAGAGAAAAAGAAAATCAAGCGAGGTGTGAAAGAGGTTGTCAATTTACTATTGCCCTTTTTGCAATATCCCGGAAGACTAATTTCACCTCCACATGTCTCTTTATTCAATACTGTCAGTTTTGTCACACTTTCTGAATTCAGATTAATTGACAGGAATATGAGCGCTTTGCAGACTGAATCTTATGCTGACAATAATGAATATTAACTTCCCTATTAACATGAAACCCTTTTCCTTTGGTTTTCAATGGCAGCCTCTAGGTTAGTTGCTATGCACGGATAATAGACACCATGTGGCTCTTTCCTGAAGAAATCTGAATTCCTGTGTCAAAAGTAGAATCATTTGACTTTCCAAAACACTTTACAAGGATGAGAGAACCAAAGGAATCTAGCTGCAGAATCCCAAAGATAAGTCATTGCGAAGGTTGCAGAGTGATTTTTGAAAGAATCAGAATGAATGAATTGAATGCAAGAAGTTGGAAAACTGGGGTGTGGGTTGGGGGGGGGGGGGTGGGGGTGAGGCAGGGGGTGGGGGGGGGGATGGTGGGAGCTCATGTTAGAATCTAAAACACTGCTGCTTCATTGTCTGTTACTGGTGAAACATGAAGAGTGAACTGAAATCTTGCAGTGCCATAGGAATCATTTGAATATAATTTGTTGGACCACCATTGACTCTTTAAAAATAACAAAACAAACATCAACTGTAAGGAATGTCACCAGTGGCACACATTTATCAAGTGTCTACAATCAACATTAAAATTATAAGCAGCATAAATCCCATGTGTCACAAACTATTGGGAGTTCTTGGGCAGCAGATTATAAAAGCTATTTGATTTTTTACCATTGAGTTAATTTACTGCAGAGGCATTGGAAATTGCTATACATAGTATCCAAGTATCTTATCTCACAGATTCCCAAACCGCAGCTACCCAATTGCCTTTGCTGGTATTTTACTGGGCAATTGATGGTTGGCTGGCACACCCATAGGTTAGTTGGGACCCTTAAGTGCTACATTGTCACCAGTGGGGGTGTGGTAAACCACTGTTAGCTTATTACCTGCACATGTGACATGCCTGGACACATCCCTGCCCGCCCTACCCAAGACTCCTCCGCCCCCCCTGGTCCAGGTATAAAGACGACTGCTCCCCACCCCCCTGCCTCAGTCTGGACCAGTTCATTGGCATGGGTGTACTCCAAGTCTTTTGCTAATAAAAGCCTATTTGTTCTTGCATACAAACTAGTCTTTGCTCGATTGATGATGCATCAGGGGGGCACTTAACCACCTGGGGAGACCACCCATTTAAGGTTGGTGGCTTCCCTGCAGGGTAGTGGGAGGGGTCACCCTCCTGATCAGGCACCCCACCCTCATCCTCAGGAGTAACCACCTCACTTCGCAGGATTTGCCTGTTTGGTTCCAGTAATCCCATGGCCTGACTTATGTACACTCCAGACCTTCTATGGGATTGCTGGTCTGGGACTGGCTGCAGTCCCAAAAGTGGCCATCACTCCCAGTGGCATTGCTTGGACTAAAGAGCTATTGACTCTCTGATTGCCTGGCAGATCTTGAGTGGCCTCAGAGGGGCAGAAGCCACGACCACGGGTAACGAGCTGCCTGAACCACACAATAGTTATGGCTTACAGAGCCAGTGGTGGCAGGCTTGCTCCTGACTTTTCAGCCATTGTGTGTCCCTCCATGTTAAACCTCAGTCTTGTGGTCTGATTTCTTCCTTGATGATTTGTCAAGAAAAAGTTAATTGGCTCACCCAGCAGCCTGAGGGTTATGTTATTGGTGGTTAGTAAATTCAATTAGTTCTGATCTAAACTGCTTATTGTAAGATGGTTCAATAAGCCAAGTCAGGTGTCATTCATCCCTTGACGCACGTTGGAACATAAAATGTCAGATAACTCTTTAGTAACAGGTTAAAACAAGGAATTGATGACGTTCCATGGACAATTGCACTGCATTGGAAAATATCCGACAAAGTGATTTAAATCATAAACTTCAGATAGTTCTCAGTTTTACACCAATAGTCAATCTGAAAGAGTTAGAAAGAATAAAACTACTTCTAACTTCAGCATAATTACTTTAAACACCCAGACTACGCCCCACATAGGATCCAACACCCCCTCACTCCTGTCGCCCCATTCCCCCATCCCCCAACACGGCGGCACGGTAGCACAGTGGTTAGCACTGCTGCTTCACAGCTCCAGGGTCCCGGGTTCGATTCCCGGCTCGGGTCACTGTCTGTGTGGAGTTTGCACATTCTCCTCGTGTCTGCGTGGGTTTCCTCCGGGTGCTCCGGTTTCCTCCCACAGTCCAAAGATGTGCGGGTTAGGTTGATTGGCCAGGTTAAAAAATTGCCCCTCAGAGTCCTGGGATGTGTAGGTTAGAGGGATTAGCGGGTAAAATATGTGGGGGTAGGGCCTGGGTGGGATTGTGGTCGGTGCAGACTCGATGGGCCGAATGGCCTCCTTCTGCACTGTAGGGTTTCTATGATTTCTATGAACAGGCCTTTGCCCCCTGCAACCTGGACCCCTCAAATTCCATGCACTTACCTGGACATGTACCCTCTCCCTGGCCTGCCAGGTTCACTGGGTGGTTTAAACCCACCTGCTTTCCAGTGTAGTAAAAGAGGATGTGTGCCCTCCCTGAGTTCACTGGTGTTGCCCTGCGCTGGGGCCTATGGGGTTTGTTTCTCTGCAGGCTTCAAGCAGCTCCAGCCAGCCAAGGTTTGAATGAAGTTTTCCGGCGCAGGGAAGTGCTCTTTAAACTCTTGTAATTCCAGCGGGCCAACACTTTACGCTGCTGGGTGGAAATTATGGCCTATTAAGTTGAATATTCTGCAGGATACAGAAATTATATGGTGTTGTACTTTTGACACCACTCAGAGGTTCTTTAAATGATAAAGCGAATGTCTAATATCTTTCCAGTAATTGTGCTGTGAAGTGATCTTGCTTTTACAGACTTCTTCATTCTTTACTTCTTTGTTTATTTCGGGATCCATTGTAAATTTGCATTTTCTGATTTTCAAAGTCCCCCCCATTTACACCATTGAGGTTTATAGCGGATCGCCAGCTATATCATGCAAATAGTGCCAACTATTTGTTATTATCATTGAAATCAATTACAATGGTGCCACTTATAATGTATTAAACACTGAATTTTTTGGCATACTTTGTTCTTTTAATAGATTTTCTTACTTTAATAACTAGTGCTTTTTATCTCTCATCCATGTCTCATCTTTCAGCAGCTTGAGAGTTTGTTTTTCTTTCTTGAGGTGCCACTGTGGTGCTGTCCCATTCAGTTGGATAAAAGGTCAGTGCTGTGTGGTCTCACAAAGTCATATGGCTGCCTCCTGTCTTCCTGCTATTTGGTTGACTGTCCACCATCTATAACTTGCAAACCTTTCATTAACAGCAACATAACCATTTTATATGATGGGGACTGAGGATCACGTTCAGAGGAAGATCGTAAAGGATTTTTGTTTCAGAGATACCTCAGCAAACAATAACATTGATGTTCAACATTTTTGTCTACCTTTTTATTTTGGAAATGGAGCAGGTTAAAATGAGCAGACGCTTGAGTGACATGCTGTAACGTTCTCTTGAATGACAGTGAATTCAATTGAGCATTTCCCAAAGGATCATTACATGTCTGTATACTGCCTGTCACTTGAAAGGGCACTTGGTAGCTCGCTGCTTCGGTGGGCAAACTACAATTGGGTAAAATGGTTTCTGTCTTGCTTGACTGTAATGCAAACTGTGACAATAAAGCTGACCACTGATATAACAAGTCATCTAGTACAATTCCATGTGACAGCCAGTGCAATGAGACAAGTCCAAAGGAAAAGTACATCCTGCAGATTTGCTGCAACATCTTGATTGCCATATGGGAAATTATTAATAGTACTGCTGGTGAATTTTCCTTATTCCTGCCTTTTATTCTTAATAACTGCTGGCGAGATGCAATTATGGGACAGATATTTTCTGTATCGTTGCCCTTTTCGACATTGATCTTCTTGATATGAATAATCTGTATAGCCCTGTTATGCCTCTATTGTACTAACTAAACATAGCAGGAATTACAAAACACATTATACATATATAGCTTATCTAGTTTGTTAAATTAATAAATGAATATAAGTTACAAATTAATAAATGAATGTAAGTTACAAATTGCTCCAGGTTTGACACATCTCTTTAGCTTAAAGATAAAGCTGCAATACTCATCAACCAATCACCAAACTGCTATGTTGTAACATGACTCCTTGAAGTATTTTGTTGATTTCTGGTCTGTCTGTGTTCCCCCCAATGTTTTGATCCTTGCTTCAACTGCACTGTCTTTGGCCCTCTGAATTTACGAGAATTTAAAGCACATTCATCTGCTTTGGAGCACTTCACTGTAACCTCCATTGGCTGGAGCTGCTTGGAAAAGTCCCCACAGGCCACAGCACGATGCAACTCCCGTGAAATAAGGGAGGCCACATGCACCCATTTATTTTTACAGCACTGGCTGTCGTAAAGCAGGTACATGTAAAGTACCCAATGAAACTGGTAGGCCAGGGAGAAGGCAAGTGTCCAGGTAAATGCATGGAATTTGGCTGGTTGAGTCCGGAAATGGGAGTCCAGTGAGGGTAGGGTTCCGGAACGATGCCCGGGGGGGAAGATGTTAGTTCCACTCCAGGGAAGTTGGGGTCTGGGCCTGCTCCAGGGGGTGAAGGACTAGTTCCTGTTCCAGGGGGCCTGGTCTGCTCTGGGAGGAGGGGAGGTCATGGTTTGGGTTGGGGGAGGATGAGATTTATAGTCAGGCTGCAAGTTGGAGTGAGACGTGGGAAGTCTTGTGT
The DNA here is from genome assembly GCF_964213995.1 of Mustelus asterias. Lineage (NCBI taxonomy): Eukaryota > Metazoa > Chordata > Chondrichthyes > Carcharhiniformes > Triakidae > Mustelus > Mustelus asterias. Next base: position 47,760,943 of record NC_135814.1, read on the forward strand.
GGCTCGGGGTCACAGGAGGAACCGGAGTGTTTGTGGGAGGTGATGGGGGGGCCCATGCAGTAGCCCATGGGGGGCTCAGTCTGGATGTTTAAAATAGTTACACTGAAGTTTGATTTCTTCTAATTCTTTCGGAGTAACTGTTAGTGTGACACCGACAGAACCATCCAAAGTTAGTGATTTAAATCGCATTGTCAGATGGTTCCCAGCCCAGCGCAATTGTCCAGGGGAAATTTGCGTTACTAGACAATTTTTGCATAAAGCCTTACCTGGAAACTTCCAAGAGGAATTCCCCAGCACATCTTTGGGATATCCCCCAAATCCATCACTGGGAACATCATGCTGCATTTTTGGAACTGCAAGTTGTTTTATTTTTTCACCTTTGGATCCATATGTATAAAATCACCAACACTCTACAGTTCATGTCCTTAGTTCAGTATATTTATTAGTGTTTCAAGTAGGCTTACATTAACACTGCAATGAAGTTACTGTGAAAATCTCCTGGTCGCCACACTCCGGCACCTGTTCTAGTACCCTGCAGGAGAACTTAACATGGCCAATGCACTTAACCAGCATGTTTTTTGGACTGTGGGAGGAAACCAGAGCACCCGGAGGAAACCCACACAGACACAGGGAGAACATGCAAACTCCGCACAGACCAATGACCCAAGCCAGGAATCGAACCCTGGTCCCTGGCACTGTGAGGCAGCAGTGCTAACCACTGTGTCACCGTGCCAGTGGTGAAACAATGAGGATAGACAAATTATTTAGAGGGAAATAATATTCTCTGTTAGTTTTGGAAATTGATTGTGAACTCAAACAATATTACTCTTAAATTCATACAACATTTGTCCTAAGTCTACAAATTAACAGTAGTCACTAATTGGAAATTATTCGCATTTACCTTCAACTGTGGATGCCAGGATGGAAGATGAATGTCTTGGACTTCACCTTCAGGGCTAAGCAGTGCCCCAGTCTCTCCGATTATACCACTGCCTTCTAAATGCTGAGTTATTTACAAAGGGACCAATTGTTTTGGTGAGGACTCTCTCTTATTTTTTAGGCTATCACAATTGAGGTTTCCTGTAACAGTGCATGTTGTTATTTGAATAATTGATTGCATCTTTTTTTCAATGCTACCATGTATTTCATTATGAAGTCCAGATCAATCTAACCCAAATTTGAAAAAATATCCAAATTAATCAGAACGGATGTGGCCTGATGACATTGAATTTCAGCTTAATGACTTTTTTGTATTTTTGCCAGAAGTATTAGATTTGCTGGGGCACTTATTGTACAGTATATCATAACACTGTTATTGCAGAGCACCATTTTACATGTCCTTGGTTTTTCACTCATACAGTTAGTATTTAATTACATAAATCATGTTTGAAATCCCAATTTCACTCAGTATAATTAGCGGTGTTGTACCGTATCAATGTGTTTGTTATATAAAGGAAGGCTTGTCCATATTTCCATTCCAGTTTAACCTTTTTGGAACAAACCGTTTATCTAATTTAGTTCTTGTGTTTCTTTACATAGTATTAAAGTATATCCTTCGGCAACCCAATGTCCCACTTTATCATAATCAGTGTTAACACAGGGATTAAGTAACTGTTTATCAGCATATGGTAATTTAAAAAACTTCCAAACACAGTGACCTTAATCCTCCGCTCTTGGACACCCTCCTACCGCTGCCAAGGAGAATGGAGAATTTGACACTGCAACGGGACCGAAGAATCCCAGTCGCGGGCGAAGTTGGTGAATTCCAGACTCTGTTAATCGAGCATAATTGTTAGTTTAACTAGCTTGATTCATTCCTCAGACATTTTGAACTAGTGGGAAAACATATTTTATCCAGGCAAAATTTGGGATTTTTCTTCATTCTGCTCCTGGAAGTCAAGTAAATAACAATTGATACATGGAAATATTTATGTACAAATACATAAATGTTAAACTCCATATGACCTACTTATCAAAATAACTACTGAATAATTGTGCATTTGAAATTTATTTATGAAGCAATAAAATGTGACTATCATTGGATTTATATTGAAATCCAAATAATATTGAAGACTTACAAGTCGAAGGAAATACTGTAATTCTCTTCTTACTTCTGTAGTTACCTCTGGAGTTTTCCCAGGGATGTATTTGTGGTCCCCTCCTAGTTCTTATTTACGTGCTGACCCCCAGAAACATCATCTGAAGATAACATTCATTTCCACAAGAATGTTGATGACATGCAGCTCTTCCTCATTGCAACCTCTCTCGACTTCTCCACTCTTTCAAAATGGTCAGCCTGCTTGTTTGGCATCCAGCACTGGGTGAACATAAATTTCCTCCAGCTAAACATTGGGAAGACTGAAGCATTGTCTACAGTCCTCACCAAAACAATTGGTTCCTTTGTAAATAACTCAGCATTTAGAAGGCAGTGGTATAATCGGACAAAGTCAGCATGGATTTATAAAAGGGAAATCATGTTTGACGAATCTATTGGAATGTTTTGAGGATGTAACTAGTAGAGTTGACCGAGGAGAGCCAATGGGTGTGGTTTATTCAGACTTTCAGAAGGCTTTTGACAAGGTCTCACATAACAGACTACAATGTAAAGTTAAAACACATGGGATTGCAGGTAATGTCTTGAGATGGATAGAAAGCTGGTTAGCAGATAGGAAGCAAAGAGTTGGCATAAATGGGTCTTTTTCTGATTAGCAGTAAGTGACTAGTGGGGTTCCGCAGGGATCTGTGCTAGGACCTCAACTGTTCACACTATATATTAATGATTTGGAAGAGGGAACTGAATGTATTCTATGAATCTATGAAGGCATAGATAGGGTGAACGGTGGGAAGCTTTTCCCCGGGTCGGTGGTGACGTTCACGAGGGGTCATAGGTTCAAGGTGAAGGGGGGGAAGTTTAACACAGATATCAGAAGGACATATTTTACACAGAGGGTCGTGGGGGCCTGAAATATGTTGCCGGGCAAGGTGGTGGAGGCGGACACACTGGGAACGTTTAAGACTTATCTAGACAGCTATATGAACGGAGTGGGAATGGAGGGATACAAAAGAGTGGTCTAGTTTGGACCAGGGAGCGGCACAGGCTAATTGTTCTTTGTTTCTCGTTTCAAGGCTTCATTCTATGATCATCTTGCTGGTGCCAGTACAGAGCGAGACTGCGGATAGTTGGGAACCTGTCTCGGGGGCAGGGAATTCAGATGGTGTTCGTAAAGCAGAAGTGGAAATGAATAGGGTTGGGAAGCATTTTCTGATCAGGGCCAGTGTGATCTCCTGGACTCGTTTCGATTGCCTCAGGGGGTCGGAGAGGAATTTCTCAGATTTTTTTTTCCCCATATTGGCCCTGGGGTTTTCACTCTGGGTTTGCGCCTCTCCCTGGAGATCACATGGTCTGGAATGGGGGGGTGGGGGTGAGTTAATAGGTTGTGATGAACAAAGCATCGTAGCTGTGAGGGACAGCTCGGTGGATAGGATATTAGGATGTAGATAGGCTGGAAAATTGGGCGGGGATCCTGGATTCAGGATTCAATCCTAGACCGGGGAGCAGCGCGGGCTTGGCGGGCCGAAGGGCCTGTTCCTGTGCTGTATTGTTCTTTGTTCTTTGTTCTTGTTCTTTGTATTATCTCCAAATTTGCAGATGATACAAAGTTAGGTGGGAGGATGAGTTGTGAGGAGGTAGCAGAGATGCTTCAACATGATTTGGTCAGGCTGAGTGTGTGGACATCTGCATGGCAGATGCAGTATAAAGTGAATAAATATGAGGTTATCCACTTTGGTAGAAATAATAGGAAGACAGATTGTTACTTAAATGGGTGTAAATTGAGGGAGATGGATACTCAGCAAGACCTTGGTGTCTTCGTGCATCAGTCGCTGAAAATAAGCACGCAGGTACAGCAGGCAGTAAAGAAGGCAAATGACATGTTGGCCTTCATAGCAAGATAATTTGAATATCGGGATAGGAATGTTTTGCTGCAATTGTATAGGGCGTTGGTGAGGTCACACCTGGAGTATTGTGTGCCGATATGTCAGATAGGATTATATTCACTGAGGTTTAGAAGAGTGAGAGGGGATCGCATAGAAACTTATAAAATTCTGACAGGGTTAGACAGAGCAGATTCAGAAAAAGTGTTCCCAATAGAGGGGGAGTCCAGATTTAGGGGTCTTAGTTTGAGTATAAGGGGTAAACCTTTTAGAACTGACACGGGGAGAAATTTCTTCACCCAGAGGGTGGTGAATATGTGGAATTCACTATCACAGAATGTATTTGAGGCAAAAATGTTGTCTGATTTCAAAAAGAAATTAGATATAGTTCTAAGGGTGAAAGAGATCAAGGGATATGGGGGGAATTGGGGATCAGGATATTGAATTTGATGATCAGCCATGATCAAAATGAATGGCGGAGCAAGCTCGAAGGGCCAAATAGCCTACTCCTGCTTCTAGTTTCTAGTTTCTATGTTCCCTAGCCACTGAAACCATTCCTCTCCCTGACAATTGCTTGATACTTGAACCAGGTTGTTCCTAACATTAATGACATATTTGACCCTGAGATGGATTTCCAACCACAAATTCATTTTAATTGCTAAGATCACCTATTCCTATAACATTGCATCATTACATTACCTCCACCTCAGATCACCTACTGTACTCCAATCTTGACTATCCCACATTTGACCCTCCATGGCCATGCAGATGTCCACACACTCAGCCTGGCCAAATCATGCCGAAGCCTCTCTGCATCCTCCTCACAACTCATCCTCCCACCCAACTTGTATCATCTTACTTACTTATCCTTTTAATCTCTTAAGGGATGTTAGGCTGCTTTTAGTTGCAGTTTCTGTAACTTGATTTTTTTTTACAGGGTGGGGTAGTTGGCCTCATGCCCAACCCTAACCTAGAGGACCAGTTTACTGTTCTTTGTTGGACCTTTGACCTGAGATCTGTCTGTCTTGGTTGGAACTACCAGGAGCCGAAGCACCCACCGGAATAGCTCTCAGGATTCCTAAGGCATTCAAGCCTCCCCACCATATCAAGGTGACAGCAAGGGGAGGCCATAAATTTAAGGCCATTCAAAACTCTGCAGCCCATGTTCAAAGTCACCCCCAATCTTGTTCAGTTGTCACCACCGTATTCAATTGATTGAATTTGGCTCCTGGTTAAGCAGCATCTTCATTTTAAAATTCTTATCCTTGTTTTCAAATTCCTCCATGGTCTCACTTTCTCATTTTTAATTTGCTCCAGCCTCAAAACCCTTAAAGATACCTGCCCTCTTCTAGTTTTAACCTAGTGAGCATCCCTGATTTTAATCTCCGGGAGAGCTTTCAGCTCTCTACTTAAACTCTGGAAACTCCTCTCTAAAACTCTCCCCCTCTCAACCTCTCTTTCTTCCTTGAGGCTCCTAAAATCTACCTCTTTGACAAAGCTTGAAGTTATGTAATTGAATATCTCCTTATCTGACTCACTGTCAAATTTTATTTGATAATGCTTCTGTGAAGCACCTTGGGTCATTTTGTTATGTTATATAAATTCAAGTTAGAATCATAGAATCATAGAATCCCTACAGTTCAGAAGGAGACCATTCAGCCCATCGGGTTTGCATCGACCACATTACCACCCAGGCCCCACTCCCGTAACCCTACGTATTTACCCTGCCAATCCCCCAACACTAGGGTCAATTTAGCATGGCCAATCAACCTAACCCACATACCCTTGGACTGTGGGAGGAAACCGGAGCACCCGGAGGAAACCCACGCAGGCACGGGGAGAATGTGCAGACTCTGCACAGACAGTGATCCAAACCAGGAATCAAACCCGGGTCTCTGGCACTGTGAGGCAGCAGTGCTAACCACTGTGCCACTGCGCCACCCATACCACTCTGCCACCGTGCCGCCCATAGTTGTCTAAAGAGAGAAACACATGCCAAAATATTGCTGGCATTACGCTGGCAGGATCTTATGGTCGCCCCTGATTGCGCACCCTCGTCACGGGTTTCCCAGCATCGAGGGGTGTGTTCAACGGGAAACCCCATTCATAAGATACCTACCACCACCAGCGGTACATTGTCTCCCACCACCGCAAACATGCAGCGGAGGGGGAAGAAAACCCCATTCACAGTAACTAGTGTTCCTCCCCAAAAACATTTCAACCCCTTGTTAATCAAGAATCTATCTAGCTCTGCCTGAAAATTATTCAGGGACTCAGCTTCCACTGCCTTTTGAGTCTATGGTGCCCACTACTATAGTTACATTTGCATTCCAGGTGAACAGGATATGCGCAGTAAGCAATGAAAGCCAGAAATGTTACATGTGGCACCCATGTCAGAAACTGGACCATTGGCTGGAATGGATCATGTGCAAGTTCTCTCAAAGGGCTGTTGGTGAACAGGTATGGGCCTATCATGTGTGAGATGCCTTATCTGTATGTGTGCTACAACATACAATCCCATCAGCATGTATCGGGTTTTAAGCGTCACATCAGTTCACTCTCAGCATTGTGGGCATAGTTTGATTATGGACAAGTTTATGGCATGGACTCCTCATTTATAGTCATTGGCATTCATATGAAGGGAGCAGGTTATGAATGACTTATTACCGTGTGTGTGAGCAATCGGATGAGGACAATAGCTTTGATAGTGAGGGTTTCAGCCAATAAATGTGCCTAAGTCTAACTCATTTGTATTTATTTTCTCACTTGTGGGGGAATGGACAGTTGCTTGAGCAATTGTGGAGCCAACATACAAGGTTCTTTAACAAAAAGAGAAAAATGCTGGAAAATCTCAGCAAATCTGACAGCAGCTGTAGAGAGAGAATAGAGCCAAAGTTTCGAGTCTAGATGACCCTTCGTCAGAGCCCAAGCGGAAATTCTGTCGGAGAGAAGAGCAGTTCTTCTTCAGGGAAGGCATTCCTAGAAGAGACATGGCAGTGAGTTAAACACTAAGATAAATGCAAAGTACTACTGATGAAGGGTCAATTAGACTCGAAACTTTGGCTCTATTCTCTCTCCACAGATGCTGTCAGACCTGCTGAGATTTTCCAACATTCTTCTGTTTTGTTTCAGATTCCAGCATCTACACTATTTTGCGTTTATACAATGTTCTATAGGTGGAAATATGTCACCAGGGACTAGGTGATGGCAATTGTGATATGGGAGGACCTTATGAGAATCTATTTTAGCACAAGGGCCTATCTGGAGATGATCCCATCATGCATGGTTTCAGCCCTCACTGCATGTCCATGCTTTCAGCTGTTCTGCACTTGCAACCTCCTTACCCTCAACTGTTCCAGAATCCTCCTCATCTTCTGCCTCCTCAGAGGTTGGAGCTCTGCCTATGGTGTCTTCACCATCGATTCAGATGCCCTTTCACTGCGCAATATTTTGCAACATGCCTCACATCACTACAATTCTTGACACCCTCGCTGGGGTATATTGCAGAGCTCCACCTGTGGGATTGAGGCAGCCTCAGCATATGTTTAAAATGTCAATGGCCTTCTTGATGGTATTTACGTTTACGTGGCTTCTTGTAGTTGAGCTGTGCCTCCATTTGTGGGTTCCTATTGGGGACATTGTACAAGTTCTTATAACCCTTCTCACCTGAGAAGCCAACCATGGATTTGCATTGGTGGCTGCAAAAGCTGAGTGAATTGGCACCTCATTTGACTGAAGGAGTTGCGGCAGCTGCCATGGAATGCCTTTGGCGAAGTAATTCATCCTGTAGAAATAGCCTTAAACTGTCATTCACTGCTCCAAAAGTGGCACAATATCAATTCTAACTGTCTTCCCTTAATCCTAGGAGTAGGAGGATGGGGCTGTTGATCTCACAGGGATTTTTTTTTTCCTGGACGGACTTGTGTACCCAGGTGCCAGGAAGAAATTTGTGCTGGAGAAGCCAGTTACGGTGAACATCCAGAGGCCAGAGGAAGGGCAAAGAGTCAGTTGGAACAGGCTGTTACCTGCACACCAGAAAGGAGGAAGAGGAGAAACTGCATAACCAGGCATTACCCCGTGGGAAGGGTGTACAGACCTAGGAGATATTTCAACACGACAGAGAACAAATGTCAAGGACGACTAAGATCAAGTGATGTGCTGGTGATAGACATATTGTAACATTGCCATGTTAGTTCTCACAACAGGATTGTGGAAGGGTCATGTGGGTAGAGGTGAAGGCAGATGGACACCCAATGTTGCAACCTCAGAAACAGTACTGTTTTCTCTGGGCGGCAGCAAAGGACTTGGACTCTCTGGTGGACCAATATGTACTGAAATCAATAGCTACCCACCCCTTTGGTCAGTTAAGAAACTTGATCAGTCCTGATGAACCACAGTGGACAACTAGGTTCTGAATAAAAATATTCCAGCTTGCAGGACTTTTATTAGGGTGTAACAGCTTCTGGGAATAGTTTGAGTGCAGTGTTGCTCCAAGGGTGACATGGCAAGTTGGCCCACGCCGCCTGGGTCCTAGGAAACAGGAAAGGGTTACTTGAATTATGAATAACAAATCTCTGGGCAACCTATTGGACCACCAAACACTTTGAGTTATTTACGGGCTTACACTTGGTGACCTTATCGACCTGTCACACAGTGACATAAATGTTACTGGATTGTAAGATGAAAAATGGAATAGTAAATAGCAGTCATATCATTCGCTGAATGCATCTCCCAGATTAACTTTTCTTTTAAGCAAGATGGCACCGGAGCGAGGTGACTTCTTACGAGCTGTGCCCAGCATACCGGAAAGTGGAGCAGAACCAAAGCTAGATCTGAATATGATCTACCAGGGAATGAACAGTGTGTGCTCAGTAGAAGGGGTGTGGGATATAGATATGGGATTCCGGACCAGGGAACAACTGACAGGTAGGGATCCCTATGTGGATGAGTCCAGCTCAGTGATAAACAGAAAACATAGGACAGGGTGTGGGGTTTATGACCCAAGGGCTGGCGTAGAGAAGGGCGTAAAACTCCCAACACTCCAAGGCTAAACTGGCACCTGTAACCTATATGTTGATGCACTCCAATGAATTCCCAACCTCTTACACCATATGTTCAGACTCAATGTTCGCCGGCAATTCCTGTACTGAATGTCTGGGGATATGGGCTAGGCAAGGATTCAGGTCCTCAGATATCAGTTGATAACAGCCTCGCTGCTGGAAACTTCTGGGTGGTACAGGCAATACCAAGGAGATTATTACATTCGGAAGGTGAAAGCACATTCAGAAGTAGAGCCCAAGTGGGAAGGCAACCAAAAGGCCGATGAATTGCCAAAATGGAAGCCAGAGAAGGAGCACTTTATGACCCGTGCAAATCTGGGCAAATCACAGCCATAAAGGGAAAGTAGGGTTTACAGGATTTCAATCTGCCACCAGGTCTAACATAGGTTTAAAGGCAAGATGTGATTTTAAAAGCAGTAATTAGGAAGGTGAGTCAATTGAGGGACCCTTTGGGACAGCAGATACAGTGTTTAAAGAGGGGATGCTGTTTCAGGAAGAAATATTCATGCAACTAGCTCATGAGATCCAGGAGCTGGAAATCCTCAGCCAGAAATGACCTGGAAGAATGTGGAGAAAGGGGGGGGGGGGTGGCTTTATTACAGGGAAGTATTTCTTTAGCTAGTCACGCTCTGTCTTGCGAAGTCTTTTATTCCTCTTATTTATTTGTCTTTTTTATTTCTTTCACAGAATGCGTGTGGCATTGGCTAGACCAGCATTTGTTGCCCATCCCCAACTGCCCTTGAGAAGGTGGTGGTGAGCTTCCTTCTTGAACCGTTGCAGTCCATGTGGTGTAGAGAAATCCACAGTGCTGTTAAGCCAGGAGTTCCAGAGGTCTTCTGGACTCACTTTGCTATTTAATGAACCCTAGTTCTGAAGAAGGGTTTCCTCTGGGCTTTTCCTTGTTCCACTTCCCCATCTCCTATAAGTTTCCAAGGTAGACACAGCCCTTCTCCTGTTTTACATCAAGACTCATGCTCCATTCAGCATTATGGAAATCCACTGGCCTGCAGACTTGTAAAGTGAATAGCGTCACTGAAAATTTGTGCACTTAAAATTTTGCATTGCTTATCTGGAGGGACCTCAACAAATATCAGATAACACCCACAACCAGAAAGTGAATATTAGGACAATTGCTCTGAAATGTACCTGCAGTGAAAAATCTCAGCATTTTAAAGACATATCTTTGCCTCGGGAAGTTGGAACACAAAAGGAACAAAATTGTGTTACCAATCGAGCCTCATTTTTTAAGGTGTCAATTAGTGTCACCTAATTTTCACAGTTTATTTCCTGATTTGTAAAGACTTCTGTCTTGATTATCACAATGTTTCTGTGATTGAGGTGACAGACTAGTTACTGGGGTATTAGTCACTCTCTATACAGCCGATTGGAGATATCATTGCAGCTAAAATATTAGTTGAGAAACACACCAGGTTGTTCCATTAACTGCTATAATCCTTCTTTCTTTTAAAATAACAGGGAAGCAATTGTGCTGAAACTGGAGGTGGATTGATAAACCTCTTGTGCAATGGACTAATTAATCCCAGTTGAATGGTGTTATATAATTATAGAATCTCTACAATGCAGAAGGAAGACATTTGGCCCATTGACTCTCCAGCAGAGCATCTTATCGAGGACCAGCACCCCGCCCCCCCCATCCTATTCCCGTAACCTCATGCATTTGCCCCACTAATCCCCATAACCTACACATCCTTGGACACAAAGGGGAAATTTACCATGGCCAATCCATCTAACCTGCACATCTTTGGACTGTAGGAGGAAACCGGAGCACCTGGAGGAAACCCACGCAGACACGGGAAGAATGTGCAAACTCCACACAGACAGTGACCCTGACACTGTAACGCAGCAATGCAGCAGTGCTGATCACTTGATGGTATTTACGTTTACATGGCTTCTTGTAGTTGAGCTGTGCCTCCATTTGTGGGTTCCTATTGGGGACATTATTCAAGTTCTTATAACCCTTCTCGCCTGAGAAGCCAACCATGGATTTGCATTGGTGGCTGCAAAAGCTGAGTGAATTGGCACCTCATTCATCTGAAGGAGTTGCGGCAGCTGCCACGGAATGCCTTTGGTGCGATAATTCATCCTGTAGAAATAGCCTTAAACTGTTATTCACTGCTCCAAACGTGGCACAATGTCAATTCCAACTCTTCCCTTAATCCTAGGAGTAGGAGGATGGGGCTGTTGATCTCACAGGGATTTTTTTTTTTCCTGGACGGACTTGTGTACCCAGGTGCCAGGAGGAAATTTGTGCTGGAGAAGCCCGTTACGGTGAACATCCAGAGGCCAGAGGAAGGGCAAAGGGTCAGTTGGAACAGGCTGTTAGCTGCACACCAGAAAGGAGGAGGAGGAGAAACAGCATTACCCTGTGGGGAGGGTGTACAGACCTAGGAGATATTTCAACATGACAGAGAACCAATGTCAAGGATGACTAAGATCAAGTGATGTGCCATCATCATGATGATGGAGAGAAAACCCTTGAATTAAACATGGAAATATTGGATTTTTAAAAAAAGTTGAGTTTTATATTTTTAAAAATGGATAGAGACCCCAAAGATGGCTGAGAATGTACCACTAACCACTGACAGGATTGGCTGTGGTGTCTTTCTGTAAGGAACAATGGAACCTTTTCCAATGGTTCCAGACATGGTAATTCTAAAAGAATCCAAAGACTGATTACCATCTCCAGTAGATAACGGAGCATAATGGCAATTTCATCCAAAGACGTGGGTAAAATTGCTGAGACCAACTAGTGAACTCCAGTTTGAATACACAGAGATGGAGGTTAAGAGCTGCCCAGGATCTGTCTGTCAGTCTGTGTGTGTGTGCTGTGAGAAAAGAAGCTGGAGGTTTGCCACACTAAAGCAATAACCAAGGCAGGCCCCTGCAAAAGTAGTTAGTTTTTTCAGGAACACCTAAACCTCTCCCTCTGACTGTGAAAGTTAATTGGCCAATAGAAGAATCAGGTGCAGGGAATAGAATTGAAACCTCTCTTGCAAACCACAGAGAATCTGAATCGAAGAATCACTCATGGAACCAATCAGTAAGGCTGCAACATGTCATCATCTACTCCTTGTAACTCAAGACTGTCCCGTACAACTTTTAAAAATTTATATCTACTTGCAATTGGACTCAAATTTTACTCCTAATCTGTGTGGATGTGATACGTGTTTTACAACTTCTCCTTTCTATTTTAGTTGTTAATAAACTTGCTATCTCTTAAGTCAAGAAAGACTGGTTAAATTGGTTCCTTTTTAAACAGAACTAGTGGATCTGGAAAAGGTAATAGAGCTACCCACCTCCGACTGGCCAGCAGAGCTTGGTGGATGAGACTTTGGCCCCTGGGGTTGATCCTGGGGAAAGACCTGCTGCTTGACTGTCAGGTGCTTGAATGGAACAAGATGTGGTGGACCTTTCTGAAAAGAGGCAACTTCAGGCTCCTGCAGGCCCGTCAGCTGACGGCCAATACCCTGGTCGCCTCCACAAGATTCTGTCTGTAGTTTGCATTGATTATAATTTATGCTTATTTTAAAATACTTCCTCATTCAGTATTACCCTGCTTCTCTGGATTACTAGCTCAGCAACAATTCCACTCTGCCACCACCTCCCCATCTACATGGTGACATTTCACCACTTGCTCCTTTTCCATGTCGAGGTTCATTGCCAAGGGTGCTTCACACAAACCACAAACTAAGCTCCGTTTCTGCTTTTTTTTCTTTTCTGGTAGAACAACGTATGAAGCATGTTGCAGAGAATGTGCATTTAAACAAACCAGTCAATCACAGAGCATCTGATACTCGACCACACAAAGCTGGCATCAGCACCTACAATACAAATTAAAATCTTCCCCCAAATCTCTTGGAATGTCTCAACAAGTATTCTACCGAGAGGCAGAGGTATGAATGTTTCAGAAGCCACCCACCGATGTGTGAAAGAAAGAACTGTTCTCTGATATTCCTCACTTTGGACACAGATTTTAAAATTGTCTTTCACAGGGAGCAAGTGATGCCTCAGGTGATGTTTGTTAACATCACCTTACATTCAAAATGCTGTCTTGTAAATCTGTGAGGATTTTGGTTTGAATTGTAATTAGATACAGTCTGTTTAAGCAAATTTAAAGAATATATGGAGTCATTTCTTATCCCTTGGAGCTATGTTCTTCAAAGCAATCCAGAAAAAAAATATTAAAACATTTATCTGTGGGAAATATTGGAGAATAGGAAAACAAATTTATTTATGATAAGATAGCCTCGACTGTGATCGATTTTTTCTATAATGACCACCAGCAGTTCATTGGGTTATTAGACAACTTAGGTTGTATTTTTGTCTGGCAATTACACTTTGGTAAACATTGAGATTAGTATGCAGCTCAGTCATCTTGGTATTATCATCATTGTCTACCAGTGAAAAATAAATTTGTCAATTCACCTTCGGCAGAACTACTTCTTTCAAACCATAAATGTACATTGATGAGTCCAGAGGTAGCATTCATTTGCAAAATAATCATCGTCGTAAATATTGTCATGTGAAAATAACACTGGATGCCTGTTGTTTATTTGTGTGATTATATATAAATCATTAAGATGTGATATCATATAATATTTTATGATACAATATAATATGAAATATGGAGCGCCAAAGCAATGAAGGTTCCATTGCCGCAGTGGTTTCTGGGTCACCAGTCTGCTTGGGCTGGAAGCGGGAATGATGCCACAATATTACCAAGACAAGGCAAGTAAGAGCCGGCAGACAGGGGAGACGGCAAATTAATGACTGTCTGCAGGCCTCATATGTTGCCAGCCCATTCAGATGGCTTGCAAGTCTGGAACCAGGGCAGTGCCTGAAAATGGAGAAGTTCAGATGAGTGAGAATGTTATGAATCTTTTAAATGGGCCACACAGATAAGCCCTGGAGAACAGTGGGCAAAGCTCTCCAATGGCTGCTCCAGCACTGTTGCTGCTGTTGGCCTCCTCCCTGTGCCCTGTGCCCAAGAACCTCTAGCTCTGATGGCCTCCACTCCAGGAAGCCACTGAAGGCCACCTCCGTGTGATTAGTGGCATCCCCACATAACAGGAGTCCCCTCAGCCACTGACAAAATGCTGGCAGCCTGGGAAAATTGTGGTTAATTGGGCCTTTACGTATGCAAATTGACTGCGACTCCCAGGCATTTTTATCCGCATTCCTGCCTACGATCCTGCCACCTGGGGCAGTAACATTCCACCCGTGATATCTGCCAGCTCCAAGATTATAGAATGAAGCACTTTGAATTACCAAGAGTGAGGCCTTTCTTCCTTGTTAAACTAATGGTATTGTTGGCGAATAATGACAAGGAAACCTTGTGCAATATGAAAACTTGCCAGTCCATGAAAGAAAAAATTGTCTTGCATGAGGGGTTTCCTGGTGCACTCAGTTCATTGAGAAAACCGCCGGAGACATTGGTTGAGATTTACTGCAGCCTCTGAATTGGTGTTTGGAGATGGAACGATGTCAGGAGATTGGAGGCTTGGCTGAAAATTGGTGCTGGATTGTGATTTTCCCTAAACCGTGCCCTCTGACCTCCAGTGCTGATAGCTTTCTTGAGATGCTTGGTACAGGGACATGTGATTGTGTGAAGCTGGTATCTCCTAATATTTCAGTGCAGAGGATAACCTGCCAGAATTTATATTTTTACAGATGGGTGGGAGATGATAGGGCCACCTCTCAACTGACCAAAGACACTGGCTGGGATTATGCTGCAGGTGGAAATGGAATCGGGGCATAAAATTTTGCAGGAGCCATTGAAAGGGATTTATGATGGTGAGATTTCCTGTACTGAGTGTCCCAAGGCTCACCAATGGCTTGATGTGGTTCCTGCCCAGAAAGGTCAGAAACCTCATTTGAATTCATTATTATATCATTAGTGGGCAGTCCTGCTGCAACTTCCCCTGATGCTCAATAAACTACCATTGGCATTGTGACCTCATCCCGGTTTTACAACACTTTTTAAAACCTAACTTCCCAATGGAAGTTTGGACGTAAGCACAAGGTCAGCACTGGCCACCAAGCACTCCAAGGGGAGTGAGGGCACTGGGCAGATAGCCAGCTACAGTGCACTTTCTGCAGGGAGGGGGCTATTCATGGAGGGTTTCATGGGTCCGTGGGGGTGGGGGGAGGGGGGATTGTATCTTGGGTGGCCATAGAGGCCAGACACTGGGTTAGTGAAGGGTGGGGGAGACAGCCAGGCACGGGGCACAGTGGCTGATCAGGGAGGGGGGAGATCACAAAGCGTGGATGAGGGTGGGGGGCAGGGGGTGGGTGCTCGGTAGTGGCCTATCCCATAGCAGGGCGAATGGTTTTTCCCCTTAAGGGTGGAAGGAGTCAATGAGAAGGACGGCAAGCCTCTTCTGTAGCTCACCCACCCTGAGGTTGAAAATCAGGGGAAGGATGCTCCGAGGGTTGGCTGGGCAATGGGTCAGGGCAAGGAGTTGACTGCCTAATGTTCACTCTTTCTCTTACTTCTCAAACAGTGATTACAACGAGACAGAAATGAAGACAGTAGAACTGGCTGTGATCCCTCTCACTGTGAGGCAACAAAGATGATAAAGGCATCGATGTTCCGCTCGCCAGAGGCAGCAGCAGAACTCTGAGGAGGAAGGGGCTCCTCAGCCAGAGGTGGGGACCACCCAGAGCGGCTGCTCAGAGAAGCCATCTTCAGGCCAGTGTTTCCAAAAGGCGCCAAACTTTTTTCGAGCTCAGAGAGGACCAATGTCGCAGGAGACTCTGCATTTCAAGGTACATGGTGAGTTACCAATGTCAACTGCCCCAAGAGTTAGTGCCACATGGACATGGCAGGCACCCACTGCCTGTTGCCCCAAAAGGTGGCAGATACGCTGAACGTCTATGCAAGTGGCTCCTTTCAGGACTCCACTGGTAACCTTTGTGGCATCTCACAGATGTCCTTGCATATGCAAGGACACAGATGCACTGTTTGTGAAGACTCACAACTTCATAAATTTTGATGAGAGCAAACATTCAAGAAACATAAATGCGGACTGTAAAAGCTTCTATAATAAATGAAAAGAAAGAGATCAGTGAAGACGAATATAGGTTTCTTGCAGTCTGAAACTGGAGAATTTATAATAAAGAACATGGAAATGGCAGAGCAATTAAACAACTACTTTAGCTCTATCTTCATGGAGGAAGACACAAATAACTTGCCAGAAATGCTAAGGAATCAAGGGTCGAAAGAAAAGGGTAAACTTAAGGAAATTAGTGTTACTAAAAAAATAGTGCTGGAGAAATTGAGACTGAAAGCTGATAAACCTCCAGGGCCAGATGAACCACATCCTAGGGTACTAAAGGAGATAGCTATGGACATAGTGGATACCTTGGTTGTCAGCTTCCAAAATTCTGTCGATTCTGTAACTGTCCCGGCAACTTGGAGGGTGGCAAATGTGACCCCCGCTATTGAAAAAGGAAGAAGGCAGATAGCAAAGAATTAAAGAATGGTTAACCTAGCACCAGTGGGGAAAATGCTAGACTCTATTCTAAAGGATGTGATAACAGGACACTTAGAAAATATCAATGGATTTAGACAAAGTCAACAAAGGGAAATCATGTTTGACAAACCTATTGGAGTTTTTTGAGGATGTAACTAGTAGAATAGATAAGGGTGAACTAGTGGATGTGGTGTATTTTTTCTATTTGCAGAAAGCTTTTGATAAAGCCCCACATAAGAAGTTAGAGTGTAAAATTAAATCGCATAGAATTGGGGGTCATATATTGACATGGATTGAGAATTGGTTAGCAGGTAGGAAACAGAGAACAGGAATAAATGGTCTTTTTTGAATTGGCAGGCAGTGACTAGTGGAGTTCCACTAGTGCTAATGTAAGCCTTACATTGCAGTGCTAATGTAAGCCTTACTCGTGACTAATAAATAAACTTTACTTTACTTTTAATTGAACTGTATAAAATTCTGACAGGGCTCCACAAACTGGGTGCAGGGGTGTTGTTTCCTCTGGCTGGGGGTATCAAGAACAAGGGGTCACAGTCTCAGGATATGAACAAAGAACAAAGAACAATACAGCACAGGAACAGGCCCTTCGGCCCTCCAAGCCCGCGCCGCTCCCCGGTCCAGGATTGAATCCTGAATCCAGGATCCCCGCCCAATTTTCCAGCCTATCTACATACTAATATCCTATCCACCGAGCTGTCCCTCACAGCTACGATGCTTTGTTCATCACAACCTATTAACTATCCCCCACCCCCCCATTTCAGACCATGTGATCTCCAGGGAGAGGCGAAAACCCAGAGTGAAAACCCCAGGGCCAATATGGGGAAA
Organism: Mustelus asterias; assembly: GCF_964213995.1. NCBI lineage: Eukaryota > Metazoa > Chordata > Chondrichthyes > Carcharhiniformes > Triakidae > Mustelus > Mustelus asterias. The sequence continues at coordinate 47,778,275 of NC_135814.1, forward strand.
AAAAATCTGGGAAATTCCTCTCCGACCCCCTGAGGTGATCGAAACGAGTCCAGGAGATCACACTGGCCCTGATCAGAAAATGCTTCCCAACCCTAGTCATTTCCACTTCCACGAACACCATCTGAATTCCCTGCCCCCGAGACAGGTTCCCAACTATCCGCAGTCGCGCTCTGTACTGGCACCAGCAAGAAATGGGGTCGGACATTTAGGACTGAGATGAGGAGAAACTTCTTCACACAGAAAGTGGTGAACCTGGGGAATTCTCTGCCACAGAAGGTTGTGGAGGCCAAGTCACTGAATATGTTTAAGAAGGAAATAAAGAGATTTCTAGACTCTAGAGGTGTCAAAGGGTATGGGGAGTGCCCAGGAGTATCTTGTTGAAATAGAGGATCAGCCATGACCATATTAAGTGACAGAACAGGTTCAGAATAGTCTACTCCTGCTCCTATTCTCTATGATTCTAAATGTTTCAACATTTCAATAAAGCTCTTTAAAACCACAAGACCAATTACTTTACTACTTATTTCATTTAAATACTTTAAATTCATTTAAAGGATTTCCACGTTTACTTATATTAAATTAAAGATTATTTAAACTTATAAAAATAATTTAAAACATTTGAAATATTAAAAATGTTAGGAGAAAAGGCTTAAAAATTATAAATAAAGCACTCACCACAGGGCTGTTGGACTTTAAAGCACTCCTTCCACTATTTTGAAACATACAGTGGATATTAATATGTCAGTAACAAACATATTGGGCATGATCTTACCGGCTCACGGCGCCGGCCTATCTATGTGGCGAGCTGGGAAGATAGCTTGAGAGGCCAAAATTGCTACCTTCCCGGTCAATTTTTACTCGCCAGAAAGGTCGCGAAGCCTATTCACACAGGACTGTCAACATTTACATCTACTTACCAGGTTCGGCACAGCTGCTTTCACCATCCCCACTTGCTGGCGAGACATTACACCAGCGAGAATCACTACTGCTCTGCAGTAGCGGGGACCAGATGTCATGGCCACGCCAGGGGGATCGGAAGCCATTGAAGCCCCTAGGTGACATGGGGCATGGCACCTGATTGTGCAATTCTTCTGTCAGTCCTTTTAATGAAGCATTAATCATCTTAAACTAAAGGATTCAATTAAACAAATAAGAATGTTACATAAATCTAAACATAGGATAATTCCAAGGTCAAACTATCTTGGAGACTGGGTTGCTTGGGAGACACATACTGTTCTTTACCTCTGCAAATGATGTTTGAATCCAGCCCAGTCTGTGAGGGATGAAATTCTTATTCTGCACCATATATAGTTATAAGGAGATCTCAATGATTTTTTTATTAGTACCAAGATGCAATCAGTACAAAGGGCAAATGAACAGGGACTTAGCACTATTAAAATGAAAGGTTGGAGTAAGATCCGCAGGATTAACTGATTTAATAAAATGAGGAATGACATGCAGGCTGGGTTAAATTTCCTGATATTAGTGCATTGATATGTTTGTACAGATTTCAGCAGCGCATACCCATTTCATTGATCGGTGAATAAAATTTGGCAAAATGATTATGGTGCACTGCATTCTGTGAAAAGAGAAAACAAGGATCTTCTCATGTCAAACAGCAACACTTAAATACATAGCGAATATTCCAATAGCAAGGAAACCTTACTCAGAGAATAAAGAATCCCCGCAGTGCAAAAGGAGGCTATTCAGCCCAGCAAGCCTGCACCGACTCTCTGACAGAGCATCTTACCCAGGCCCTATCCCCATAACCACAGATATTTACCCTGTCACTTCCCCTAGCCTACACATCTTGGGACACTAAAGGGCAATTCAGCATAGTCAATCAACATAACCTGCAAATCGTTGGGCTGTGGGGGAAATCGGAGCACCTGGAGGAAACCCACACAGACACAGGGAGAACGTGCGAACTCAACACAGATAGTCACCCGAGGCCGGAATTGAACCTGGTCCCTGGCACTGTGAGGAAGTAGTGCTAACCACTGCCACCTTGCCATCCCTGTGGTAGAGAATCAAAGTAGCTATTTAATATGATGAATAAGTGTTGGCTGATGCCTAGTAAACATATTTATAGCACAATATGAGTTACAGACGCCTGAGTACAAAAGAATGGTCACTGCGTTGAGCAATTAATTATATATTTGAAGTACTTTTGTTTAGTTTGACACAATAAGATGACATATAGGTTGCCAGTTAGCCCAATTGACTCGATAGTTGGCCTGTCGTTCAGAATAACGCATGGATTTCAATCCTCATTCTGCCTGAGGTAACCTTGGAGACTGCCTCCTTTTCCTACCCCGTAGTAAAATTATTGCATACTATTATGGTGAAATTAAAGTGATGGGCACAAAATGGTTACCTGGCACACAAAATGGACCCTGGGAAGGGACATTAAGAGGCACAGACAGTTACACAGAGTTAAAACCTGCAGTATCTGAATTGCTGCAGGAAACTGGTCAGAGCTTGAGGCACTTTAGATAAGAGCAGACCCAGAACAATGAGTTTGATAATAAGGTCAGCCACTGATGGGGACATAAATGCATAAATGTAACAAGATCAGCCACTGAATGTATATATCGACATTGACAAAGGACATAACTGCATAAATGTATCCATTCTATGTACAATGATATGTTAACTGTCCTTGTCCGTACCTGTTTGCTTGTAACGATGTGTTAACTGTCGATGTCCGATTCTGTCTACTCAACTTTTAACGATGTGTTAACGGCTAATGTCCGTTCTGCCTATTGTCTAAAAGGTATAAAGATGGTCAACTACCATTGTGTAGTTGAGAAGGTAGCTGCCAAGTACTCGGAGTACCAGTGCTTTCTCCCAAAGCTTTGTCCGAAATAAAACCGTTTTGTTGAACCTCCAAGTCTGACTCCGAAGTGGTAAATTTCCCACAACACATACAAACATAAGAATTAAGAGCAGGAGTAGGCCACTCAGCCTCTCGATCCTGCTCCACCATTCAATAAGATCTGATTGTAACTTCCTGCCGTCTCCCAATAACCTTTCACTCCCTATGTTTATCAAAAATCTATCTACCTATGAATCACAAATATTCAAAGACTCCGCTTTCACTGCCTTTTGAGGAAGGGAGTTCCAAAGACTCACTACTCTCTGAGAGAAAAAAAATCACCTAATCCCTGTCTTGATTGACCCATTATGTTTAAATAGTAGCCCTTATCTTGAGATTCTCCCACAAGGGGAAACATCCTCTCCACATCTACCCTGTCAATACCCCTCAGGATCTTAAAGATTTCAGTCAAGTTGCCTCAAACTCTTCTAAACTCTTGTGGATACAAGTTTTGGTTGTCCAATCTTTCCTCAATAGACAACCCACCCATTCCTGGTATTGGTCTAATAAGTTTATTTGAACAACATCCTTCCTTAAATGTCGGAGACCAATAGTGTCCAAAATACTCCAGATGTGGTCTCACCAGTGTCCTGTACAACAGAAGCATAACCTTTGTACTTTTATATTCAATTCCCCTCGCAACAAATAGGAACATTCTACTTGCTTTCCTAATTATTTGTTGCACCTGTTCAGTAGCCTTTCATGATTAATGCAGCAGGACACCCAGATCTCTCGAAATCTCAGAGCTCTGCAATCTCTCACCATTTCGATAATATGCTTGTTTTTGATTCTTCTTGCCAAATAGACAGTTTCATATTCACTCACATTATGATATAATTGCCAGATCTTTGCCCACTTACTTAATCTATCAATGTCCTTTTGTAGCTTCCCATGTCCCCTTCACAGCTTGCTTTCTTACCTAGCATTGTGTCATCAGCAAATTAGCAACCATTTATTCAAGTCAGTCATATAAATTGTAAAAAGTAGAGGCACCAGCTTTCTGCTATTTAGGGTTGCCTACGCGATGAGATCATTAATTAATCCTGTCTCATTGCACAATACCAGGTCTAGTACAACCTGTTCTCTGGTTGGCTCCAGAATGCGCTGTTCTAAGAAACTATTCAGTCTATGTGTAGATTAAAATCCCCCTGATTATTGCCTTCCTTTCTGACAAGCCTCCATGATTTATTCTTTTATACTCTGTCCAACCATGCAGTTATAATTAATGGGGTGTACACCACTCCCACAAGTGACATCTTGCCTTTATCATTTCTCAGCTCTATCCAAATCATTTTGACCATCTGGTTTCCTGAATTTAAGTCATCCCTCTCTATTGTGTTAATACCATCAGTAATTAACAGAGCCATCCCTCCACCTTCTTCCTAGCTTCCTGTTCTTCCTAAATGTCATACACCTACCCTTCAATATGCAAGTCCCAATCTATGTCATCCTGCAGCCATGTCTCTGTAATGGCTATTAGATTGTACTTACTTGTGTCTATTCACGCTCTTAGTTTATCTGTTTTGTTATGAGTGCTATATACATTCAGATACAAAGCCTTTAGTTTCATCCTTTCATTATTTTTGTAATCTCGAGCCTATCTGCTGATGTATGCTTAATTTTGTGCTCTCTAAACATTCTTGTCACGGTCTGTTTATCATTTCCTGTTTTAATAGCTTTCTCTCTTGCCTTGTTTTTATTCTTTGATTTACCACATCTTCTCAAATTTGATCCCATAAGCCATGAGTTACCCAATAATTAAGGATGTTAACTGAAGAAGAATGTGACATTTAAAAGCCAGATCACTGATATTTTAGTTTTGTAGTGTTTGTTCATTTACCTAATTTATTCAAAGATATGAATTGTTCCCTCACCTTTAAAATAGCCCAATTTAAAGCTCAGAAATATGCTTTAATGATCTATCACAGTACTTATGTGATTGTCTTCATCTCAGTAACTCAGTGATACTGTAAATATACCAAACGTTATAAGATTATTTTAAATTTGTCCATCTGAGAAGGAACAGGAACTGTGTCCCTGTTACTGCAAGTGTGCAGCTTCAGCTGAAACTGTTATTGATAACATTAATTTACATTCTTGTTAATATTTACAGTGTGAAGAAAGACAGAAATGAATGTCCAAATTAGTTCTATTACAAGATGATAAATGAAAATGCCCAGAATTCCCAATTTTAATCATAAAAATAGCAAAATAAAATAATTTTCAAGTAAAGACATTGCAAGATGTCAATATATTTTTACTTTTCCTTCATTTCTAATGAAGAGCAAACAGTATTGTAACTAGGGGTGATATATATTGGTTGAAATTTTACCAGCCCTTGGTGATGAGGTGGGAGGTGGAAAGACTGGCAAAATGGTATGGAAAGGCACTGGGTGGTATGTGTGATATTTTACCATGCGTATCTCATCTTGGAGGCAGTGGAAAAATTGAGAGATCGACCAACTTGTCCAAACTTCAATTGAGAGGCTTAAGTGGCCAGATAAGGGCCTCTGTGGGTGCTTTGCCCACATTGGGTGGGGCGGCAGTGGTACAGTTTGTAGACCACCCAGTAAAACCTGGCAGCCTGGTGGGAAAGGGAGCTCCTTGTTGCCACTCCATGGACCACAAGAGAGCCACCCCCACATTGAAATGGCTGTCTTTGCTGCAAGGGTGTCATCTGCACAATGAAAAATATTACTATTAGCATTGAAATACCTACGGTGTTATTAAGGAAAAGATGGAAACAAACATTTTAGTGGGTGCTGTGCCAATGAGATTTATAGAAAGAGAATAGAGAATAGGAGCGGGAGTAGGCCATTCGGCCCTTTGAGCCTGTTTCACCATTCAATATGATCAGACTGATCCTCTATCTCAGTGCCATACTCCCACACTCTCCACATACCCCTTGACACCTTCTGAGTGTGGAAATCTATCTATTTCCTTCTTAAATATATTCAGTGATTTGGTCTCTACAGCCTCCTGTGGTATAGAATTCCACTGGTTCACCACCCTCTGAGTTTCTCCTCATCAAATTCCAAAATGGACTCACCTGTATCCTGAGACTGTGACTCCCTCCCTCCCCCCATCCCCCGCAAGCCAGAGGTAACAACATCTCTGTATCCCTGTATCCAGTCTGTCCAGTTCTGTCAAAAAAAATTATATTTCAACGAGAGCCCCTCCCATTTCCTAAACTTCAATGAATAAAGGCCATCCTGATCCAATCCCTCCTCAGACAACAATCCTGTCATTCCCAGGAATCAAAAACAGAAAATGCTGGAAAATCTCAGCAGGTCTGACAGCATCTATGGGGAGAGAATAGAACCAACGTTTCGAGCCTAGATGACCCTTCATCAGAGCAGAGCAGACTTGAAACTTTGGCTCAATTCTCTCCCCACAGATGCTGTCAGACCTGCTCAGATTTTCCAGCATTTTCTGTTTTTGTTTCAGATTCCAGCATCTGCAGTATTTTGCTTTTATTTCCAGAAATCAGTCTGGTGAACCTTCACTTGCCACTCTGTGGCAAGTATATCCTTTCTTAAATAAGGCGACCAATACTTCACACAATACTCCAGGTGTGGTCTCACCAAGGCCCTGTACAGCTGCAGTAAAACATTTTTGCTCCTGTAGTCCATTTGTCTTGTAATGAAGACCAATGTACCATTTGCCTTCCCAACTGTTTGCTGTACCAGCATGCTTAATCTCACTGACTGGTATACACCCAGGTCTCATCATATGTCAACGTTTCCCAATCTAATACTCTGCCATTCTATTTCTCCATAAAAATAGATAACTGGACATTTATCCAGATTATATTGCATCTGCCATGTATTTGATTAGCCCACTCACTCAACTTGTCTAAATCACCTTGTAACCTCTTAACATCCTCTTCACCGCTTACATTCCCATCAAGTTTTGATTCATCAGCAAACTTGGAAATATTACATTTGGTTCCCCCATCCAAATTATTGATTCTATTATCATGAATAGCTGTGGGCCTATTCACTGATCCCTGTGGGAACCCACAAATCACTGCCTGCCACTTTGATAAAGACCCATTTATTATTACTCTTTGTTTCCTACCTGCTAACCAATTCTCAATCCATGCCAATATATTACCCCAATCCTATGCGATTTAATTTTGCACGCTAACCTCTTATGTGGGACTTTATCAAAAGATTTCTGAAAATCCAAATACATCACATCCACTGATTTACCCTTATCTATTCTACTGGATACATTCAAAACATTTCATTAAGTTTGTCAAACATGATTTCCCTTTCATAAATCTATGTTGACTTTGTCTAATCCCATTGATATTTTCTAAGTGTCCTGTCATCACATCTTGTATAATAGACTCTAGCATTTTCCCTACATCTGATGTTAGACTAACCAGTCTGAAAATCTCTGGTTTTTCCCTCCCTCCTTTTTTAAATAGTGGGGTTACATTTGCCACTCTCCAACCTGCTGAGATTGTTCCAAAATCTACATGTGTTTACTAGTCTGGTTTTAGCCTGCAATTTTGGGGCTAATTGCTGATTACCATGACTTAAATACCCCTGGAGTTGACATAGCCTGTATGCTTACCATACAAATGCTGAATAGGGGCAATTTTCTGGTTTGGTCGTCTGCATCTGGGGGGGGGGGGGGGGGGGGGGGGGGGGTGGGGGGGAGAGGGAGGGGTCGGTGGTTCAGCCTGATTCCATAACGTCAGTCCCCTTGAAGAAGCAGACCTGCCCATTTTTGGGAAGGGGACTTGGAAATGCCTTGCACACAGGCAGGGTTGGGGACATCTCAACTGGAGGTATATGAGCACTCCAGTGTCTTTACAGATGCACAACACTTCCTGGTCCCAAATCACCGAAAGCTATCCTCCCCCATAATCTCTATGTGGTCATAAAACATGTCCTCCCATAGTGGCCATAAATGCTGCTGCTCTCTAACCCTTCCAGCTTTATTATTGTAGGCTCCCAGGAGCAAGGTCCACCACGCAAAGCAGTGGAAATAGAGAGGAATAAGATCCACCTCACACATCCAATATCACTCCCCACCAATCTCAGAGGAGGGGGTAAGCATGGTTCAGAAGAAGGCTGGTGTGTTTGACAAACCAAATGCTTGGTACAATGGACACCCTCCCTGGAAGCAATGATTTAGAGCAGTGGTTCCCAAAGGGTGCGGTGCGCCACACTGGTGCGGCGAGAGAGGATGGCAAGTGTGGCGGGAAGATTCAAAGACAATCAAAGAAACATGGATAGATATTTTTCCAAAGTGAGAGCAAGAGCATCAAGTGATGCATTGTTTTATACTTTCTGGATGTCCCATGATCATATTATAAAGTAGCTGTGTTCTATGTTATCAATCAAGCACTGCTCGGAGTTGGGTTTTTTTGTTTTTGAATGTATTTCTTATCAATAAAAAATTTGGTGTGACGCGAGCAAATTTTTATTCCGCAAGTGCGGCCCAGTGAAAAAAGTTTGGGAACCACTGATTTAGAGTGTGGAGGTGTCTGTCTTCAGCTTGACCCTTGACTTGCTATTGAGCCTGGAACCAGTGACCTGTGGAGCCCAAGATCATGCGGTGTTGGCTAACTGAGGTTGTAGCTTCCTCAGTGATTGCACCATGCATGGAGTGGCAAACAGCTTGCATTGCACTTTTGGCATCTTCCATGCAATGGCAAAATGCTTCAATAGAAGCTCGGGTGACTGTCATGGTGGCTTTTGGCTCCTCAGTTGAAAAGAGCTGCCTAGAATCTGTCCTGCAGCAGATCTCCAAAGACATCCCAAGGTAACGGTGTGAGAATCCTGGAGCAGCAACATACTGGTATCACGCCGGATGCAGCAAACCCGTACCCTCCCTCATGACTCAGCTACTGCCCTTGCCAATGAGTATCAGCCAGCACAAGCCTATGGCTCACTCTGAGATGGGGAGATCATGGCCCACAACATCTCAAGGGCTTTGCGGGAAGATTTCTGAATTGCTCTCCTCAGATTTTCAGAAGCTGTTTCACCTGACCTGCTGCTGCCATTCGGGTTGCACCTCAGTGAAGAGGAGACATAGGATAGCCACAGGATAAGCGCAAGAGCTATTGGTTTAATTTATAAGTGTTGTTGGTTATGTGATGTTTTTATTGTGGATGCGGCAGATTAGGAGTGAACATGGTAATTCGGTGGAGGTGGAATTGATTTTCTTTATGGTGTTCTTCAGTGGGAAGGGGTTGAAAGACTTGAGTATAGATTTTGGACTTCTTGATGGATCCCCATGGAAAGTCAAACAGTGCTCCAAAATCTGATGGTGAAGAAGGTCTCTCAAAGTGACTTTCAGTTAAATAGCAGTGACCATCCCTCCCACATGTGGGTCATCTACCTGGAACCCTCTCCTGTTCATCCTGGATCCCCCTCATCCTGTCCTCCTCCTCCTCTTCCTCCCTCAGCCTCCTCCTTGCCTCCCTCTTCTTCTTCTCATGGCTGCTAAGCTTCATCCTTTGATTTAATTGCTGGTGGAAAGGGATGGTCTCTGGTCGTCACCAGGTTGTAGAGCACGAAGCAAATTACAGCTATGGAACTCTCCTGCCCCTCCTCACCAGCTCTCCTCCCCCTAGCCTCATTTTCTACATCCCATTTTCTCCTCCAAACCAAGAGGGACCCCTAGCAAGATCTCCTTATCTAGTCACTCACTCCCTTCCTCCTGTTGAATGCCATTAGGTCTCCCATAAGGTACAACAGCACAGCACTAACTCTAGTTAGATGAAGTCTTCAGAGAATTTGTGAGATAAATCTGGATCGAGCATTGAGGAAACCTTTGCAAAGTTCTTTCACAAAAGCTCCCACTGAGTATCAGAGATCTTCTTTGGTTATCCTCCAGCAGTGAGTGAACATTGAAAAGTGAACCTGGGTTTCAGTAGTGCTTGCAGTCCTTTTCAGGAACTGTTTTATTCCTGTTTAGCTCATCACTGTCGGATAAAGCTGGTAATTGAAGCATCAGCCAGCAAAACGATGGGCAGGCTCATTAATGAGCATCAGGTACCAAATTAATTGGTTCTCGGAGTCTTAGTCATCTTTGGCACAGTCATTCCCAGCACTCGTTTTAACTCCTTTACCAAGATGACAGCTTGCGCCAAAGGTGAGATAACCAGGCATTGCAGCTCAGGGACCCCAGCTTGGCCACCTCGGAGACTCTACCATGAGTACTCAGGGAAATTAGCCCCTGTAGATTTTTAAAACTCAGCCTTTTCATCACAGCAGGTGTGAATGTTGCAATTTTGCCACAATGAAGTGCATACTTTAGTTGTGAGAGTAGCTATTACGAACTGGTACAGGGTTCATTACTGTAAGTTTATAATAAATGTTTTCCACCTTTATGGGGGCAGGGAGGGATGTTGAGGGGAGGGGTAAGAGGGATGAATAGGGAGCCTGTACTATGTTCTCAATGCTTTGTCAACACTTTGTGACTAAACCTATGGTAAAGGAACACTGATTCTAGTTTCCTCCTCTACTCAGTGAATGAGCATCAGATTATAATAGCAGGGAATAGTGAAAGAGATGGTGCACAACAAAGTTATGACTTGGGAAAAGCAATGATAGGGAGTTACATTGTGGTGTGAAAAGGCATGAACTCTCTCATGTCTGTTTGGTGATAGCTCCGAAATCCTAATCATAGAACATCCAGCAGGGAGAACAGCATGAAAGGAAATGGTATAGAGACACCACAGCTGGGATATTCTGCTCCCCTCACCAAACCCACTGAAAAAAGTGGCAGGGGGCAGGGCCTAGGCTGTGCCATGGAGGGGAAGGAGGTAGGGGGCACGGGGGATGCATGCTGGGGGTGGGACGATCTCTGGTAAACTTTTGTGCACTGGAACTGTCTTTAAAAACGGTACCCCAATCTTCAAAAGTCTAAGTTATTGGTGGGGTGGGTGAGCTGTGACTCGCCCCTTGCCTTTTTTTTCCAGGTCTGGGGCGAAAGCAATGGAGAAAGTAGCCATTGGTGCCAGCGGCTCCAATATGAGTTTTCCGGCATGCTATCGACCTTTGCCAATACTGGGAAAATTCTGCCCCATGTTTTTAACTTAGTTATCAAAAAAAAGATTTTTCCTGCCTTTGAGACTCTGTAACCTGAATAGGCTTGGAGAAGCCATGCTTGTATGGCCTCAATTATATCCAACAGCATATATTTTGGACAAGAGGATAATATGCAGTACACTGTTTGGTTGATTAGGGTGTGTTAAAAGTAATGATTTAACTTAATAACTTGATAATTAACTTAATAACAAGTGAATTATCAAACCTATTACTCTTTCAAGTTGTGTAAATATGTTTAATGAGTAAAGTGTAGCATCAAGGAATCCTAATGAAACTGTAGTCAATGGGAATCAGGGGGAATACCCTCCACTGGTTGGTACAAAGATAGATGGTTGTTGTTGTTGTTGGAGGACAATCATCTCAGTTCCAGGACATCACTGCAGGACGACCTCAGGATAGTGTTCTCGGCCCAACCATCTTCAACTGCTTCCGTCAGAAGGTCAGAAGTGGGGGTGTTCACTGATGATTGCACAATGTTCAGCACCATTTGCGACTCTTCAGATACTGAACCAGTCCATGTCCAAATGCAGAAAGACCTGGACAATAGTCAGGCTTGTGCTGACACATGGCAAGTAACATTTGCATCACACAATTCCCGAACAAGAACCAGTTCCAACAAGGGAGAATCTAAGCATCACTCCTTGACATTCAATGGCATCACTATCAACAGCCAGGGGATTACAATTGACCAGAAGCTGACTAGCCATATAAATACCATAGCTACCAGAGCAGGTCAAAGGCTGGGAATTCTGCGACGAATAAGTCACCTCCTGACCCCTCAACAGCTGTCTATCATCTACAAGGCACAAGTCAGGAGTGTGATGGAAGACTCTCCACTTGGCTGGATGAGTGTAGCTCCAACAACACTCAAGAAGCTTGACACCATCTAGGTCAAAGCAGCCCGCTTGATTGGTACCCCTTCCACAAACATTCACTCCCTTTATTACAAACACACATTGGCAGCCGTGTGTACCATCTGCAAGATGCACTGCAGGAACTCACCAAGGCTTCTTGGGCAGCACCTTCCAAACCCACAACCACCACCATCTAGGATGACAAGGACAGCTGTCACATGGGAACACCACTCCCTCTTAGTTTCCATCCAAGTCACTCATCACTCTGAATTGGACATATATTGCCGTTCCTTCACTGTCGCTGGGTCAAAATCCTGGAACTCCCTCCATAACAGCACTGTGGATTTACCTGTACCATGGTGACTGCAGTGGTTCAAGAAGGCAGTTCACCACTCCATTCGCTAGGGCAGTTAGGGAAGGGCAAAAATGATGGCCTAGTCAGCAACGTCCATATCCAGTAAATGAATTTTTAAAAATTATACAACAAATATGTGAACTATTAAAGCAGCTTTTGTCTTTGTATTAATTCACATTCAACAAAATAATTTGGCAAAACATTTTTGCATGAAAAAAGTTTGCGTTTACAGCAACTTTTCTGTCTTCAGCAGTTCCCAAGTTACAGCCAATTATTTTTTTTATATACAATCTGCTGTGAGAAGGACAAATGAAGTAATTAATTTGTTCCACAACCCAATAGTGAGATTAATAACTGGTGAATCTCTTAAATTCTTGGAAGTGCAGGGTCGGATTAAGACAAGTCAGCATGGATTTAGTAAGGGGAGGTCGTGCCTGACAAACCTGTTAGAGTTCTTTGAAGAGATAACAAATAGGTTAGACCAAGGAGAGCCAATGGATGTTATCTATCTTGACTTCCAAAAGGCCTTTGACAAGGTGCCTCACGGGAGACTGCTGAGTAAAATAAGGGCCCATGGTATTCGAGGCAAGGTACTAACATGGATTGACGATTGGCTGTCAGACAGAAGGCAGAGAGTTGGGATAAAAGGTTCTTTCTCAGAATGGCAACCGGTGACAAGTGGTGTCCCGCAGGGTTCAGTGTTGGGGCCACAGCTGTTCTCTTTATATATTAACGATCTAGATGACGGGACTGGGAGCATTCTGGCCAAGTTTGCCGATGATACAAAGATAGGTGGAGGGGCAGGTAGTATTGAGGAGGTGGGGAGGCTGCAGAAAGATTTAGACAGTTTAGGAGAGTGGTCCAAGAAGTGGCTGATGAAATTCAACGTGGGCAAGTGCGAGGTCGTACACTTTGGAAAAAAGAATAGAGGCATGGACTATTTTCTAAACGGTGACAAAATTCATAATGCTAAAGTGCAAAGGGACTTGGGAGTCCTAGTCCAGGATTCTCTAAAGGTAAACTTGCAGGTTGAGTCCGTAATTAAGAAAGCAAATGTAATGTTGTCATTTATCTCAAGAGGCTTGGAATACAAAAGCAGGGATGTACTTCTGAGGCTTTATAAAGCACTGGTTAGGCCCCATTTGGAGTACTGTGAGCAATTTTGGGCCCCACACCTCAGGAAGGACATACTGGCACTGGAGCGGGTCCAGCGGAGATTCACACGGATGATCCCAGGAATGGTAGGCCTGACATACGATGAACGTCTGAGGATCGTGGGATTATATTCATTGGAGTTTAGGAGGTTGAGGGGAGATCTGATAGAAACTTACAAGATAATGAACGGCTTAGATAGGATGGACGTAGGGAAGTTGTTTCCATTAACAGGGGAGACTAGGACGTGGGGGCACAGCCTTAGAATAAAAAGGAGTCACTTTAGAACAGAGATGAGGAGAAATTTCTTCAGCCAGAGAGTGGTGGGTCTGTGGAATTCATTGCCACAGAGGGCTGTGGAGGCCGAGACGTTGAGCGTCTTCAAGACAGAAATTGATAAATTCTTGATTTCTCGAGGAATTAAGGGCTATGGGGAGAGAGCGGGTAAATGGAGTTGAAATCAACCATGATTGAATGGTGGAGTGGACTCGATGGGCCGAATGGCCTTACTTCCGCTCCTATGTCTTATGGTCTTATGGTCTTATGGTGCTGGTTAAGAGAGATCAGTGTTGACCAGAACATAGAAGTGCATGCCTGCTCTCAAACAGGAACATGGTAAATAAAGTCTGAGTCTCACATCTCACACAAAACGTGACAACTCTGGTTGTGTGGCACTTGCTCATCACCCATGAATCCATAACCTGCTACTCAGTACTACCAATAAGTTATTGGTGCTATATTTATGCTACAGATACCTCAAAGTAAACAAAAGCTAATTAGATTTGCAAGTAAGACATAAATAAAGTGCACTTACACCTATAGAGTTTATGAATTTTGTACTCCCTTCCACACAAGAAATTTGTTAGTAAAAGCTTCCCACCGCATCTGATTTGAAGTTGCCTTATGCATAAAATTTACACGTTCATGATCTGTTTTATTTTACTTTAAAGTCAAATTCTCCAATCTCTCTGACAGCAACGGTGAAGTGTGAATAGCCAGAGAATTCCAGCCATTAGACTCGATTTCATTGGGCAACAGATCATCCACCAGCCACTGACCTAAAGGTCAATCTACATCATAAAAGTCATGAGCAGAACTAGACAGGCTTAATTCTTTGGAAACAATAAGGTAGAGAATCTATTCACTATTATCAGTAAGAGACCCTGTAGCTGCAAGATACTAAGGTTTTAAAATGAATAGAGACATTTAGCTTGTGGTTGCAGTGAATAGATGTATTCAGCTTTTACTGATAAGGGGTAGCTAGCAGACAGAGGTAAATGACTCCCTCTCTGTTCCCATGGTTTGCAGGTGGTGAGGGTGATCCTTGAACCTATTGGATTTGCCTAAGTAAGGTTGCTAGGCAATGGGGGGGAAGAACTTCCGGGTCTGGTTGACCAATGAATTCCCAATTCTGCTCGAAGGTAGAATGCTTATTGGCCAAGGTAAATAATGTGTACTAATGTAATTGGATCATCCAGTTTGGATAGCTGGTTGGGTGGGAAAAACGAACCTTCAAAATGGTATATCTGTTTTACACATATAACGTCAGAGAGAAGTGGTAATCCTCTGGCTGTCTGTCTCCCAATGCGTATTGGTCAAATAAAGAACGTCTTTAACTGCATACTGTCTTTCGCGAGTCTTTGAGCCTTATTTTACCATTTTGTTTCTAAGTGCTGGGTAGGCTTGAAACTGGGAGTGTTTCAGATTCGACTTTCAGACCCATTCTCAGGCACCCCCATATGCACTCTGCCTGAAAAAATATCAGTGATTCCGAATCACGCTGCAGCTTGTGTGTGAACGGGGTTTAACGCGCCCGAAACGCTGCAGCTCCAATCGGCATCTCCAACCACGCATGCACAGAAAAAAAAGATAGAATGCGGCTCGCCTGCCACATCATTCCCGGGCCGGATAATGCCTCCCTCTGGTCCCCACAGACATTGTCCCACCCCCACAACATTACTGACCCCCTTATCCCCCCACCCCCTCCCGCCACCCAGACTTACCCCCATTCCCCCTCACTGATCTCAGGCAGAGTGTCAGCGGATCCGCCCCTTCCCCCTCACTGATCCCAGGTAGAGTAGCAGCAGACCCCTCCCTCCCCCCCTCCCACCGATCTCAAGCAGAGAGCTGTCGGACGCTCGGCACTTACCTCCTCACTAACTGGAGCGCCTGAATTGGACTTTTGTTGAGCATGTCTGTTTTGCGCCGCTTCTGTATGGGTGAACGCAGTGGTGAAGGGGGAAGTTTGATTTGATTTGATTTATTATTGTCACATGTGTTAGCATACAGTGATTCTTTGTTTATTGCGCGCTATACAGACAAAGCATACTATTCATAGAGAAGGAACGCAGAATATAGTGTTACAGTCATAGCTAAGGTGTAAAGAAAGATCAACTTAATGCAAGGTAAGTCCATTCAAACGTCTGACAGCAGCAGGGAAGAAGCTTGAGTCGGTTGGTACATGACCTCAGACTTTTGTATCTACTTCACAACGGAAGAAGGTGGAAGAGAGAATGTCCCGGATGCATGGGGTCCTTAATTATGCTGACTGTTTTGCTGAGGCAGCGGGAAGTGTAGACAGAGTCAATAGATGGGAGGCTGGTTTGCGTGATGGATTGGGCTACATTCACGACCTTTTGTAGTTTCTTGCAATCTTGAGCACAGCAGGAGCCATACCAAGCTGTGATACAACCAGAAAGAATGCTTTCTATGGTGCATCTGTAAAGGTTGGAGAGAGTCGTAGCTGACATGCCAAATTTCCTCAGTCTTCTAAGAAAGTTGGTGGGCTTTCTTAACTATAGTGTCGGCATGGGGGGACCAGGACAGGTTGTTGGTGATCTGGATACCTAAAAACCTGAGGCTCTCGACCCTTTCTACTTCATCCCCGTTGATGTAGACAGGGGAATGTTCTCCTTTACGCTTCCTGAAGTCGATGACAATCTCTTTCATTTTGTTGACATTGACGGAGAGATTATTGTTGCCGTACCAGTTCACCAGATTCTCTATCTCATTCCTGTACTCTGTCTCGTCATTGTTTGAGATCCATCTGTTTGTCCAGTACCTGAGATACCGGAAATGCTGATAGGATTGGGCGTGCAGCCCATTAAGTTAATTTAAATGCCTGCAAATGCATTTAAATGGCTGTTGCACCTGTTTCGGTCCCGATCGTGGCAATTTCCGGGCCTTGGTAAAGGGGGAACTGGCGCGGAAGCGGGCGCAGATCGCGCTATTTGCCTCAAGCTCGACTTTACCATGTTTTCACGCCCGAAAACGGGTGCAACGTGATGGTAAAATCGGGCCCTTTGTATTAGCTGTGTTCAGCTCAATACATGGTACCAGAGGGAAACCCCCAGGAAAATCCCCTTGCAGGGTGGCTTTAATTAGTGCAGAGTTAGACTTCTGCCCCTCAAGGCTTCTGCCCTGAAGTGCTGTCAATCAATCTGATTGACTGCCAGCCCTGTAGACCCAACAGTGCCAGAAGACAGTAGTGACCAAAAGAAGTGAAGATGTTTCCTGGTCTTTAGGTAAGTCTGGGGATTTTGGATTGGCATGTCTGGGAGACCCCAGTGAGTGGTAGGAGTGGGCATTGGGGAGAGATAAGGTGGGGTAGCATCATGGGGTGTGCTTCCAATAGGTGCAGGGGACCTCCCACAATGAATTATCCCCAATTCCTGCCAAATAGCAACCTACCATTTATACTTGCTAGACATGCATTCATATGTAAAGACACATTTCCTGCAAACAAAAGGAGCTCGTTCAACTTTTGTGAAGTGTTTCAATTATCCTGTAGTTCCTTGTTGCTTTCTCCATGGCAATGCTTTGGGCAATCAGAGTCAACTTGCCGACCAATCAGCAACCCTTTTCACTGATTGTTTAAGTTCCTGTTATTGTTTGAAATTTGACATTCTTGCAGTTGTCCTGATGAGTGCAAGATGAAAAGCTTCAGCAATATGTCACTCTTTTCAGCAATTTTCATGTTCTGTATTACCAAATGACGACTAAATATTTGAGTATTGCTGAAAAAAGAGACACGCTGTTGAAGCTTTTCATCTTAAACTCATCAGGACTGATTTGCAAGAATACCAAATCTCAAAGGGATGAACAATTTATACTGCATGAGAAGAGGGTGCTGATTCTTTGGCTAGTGGGTTCTGATAGACATTGTCATGGGGAATGAACCCAGGGAATGGCTGCTCCCAAGCTTTCTTCAGTGCAATGGCACTGTAGCACACTGTAGCACGGTAGCGCAGTGGTTAGCACTGCTGCTTCACAGCTCCAGGGACCTGGGTTCAATTCCCGGCTTGGGTCACTGTCTGTGTGGAGTTTGCACATTCTCCTCGTGTCTGCGTGGGTTTCCTCCAGGTGCTCCGGTTTCCTCCCACAGTCCAAAGATGTGCAGGTTAGGTTGATTGGCCATGCTAAAATTGCCCCTTAGTGTCCTGAGATGCGTAGGTTAGAGGGAATAGTGGGTAAAATATCTAAGGATGTGGGGGTAGGGCCTGGGTGGGATTGTGGTCGATGCAGACTCGATGGACCAAATGGCCTCTTTCTGCACTGTAGGGTTTCTATGATCCTATGAATGCATGCATATGTTTTCAAAATCCTTTAAATCAATAAAATCACACTTCTTTCTTTTAAACTCCATCAAGTATGGGCCCAACATGCTCAAAATGTCCTAATAAGACAAATTCTTCATCCCAGAAATCAATTTAGTGAACAGTCCCTGAACTTCCTCAAATAAGGAGATCAAAGCTGTGCTCGAGGTATGGTCTCACCAATGGCCTCGACAATTGTTGTAAGACTCCTCTACTATTATATTCCATTCCTCTTGCAATAAAGGCCAATGTTCCATTTGCTTTCCGAATTACTAACTGTATCTGCAAGCTAACTTTTCTTGTGATTCTTGTATGAAAATACCCAATCCCATTGCACTGCAGCTTCTAGCAGTCTCCACCCATTCAAAGTTGGGCCGAAGGACCTGTTTCCATGCTGGAAACTTCTAAAATAATATTCTGCTTTTCAATTCTTCCTACCTAAGCGGACAACCTCACATTTTCCCATATTATACTCCATCTTCCAAATTTTTGCCCACTCATTAAACCTATCCATATCCCTTTTGTATCCTAGTAGTACCTTTCATTGCTCAACTAGAAATCCATCCATTATTACCTTTATGATTCTGCTTTTTAATTTAGCCCCTGGTTGCTCATAGCAGAACCTGCTTCATAGTCCTATGTAAGTCAATGGTTTCCATGTGGATAACAAAAACTGGATCCCTCCCCACCCGCTCCTGGATTTCATGTGGGCAAATTCGTCCACCTGCCCTGAAAGCTACAACTCTATTTTATGTGGTTCAAGCATTTTGTTCTGCCTCTGAGATTGTCAAACAATCAGAGAGTTGATATTGCTGCAATCCCAAAAACCCCAGTGGAAATGGTCCCTGAACAAGAGACCCCAAAGCAGGCCCAGAATTGAAGTAAGTGGGGTTAAGGATGGCTTGCATCTATCAGGCAGGCCATAGAGAGGCAGGGGTATCATCCATGAGCTCACAAGTATCTTCCTATGATGGTGGTCTGTGCCACTGGGTGGGCCTTTGTGAGCCACAGGGTGCCTAGTCAAGGCTCTCCACCCCAACCCCACCCAACGAATCTGAAGGGGCCAAACCAGACTTTATTGGTGGCCTTCCAAGGTGACAATGTGCAGGTAAGGAGGCAGGAAAAGGCTGTTAAGTAGCCAGTTAGGGGCTTCAATTGGCAGGATTCCTACTGTGATGGTACAGTGCCTTTAAGAAATGTATTTTAATTATGTTTTTCTGTAGGATGTTTCTGCAATCCTTGGCAATTTGTTGGCACTGTGTTGTCTGGATCCGGTGTCCTTTCATTGTTACTGAGACAGTGTCATTGATATCGGGCGGAATTCTACGAGATTGATTCTAAGTGTCCAGCTATAGTGAAAGTGGAAGAGTTCCTGATCGGTTTTTTGGGCGTGTTTTCACGCCGAATCTTATGCACTTAGTCACTCAAAAAATGGTCTAGTCCATTTCTAGCTGCTGCTGGCAGTGGGCTGGACTTAATTCACCAGCCAGCCTGTGGAGGGAGAAACTGCGCACGCGCAGATTCTGATTCTGCACATGCTCAATAGCAACTGCAGGGGTCTGTCAGGCCCCTGCTACTGCAGGCAGCCTCAACCAGCTCCCCCCCTCCCACAATCGTGGGAGCCCATGGCCGATTGTGAGCCCCACAATGCATGGACATCTAGTCCCCGCCGCACCCCATGCCGTCCAGACCAATCAGGCCCTCCCTCCCCTGATCCAATCGCAACTGCAGAGCAGCAAGGGGACCCCCCTCCCCCACTGATCCAATCCCATTGCAGAGTGCACAGCGACCCCCCCGATCTGATCCTGTTGCAGAGTGTACAGCGCCCCCCCTATCCGATCCCGTTGCAGAGTGCACAGCGACCCCCCGATCCGATCCTGTTGCAGAGTGTACAGCACCCCCCCATCCGATCCCGTTGCAGAGTGCACAGCGACCCCCCCATCCGATCCCGTTGCAGAGTGCACAGCGACCCCCCCATCCGATCCCGTTGCAAAGTGCACAGCGGCCTCCCTCCCCTCCCCGATCCGATCCCGTTGCAGAGTGCACAACGCCCCCTCTATCCGATCCTGTTGCAGAGTGCACAGCACCCCCCCATTCCCCGATCCGATCCTGTTGCAGAGTGCACAGCGACCCCCCCCTCCCCGATCCGATCCCGTTGCAGAGTGCACAGCGCCCCCCCCTATCCAATCCCATTGCAGAGTGCACAGCGGGCCCCCCTCCCCCCAATCCGATCCCATTGCAGAGTGCGCAGCAGGCCACCCTCCCCCCCCGATCTGGCTGCCCCCTTCATGCCTCACCCCCATATGCCCCAACTTTAATAGGCCCTGCCCCATATCCACCTCCCCATATGCCCTGCCCAATAGCCCCCACCGTGATGGGCAATGCCAAGGTGCCCACTGGGCATTGCCCAGGTGCCAGACTGACAGTGCCAAGGTGGCAGGATGGCACTGACCAAGGGGCACCCCCCCTTGCCCTCGGCTTCCCTAGGGGGCTTCAATGCCTCTTTTCCACCAGCGAGGCCAACAGGACTGATCCCCGTTTGTGGGGAGCAGGTGTTTTCCTCACTGGAGAGAACCTCTCCCGACGAGATGATAAAGACAAGCAAGTCTGGACAATTGAGTGCTGGGCTCACTAATCACATGTAAATTAATATTTAAATATATTTAAATAAATTATTCAGCCTCTCACCCATTTCCGGCGAGAGGCTGACTGTGCCGGAAATCGGGCTCTGATACAATAGTGAGAGCTGAGAAATCGGGCATGATTCTGATTTCTCAGCTCTTGCATGTTTTTATTGGCTCGCTCCGCCCATCGATGGGCGGGGCAAGCAGGTAAAACTCCGCCCATCATGTTTATTTTTAATCTGGACTAACACAGTGTTCTGTGGTTTTAATGTGTCCCCTGGGATTGTTGAGTGCAGCTTGTGCTGGGTTGATTGATAGTTTATATCATGCTACTGAGGCCAGTTTTTTTCCCACAGAGCATTCTAGTTTTTAGTTTCATTTTAGTTGCTGCTAGAAGCTGGTGGGAGAAAGCAGCAGCTCTGTCTGTCTCTCTCTCTCTCTCTCCAGAGGCTTTCTGAAAGTTCCAAGACTGGGGAGCCTCAGAGATTTGATCCAACATTCAAAAAAACAATTCACAGCAGATGTTAAAAGCTGCAAATCCAGCATCACGTGAGATCACTTGCTTTTTGTGTTAAGTCTGAAGAAGGTTGCATGTCTGTGGGATGGTGTTTAACTTGGAACAGCAGAGATAGCTAGCTGTCAGGAGTTATACTGTGTCATGTTTAAGTATTGTAATTGGTAAAAGTTATGCTAATTCTTTTCTGTTATATTTTAACTGTGTTCTTAAATAAGCTTTGCTTGATTAAAGCTTCCTGGTGGGTCACTTGAATCATACCTGGAGTGGAACACCTTATGCTCACTCTAATGCCAAAGTCAGATGTAAAACTTAGGGTCCAGGCTAACTTCATAGAACACCTTGGAGTTTCTGGCCTGGGTCTTAACACTGTCTCCTACTGCACTGCTGGTAAAATACCAATGGATGAGGGAAGATAATGGGCTTAATTCCCCCAAACCCACCCATGGCAAATTTGGTGGCAGGAACTAAAAAGTTGGAAATCGCCAGCATGAGAAAACATTGCAGTTCTCCCAATGACGGGTTAATGTGGGTTGGCCATTCTGCTGGCTGGAAACACAAATGCCATCTGCCTTCATTTGCATCTCATGAGTGCTCATTAAAGCAACTGCCAGCTGTCAGGCCTTCCAATTTTGCATCAGCGGGAAAGTGCATCAGCATCAAACCTAATAAAGAGTGGTGTGCACAAGACTGTCCTCCATTCGCAAGAGACTTTGAGGTGAGTACAACATGCAAAGTCTACCTGATCCGCTCCTGCTATGTTATACGTTTCTCAGCCAAGGTAGACCAGTTCCTGCCCTCCACCTCCATGACAAGCTGGTCTTCATGGACAGCACCGTGCGGCTGGACACATGGACCCTCCTGTTTCACCGAAACAGATCGGTACTGCACATGGGGTTGGGGAGTACAGGGGTCTCCTTCCCCCCTGGTGCCACACATCAGTGTCTATCTGGTCTTCACTGTCCTGCAAAACCCATGGATCCTCCTCTGTCACCGAGTTGGTTCAGTACTGCGCCCGAGGCAGGATCTGCAGAACCAAGGTGGCCTCGAGGTACTTGCATATCAGAAGCATGACATAAGACAGAAGGCAGTCACACTCCTTTGGGTATAGAAACAGAGGCCCGCAGCAGAGGGTTGCTTTTATTAATAGAAGGCTGTGATTAATCCACAGGGATCGGTTCTGGGACCTTTGTTGTTCACAGTATATATATAGGATTTGCAGGAAAATGTAGCTGGTCTGATTAGTACGTTTGCAGACTACAAAAAAATTGTTGGAATTGTGGATAGTGAAGAGGATTGTCAGAGGATACAGCAAGATATAGACCGGTTGGAAACTTGGGCAGGGAAATGGCAGATGGAATTTAACCCGGACAAGTGTGAAGTAATGCATTTTGGAAGGTCCAATGCATGTAGGAATTATACAGTAAATGGCAGAACCCTTAGGAGTATTGACTGGCAGGGGGATCAGGGCCTACATGTCTACCGACCACTGAAAGTGGCAATGCAGGTGGATAAGGTAGTCAAGAAAGCATACACATGCTTGCCTTCATTGGTTGGGGTATTGAGAATAAAAATTGGCAGATCATGCTGCAGCTGTACAGAACCTTAGTTAGGCATCATTTGGTATATTGCGTGCAATTCTGGTTGTCACACTACCAGAATCCCACTATCCCACTTCCCACTATCTGGGAAGGATGCTTTCTGTGGTGCATCTGTAAAAGTTGGTGAGAGTCAGAGCGGACGTGCCGAATTTCCTTAGTCGCCTGAGAAAGTAGAGACACTGGTGGAATTTCTTAACTATAGTGTCGGTGTGGAGGGGCCAGGACAGATTCTTGGTGATCTGGACACTTACAAATCTGAAGCTCTCGACCATTTCTACTTCGTTCCCATTGATGTAGACAGGGGATTCTGCATGCCTTCCACTACGCTTCCTGAAGTCGACGACTGACATTGAGGGAGAGATTATTGTTGTCACACCAATTCACCAGATTCTCAATCTCTTTCCTGAATTCTGTCTCATTATCATTTGAGATCTGACCCACTATGGTGGTGTCATTAGCAAACTTGAAAATCGAGTTGGAGGGGAATTTGGCCACACAGTCATAGGTGTAAAAGGAGTACAGTAAGGGGCTGAGGGAACAGCCTTTTGGAGCACCGGTTTTGAGGACAGTCATGGAGGAGGTGTTGTTGCCTATCCTGGGTTTGGAAGTCTAGGATCCAGTCACATGGGAGGAGCCGTGTCCTAAGCCATGGAGTTTGGAGATGAGTTTCATAGGAATAATGATGTTGAAGGCTGAGCTGTGGTCAATAAATAGGAATCTGACATAAGTGTCTTTGTTATCCAGGTGTTCCAGGGATTAGTTTAGGGCCAGGGAGATGGCGGCTACTGTTTACTTGTTGCGGCGATAGGTGAACTGTAGTAGATCCAGGCAGTTTGGGAGGCTGGAATTGATTTGTGCCATGACTAATCTTTCGAAGCACTTCATTATGATGGCTGTCAGAGCCACCAGGCGATAGTTAATAAGGCACCTGCTTTTCTTTGGTACTGGGATGATGGTCATCTTCTTGAGGCAGGTAGGGACCTCAGATCAGTGTAAGGAAAGGTTAAAGATGTCTGCGAATACCACCACCAGTCGGTCCGCTCAGGATCTGAGCACTCGTCTGGGTAGCCCATCTGGACCATACACTTTCCGTGGGTCGACTTTCAAGAAGACTGATCTGCGTTTGCGATGGTGGTCTCGGATACTGGTTTGACCAATGCTTCCGTGGTGGAAGGCGTGCTCTCGTTGCTCTCTTGCTCAAAATGGACATAGAATGTGTTGAGCTCATTGGGGAGGGGTGCATTGTTGCCGGCGATTCTGCATGCCTTCATCTTGTAGCCTATTTTGTTTTGCAGACCTTGCCATAGTCGGTGGGCATCCGTGTGGCTAGCTTGGGACTGTAACTTGGTCCGGTACTGTCTCTTGGTATCTTTGATAATTCTCCGTGGATTGTATCTGGATTTCTTGTATAGGTCCAGGTCACCATTTATGAACGCCTCAGACCTGGACTTCAGTAAGTAGTGGACATCCCTGTTCATCCATGCTTTCTGGTTGGGAAACGTATGATTCTTTGGCACAGAGTCTTCTATGCACTTACTAATGAAGTCTGTTACTGTCGTGGTGTACTCATTTAGGTTGGTCGCTGAGTTCTTAAATATTGACCAGTCCACTCCTCGATGCAGTCCTGTAGGAGATCATCCAATTCCTCAGACCAACATTGCATGACTTTCTTTATCGGATTCTCCCTTTTCAGTTTTTGCTTGTAAGCCGGGGGCAGGAGCACAGCCTTGTTGTCTGATCTGCCAAAGTGTGTACGGGGGATAGAGCGGTAGGCATGTTTGATCATTGTGTAGCAGTGGTCTATGATGTTTCAGCCTCTTTTGGAACAGGAGATGTGTTGATGGTATGTTGGTAGGACACCCTTGAGCTTGGCCTGGTTGAAGTCCCTGGCCACGATGAACAAGGCCTCAGGATGTTTCATCTCAAGGCTATTTGTGGTGATGTATATTTCATCTAGCACGGTCTACACGTCTGCATGGAGTGGGATGTAAACTGCTGCCAGGATAATAGAGGTGAACTCTGGCGGGAAGTCTTACAGGCAGCATTTCAGCATCAGATATTCTAGGTTCGGGGATAGAAACTCGCCCGTGTTGCTCCGTCTGGACACCAAGAGGTGTTGATTAGAAAGCAGACCCCATCTCCCTTAGCCTTGCCTGAGGCTGCTGTATGGTCTATTGAGTGGATTGAGAAGCCCCCTGGTTGTAGGGCACAGTCCGGTGAAACAGGAATGAGCCATGTCGCCGTCAAACAGAGCTCACAGCAGTTCGCTCAGAGTCAAGGATGTTCATTTTGCAGCCTCAGAATGTTCCTGGAGGTCCATCTTCCTTCACCAGTGGTCAGTGATGTTGGGTGCCTTTTAAATATGACAGCCAGATATGATGGTGGGACACGAGCAATCAAACCAGCCCTGCCACGGAAAACAGTGCTAAACCCCCAGGTACATAGATCAGGGCAGGAAGATATGGCGTGGTCTCCTGTCAGCCTCTGCAGCGGGAAGCACTCCCCAGCAACAGCCCACCCACAGGACTTAGTCCCAGATGGGAGAACTCGACCAGTTTCTCATTTGAAAAGTCCTCAAAAGTCTTTGCAAACTGACCAAAATAACTGATTGATTCATAAAATTCCTACTGCTGTTTAATTAGATTTGGAGTGACCTATACTTGATAATGACTTTGCCTGACATCATTTTATTTCCAGCTGCTTTTTGATTTGCCTCTTCTGAATTTGGAATGCCTTACCACAATAGAAAATGTGGGGAAAAGATCAGTGAAATCTTATTGCTTTGGACAAGTGGATAATGGTGATGCATTGTTCAGTCCTGCATCAAAACAACCGGATAAATTACTCCTCCAGTAAGCAATCAATGTCTATGTAGTTGCTTGGAATGTCACTTTACTAGTGGAATATGTAATCAGATTTATTTTAGAACAATAAAAATAAGCAGTAAAGCCACATCCATTAAACCGTCTGTAATACTGATACTTAAAGACATTTGTTACATAAATGAGTGCTTCAAGAACAAATATGTTCATTATATTCCTAAAATTTGGTTATTCAAAAGAATTAGTCGCTCAACTGTATTTGACAGTTTAAGAATTGTTTCTATTACACTGCAGTTAAAGTTGCCCTCAAAGGGATGCAAATGGAAATGAGTTTCATCTCCATTTTAAAAATGGTTGGCAGGCATGAACCAAAGGAAATGTATAGCTGTGGTACCAAATCTCTAATGGCAAAGGCCACTCCAAAAGTATCTCTCCATATTCCTTACCCCATCAATGTTGCTCCAAAAATGGGTGAGTTAAGTTTGAGCTATTTACAATTTGAAATTGTAATTCCTCAATCAATCTCATCACACCCTTTTTCACCTGAGTGTTTTCCCTGGTCCCTTTCATTGAGGTTCCTTCTTTCTATTGCTGCAACTCTCTATTATCAATATAGCTGCTCTGCTGACTTTATGAAATTCTCTGCACTTCCTTAAAATCCTGCAGACTTGGATGTTTAGCTCCCATTCATACACATTTTGGATGTCAGGTCTGCCAATGGCTGCTAGATTACTCACTTTAAACTGAATTTGTGCTTCTGACAAATATTTTATTTATTATGCGATATGCATTTCTGAACAGAACTCTCATAAGACCATAAGATATAGGAGCAAAATTCGGCCATTCGGACCATCAAGTCTGCTCTGCCATTCAATCATGACTGAAATGATTCTCATCCCCATTCTCCTGCCTTCTCCCCGTAACCCTTGATCCCCTTATTGATCAAGGACTTATCTATCTCTGCCTTAAACCTGGCCTTCACATCCCTCTGTGGCAATGAGTTCCACAGATTCACCACCACCTGGCTGAAGAAATTCCTCCTCACCTCAGTTTTAAAGGAGTGTCCCGTCACTCTGAGGTTGTGCCCTTGAGTTCTAGTCTCTCCCACTAGTGGAAACATCCTCTCCACGTCCACTTTATCGAGGTCTCTCAGTATTCTCTAATTTTCAATTAGATCCCCCCCAGGTAATCCTATCCTGCTGGTCTTTTCCTTTCATGTTTTTGAGTTATTGTATGATTTTCCCCTTGTGGCTAGTTTAAGTATTTGTTCACTTCCCCATTTATCCTTTCTGCAAGGACAGAGATGCTTTCCCACTTTAGGTGGAAGCCTCCCCATTTGAACAGTTTTCCCTACATAGTCCTGAATATAGTTCCCGTATCGCAGGATTCTGAAACCCACCCTTCTACACCATCCTTTCAGCCACAGGTAAATAATCTCCCTCTTCCTGACTGGTTCAATGTGTAAGAGTTTTAATAAAATAACACCGCAAATCCTATTCTGGAAATTCACTTCCTTAATCCCAAAATTAACTTCCTGAAATCCCATTGCAGAACTTTCCAATGTCATTTGCTCCAACATGAACTACAACCTCCGGCTGCGTGATTGCCCATTTCAATATTTACTGGAATGCCTACAAGTGACACAATCCTTGCCTTGCTAAAGAATCTCCCACATATGCTGACTTTTACTGTTTCCACAATGGCTGGCCACCTTGCTCAGCAGCACTCACCTCCTCGCTCGCCCTCGCAATTGTTGCGCCTGGAACACACCTGTAGGTACCAGGAGTGATTCATGCCTGTGCGACTTCCTGCCTGAGAGGTGGCAGCATTTGGGGAATGAGGTGGGGGGGGCGGCGGCGGCGCAGTTCTGGGTTGCATGCGAAACTCGCTAATGAGATTGTAATCCAGTCAATCTCAGGCAAATTGGCCTCACGCCCTTTCTGGGTGTGAACCAGTTCACACCATTGGAAAGAGGCCAGGAGAATTGCAAACTGTTTGGTGCCGGATACGAAACAGATTTTTGGGGCCTTGCCCGCTATTCTCCGGGACGGCACGATCTGCTAAAGGCGCAGCAAGTTTGGAGAATCACCCCATGGTTTTCAATGTCTCCATCACTGGTAGCTAAACAGGTACCAGGTCCACTTTTTGCTCCCTTGTTGCTTTCTACCCATTTCCTGAGGGTACTCAGGGGCCGATTTTACCAAATCGGCTCTAAGTGCCGGGTGTGGTCGTAAATCAGACCCGCGCCAGGCAGCCGCGCTCCAGCGCCCCCATACGCCTTTTTTCAGCGCGGGTCCAGTGGGCGGGGCCTCGCGCATTTGCATCTGTCGGAGTACCGACCTGCGCATGCGCAGCCCGGAGCCGACAGCACTCAGCGCGCCCGAGCGCGAAAGTCAAAGGCAGCGCTGACAGCACTGCTGTCTGTGCTGCCTTTGACTTTCCCTGGTGGGGGGAGGGGGGTGTGGGGGGGGTGGGATGTGACGTCTCTTCCCTGGGGGGGGGGGGGGAGGGTAGGGGGGGGATGTGACGTCTCTTCCCTGATTGGGGGGGGTGGGGAGGGGGGGTGGGTTGAGGGGGGGGATGTGATATCTCCGCCCCCCCCCAGGGGCAGAGACGTCACATCCCCCCTAACCCCCCCCCTCAGGGAAGAGATGTCACATCCCCCCCTCCCCACCCCCCCCCCCGAAAACATCGCCCCTCTACCCCCCCTCAGGGAAGAGATGTCACATCCCCCCCCCCACCTACCTTCCCCCCCCCCCCAATGAAGAGACGTCATCCTACCCATCAGGACCCCTGGAGTCAAGGCCAGGATCCAGGATCGCAAGATGCTTTTGACGGACACCAGTGATCAAGGTAGGTCGGGGGCCCAGGGGGTGCGATCCCGGCGGGGGGGGGGGGGGGGGGGGGGGGGCGAGGGGGGGGGGGGTGCTGCTGGCGGGGCTTGCGTCCCAGGGTGGTCCGATCGGGGGGGTGGGGGGTAGGGCGTGGGCTACCGGGGTGGTTCGCAGGGGCGGTCCGTGAAGGCTGGTCGGGGGCGATTTGGCGGTTCAGTTGCTGAGTTGAAGCCCTATCGGACTTGAATTCAGCAACACGGTAAATGCGCGGGCGCCGATCGGGTCGGAGCCTCGTAAAGTGGGAATCCTTGGGTAAGTTTGGCGCGGGCTTCATTATGCCGATTTAAATGCATGCAAATGCATTTAAATCGGCCCGCTGACCAATTCGGGCGCGCGCCAGATCGGCGCCCGGATCGGCCGTTGGTAAAGGCGCGATTGGCCTTGGGTCGTGTCTGGACCGTGTTTTAGCCCGAAAACGGGCGCAAAATTTTGGTAAAATCGGGCCCTCAGTCTCCCTTACCACTTATTCTACTTTTGGCAAATTATAAGGTGGTCACCCTTTGGAACATCCACTCCAGAACACTTTCTCCATTCTGAATTTCATGGAGTGTGCTGAGCTGACTGTCAACCCATTCAACTTTCTGCTTGAGGAGTGCAATGTTTTGCTCATTTCATGTATTTACTGAGTTCCATTATATCTTTATTAGCATATCCAGGTGTCAGGGAAAAGATCCAGCTTTCATCATTGATGTAAACTTCTATGGTTCCATGATTTTAAGAGGTTAGTTAGCCAGTATATCAGCTTGAATTCTTATAGTTTTTCACATGACAACTCACTGTTAACGAATTGAAAAGAATTGTCAACGTTATTAGCAGTGGGGAGAGTTAATGGAAATCTTTATGTCGAATGTGAAATACAATGATAATACGATTTTATTGTTTTTCTAGCATCTTCAGTTAAATGCTGTGTAGCATTAAATTTCATCAAATCTCAGTTAGCTTGGGAGGATATTATATGTTCTGCCTCATTTAATTCCTGATACGTAATCATGATCAACTTCTTTGTCCTATTTGGCAGAATATAAGGAAAATAATGATACTATTATGACTCAAAATATTCAAAAGCACGTCTTTATGATCATATTTTAATGCCATGAATAAAATAGGTCAATGAATACTTTATCCACATTGCAAGAATTTCATTATGAGTGACTACCAGTATAGCTTGTAACACTGCAAAGTGTGTACTGTCATGTGGTTTGACTGTGAAGCTAATCACTTATTTATGCTCACAAGTGATAGGTGAACCATTAAGGAAAGAAAGTGGAAGATTTGGATCATGCTTGGGCCATAAACAATGCAAATTTATTCTACTTAGAATAAATGAAATTCACAGCGAGCTTGCCTGCTTCCCTTCAATCCACTGCATCACTTTTCTCCATTCTGATGTTTTAACAGGATTTATTTTGAATTAGACTTCTGTTCGGATGATTGTAAAACAAAGCTGATACAAGGAGAAACGTCTCTTCAAAAGCCTGTTTTGTGCCAACCTGGTATGCATAATCAAAGATAAAGTTTTAGCTCCACTTAATGATGAGTAAGAGGGGCTGAATCAGTGTGCACTGTGTTGCAAGGCTTGTTGACAGATAGAGTGGCAAAGCAGCAGATGGCCAGAAGTCTGGCAGACTGGTTTCCCCTCCGACTGGTGAAACCTGCTTCGGGGTATTAAACAACAGTTTCCCCAGCAGGAGTTGGTGCCTTTGAATACTCAAAACCAGAGTGATGCAGCCAGTCAGATTAAAAACCTTCCGGATATGTGGAGCTGGGATTCTCCTCGAGGTGGGTCTGCATGGTCCAGGATTTCTGCCCGCCACCCCGACCCGATTTTGACCCTGACCCATGTTCCTGGGTCAGAGCTCATTGCTCACGCAAGGTAGCTGCACAGCGATACCATGGAAGAGCTCACTACTGCACGGGAGGGAAATATAAATGCTCTCTAATTCATCCACTAAGGATGAAGGAGCCAAGTTTGAAGGAGAGATAAAACTCTGAAGAAGAAACTTCAATTTAAACAAATGGCTCAAAAAGAACCAACATTGCGGCACCCAGGGGGAAAGGGAGAGTGGACAGGAATAGGTTCTCTCTCCTCCTCTCTAACTTTGATGGTCTTCCAGTCACTGTCTCTAGATTTACACTCACCTATCTTCTGGTATTACCTGATTTTGCTGGTACATTAGCATGGAGGCAGCAAAAGTGTCCAGGTTTTCTGCCTTGCCACCATTATTTAAGCACAGCATGGTGCACACAGTGGCTAGCACTGCTGCCTCACAGCGCCAGGGACCTGGGTTCCCACCTTGGGTGACTGTGTGGAATTTGCACGTTCTCCCCATGTCTGCGTGAGTTTCCTCTGGGTGCTCCGGTTTCCTCCCATATTCCAAAGATGTGCAGGTTAGGCTGTTTGCCCATGTTTAATTGCCCCTTAGTGTCAGGGGGGCTAGCGGGTAAGTACATGGGGTTACAGGGATAGGGCCCGGGCGCAATTGTTGTCGATACAAGGTCAATGGGCAGAATGGCTTCCTTCTGCACTGTAGGGATTCTATGATTATAGCACATTCAAAGTTGAATTTTCTGCTTGGGGTGAAGAAGAGGAAAATCTTTGGCAATTCTCATCAAGGTGGGAATCGTGCTTTCAGCCTCCCCACCTCAATCCTTACTTTTCTACCATGATACCATTTGTAATGTCTGTTAATGAAATAATTATTACATTGAGACACTTGATAATTATTTCATAATGCATCTCCCCAGGGCACTGATACGTTTTTAATAGCCATGGGACAGGATTTGTCACATTTGCCATTTTAAGTTACTGTGAAATGCACACAATATATAGTGAGGATTTGTATGGACATCTCCCACTGTCAGCATTGTTTTCTCCTTTACTCCAGTCATCCTTGGCGGTGTCCTACGCTGTGAATCATACACCTTCACCTTGACGTTTTAACAAAGTAAATCCAAATGACTCATCCATTTGTGGACTCTAATTCAATCTGAGGTTTTTTACATGACCTACATTTATGATCTTACATGAGTTTTATTTATATCGAGGTGAGTTATGCACACCAGATATCAATTCAAAGTGGAACATACTGAGTAAGCTTTGAATGTAAAGTGATTCATTTTCCCAGGCAGCTTGTGAAACTAAAAGCCATTCCAACTGCGAGCAGCCTGATGGAGACTAACCCTGTCAGATTTGCCAATTGGAAGAGAGAGATTGCATTGACAGCTGCAGTGGATCCATGTACAGGCAGCTCTCATTGAGGAAGTGCTAATCAGTATCTTTTTAAATCCTGGGTGCTGGTCTTGGAACTCCAACGTGAACCTGAAATGAATGGAATTTTTCCAAGAGGTTAATGAAAAATTATTCTTTCCAATTTCAGGGCTGGAATTCTTCTAACGGGACGACAGTATTCCTGCTCCACATCTACATGTGTGCTTTATTCGTTTCCAAAAGGAAGTGGATGCATCAGTTCTTCACCTGCCAACAGTAAGACAATCCAGCCCGCTGTCTCTCACACAAGTTTAAAGTTTATTTATTATTGTCACAAGTAGGATTACATCAACACTGCAATGAAGTTACTGTGAAAATCCCCTAGTCACCACACCCTGTTTGGGTACACTGAGGGAAAATTTAGCATGGCCACTGCACCTAACCAGCACATCTTTCGGATTGTGGGAGGAAACCAGAGCACCTGGAGGAAACCCATGCAGACATAAGGAGAACTTGCAGACTCCGCACAGACAGTGACCCAAGCCTGGAATGGAACCCGGGTCCCTGACACTGCGAGGCAGCAGTGCTAACCACTGTGCCACTGTGCCACCCCAAGAAACTAGCCAGACTGGGAATCCTGGAACAAGAGCATAGGAACAGGAATAATTCAATTAGTCCTTTGAATCTGTTCCAACATTCAGCTAGATTATGGTTGATTTGTATCAAGTTGATTTATTCACCTTGGTAATGTTTTAATAACCTTTCTCAACAAAAAGTTACCATCTCAGGTTGTGATTGTCAATTGGCCTAACCTCAGCATCTTTTTTTTGTGGTAAAAGTTCAAGATTTCCACTATCCTTAATGTGAAGAATTGCTTCCTGACATTACCCCTGAAGCTCTAATTGTGAGGTTCTGCCCCCTTGGTCTGCCCCCATCCCCACAACAGAGGAAGTAATTTGTCTCCACCTACGCATTCAAATTATTTAATTAATGTAAGCACCTCAATTAAAGAAACCTTTAATCTTTTATAATCAAGTGAATGCAAGCCTGGTCTATGCAACCTGTCATCATAATTGAACCATTCTTGCCTAATATCATTCTGATAAATCTGTTCTGCTTCCCAGCCTCCCAGGCCAATATATCCTTTCTGAGATGTGTTGCCTAGAAATGAATGCAGTACTTCAGATGCAGTCTAAAGAGTGCTTTATACAGCTGGAACATAACTTTCCCTCCTTTTTATTGCAGCCTTTTTAGATTAACTTGGATCCATGACTTTCCATTCCATTTCCTAAGTCATCTCTGAGTGTAGTGAAAAGCTGAGGCCCCCGTACGGATCCCTGGGCTGAACATGTCTTTTGCATATATTTGAATGTCATGCATACACATTAAAAAGGAATTGCTTGCTGGAATCATCCCCCTGTGTTGGGTCAAAGGGCACGTCAGTGTGCAATTCGACTGACCTGTTTCACAATGCTATATAAGTGTGGAAATTAAATTGTAATTCCAACTATGACCAAATATTTAATCCACTTTGTTCTGCAAGATTAAAGATGCCTCCCACTTTTCAGCGACAATCCAGGAAAGAAAGTATGCAAGGGGACTGGATGGGCAGCATAACCTAATTGACTGCACCCACCAAGGTGCTATGAATCACATCTGCAGGTGCTGGCACACCTAGTTTAGAAACAAAATCTGATTTTACTTTTGCTACCATTGGCTATAATCATGTTCAAAAGTTAACTTCGTACTGGCAGTGCTCTGTTAGCCATTTAGGCATTTTTGTACCACACCTGCTTCTTTTGATTCCAAGGATATACCCTTCCTGTTAGGGTGGCTTTAAAGGTTAAGATTCCATTTTTGTTCTGTGGTGCCAATATCCAACCTAGTTAGGATACCCAATCCATCTCATTCAGATCCTTTGCCTTCTTTGAAAGTCTAGCCATGGCAATAACATTTTGGCAGCTTTTATCTGATTGCTCAATTTGAATCCAATAATACGTTGGCCACTCTGATCAGTGCAGGACATGATTAACATGTAACTTTTTAAATTTAATTTTTAATCATTTACTGTTAGCAGAGAGTCAGTTGTGCTAGTTGCCCTTTGCTAACAATAAAATGTAATTCATATGTTGAACATAAGAGGAATCTTACCAAAATTGGCAGTGTTTTTTCTGCCGAGAAAATTGAACGATTTTCTCTCCAGATCTTACGATACTGCCAAAAAAAAATCAAGGGGGTGTCTTTCACGCCATTATGTAGGGGGCAGGACCTCAACAGCCAGCTGCACAGAGATTGGAGCAATGTCTTTAAAGGGCGCCTCGACCATAATTGAGTAAAGCTTCTCCCCCCCCCCCCCCCCCCCGCCCCCCCTCACCCCCCCAGCCCATCACAGAGGTCACAGGGCCTTGCCTCCACAGCCCCAATCAGAATAGGCACTTCTCTATCACCCCCCGCAATTATTGGCCCCTTCACCACCCCCCCCCACCGATTATCTGTGCCCTCTTCCCACCCCCTATCATTGGCCCTTTCCTGCCCCCCAAATCACCAATGCTTTCTTCCCACCGCCCCAATCATTGGCCCCTCCCCACACAGTCCGACCCAGCACCAACCTCCAATTCACCACCGCCCCCAGCGACCATCACCAGCAACCCCAGTTCCTCCATCTGCTCACAGCTACCACCACATCTAAATGAACGAAATTAATCCCTCCCATAAGGCTCCCACTGGTCCCACCCCTTGGCACAGGTTGGCACTACCAGGTTGGCACTGTCAGGTTGGCACTGCCAGGTTGGCATGGGCATGGTACCATTCTGGCAGTGCTAACCTATGCCAAGATGCTAGTGCTAGAGGGAACATCTGGATGAACCTGTTGTAAACCCTGAAAACATGTAAATATACGGTGGGGGGTGAATATCTGGCAAGGAGGTGCGTTAATTATATTAAAATTTATTCAAATCCATGTGAAGCAGGTTCACGCTCCTTATGGGCCTGAACCTGATGATGTCGCTGGCGAGGGGCGGGAAAGATCTGAAATCACATTCTTGCCATAGAAAACTGAGACTTCTGGATCTTGAGGCCCCACTGGCACTCGCACGGATGGCGAACGCGGGCTCAAGATCACCCCCAATGGGTTCAAAATAGTGATAGCTGAGAGCAATCCTTCCATTGCAAGCAGGTGTTGAAAATTCTGGCACAGAGGTGAGCTTCCAATATAAATTCTGTCCAATTAAAATTAATGGTGTGAATGGTGTGAAAATGGTGCAGGCTGCTAACTGGTTAAACTGGCCTCTTTGTCCAAATTCCCAATGCACACTCCTACAATGTGAAGCTCTGCATTTAAAGCTATTTTCATTTATCTTTGCTTTCATATACTTTCCCTGGCTGACACCCTGGTAGTCGGGTGTCCTACTAACCTAATAAAAGTGACCAGATGTTTATTGTGTCAAAAAGAAACCGGCTATATATTTTTGGTTGCATAATTCATATTATCTTGCAAATACAAATTCCACATTTAATTCAAAGAATCAGTAACACAACACTTAAAACTGACTAATCAACCATTATCAGATCCAATTATTGAAGGGTTGCTGAACCAATGTATGGATTTACTTAATAATTCTTTTAAAATGTGACTGCAAGAAAACTACCCTTTCAGATGCATATTCTGTAATTTTTGCACTGTTTTTCGTATTTGCATTTTGTTTTATACTTAGATATTTACAAAATATAGGACGTCATTTTTATGTTTTATTTAAAAACTTTAAATTGCAAAGAAGATTTTAATTGTTGCAGTTGTGAATGGCCTACATAGTTGCTGCAACTGTTTGACATAATTGGTTCAGTGGATTTATGAAAGAGTTCAAAGTTGTTTGTGAATTTTAATGCTTTCTTAAAGCTTTATATATTGAACGCAGAGTTCTGAGATGACAGTGCCACTGAAAATAGCAATGAGTCATGGCCTGCCCTAAAATAGGATCCCTAAATAAGCTACTTTGAGGATCGTATGACAGTTATGGATATCATGAAGGAATTGATTCAGAAGTAATTTACACAGGAGATTTAGAAAATGTAGAGTGCAATTCTCTTTCTATTTGTTTATAAATGCAAATAACTGTGTTCACAATGCCTTCCCATCGAAGATCATAGAATTCCTCCAGTGCAGAAGGAGGCCATTCAGTCCATTGAGCCTGCACTGACAACGATCCTACCCAGACACTTTCCCCATAACCCCATGCTAATCCCCCTGACATGAACAGACATGAATGGCCAATCCACCTAACCCGCATATCTTTGGACATGAAAACATGAGACATGAAAAATAACAAATGTTTACATAAGGGGTTCAAATTCAATTGATGGGATTGTGATTGAAACTAAAAAGATTTGAATAACTGATACAGTATTGACCTGCTGACTAAACATAGTGCCAGATTCCCGTCTGATCTGATTTAAGATTGCTTTCATCACCTCATTAGATATTATAGTTTGGGAATGATGATGAAAAACTGATTTTTAAATTCCACTTACCTAAAATATATTAAAACTGATAAAGACAGAATCATTTTGTTCAGAGGTCGATATGCTTATGGAATTAAAGAGTTTTCCATCTGCTATAGATAAATGTAAAAACACATCTCACGATAGAAATTGAGTCATTATTCATCTTGTGTTTCATTGCTGTGAATCAGAAACCTTGAATATTAAGGGAATTTATTTTCATAAAAGGATATTGTAGCCAGATATGGCGACAGAATGAAAATAAAATTATAAACAGGTCACATCCTGAGGGCCTAAAGCACTGATATGGAATTAAAAATATATATTTCAGTAGTCCAGATTCTTCATTCACTGTATTGTAATTAATGTTGTGTATAAGATCGTACTGGGAGAAATTCATTTGTGTAGCGTTAGTGAGAGCGGCACCGCACAAGCTTTATCAATTCCCCATTGGTAGATAGTGCTGTGGGCTACAACCTGCATGGCCTGCATGGATTTCTTGAATCATACCAATGAGGAAACCTACATGGGCCGTGCAACTGTGGTGCTGGGGAATCAATGTACAGCGCAGCTTGAAATGGTACTACATAAACAAATGTTCCCCCCATAAGGTTATCACTAAAGGCTAAATGAGCAGTGTGAAATTGTAAAGGTTTCATTTGGCTATAACTATATGGAAATCCAGGAATTACATCATTACCATAAAAATAATCCTCCTCAGATTTCCTTCCACTTTCATTTGTCGTTGGTTTTGAAACTTATGTTGAGGTCCATACATGAGAGTGCACTGCATGAACCATTACTTTCTAGTTCATTTGGAGATTGCCAGTTCATATCCCAGTTTATGAAGGTTATTTGGAAATTATGAATTATTAAATTATGAGCTTAAGGCCCAGGTCCCAAAACAAGTTACTCAGATGTGTCATGATAAGACAGAAAATCCCAAAGGCATGAAGGCAAAGCATCTTGGTATCAATATTCAATGGAAAGGAAACATTCAAAATTGCAAAAGCTACCAAGGAATTAAGCGCCTATCACATAACTTCAAGGTATGGGAAAGACTGTGAAAAATAGTCGAATTCAATGAAGGTCAGTTTATTCATGCCCCAAAGAAGGACCACCAATGCCATTCTTCTTTTGAGATAAGTGATGGAGAAATATTGATAAAGCTATTGCAACATGAAGACGCATTTATTAATCCAGATAAGGCTTATGACCCAAGGGAGGAAGTCTGGAGATGTGCTAGAATTTGAGGGGTCACTGAGAAGGATGAACGACTATTACAGGACATGTACAAGGAGTCCCGGACAAGAGTAAGAAGCAGTGTGGGGAAGAATAAGAGTTTTGAAATCAAAGTTGGACTTCACCAACTCAGTGTCGATCCTTTATCAAGGATCGACACTGAGCCCCTTCCTGTTCCTGATTGCCATGGATATTCTAACTGAGCAAGTGAGAGAGGAAATGTCATGTTCAATAATGTTTGTAAACAACATTGAGCGGTATGGTGGGGATGACGTGAACATTACCGAGTATTCAAAAAACTAGAGAAAAGCACTGGAAGACAAGAGTATGAAGATCAGTAGACCAAAGACCCAATTTATGGACTGTCAATATGAGCCTAAGGATGAGGATCAGAGTGAAGGTATAAAGGTTATGGGTTAGACTTAGAGAAAGTGAGTAGTTTCAAGGCCTTGGGCTCAGTGATGACAGCAGATGGAAGTATGGAAATGGAAATTAAATATCAGATTAGCTCTTGTTGAGTAATTGGAAGAGGTGCAGTGGACTGTTACGTGATCGTAAAGTATTGCTGAAACTAAAAGCAAGAATCTATTAGTATAGTTATGAGACTGGCCTTGTTATATAGTGCAGGCACTTGGGCAACATCAAGAGAGCAATGACTGGATACTAATGAGATGCAGATGCTGAGATGGATATAGGAAGTAACAAAAAATGACCAATCAGAAATCAGTACAAAAAAGGGTCAATGAAGATTGTGGGAGCAGGAAAGAAAGTAGCCAAGAAGAGATAGAAATTGAATTTGTTGTGGAGAGAGAGGAGGAGTGTGGTGCGGTGAATGATGGAAATGAGACTGCATGGATGGAGGAGAAGAGGAAGGCTTAAGACCAGGTGAAAAGCTGTGGTGATGTGAGACTTAAATGCAGTGGGATTGGAAGAGAAATGAGTGGCTGGTAAGAGGAGAGGAGTAATCCACCAGCACTGTGGCGATCCCAAGTAAAGTGGGAGAAACCAGGAGAAGAAGAAAAAGAAGAATTTGGAAATTATGTTCCATAAGATTTCCATTTGTTCTGCAATGTTGTTGGCATTGAATGTGGAATCAGTGATTTGTTGACATGCATTAAGCACTATCCATATTTCCCTTCCCCTCCTGATACGGTATTTAGGTTTTTGACCGAAGGAAATATCCCAGTTTATTTAAGACAGGAGATTGTTATTCCATTATTTCATTCCCTGAGTTACATTTCAAAATTAGGATGCTCTCTTCATTTCATAGACACTCAAAATCCGAAAAGTCCAGTAAGTTGTCTCCAGTAACTAATGGTCACAGTGAGCATTAAGTTGAAGCTTAAGTTTAAGTTTATTTATTAGTGTCAAAACACTGCAATGAAGTTACTGTGAAAATCCCCTAGTCACCACACTCCGGGCCTATTCAGGTACACTGAGGGAGAATTTAGCATGGCCAATGCACCTAACCAGCATGTCTTTTGGACTGTGGGAGGAAACCAGAGCACCTGGAGGAAACCCACGCAGACATGGGGAGAACATGCAAACTCCACACAGACAGTAACCCAAGCTGGGAATCAAACCCGGTTCCACCAATCACATTGTGAGATTAAGAGGAGTCAGAACAGAAAAATGCAATGAGACACAGAGAAATTTCAACCTTACAAGTCCCGTAGAAAAGGGGGAAGGTGGTAAGCTAATATACTCCAGGTTATTTACACCTGGAAAGCGACCTTAATCATGTTGTGTTTGATTTCAACCTGTTTTTCTGAGGTGACAGCAGAACCATCAGCCTTAAGCCAATGGGAACCTATTTAATGGAGGTGAATTGGGGTCTCAAGATACCTTGCCTCCCGTAAGACTCTCTTAAATGCCCATGCCCACATTTGCCTGCATGCCCTGTTAGGAAGCAGACAGCCACTTCACCCTATTTCCCACCAGGGAGGTGGAATGACATGATAATGAGACCCAATGGTTAAAACTGCAGTGACCTCACTGCTGCCAAATGAGTCAAAACTAACTGACTCCTGCTGCTTCCATCGGAAAACAGACTTAGAGTTGTTTGATTTGATTTATTGTCACATGTATTGGGATACAGTGAAAAGTAATGTTTCTTTCACAAACTGTAGGCAAAACATACCATTCATGGAGTCCATAGGGGAAAAGGAAAAGGATAGGGTGCAGAATATGGCGTTGCAGTTACAGATAGGGTGAAGAGAAAATTCACCTTATATGATAGGACCATTCAAAAGTCTGATGACAGCAGGGAAGAAGCTGTTTTTGAGTCGGTCGGTATGTGATCTCAGACTTTTGTATCTCTATTCTGTTGGAAGAAAGTGGAAGAGAGTATGTCTGGGTGCGTGGAGTCCTTGATTATGTTAGCTGCTTTTCCGAGGCAGTGGGAAGTGTAGACAGAGTCAATGGATGGGCAGCTGGTTTGAGTGATGGACTGGGCTATGTTCACAACACTTGTAGTTTATTGTGAACTTAGACAAAGCAGAAGCCATACCAAGCTGTGATATATCCGGAAAGGATGCTTTCTATGGTACATCTGTAAAAACTGATGAGAGTCGTAGTGGACATGTTGAATTTCCTTAGCCTTTTGAGGCATTGGTGGGCTTTCTTAACTATAGCATCAGTGTGGCAGCAAACGATTACATGAAGGGAATTTAAAGTAGGTCATTTTCATTTTTTGGATATGGTAGGTAATATTGTACTTTTTTCAATTTATTTTCTTTTTGCACAACACACCCATGTATCATTTTTTAGCAGGCTATCTACACCCAGGCATCCACCATTCTCAAATTATAAGTGTAGCCCAAGCTGACTCGGTGTCCAGTTTGCAGTTCCTGTCTGATATGATCAAATAACCCTTAAATTTTGTCTATCACTTGCTGAATCTGATATGTGTGATGTGTTTAATCCAGATCTCTTTTCTTTTATAAGTTCTTTAATTCCTTGATCCATAACTACCCAATCACCTCCCATTCCACGCCCCCTCCCAACTCGTTGCCCTGCCCCCACAACAACCCCTGTGCTAAACCAAAGCTCCTAGCAAGTTGATTGGTGGGCACCCAATTTCTTGCGTCATGCCTTGATCATGAAGTAACAGATAATATGTAATGTATAAGTTAAGTGGCTAATTACAACTTATTTTGCCAGGCCTTAAATCAAGGCAGGAATGAGTATTATTAAATTTACCATAGCAGGGATGCCAATGAGAAAAAAAAATGACTACATGTGGAAGAAATTCAGAAATCTTGGCCAGATACCTGATTCTAGAATCATTTTGTACCTGTTCCATAAATGGAACATTGATATTGAGAAACTTTCACAGTGGGATAGGAAATCATTTTCCCACATCCAGTATTTGGGTTGTAATCAATTCATAAATGAGAGGCAATTTTCAATGGTCTGTGAGATAGTGAAAATGCCAGCCCTAATTCAGCACTTCATGGACATGGAACCAAATAACAAAATACAAATTGTTGCTGAACCTTTTACAGAGGGACAGTAAACTCTAATTATAGTAGTGAAACTAGTCATCTCTTGTGAACATTAGATATTTAATGATAGAAGATAATAAAAGGGGCAGATTAACTCACTACTCCAAATCCATACTGTATCTGATCTGGGAGTTCTAATGCTGACATTGAGTGCCCAGATAGAAAATTATTTCATTTTCCAGCGCTGCTATTCAGCATGTTGAAGAGCAAAAACAAAACTTATGGAATAAACATGTGGCCTTCTAATTGGTCACTTCAACTTGACATTCACTCAATGGCGGTATGTGGGCCTCAGATGCTTCCAACTCAGTCTTACACCTGGTGACGCCATACCCTCGACTGTGCCACTCAGAGAGATGGGTGCTCCGGAAATAGATCAGAGATCAAGATCAATTTGTACATTGCAAAGAGCTTGGATGGAATTTTTCCGCTATTTTTTCAAAGTGTTGGTTCCGGTGAGAAAACCGGAGAGAATGTTGGCGGGAACCCACACTGAATATTGAGCCTTTTTAACAACTTTCCTTACCAAGTGAATTGTGCTGCGCCTGTAGCAGCTTGCCTCTGATTTGCTTGCCCCAGAAAAACTTAATTTTACAATCAGTGGAGTGCTCCTTTTAAATCCTTGCCAGTACTTGTTCCAAGTCCAGTCAAGGGGATAGCTGCCAGAAAGCCAGCACCAAGATCCTCATGGTGTGGAGCAGAGGTGTGACATCCTCTTCCAAGGTTCCCACAGATGTCCAACCACCAAGATCGCCACCTCTGCCTGGGAGGAAGTGGCTGCCTTAGTGATTGCCAATTCCCAGCAAAAGAGGACTGGGCAGCAGTAGCGCAATAAAATGAATCGCCTTCTTCGTGCAGAATGTCTCCTGCTTTGCCTCTTCACATACCCTTCACACCTCCATAGTATTCTCTCTCCTAGCCACCAAATGGATTCCCAATCTTTATATAGCACTCATCCCACCACCCCCATCCCCCACCCTCAGTCCTCCTAGTCGCCCAGTATCTATTTTGTTCCTCACATTCCCTCTCCCACTTACCTCCCATGCATGCCACACCTTATCAACCACCTGAACTGGCAGCACTCCTGTCTACATTTTCCCCATCTGTCTCATTGCAGGGCAAGCTCGAACACAACTGGTGTGAGCGGGCACAGCCTGCTGGAGTCATGCCTGAGTTGAGATGCTTCTCGCCCTTTGAGGAAAGAGCCCTTGAGTTGGCTGGCAGGTAGAAGGACCGCTGTATCTGTGCAGAGGGCGAAGTGGGGACAGCAGACAAAAGAGAGAACCCAGAGCTGTTGGAGCTTCAAATACAGAGTCGCGAGCATCAGGAAGGGATGATAGTATTCCTCCTTGGACTTCCAGGCTAACTGGAGAAGTCCTATTGCCTTCCGTCCAAGGAGCTAGTGCTGTCACTCAAAAGCAATGAGGCAACACTGTGAGGACGGCAGCTGCAGTGAAGATGTTGGCTAAGTTTGCTATTCCGAAACCTGGTGGGGGATGAAGGTGGGATAGCAACAAGAAGCCCAAAGCAAAGGCCATGACAATAGCAGCCAGGAGAGACAATTGGAGGCTGGTGAAAAAGTTGGGTAATGAATTATGCAAATGGTCCCGCATGGTTGCCTGGAATGTTTGAGTCTAGGAATACGCGTGAGAGAGGTTATCCTGAAAAAAATGATGGATCAGGTGTGGCCTCAAAATCACAGTTCATCCAGGAGCCAACAATGCCCAGCGGACAAAGACCTGAGGAATGTCCTCCCAGGTCAGCCAGCCCGCCTCTCCATCGCCTGTAGTTAGGACCTCGGAGTCCGAAATGGACACTGCGAACAAAGACCCAGCTACTCCTCTGCTGCCCGAGGAAGGGAGCGAACTAGAGCTCCGGTGTCTCATCGTTAGATGCACCCCCCCCATGTTGGATGCCGAGTTGGAGGATCCGGACCCAGCGCTGAAACATCACAAGAAACCATGAGGCGCGTGAACCACCATGGTTCCTCGGACATAGGGACGAGAGGGGTGTAATGACTTCAATGAGGGCCATGAGGTTGGCCTCTTGGAGTATGAGCTCCCTGATTGAGGTCATAATTGTCTGCCCAATTAGGGAGCCTCACCTGTAGATGAACATGGAAGTGTCAGGTCCACTGGCAATTCTGATTCTGACTTTGTACCTGAAGCACTCTAGGAGTGGAATAGGGCTTGTAAATAAAGGGAATCTGGTGAAGGGATACCGGCCTCTGAGGAGTTATTTCAAGTTCAGTGTTAGCATTGCTGCTTTAACATTGGTCTTCAACTTTTATTTGTTATTCTTGTAGCCATAGAATTAATTCTCTTCAGGCATCAAACAGTTTTATTTTGTTAAAACATTGCATGAATAATTCAATACTCTCACTGCTTTTTAAAAATTAAAGCAAATCCCCAGTAATCGTCTTTATTCAGCTGGTCTATTTTTATGATTCAAATGCCTATTGAAATGTAGATCATCAACAATCCAAACATAAACTGAAATGATTTCACTGCAGTTGTTTCTGCTGCATTCCCGGGTAACTCTTGTATGAAAATGCAATTATTTACAGTAATTACAGATAAAGGATTTAATATTGTTCCTGAACGTATTGTATCATTCAAAATTTTCATGAGAAAACTTGCCCCCATCTTATTCAATTCATATTTATCTGAACTATCGAATATATTCTTTTATCAAACAAATTTACTGGAATTCTTAAACCACAGAACTTAATGATCACATTCAATGGTGCAGTGATGTATGCGCTTGCTGTGAAAATATTCATATTATTAACTCAGCCCACCTCCAAATCTGCAGTAAAGTCACCAGAGTCTTTGTATACTTTGAAATAGCTTTCTTCAATGAGGAAAGCCACTCAGCGTCAGTCAGGTGAGAAAATCTTATCCAGTCGGGCCTACATGTGACTTCAGGTCCACAGCAGTGTGTTTGATTTTTAATTGTCCCCGATATGGTGTGGCAAGCCATTTAGTTGTATAAAACTGCTCCAGAAAAGAACACAGTGGCTGTACTTACACCACATGGACTGCAGAGTTCCAAGTAGGTGGCTCACCACCATCTTCTCAATGGAAACTAGGGATGGGCGATAAATGCTTGACCTTCCATTGGCACTCATATCCCAAGAAAGAACTTTAAAAACCTCTTGATTGAATGGTCTTTTGCCTCTACATCTCAAATAATTTAAAAGTTTGGTGCATTATCAGGTAAGTCTTTGTGTCAACATTGTAGATCGTCAGAATAATGGAAGTAACAATAAGCAGACACACTGGCATATCAGCCAGAACAATGGAAGCACCAAAAGCTACGTGAGACTGTCTTGGTTATCCTGTTCCTTTTGTAATGTTAAGCTTGCATGTCAGGTTGAACTATTTGACAGTTAAACCTTTGAAGTGGCTATTATTAAGCCTGCAAGTTTGGCGAAAAGGAACCTCACTTCTGCATTCTGG
The DNA here is from genome assembly GCF_964213995.1 of Mustelus asterias. NCBI lineage: Eukaryota > Metazoa > Chordata > Chondrichthyes > Carcharhiniformes > Triakidae > Mustelus > Mustelus asterias. The sequence goes on from NC_135814.1 coordinate 47,822,553, forward strand.
ACACATGTATATGACTCACAAGAAAGATGATGCAAAGATCAGGAAACAGCGTTTGTGTGTCAGAGCTTATGAACAGTCAGAAGTCCAACATCTACAGAGGCCAAGTTTGATGAACTGGGTCTGTAGGAAACCAGGTTGTATGAGTCTGTTGTATAACTAATATTTATTATAATATTGGTGCTTTTTTTCTATTTGTTCATGGGATTTGGGCATCACTAGCTGGGCCAGCATTCATTGCCCATCCCTAATTGCCCTTGAGAAGGTGGTGATGAGCTGTCTCCTGGAATCGCTGTAATCTATGTGACATTGGCACATCCACAGTGCTGGTGAGAATGGAAATCCAGGTTTTTGAACCAGCAACAGTAAAGGAATGGCGACATAGTTCCAAGCTAAGTTGGTGTGTGACTTGAAGGGGAACTTGCAGGTGGTGGTGGTGGTTCCATGCATTGCTGATTTTGCTCTTCTAGGTGGGAGAGGTTATGGGTTTGCAAGGTGCTGTCGAAGGAGACTTGGTGGTTCCTGCATTGTATCTCATAGATGGCACACACTGTTGCCACCATGCTTTGGTGGTGAAGTTAATGAATGTTTAGCGTTGTGGATGGGGTGCCAATCAAGTCGGCTGCTTTGTCCTGGATGGTGCGTCGAGCCTCTTGAGAATTGTTGGAGCTGCACTCAACCAGAATGAAGTAATGAATTTGCATTTGACAAAGACATTTGAGCCTGAATCATAAGGAATCATTTCATTGATCTTAAGGCTTGGATTTTGGTGAAATTAAGCTGAGCCGGAACCATTTAAAAATGACAGCTGAGACTTGATTCCAGGATTCCTGTCACAGTCCTGATTCCAACAATTTTTGCTGGCCTGAGTTAAGGGTGTGGGGAGCCAGCTGACTCCATTGCTCATGTGAGCATGAGCTCACCGCTCATGGAGCAGCACAGTGGTTAGCACTGCTGCCTCACAACTCCAGGGATCTGGGTTCAATTCCTAGCTTGGGTCACTGTCTGTGTGGAGTTTGCACTTTCTCCCTGTGTCTGCGTGGGTATTCTCCGGGTGCTCCGTTTTCCTCCCACGGTCCAAAGATGTGCGGGTTAGGTGCATTGACCATGCTCAATTGCCCCTTAGTGTCCTTGGATGCGTAGGTTAGAGGGATTAGTGGGGTAAATGTGGGACTATGGGCTTAAGTGGGATTGTTGTCAGTGCAGACTTGATGGGCCAAATGGCCTCCTTCTACACTGTAGGGTATCTGTGGACATTTTAACTCCATCTTGCCCCCAATCACATAATTTTGGTGGACCCATTCTGTTAGTAGGTGTGATTCAGGCACCTCAGAGGAGTCGTACAGAGTGACGGAATGCTAGTCGTGAGTGGGCAATCCCCAAAAAACAAGTTTTCAACAATCCCTTTGAGATACATGAAATACATTGTCCCTCTTACCTTCTCATAAAGCTGTCAATAATATCCAACCATTCATAGTATCAATGACAAAAAGCTTTTATCCACTTCACACCTCCTAATCTTGTGTAAATAAGCACATATGCATTGAAAAAACTCTTCAGAGAAACATTATATTGTTATTACAGATAATGAAGATGTCAAAGAAAGCTAGCACGTCCCAACAACCTGCATCAACATTGCCTACAGAACAGTGTCCATTAGCCATTCCTGGAGCTCAGCCCAGCATTCATACTAAGGCCATCTTTGACAAATAGGCATTTGTCTATCTGCTCAGCCTGCTTTATTAAATCAGTTGCCAGAGAAAATCATTATGAATGCTTGGCTGAGCTCCAAGCATCGGTAATGGACTCAACCTTGTTGACATGTTGAGGGCAGGAGAGCTGTGGTGATAGTGTAGGTTAGGGCTTGTGGACCTAAACGCTATGATTAGAGCAGGACCAATGTCATAATAAATGGAGGTGGGTGTTCTAGTGTGACGGGCCCAATATCTGCCAGTGACCTTTGACACTTTGGGACTACCTCCATGGTTCAACTCCAACATGCCTTTCCCTCCCTGGAATAAAAATACGGGGAATTGGGATCCTCCTTATCAGAGATGGCTTTGTCAACTTTCCCGACTCAGGCTTCCTGTTCTTTCACAAAAGAGTAGACCTAAGAGATTCCTCTAACAAAATGATCAAGAGTACATCCAGTATTTCTGACTAATTGAAGAAGGTATCTTGGAAAGTCTGTGCATAGTATAAGTCAGGTTATAAATATACCTGTTCATTTCCTTCTAACATTACTATAATTTCTTTAAGTTATAACAATTGTCTTCAAACCCATTCAAGCAGCTTCAAGAAATTCTCCATGAAGAAGAATGATGAGTTTACTTTAAACCAGATGAATACTTTTTGGAAGCTTAATCATTTTCACAGAGGCTTATATGAATTGGATGTTTTTATTAGGATCATTGAACATTAACGCTAGTTCTGTATGGAACAAGTAGAGGGGTTGGAGGATCATCTACTGTCCTTTCCCTACTGCCCGCACTGGCTGTAAACAGCACCGGTCATCTCAGGCCAAACCAGTTTTGCAGATAGAATCTGAAATATGTTTTAGGCCCCTTATTTACATACGCCAAAGGCCTAAAGCCTGCTTCAGGCATGAATACTGAATACTGATCTTTTATCCTTGACCAACATGATCAGTGACATACTTCTGGCTCAAAGTGAATCAGTGCTTCTTCATATCCATCATATCAGAGTTTAGCACATTGTCGTAGCTGACCCTTTAAGGGACATTGGAAGGGTCATGTGACCTGACTGCCCAATGGGGAACGAGCGCAGGGATCTTGGGATAGCCTGTGGGCTTTTCCAGCCAGGTTGATCCGAGAGCTGAGAATGAACGTATCAATTATAACACTAGTAGTTATAAATAGTAATAAATCTGTTGTTGTTAGTTAGCTAACTGGTGGTCGCCAATTGTCGAATTGATTACACATGTCATTTAGCATCCAAAACATTTCTAGATCAATGTCTTCCTCCAAAATTCTTGCAAATAATCTTCCATAACAAAACAAATGAAAGTTGTATGTCTTCATTCAAGTTAATGGACCAGATCTTTCAGTCAGCTTCAATGCTGAGGTGATCGCCTCTCACTGTGATGATTGGACAACACAGCCATCCACAGAGAGAAATAGCGAAGAGGACATGTCCCTTTTTGAAGATAGAGGGGGCAAGTAAGTAGATGAGAGGGTGAGCGAGTGAGTGTGTGAGCGAGTGAGTGATTGAGTGAGAGAGAGAGATGGTAAGCAAGCAGGCAGCTGAGTGAGTGAATGGGCAGGAAGGTGAGTGAGGGAGTGGTGGATGACTGAGTGGGCAAGAGCCTACCAGCAGGGAGGTGCATGGGGAGGTGGGGGGGTGGGGGGAGGGCAGTCTCACCCAAATTGAGGCCCTTATATGGCCAATTATTGACCACTTAAGAGCTGTTTCCCATCCAGCTTCAGTTTTGAGGCTGGGAGGAGGAGTTCACAGGCTGAGGGAAGTCTGGCAGATCACCCTCCTCGGGCCTAAGGTGGTAAGGTCGGAGGGATGGCTTCTCCCTCAAGGAGTCCTTTGCCCATTTGGTGCCTCCATCCCCTCCCCCAAAGTTTCCGTCCCATGGGTGCCCCCTGACCCCAAGGCACTCCATCAAGACTCCCATCTCCTCTTCCCACCTCCCCAAAACCTCAATTCCCTTCCCCACCATGAGACTCTCACCTTACCTTACCTGACCCTGGACCTAGAATCTTGTAGCCCAAGTCCCGACCACTGGCGCTACTGGTTCTGCTGGGACTACAGGGCTTTCAGTTAATCAGATTGGGTCACAGCTCTCTGAGGCAGGACTTCCTCCAAGAGGGAGACAGGAATCCCTTCTCCAGCCAATTAGCACTCTTGGAATGTTAAATAGCTCACACTTGGTGGATGGCTGAGTGGGTAGGTGAGTGAGTGGGTGCGTGAGTGAGTTAGCGGGTGAGCAAATGGGCAGGCGGACGAGTGGGTGGGTGGATGGGTGAGTGGCTTGCTGAGTGACTGAGTGGTTGGTGAGGGGGTGGCAGTTGGGTTGGGAGGCTCATGTCGGGGGGTTAGTCAGGTCATGGTGGGTAGTCACGTTGGGGGGTGGGGTTGAGTCAGGGTGGTGTTTGGGGATGTTGGAGTGGTATGCATGGGAAGTGGTGGGTTGGGTTACGGCTGTTAATCACTGAGTTACACCAGAGAGTAAACTGTGTGACACATCTCTGACACATATACAGGTTCAGTAGCTGGTATCTAGCCCAAATCTCTGCCCTGAGGTCAGTGTTAGAGACAATTGCATAGCCTCCAGGGCAGACAGAACAACACATCAGAAGTTTAAACTTCCGGACAATTAAAAGCTGTGTGCGTACATCGGGGGACAATTTTCCCATTCACCTGCCACGGGAATTGTAGCAGATAAGGGGCAGAAATGGAAGGATCCGTTGACCTCGGGTGGGATTTTCCGGTTTCGGGGCAAGCGCTGCTGGAAAATCCCACCCCCAGGTCTTCAAAGAACAAACAAAGAACAAAGAACAATACAGCACAGGAACAGGCCCTTTGGCCCTCCAAGCCCGCGCCGTTCCCCGGTCCAGGATTGAATCCTGAATCCAGGATCCCCGCCCAATTTTCCAGCCTATCTACATCCTAATATCCTATCCACCGAGCTGTCCCTCACAGCTACGATGCTTTGTTCATCACAACCTATTAACTCACCCCCACCCGCCCCATTCCAGACCATGTGATCTCCAGGGAGAGGCGAAAATCCAGAGTGAAAACCCCAGGGCCAATATGGGGAAAAAAAAATCTTCCATTGGGTCCCGACAAATAGGAGCAACGTAAGTTGAGTACATTGCCACTCCCGATGCTGGAAGATTTGACCCATTAATTCTGCCAAAATCCCTGTAGCTAATATACTTGTATCTATGCAGACGTTAACAAAAATATAAATTATCTTTATTTGATCTGTTGTGCAAAACCAGAAATAATTGTGGAAAGGATTGAAAAGATGGGAAGGAAGATCTAAGCAGGAAGCCCTGTGTAAGTAGGCGAGAAAACATTCGATGCATGGTTAGGAGAGAAGGAAAGCATATTGCTGATTGGTCATAAAATTGTTGCAGGAACTGAGGGCAACACACTGAGTGCTAAAGACTGATAATGTAAAGATCAGCAATAATAAAGCTTAAACTGTAAGGTATCGAAATAAGAAGGCAAATAGCAAATTAAGGAGGCTAAGTGGAATTGAATTGCTAAGGAGAGTTAATAAACCAATTTTACATCTGGCTGGGAGCCTCAGGAATAAGCACTCAGTGAGGTGTTGATGCTATAGACCAAACCGGAGTACGGGCAGATTAGAATATCTGCGCTGATGAAAGATCCAGGCAGCATGCAGGTAAATTGATGCAGCCAGCAGCAAGCCAAAAGTCTAATATACAGCACAGCAGGTTGAGATGTTAAGGCCTGACTGGAGGGAAAAGATTAACAAAGTTACTAATTCACATGGAGATCACAAGTCATTCGACATACATAAGGATTACTTAAAGTACCACTGGCAATGAATTTTTAAATGGGTATGCAACGTCTCACTGTAATTGTAATGTGCAATGAATCAAACAGGTTCGATACGTTGTAAAGACAGAAAATGCTGGAGAAACTCAGCAGGTCCGGCAGCATTTGTAGCGAGAGAAGGGGTTAGGCAGGAACGTAACGGCCGTTCATGCCGATGGGATTTTCCCACCCCATTGTAGTGAATAAAGATTTGGCTGGGCGCCAAATTCTCCCACTCGCTGCAATGGGAGTGTGGCATGAACGGCCGATAAGATCACATCCATTGAGGGTGATTTTACCATTTTTTGTCTAAGTGCTGGGCGAACTTGAAACTGGGAGAGTTTTAGACCTGTCTTTTGGGTATGTTTTTAGGCCCCCCCCCGGGCACACTCTGCCTGCAAAATTCTGAGTGAGCCTGTTGCTCACTGTAGAAGCCTGTGGGCGGGGCTTAATGGGCTCGAAAGCCTGCAGAGGGAGGTAGTGCGCATGTACAGGCCTCTGATGCTGCACATGCGCATTAGCAGTAGCAGGGGTCTGACAAAGAGAGAATTGTCAGGCCCCTGCTAGTGCAGGCTGCCTGAAGCAGCTGCCCCCCTGCAATCGCGGGGGCCTGTGGCCCGAGATACAGTTCCTGCTGATCTCTCTTGCCACCCAGACAGATCGCGGACCCCATCCCTCCCCCACTGATCGCTGCGCCGTGACCCTCCCCCACGGATCCCTACAGAGTGGCAACGGGCCCTCTCTCCCTCCTTCCACCCACCGATCGCCGCAGAGAGGCAGCAGGCCCCCCTCCCCCATTAGCCCCGCCCCCACTGGTCCTTCCCCATTGGCCCCACCCCATGGGCCCCTCCCCCATTAGCCCCGTTGCGCCCCCTGCTGCATTGCAGATTTGCACAGATTGACGAAGTCTCACATCTGTAAAGAGTTAAAGAAAGACTTGCATTTATATAGCACCTTTCACAACCTCAGAAAAACATCCGAAAAGCATTAAAATAATTTTTTTTCTTCTTTCCTCCACTGGCCCTTCCCCATTACCCCCACGGACTCCTTCCCCTTTAGCCCCACCCACATTTGCCTCTGCCCCATTAACCATGCCCCTGGCACTGCCCAAGGGGCAACCCCCTTGCTCTCGGCCTCCCCGGGGACCTCAATGGCCTCTGGTTCCAGCGGCGAGCCCAAGTTGACTGCTCCCTGTTCATGGGGAGTATATCTGTTCCTCACCAGCAAGAACTTTTTCCAGCGAGGTCATAAAGGGGGCAAGTCCAGACAATTGGGCGCCAGGCTCCCTAAGCAGATATAAAACAGCATTAAAATAAATTTAAATATATTAACCTACCTCTCGCCCATTTCAAGTGGGAGGCTGACCGCGCTGGAAATCCGGCGCTCATAAAATGGCGCCGGTCACAAAAACAGACGCCAATCGCACAAAGCGCTTTATGCCCCACTTTGCAACGTGTCGTGCCCGAAAACAGGTGCAACGCAATGGTAAAATCGCCCCCATTATGTTTTACCGCGATATTGGACTGGAAACGTTAACTTTGTTTTTCTCTCCACAGATGCTGCCAAACCTGCTGAAGCTTTTCCAGAAATTTTTATTATTATTTCAGATTTTCAACACCCATCATATTTTATTTTTATATTAGTTAGTATGTGCTGTCACCATTGTATATCAGTAAAGAGGGAACTAGTTGGGCTATGAGAAAAATTAGAGAAGTGCAAGGCATTCAAGATGAAAATTTTTAAAAATTGTTCAGATTGAGGGATAATTGATGCTCTTTAATGACCCAATAACTGTATAATCACACTGTCCATTGGCTGTCTGCATCAGCAGGTAGACCAGTATAGCTCTAAGGCACTGTTTAAAATGTCGTCATTTAAAGCCAGTCTGCATTTTTAAAAGGAAGGTGCACTGTGACTGTTTGGGGTTCTGAGATCATTGGGAACAGCATCCTGTGCACAAATCAGCGAAGGGTAACCATTGGAGAGTGTGCACAATAAGAAGTCTCACAACACCAGGTTAAAGTCTAACAGGTTTATTTGGAATCACGAGCTTGCGGAGCACCGCTCCTTCATCAGATGATTGACTTTAACCTGGTGTTGTGAGACTTCTTACTGTGCCCACCCCAGTTCATCTCCACATCATTGGAGGGTTAGATAGACACCAAGATGTTCGGATGCTTCTCTGAAGGTCCGGGTTGAAGAGTTGGAAAGGGCGAGAAATTCTTTGTGCCTGCAGAGCCATGCGACATGTGCTCAGAAGGTGGAAGAGATCAGTGCCAAGAAAATAAAACATGAATGCACTGCAGGAGGAAATTTAATTACCTCACACCAATGGTCAAGGTCAGTGAATGTATCTTCAAATGACATATTCTACTCGGGTTGCTAACTCTGGCTGAACATATTCCTGGTGGTTTTATGACAAGAACTCCCACCTATCACTGTCCTGTCCAATCAGTATTTCTCCCCCTGCATCTCCAGCATTTTTATAATTAATAAACGAAAATGTTCAAAGGAAATAAGAAAAAAAAGCTCTTTTAATGCTTTTTTTCTGAGGTTGTGAAAGGTGCTATATAAATGCATGTCTTTCTTTTACTCTTTACAGATGTGAGACTTTCTCAATCTGTGCAAATCTGTAATACAGCAGGCAGTGATTTAAGTCACAGAGCTCTGCCGAAGGGTAACCTAGACTTGAAATGTTGCCTCTATTCTTTCCCCCCAGATGCTGTCAGTCCTACTGAGATTTTCCAGCATTTTCTGTGTTTGTTTCAGATTCCAGCATGCGCAGTATTTTGCTTCTATGATGGCTTACCTTGTTGGAGGGGGGGGGGGGGGGGGGGGAGGAGGGGGGCGGGGTGGAGAAGGTGTAGCAGAATAGAAGGCCTGTAATGGGTGGGAGCTCAGGACAGATTGACACAAGACAAAGAGGGTGTTAATGGTAGTGTGGATTAAAGGAGGTGCTAATAAGGGCATAAAGCTGAGGTGGCAGAATGTGTTAATAGCAGAACAAGGGCCAGCACTCTGTGAAAGGTCCGGTGGATTGACCATGCTAAATTGACCCTTAGTGTCAGGGAGACGAGCAGGGTAAATAAGTGGGGCGATGGGGATGGGGGCTGGGTGGGATTGTGGTTGGCGCAGACTCGATGGGCCAAATAGCCTCCTTCTGCACTGCAGGGTTTCTATGATTTCTAAGTTACAGATGGACCTGTGGGGGAGGGGGGTTGGGAAAAATATGGGTGGGACTTCCCACCCTATTTGGCTGGATTGGCTCCTTTATACTTCTTTCTCTCGATTCGAGGCTCACTCGCTCCACTCACTCTCAGTGCTGGCCTCCCTGGGAGCAGTGACCTCCATGAGCACAGTACACATGTGTGACTGTGCTGTAAATACTGCCATGCTGGCTGCACCTGCATAGGATTGCCGCCGTTCAGTTAACTGGAATCTGAATCCTGTCTGTTTAAAAATTCCCTGGACTGCTTTTAATAGCTGTTGGGAGATTGAGAGCCATTCCAAAGTCACTCGCTGGACCATTACAGTAGGGTTGGCAACCCTGTTTCATATCAACTGCATTACCAACTTTAACCACTGCTCCATTCACCACACCTGCATCACTCAGTGAGAATCTCTATCAATTAGATTTCATACTAAACATTCATTGTTCCCCTCATGGGACTCATGAGATGGCACGGTGGCATAATGGTTAGCATTGCTGCCTCACAGCGCCAGGGACGCAGGTCCAATTCCAGCCTCGGGTCACTGTCTATGTGGAGTTTGCATGTTCTCCCCGTGTCTGTGTGGGTTTCCTCTGGACGCTCTGGTTTCCTCCAACAGTCCAAAGATGTGTGGGTTAGGTTGATTGGCCATGCTAAATTGCCCCTTAGTGTCAGGGGGGTTAGCAGGATAAATATGTGGGGTTACGGCAATAGGGCCTGGGTGGGATTGTGGGCGATGCAGACTTGATGGGCTGATTGGACTCCTTCTGCACTGTAGGGATTCTATGATTCTCATCCTCAAATCCACATCTCAGAGCTTGTACACATTAGTCAGCTATGACAGCCACATCATGCACAAAGATTGCACAACTGACTGACACGCACCCTCTGTCTTGTAAGAAGCAGAGCACAACTAGAGATAGCAAGAATGAACTGGCGGGGAACAGGAATGGCTGCATTCCTCAGGGAGGAGATGGTGATGACCAATGCGGGAAGAGCCCATTATTGTGGTTGTGGCCATTGGTGGCTGGAGCCATTGAAGATAAGAGTATTCATGTCCTGAACCCTGCTTCTTCCATCTCAGTTCTCTCTCATCCCACTATCTCTTCTGGCAGTGTGGTGAACCATCGTTGGTTCCCACTGTGGGATTGTTCTAATGTTGTTGTTGGGTTGTTCTAATGTTGTTGTTGGGCTAGGGTGGGATTGATACACCTGTGGTTGTTACTGTTGTGGCACATCCCAGTCGGGCTCCGCCTCCTGGGAGAGGTATAAGACCCCCTGCTCGGGCGGGACCCCTTCAGTCTGGGATAGTGTGTTAAAGTTTTGATAGTTCCATTGTTAGTTAATAAAAGCCTTCTTTTACCGAAGCTTTGTGCCTCGTGTCCAATTGATGCGCATCAATTTTATTAACTAACATTAAACTCTCGACGGAAGAAAAAAAGAAAGGAGAGTATGGAGCAAATCCTAAAGCCAGAACGTCTGACGCTAGATCCACGTGCGGTGGGCGCTTCTAACACCTTCGACCACTGGCTGAAGTGTTTTGAAGATTACCTAGCAGCCTCCGCAGCGGTCACCACAGATGATGACAGACTCCGGGTCCTCCATGCGAGGGTAAGCGACACAGTCTACCTCGTGATCCGTGTGGCCACCACTTACCCGAGGGCCCTCGAGCTTTTAAAAAAGCGCTATACGAAACCTCCTAACGAGATCCACGCTCGTTATCTCCTCGCTACACGACGTCAGCAGTCGGGCGAAACCATGGAGGATTACGCCAATGAGCTCTTGCAGCTAGCCAGGGGCTGTGACTGCAAAGCTGTGTCGGCTGAGCAGAGCATGTACGACCTTGCCCGAGATGCGTTTGTGGCCGGGGTCGCGTCTTCAGACATCCGTCTCAAGCTGCTAGAAAAGGGAAATCTCAATCTGACCCAAGCTATGGAATTAGCTGAAATGCTTGAGGCGGCTTCGAAGAGCTTGGTCCTGTATCCGGAGGACCACGTGGAGACAACGTGGCAGGAGCAGTCGCAAATCCCTCCTCGCCCCACGGGCTCGAAGTGCAGTGTTATGGTGTGCTCCCATGTGGACCAGACGATGGCTGCAGCCCCATGCGGCCCGCGGTGCTACTTCTGCGGAGGAGCCAAACATCCACGACAAAAGTGTCCCGCTAAAGCGGTAGTCTGTACCTTATGCGGTAAAAAGGGGCATTATGCGAAGGTGTGCAGATCGAAGCCCAAGAACGGCAGTGCGGCCTGTGACCCTTCGGAACGGGGATCATCACCATCGTCGTCGAAGTACTCACGGGGTTCGTCCACGTGCGAGTCCAGGACGACGCCATTGCGGTCGACGGAGTCGGAAGAGGATGCCCACCAGGAGTCGCTACGTTTGGCGCCCTCACCCATGTGCGATTCATGGGGGCGGCCATTTTGGTCGACGATGACCATGAGCGACCAGCAGGGGTCCTCAGCATCAACCTCAGCTGCCTGCAGTGACGTTCACGGACCAACGGTGGCGTCGATCACCCTGGACCAGGCTAAGCATCACAGGCTTGATTGTTCGATGATGGATATACAGGTAAATGGTCGTGCAATTTATTGTCTGTTTGACAGCGGGAGCACTGAGAGCTTTATTCACCCTGACACTGTGAAGAGGTGTGGACTCCAGATTCAACCTGCCAAACAGACAATCTCTATGGCATCAAGGTCCCGGTCTGTCCCTGTGCTAGGACGTTGTGTGGTAACTTTGAAAGTGCAAGGCACAATTTACGAGCGATTCAGGCTCCTTGTGTTGCCGCATCTTTGCGCACCAATTCTCCTCGGACTAAACTTTATGGTCCACATGAAGAGTGTGATCCTACAGTACGGTGGACCATTCCCTTCGCTGACAGTGGGGGAACAGCTGCAGTCTCCAAATTGTCCAAAGCACCCCGCATGCAATCTTTCTACGTTAAAGATCACCACACCCTCTTTATTCAAGAATCTGGTACCAGGCTGCAAGCCCATCGCTACTAAAAGTAGGCGTTACAGCACTGAAGATCGGATCTTCATCAGATCTGAGGTTCAGCGACTCCTCAAAGAAGGGATCATACAGCCCAGTGTTAGTCCGTGGAGAGCACAGGTTGTGGTGGTCAAGAGCGGGAACAAACCCCGGATGGTCATTGATTACAGTCAGACCATTAATCGATATACGCAGCTGGATGCGTATCCCCTCCCGCGCATATCTGATATGGTCAATCAGATTGCGCAGTACCGGATGTTCTCCACCATAGACCTTAAGTCCGCCTACCACCAACTCCCCATTCGCCCAGAGGACCGACATTACACGGCCTTTGAGGCGGATGGTCGTCTGTATCATTTCCTTAGGGTTCCATTTGGTGTCACCAATGGGGTCTCGGTCTTCCAGCGTGCTATGGACCGAATGGTGGACCAGAACAGGTTGCGGGCTACCTTCCCGTACCTGGATAATGTCACCATCTGCGGCCGTGATCAGCAGGACCATGACACAAATCTCCAGAACTTTTTACGCACTGCATCTCGCCTGAATTTGACCTACAACAGGGAGAAGTGTGTATTCCGTACGCGCCGGTTAGCCATCCTGGGATACGTGGTGGAAAACGGGGTCATTGGCCCTGATCCAGACCGTATGAGCCCCCTTGCTGAACTTCCCTTGCCCGCTAGCGCAAAAGCACTGAGAAGATGCCTAGGCTTTTTCTCCTATTATGCGCAGTGGGTCCCCAACTACGCGGACAAAGCCCGTCCGCTTATTAAGTCCACGACTTTTCCACTCACGTCAGGGGCCCAATTGGCCTTCAAGGAATTGAAACACGACATCGCGAAAGCCACGATGCACGCGGTGGATGAATCCATCCCTTTTCAGGTGGAAAGCGATGCATCTGATTTCGCCATGGCCGCCACACTAAACCAGGCGGGCAGGCCCGTCGCGTTTTTTTCCCGCACCCTCCAAGGCCCCGAAATTCGGCATTCAGCGGTGGAAAAGGAGGCCCAGGCCATTGTGGAGGCCGTCAGACACTGGCGCCATTACCTGGCGGAAAAGCGGTTCACCCTGATCACGGACCAGCGGTCCGTGGTGTTCATGTTCAACAACACGCAGAGGGGCAAGATCAAGAATGATAAGATCTTGCGGTGGAGAATTGAACTCTCCACCTATAACTACGATATCATGTATCGTCCAGGGAAACTCAATGAGCCCTCGGATGCCCTCTCGCGCGGAACATGCGCTACTACGCAGGAGGATCGCTTGAACGCCCTCCATAATGACCTGTGCCATCCTGGGGTCACTCGGCTCTACCACTTTGTCAAAGCCCGCAACCTGCCTTACTCGGTGGAGGACGTCAGGTCGGTGACAAGGAGCTGTCGGATTTGCGCGGAATGCAAACCGCACTTTTACCGACCTGACCAGGCACATTTGGTCAAGGCCACTCGCCCCTTCGAGGGGCTGAGTGTGGATTTTAAGGGCCCCCTTCCCTCAACAGATCGGAACGTGTACTTTCTGAACATAATAGATGAGTACTCCTGGTTCCCGTTTGTTGTCCCCTGCGCGGACACGTCGGCTGCCACGGTGATCAAGGCATCCCGTGATCTTTTTACCCTGTTCGGGTACCCCTGCTATATACATAGCGACAGGGGCTCGTCGTTCATGAGTAATGACTTGAGGCAATTCCTGCTCTCATACGGGATTGCCTCTTGTAGGACCACGAGTTACAACCCTAGGGGTAATGGACAGGTGGAACGAGAGAATGCTACAGTCTGGAAGGCTGTCCTATTGGCGCTGAAGTCCAAAGGTCTTCCAGTCTCCCGTTGGCAGGAGGTCCTCCCTGATGCGCTTCACTCCATTCGCTCCCTCCTGTGTACGGCAACCAATGCTACTCCCCACGAGAGGATGTTCTCATTCCCTCGGAAGTCGTCCTCGGGGATATCTTTGCCAGCCTGGTTGACGTACCCAGGACCCGTCCTCCTGCGGCGACATGTAAGGGCCCGCAAGTCCCACCCCTTGGTCGAACAGGTCCACCTCCTCCACGCCAACCCTCAGTATGCCTATGTGGCATATCCTGACGGGCGAGAGGACACAGTCTCGATCCGAGACCTGGCGCCCGCAGGGGACATAGCAACTCCTGTCGCTCCCATACCCCCAGTGACGAATCCCTTGTCCCTTATTTCTCCCCCGGACGTGGCGCGGACAGCATCGGGACCAATGCTTAACAGTTTTACTCCAATGCACAGCTTGCCTGAGCCCCGAAGATCGTCGCCATCGCAGAATGTACCGGGATCCCCTGCACTACCGTTTCATCAGGGTCAACCGGCCCGTGAGTCCGTGGGAGAACAGCTGGACGCTGTTTTGGGGAGAACGCCACCGCAAGCACCTACTCCGGTGTCACCGCCGGTATTGAGGAGGTCACAACGACGGTGCGGTCCTCCAGACCGTCTGAACTTATAATCTGTTGACATTTTAGTCTGTTTTCGTACCCCGCCGGCCTTTGTTCTCAAAGGAGGGGTGAATGTGGTGAACCATCGTTGGTTCCCACTGTGGAATTGTTCTAATGTTGTTGTTGGGCTAGGGTGGGATTGATACACCTGTGGTTGTTACTGTTGTGGCACATCCCAGTCGGGCTCCGCCTCCTGGGAGAGGTATAAGACCCCCTGCTCGGGCGGGACCCCTTCAGTCTGGGATAGTGTGTTAAAGTTCTGATAGTTCCATTGTTAGTTAATAAAAGCCTTCTTTTACCGAAGCTTTGATGCGCATCAGGCAGAGATGCGTGTCCAATTGATGCGCATCAGGCAGAGATGCTGTGAACAGTCTATCAACATGTACTGCTTATCTTCTCCTCTCTTCTTCCCAAAACCTTGTCTCTTTTCCTTCCACATATTCAGGAACACCTCGACAGTTGAGGAAGAAGCACTAAAGAGAAAGACACATCATCTTTTGATTTCACGCTCACAGCCATTGGCTTAAATAATGACACTGTGGGCCCTAGTTTACCATTTTGATTCTAAGTGCTGGGTGGACTTGAAACTGGGAGTGTTTCAGATCTGATTTTTAGACCTATTCTCAGGTGCCCCATACGCACTCTGCCTGCAGAAATATCAGCAATTCTGAATCATGCTGCAGAAGCTGTAGGCGGGGCTTAACGCGCCCAAAACGCTGCAGCTCCAATTGGCGCCTCCAACTGCGAATGCGCACAAAATAAATGATAGGATGTTGCTCCCCTGCCACATCCCTCCTGGGCTGGATAATGCCTCCCCCTGGCCCCCACAGACAGTGCCCCACCCTCCAAAACATTACTGACCCCCTTATCCCCCCACCCCCCCCACGATCCAGACCAATTGCGGGCCCATCCCCCTCCACTGATCTCAGGCAGAGTGGCAGTGGACCCACCTTGCCCCCCACCAATCTCAAGCTGTCGGCCGCTAGCCACCTACCTCCTCAGTAACTGGAGTGCCCGAATCGGACTTCTATGGAGCATGTCTGTTTTGCGCCGATTCTGGATGGGCGAACACGATGTTAAAGGGGGAAGTGCCGGTAACGTTGGGCATGCAGCTCATTAAGTCAATTTAAATGCAAGCAAATGGCCATCGCATCGCGCCCGTTTCGGACGCGGTCCCAATCGCAGCAATTTTCGGGCCTTGGTAAAGGGGGAACCAGCACAGAGGCAGGCGCGGATTGCGCTACTCACCTCACGCCCGACTTTACCAAGTTTTCGCGCCCGAAAACGGGCGCAACGCAATGGTAAAATTGGGCCCTGTGTATAATTTAAAGGATGGGAAAGGAGTGGGATCTGCACATGGTGAGACACTGGACACAAGTGGCACAGAAGCCTGGACGAGGAAAAAGGATAGTGAAGGTGCCAGCTCCTTGTGTACACAGCAAACCAGAATGTAACACACAGACTGCTCTCAAGCTTTCCCATTTAAGATATTCTGTCAAAGAATGTGCAGCCATACAAAAAAATTGAAGATATCATGGTTTCAAATGAACAGGCTGCATACAATGAAAAAACCTTTAGCAGTGACATTGGTGTTAGAGGGCAGGTCTCACAACAGTTCTGCTACAGGGGGCTCAGCTGAGGATGGGGTAAACTATTGAGGTAGGCTCGGATATACATCACCAGATGTTTGGTGCACTGGAGACTCTGCTGGAAAACCTGCCCTCAATGTCAAAGAGCAGGGAGAAGTCAAAGAGCAGGGAGAAGTCCAACACCGACTTGTCACGGGGCTTCGGGCAGAACGTCGAGCCTGTCCTTTCCAATGGGGGGGTCACCTCCATCAACATACTTGTGAGGCCAACTGTGTTCCAATGTCTGATGACTGATGTCTCAGCTTCTCTTGTGGCACAAGCAGCATCCCTGCTGATGGAAGTTTCTAACACTGACATGCAATCTCCATTTGCTGCCATAGAATCTCGGATTGCTGTCATCCTGGGTTTGCAAAGCAGATTGCAAAGTGGCTTCCTGCAGGGCATCACAGCAATCCAATAATCTGCTCTCCAATGGAGCGGTAGTGTGCACTGGCTGTTGTAGGTTCTTTTATTTAGACTTAGAAAGAGGATTAATGAACAAGTGAATTTAAAATCACAAAGGGATAAAAAATACACCTCGTTTCATCCACTTTACAGGCAAAATTAAGGGCCCATTTTCAGGCCAATTGTCTTGTGTTCAATAGATGCCTGAAAGACATCTAAATCCACAAGGCACGATGACATTTCTCAGGCCCCGTGGTGGTTAGTAATGATTGCAGCTGAAACAACATTCAAGAAGCGTGACACGATTCAGGACAAAGCAGCCCCCTTGATTTGCACCCTGTCCATGATCTCAAGCATTCAACCCCTCCACTGCTGGCACAAAGTGGCAGCAGTGTGTACCATCTACAAGCTTCACTGCAACAACACACCCCGGCTCCTTCGACAGCACGTTCCAAACCTACGACCTCTGGACACATGACCAAGAGCAGAGAGGGAGAAAGCTACTGGCATAAACTAATGTGGAGATGCAGGCTTTGGACTGAGATGGGGACAGTAAGAAGTCTCACAACACCAGGTTAAACTCCAACAGGTTTATTTGATATCAGGTTTATTTGATGATACCAAATAAACCTGTTGGAATTTAACCTGGTGTTGTGAGACTTCTTACTATGCTTAAACTGAGTAACATCTGTAGTCTGGTTTTTCTGTAAATCCAAATTTGCACCAGCTGCTCAGCTGTGCAGCCATTGAACAGCACACTTAGAACTAGCTGCACACTGCAATTATTTAAATTAGCAGGCAGCATAACATTGGGATGCAGTCTGCATCAGAAGCAATGGTCAAGGGTTAACACTGCTTCACGATCTTCATGCCAGTATACAGGCCCTGCCCAATCCAATGACAGAGCTGTCTTTCATTGCACTTTTCCAAAGCTCTTTTGTTAGTACCAAAGAAAATCTTTACAAAGTGTCTTCCTTTCAATGGAAATAAAATATCTCAGCGAGAAATCTTCCACATGTTATATTTGCCACACAGTCAAAGTTTTAACCCCACTACAACTTTGTCCATATATGGGGTGATTGATTCTTTAAGGGCAACACAGTAGAAGAGTGGTAACCTGACTTGGGGGACCAAATGGGACCGAGAGTGCGTAATCACCCCAGGGGCTGGAGTTCTCAGGCAGAAGAGATTCTGAAAACATACAGGCACTGGGGCAGCTGGGGCAGAGTGGTGGGGAGGTGGGGCGGGGGGGGGGGGGGGGGGGGGGGTGGTAGCTGCCAGGCTTTTTTCTTGTTAATGAACACTCTTTGTGTTCCTGATGAATTCTGTAATGTGCATCATTACATTACAATATGATATATACCAACCAAGGGGCAGCATTGTGGCACAGTGGTTAGCACTGCTGCCTCACAGCTCCAGGGACTTGGGTTTGATTCCCAGCTTGGGTCACTATATGTGTGGAGTTTGCACATCCCCCCTATGTCTGCGTGGGTTTCCTCCGGGTGCTCTGGTTTTCTCCCATAGTCCAAAGATGTGCGAGTTAGGTGCATTGGCCATGCTAAATTGCCCCTTAGTCTCCTGGGATTCGTAGGTTAGAGGTTATTAGCGGGGTAAATACATGGGGTTATGGGGATAGAGCCTGGGTGGTATTGTTGTTAGGGCAGACTCGATGAGTCGAATGGCCTCCTTCTGCACTGTAGGTTTCTATGAACCTTGGAAAGTTTTCTGCCAATGTATAGTAGGTAAAACTGACTTTGGTATTTCATGCTGTTACTTTCTGTGTTACATATGTATAAACTCTGCAGGGCACTTGTGCTGACATTTAATTCTTCAGCAGGCCAAGATTGAGCTGTGAAATTAGCTAAGGCCCAACTCAGCTAATGAAATTGCTGACACCAAACTTTGATACTGTATAACATTGAAGGGATAAGCATGAAAGCAAATGTGATGTTTGATGAAACAATGACAATACATATATGACTAGTAATAAGCATGCGGAACTTGTAAATCAGATTTTGGACAGGACTTCTTTCTTTCCTCCACATACAAGCTAGTCATATTAATAATGCAAATCCCCGTGGAAAATAATTATGACTTTCAAAACCTGTAGCAAATGCATTAAATAAGCATCATTAATTGCTTGGGCTTTTCTCAGGAGGTTCTTGTGATCAGCTGTAATTTTGGTAGAAGATTGCAGAAACGTCAGATAAGCAACATAAACTGGGCTTCCCCTGAGGTTCTGGCAGTCGATCAGGAAACAACTCCCCAACAGCTAAATCAATGGGTAAGTAAAATCTCTTTTTTTTGCTTGTGTGCCTTTTCTCAACACCAAACATATAGAGTCATAGAGGTTTACAGCATGGAAACAGGCCCTTTGGCCCAACTTGGCCATGCCGCCCTTTTTTTTACCACTAAACTAGTCCCAATTAGCCACGTTTGGCCCATATCCCTCTATACCCATCTTACCCAGGTAACTGTCTAAACGCTTTTTAAAAGACAAAATTGTACCTGCCTCTACTACTATCTCTGGCAGCTCATTCCAGATACTTACCACCCTCTGTGTGAAAAAATTGCCCCTCTGGATCCTTTTGTATCTCTCCCCTCTCACCTTAAATCTATGTCCTCTAATTTTAGTCTTCCCTACCTTTGGGAAAAGATATTGACTATCTAGCTGATCTATGCCCTTCATTATTTTATAGACCTCTATAAGATCACCCCTCAGCCTCCAGGGAAAAAAATCCCAATCTCTCCAGCCTCTCCTTATGTCAAACGATCAAGTCCCGGTAGCATCCGAGTGAATCTTTTCTGCACTCTTTCTAGTTTAATATAATAATATGATTAACAAGTACATTTGCTAATGCTGTGAAAGATGCCCTGTTTGTACTTGTTGATGTTGTTCAGAAGAAATCTCCCTAACACATAACATGCATTCAAATTATCTAAATAACTACTAATTGTTGCCAATTGGCAGAAAATGTCTATAGCAAACATATTTTAAGAGAATATTTGTAGTTCTTAGATATTTAAGATCTCTGCCTTTAAATCTGTCCATCTGTAGACGATATTTGCATATAATTATCATGATATGAATTTATTGCTTAATAATCATGCAATCTGTTGAAAGGCAACTATCAGCAGGAAATAATAACATGGTGACTCTGATTTGTTATAATAAGTAACCATTCCAGCACCATGGCACTGATTTTGTAGTTACAGTGAAGCTGAGTATCCACTATCATTGCATTGAAACTGAGCAACCTCTGATGTTCGTACACGCACTTGCAGTTAAATATGGGAATATTAGACAAAAGTCTGAGATCAAGTACCAACCAGCTCAAGAACAGCTTCTTCCCAGCTGCCATCAGACTTTTGAATGGACCTACGTTATATTAATTTGATCTTTCTCTACACCCTAGCTATGAATGTAACACCCTCGCCTTTCCTTCTCCCCTGTGTGCTCTCTGAACGGTATGTTTTGTCTGTACAGTGTGCAAGAAACAATACTTTTCACTGTATACTAATACATGTGACAATAATAAAGCAAATCAAATTAAATTATTAGTTGTTGTTGGTGTTCCCCACCCCTTCACAAAGTGGACAGTTGATGCCCCTGCAGGTGACTGGGTTTTTAACAGCATACTAATATCATAATTACTCCTGAATAACCTCTCTGGCCCTGAGAAGCTAATTTTATATTTGTGCTATGTCCTGTTTCTCCATTATGATAAAGTTCGACAGCTTTGCAAAATAAACAAAAATCTTTTATCAGCTTGTTGATGGCTTTCCATTCAATTCCACTTGTAATTACCAATCTTTATGCTGCTGCTTGAAAAATGATTAAAAAGTGAAGGATAATCTGTAGTTTACACTTTTTGGTTTGCTGTCTATGAGAGTTTTTAAATGTGATTGGCTGTATACCATACTTGATGGCATCACTTTTGCTGGATGCCAGAAATCCCTGAGCCGATGGTGGAATGAAAATGGTGTCCACACTACAGAGATCACAATATGTTTGTGGGCAGCTTTCTTCAAGCTTGCCATTGAGTTGAAATAAGCATCACTGACTAAATCACTACAATAAGTAACTGAATATTTATGTTGAATTAGTTTTCTGTTCATGTAGATAATTCCCTTAATCTTCCTCCTTTTTACCAATCATCCATATTAGTTCTTTCCATTCCAATTACATAGATCTGTTTCAGTAACTGCAAATGGACAATGAATATGAATTAATCTTTTTAAGATAGTAACTGGTCACACTTTTGGAACATGAAACCTTTTGGCTTTGCAAAGGTACCTTCAACAGTTCAACCATTTTTCTAAATAACTGAAGAAAGCGGACAAAATGGTTGCAAATAATCAAAGACTTAGCGCAATGCTGGCATGCTCACTCCATCTCAAGCTGCTTCCTTCTCTTATATTCCCCTTTCTTTATTAAAGAGGAAGTTAGCTATGGTGATACTGCCTTTAATGGTGTTAATTACTGTTTCAATATTGAGAGTAACTGTTTAAGATATATTTAATTCCTCCAACCAGTGTACACTGTGCTGATGCATTCAATTCACTTGGGCTGTCATTACCTTGATTTCCTGATTAAAAATTACCAGCAAACCTTATTGCGAGCTTATAGTTCCTATAAAATTCCACTGCCTCTGCCATCATTCCCAAAGGAGATGGTTTCACACCATGTGCCATGTACTATGCAGGAGTACAATTTCAACTGGTATAAAATGAAATGTAAAAGGTTTCCATATAATCCAACATTTAAATGTTATTAACAGAATTTAGAAACAAAAACTTTTATTTATATCCTACCTTCCCCAACCTTCAGATGCCCCAAAGCAGTTCACAGCCAATGTAATACTTTTAAATTATCACCAGGGAAATGTGGTAGCCAATTTATGCACAGCAAGGTCCCTCAAAGAGCAGTTAATCTATTTCAGTTGCTTTGAATGTGGGATATGTTTTGTCCGGAATACCAGTAAAACTTCACTTTCCTTCTTTGAATTATGCCATGGATTCTTCCATATCCATCTGAGAGTGCAGATAGGACACTGGTTTAACATCTTGTCCAAGAGACAGCACCTCCAACTTTGCAGAAGTGCCTCAGTGCTGCACCTAAGTGTCACCCTGGATTATGTGCATAAGTGTGCATAGGTCTTGTGGCACAGTGGTAGCATCCCTACCTCTTGATCCAAAGCTCTGGGTTCAGGTCCAGTGCCAGGACTTGTTGGCAATGGTGTTCATAACACGATTCAACAGGCTGACAATCAGCTGAGGAATTCTTCCACCACTGATCCTCTACTCCCTAAAGGGAAAAGAAAAGTGCGTGAAGATGCACTAAGAGAAAATGTGTACACGTTTCTTGAGTAGGACTTGAACTTGTTACCATCAAGCTCAGAGGTCAGAATTTTACCATGAAGTCAAAGCTGATACCCACTGCTATCAATGTCAGTAAAGAATGAACTACCCCAATTGCTCTTACGCTGCTTTTCAGATAGTTGCCAGCAAAAGTTCTGTACAGAGCTCTGTGCGAAGTTGGCAAAATGATGCAGCACTGCTCTAAAATAAGTACCAGTTCCAAGAAATTGTCTGCAGCGTGACAGCTATAAACACATCTATATTATATGTCTTGTGATTAAAAATGCATCGTGTTGTTACACTTTCTCAGTGTCGATGCCACGATTGAGTCATACCCTGTGATATTTAGTAACACCTAAAAACAACTCCTTTTGGCTTTCCTAAAGTAAATACCATTTACTTTATAAAAGTAAAGTTTCAAATTTCTGACACTTGGTGGTGCTGCCACCATTGTGTGTTTCCTATTTCTGTTCATGGACACAAGTTACTGTAACCCAACCAGGCTGTGCTAGTGTTTGTCCCTCACACAAACATGTCCTCAGCTTCCCCAAGCTTTATTCGTTCTTGATGTAACAAAAGATGAAGATTATTTAAAATGACTTATTAACAGGTTTATATATATACATGCTTTATATAAATACGTTTATAAAATTGAAAAAATATATCCTTTGACTTTATTCTGCTAGTGGCAGTAGAAATAATTAGCAAGTTGTTATTGACCACTGGAGTTGCAGCTGCTAACCCCTGATAGAAACAGACTTACAATAGGTTAGAAATACTTTCTCTTCACTCTGCCAGGAATTAATATTTTATTACTTGCTATTGCTTCATCAATTTTTATGCTCTCTGGTTTCAATAAATAAGGCTTCATAACTGGCTCCTCAGCGCATACATAGACTCATAGAATCCCGACAGTGCAGAAGGAGGCTATTTGGCCCATCGAGCCTACACCTTCAACAATCCCACCCAGGCCCTATCCTTTAACCCCAAGTATTTACCCTGTTAATCCCCCTGACACGAAGGGGCAATTTAGCATGGCCAGTCAACCTAACCTGCACATCTTTGGAGTGTGGGAGGAAACTGGAGCACCCGGAGGAAACCCATGCAGTCACCCGAGGCCAAAGTTGAACCTGGGTCCTTGGCGCCGTGAGGCAGCAGTGCTAACCACTGTGCCACCCATTGATAATTAACTTTGCTTTACAACATCAAGAACAGAAATGTTCTGTTTTATTGTGTCTCTATATTATGCATATCATTGATGCAAGTGCAATTGATTGCTGGTGTGGCAGGTATTGTGTTGACACCATCAACATGAGCCCTTTCCTGTGGCAATGGTAACAGTCTTGATCAATTTGATTTGTATTGCTGCTTCTGAATTATTTTTTCATGTTGATGCAGCATAGTAACAAAATTATAGATTCCACAATTATTACATCTCTCTAATTTATTGATTCTTTTCATTAAGATTTGTTCATCCATTGCTGCAACAGCAACTTACATTTATATAGAACCATTAACATAATATCCGAAAGCGCTTCACAGTAATATTATTAAACAAAATTTGACATGGAGGGCCCGATCATACCATTTTCATTCTAAGTGCTGAATCTGGGCGCAATTCAGATCTGACTTAGAAAACTGCACTCAGGCGCCCCCATACACACTCAGCCTGAAAAAAAAATCGCGAGTCTGAATCGCGCTGTGGGCGGGGCTTTGCACGCCCGAAACGATCGGAGCTCTGAACTGCGCATGCGCAGTTTGAAAAAAATTTGAACAATGCGCTGCTGTCACATTGCTCCCGGGCCACAAAAAGCGGATAAAGCGGTCCGGGAGTGATGGTCCCCACAGAAATCACCCCCACCCCTACAACATTCCCCCTTATCCACCCACCCCTTCCCCCCCCGCTACCCAGACCAACCGCGACCCCCTATCCCCTTCCCCCACACCGATCATCTGCAGAATGGCAGCGGACCCCCTTCTCCCCCGCTCCCCACCCCCCACCAGAGATCCATCTGGCATCCCCCCCCCCTCTGACCAGTGAGCGGTCGGGCCTCCCCCACCCCCACCAGAGATACATTTTACCCGCCTCCCTCCCCACCCCCCCCAGCCCCCAGAGAATGATCTGCCCCCCCCTCAGAGAATGATCTAGCCTCTCTCCCCTCTTCCCCCAAAGGTACATCTGACCTGCCTCCTCCTCCCTCCACACCCCCTCACCAGAGAATGATCTGGCCCGCCTTCCCCCCCCCCCCCCCCCCGCCCCAACCAGACAACGATCTGGCCTCCCTCAGCCCTCCCCTCCTCCCCCCACCACCAGAGATACATCTGACCCACCTCCTCCTCCCCCCCACCAGAAAATGATCGGGCTGCCCTTTGATGCGCGACAATCAAGCACGAGGTACAAGGCTTCAGCAATTGAAGGCTTTTATTGACAAACAATGGAACTATTTAAACACGAGTACACCATTCCAGACTGGAGGGGTCCCGCCTGAGCAGAGGGTCTTATACCTCTCCCAGGAGGCGGGGCCCGACCGGGATGTGCCATAACTGCATCCACCACAGGTATATTAATCCCACAGTGTAAACACCCTAGCCCAACAACAACATTATAACAACCCCACAGTGTCAACACCCTAATCCAACAGCAACATTGGAATAACCCCACAGTGGTAACCAACGATGGTTCACCACACCCTTCTCCTGCCACTCCCCCTACCAGAGAATGATCTGTCCAGCCTCCCTCCTCCTACCCCCCCTTCCTCCACCATCGATCTGAGTCAGAGAGCCGTTGGAAGCGCTGAACTTACCTCTTCACAAGCTGGAGCGCCCAAAATAGATCTGGTCGGCAAAGGTCTGTTTCGTGCCGAATCTGGATGCACGAACACGGTGGTAAAGGGGGAAATGCTGATAAAGTTGGGCGGGCGGTTCATTAATTCAATTTAAATGCATGCAAATGCATTTAAATCGCCATTGCACCCGTTTTGGGTGCAAATCGGATTGTGGCCATTCCTGGGCCTCGGTAAAGTGGGCATCTGCGCGGACGCGGGCGCGGATCGCGTTAATGGGTTCATGTTTTCACACACGATTTCGCAATGGTAAAATTGGGCCCGGAGTCACATGAGAAGATATTAGAACAGGTGACCAAAAGTTTGTTTGAGGAGGTAGGTTTTGAGCCATGTCCTAAAGGGGCAAAGGGAGGTAGAGAGGTGGAGAGAGTTAGGGAGTGAAGAATTCCAGAGTGGATAAGGCTGCCAGTGGTAGAGTGATGAAAATCAGAGGTGCAAAAGAGGTCAACAGTGAAGGAATGCAGGGATTTTGGCGGGTTCTAGGTTTGGAGGAAGTTAGAGGTAAAGAGAGGTGAGGAATTTGAAAACAAGGAACAGAACTTTAGCATTGACATGTTGCTCACCCTAGAACCAAGGTAGGTCAGCAGGCATAGGATTGACAGGAAATCAAACTTGGTGCTCTACAGGTAACAAGGCCGTGGATGAAGATTTCAGCAACCTCCGAGCTGATGCAGAGGTGGGGAAAGGTGAGGTTATGAAGATGGGAATTGGCAGTCTCAATGATAAGTGAATATGTGCGTTCAAAGTTCAGCTGAGGGTCAGCTAAGACACTAAGGTCACAAACATTCTGGTTCAGTCTCATATAAAGGACCAGATAGAAATCTGGGGCCTAATTTTACCAGTACTGTGGGGACAAGTGGGGAGGGGGAAATGCCAGGAAAGTGGCACAAAGGATGTTGAGGCACGTACCCAATGTCTTCCCACTGCAATGCCATTTTGCCAGTGGCTGGAAAAATGACAGATGAGCCAGAGTCCAATTGAACCACTTAAGTAACATAATTAAGGGCCACTTTCCACCTCTATCGGCATTTTGTCTGCAGTTTGGAGAGGGAGTCTGCCATCATGTGGGCAGGCTGTCCAGTGAGGCCTGCCAGCCCCTTAGTGGGCTTCAGGTCAGATTAGCTTTGTTTTGCACATTCCATGGTCCACAAAGGGGCTCCCTGTGGCAATGATTGTCCCATGGCAATAGTGCCGTCTGTCAACCAAGCACCTCCCATCCGGTTACCAGGGACACCACGTCCAAGTTCATCCTTCTCACATTCTGCCTGTGGTCGGATTGAATGTCAAAGATTGAGTGTGGATCAAGCAGACTCTTTTCCAGAATGGTGTTGAGATTCTTGAGTGCTATTGGTGCTGCAAATATCCAGTCAAATGGGAACCATTCGATCACACTGCTGACATATGGATGGTGGACAGAATTTGGGGAGTCAGGAGGTGAGTTACTAACTGAAGAATGTCCAGCCTCTGACCTGCTCTTGTACCCACACTTATCCAACTAAGTTTCTGACCAATGGTGACCCTGAGGATGCTGATGGTGGTGGATTTGAAAATGGTAATGCCTTTGAATTATAAAGCGTGCAGAAGAAAATAAATGATTAGGATTTGTGAAGCATTGGTCATGCCTGATAAAGTGACTAAGCTAATGGACAGTTTGGAATGCTTATGGACTTGTGTGGACTTCCAGAAGACATTTCATGAAGTTCCTCATGAGAGACTGTTAGAAATCATAGAAATCATAGAAACCCTACAGTGCAGAAGGAGGCCATTCGGCCCATCGAGTCTGCACCGACCACAATCCCACCCAGGCCCTACCCCCACATATTTACCCGCTAATCCACGCATCTCAGGACTCTAAGGGGCAATTTTTAACCTGGCCAATCAACCTAACCCACACATCTTTGGACTGTGGGAGGAAACCAGAGCACCCGGAGGAAACCCACGCAGACACGAGGAGAATGTGCAAACTCCACACAGACAGTGACCCGAGCCGGGAATCAAACCTGGGACCCTGGAGCTGTGAAGCAGCAGTGCTAACCACTGTGCTACCGTGCCGCCCCTAAGATTAAGTTAGCTTAAGTAGAAGCTCATGGAACTAAAGGCAAATTATTGATCTGGTTAGGAAATTGGCTGAGGAGAAGGAGACAAGTAAGGATAAGAGGGAGAATTGTTAGGCGGGATTTTCTGGTCTGGCTCACCCTGAAATCGAAAAATCCCACTCGAGGTCAACGAGGCTCGAGGGCGGCACGGTAGCGCAGTGGTTAGCACTGCTGCTTCACAGCTCCAGGGTCCCGGGTTCGATTCCCGGCTCGGGTCACTGTCTGTGTGGAGTTTGCACATTCTCCTCGTGTCTGCGTGGGTTTCCTCCGGGTTCTCCGGTTTCCTCCCACAATCCAAAGATGTGCGGGTTAGGTTGATTGGCCAGGTTAAAAATTGCCCCTTAGAGTCTTGAGATGCGTAGGTTAGAGGGATTAGCGGGTAAATATGTGGGGGTAGGGCCTGGGTGGGATTGTGGTCGGTGCAGACTCGATGGGCCGAATGGCCTCCTTCTGCACTGTAGGGTTTCTATGATTCTATGAACAGACCTTTCCGTGGTCTGTCCCTCACCCACTGCTATTCCCGTGATGGGCAAAATGGGAAAATTCACCCCGTTGAATCCCACAAATATCTGTATTGGGGCCCTAATGTCTTAAATGATGGGATAAAAGTCACAAATCTAAATCTCCCTATGGCACAAATACAGAGGTATTGAAGGTATGTAGCTGGAAGCATTAAATTACAAACAGATATTGGCAGATTAGATAAATGGGCAAAGTATGGGAAATAAATTTCAATGTTAGCAAATGTGATGTTCTCCAACTTGGACGTAAAAAAGATAGAGCAGGGTACTTCATAAATGATTAAAAGCTAGACTCAGTGCCGGTCCAAAAATTGGGGTCATGGTTCAACATTAAAATGTCACGAACAGATACAGAAGATAATCAAAAAGGCTAATGGAACGTTCACATTAATATCAAGAGGAGACGAATACAAGAGGGTAGAAGAAAACCCTTTTTGAGGCCACATCTGGAGTATTGTGAACAGTTCTGGGCATCACACTTTAGAATGGATATATGGGCATTGGGCATGCAGTTAGATTTACCAGAATACATACCTGAACGCCAAAGGATAAGATCCAAGGAGAGATTAAACAAACTAGGATTGGAATCCTAGGAAATTAGATGGTTAAATGGCCATTTGCTTGATGTTTTTAAGATATGAAGGGAATAGATGAGTTAGATTGGCAGCAACTATATCTGCTGGTCAGGAAATTCAGTACGAGGAGAAATGGTCAAAAAAATTGATCCAGACCTGACCTTTCAGGAGTGAAATGAGGAAATATCTCTTCATTGAAAGGGTGATTGAAGTTTGGAACTCTCTTCTGCTGAAAACAATTGTTGCACAATCAATTTTAAAGCTGAGATTGATTCACTTTTGTCAGCCAAAGATATTGGGAGATATGGACAAAGGTGGGTCTATGGAGTAAGGTCAGTCATGATCTTACTGAATGGTTGAATAGAGGGGATAAATAGCCAAATCCTGTTCCTGTGACTACGATCACTAAATAAAAAAAGGAACAGTTTTTTTCAAACCAGGAAATGTTGGAAACACCCAGCAGGTCAGTCAGCACCTGTGATGAGATCAGGTATGCTAATATGGACCCTTTGTGAAAACTAGATTTTAGTTGTGGGTCAGCAAAATTTAAAAGAGTACAGTGTAAAGATATTTATGTAAAGGTAAATCTGAAAACCAAATAAACCCAACATCGGCATTTTTTCTGAACCTCATAGACCTTTAGCGCAGGAAGTCTCTGACCCGAGTCAACACGAGCTGAGCCTGCACGAGCCTCGACAACAGCACATGAACTTTAGCGAGAAAAGCCTTTGACCTAAGCCAACACAAACCTTGCCAATGGCACCTAACCTTTCGTGAGGAAGTCTAGCTATTTATCTGCACTGTTAATCATGCAAACCGTCTCTGACAATGAGAATCACAGATGCAAACTGTACTTATTATTCAATGATACATCCTAGTCATTTTATTTGCTTTAGACTACAGCTGGTAGAGGCTTAGGCTATAGTAATGTAAGTTTATATGCGGTATCTGAAAACCAGAATGATCTGAAATCTGAAACACAATCAGCCCCAAGGATTTCGACTAAAGGATACTGGACCTATACAACGTTTAAGAACAAAGAACAAAGAAAAATCCAGAACAGGAACAGGCCCTTCGTCTCTCCAAACCCATGGTGATCATAATGCTCTAACTAAACTAAAAAAGACTTTCTGCCCTTACTCGGTCCATACCCCTCTATTCCCTCCTTATTCATGTACCCAGCCAAATGCCTTTTAAATGTTGCTAATGTCCTGCTTCCACTACCTCCTCTGGCAGCACGTTCCAGGCACTCACCACTCTCTGTGTGAAAAAATTCCCTGGATATCTCGCTTAAAATTCCCTCTCATACCTTGAACTTGTGCCCCCTTGTAATTGACATTTCTGCCCTGGGAAAAAGCCTCTGACTATCCACCCTGCCTGTGCCTCTCATAATTTTGTAGACCTCTATCAGCCTCTGTCTTTCAAGTGAAAACAATCCTAGTTTATTCAACCTCTCCTCATAGTCAACACCCTCAAGACCAGGCAACATCCTGGTGAACATTCTTTTCACTCTCTCCAAAGCTTCCAAGTCCTTCTGGTAGTGTGGCGACTAGCATTGCACGCAATACTCCCAATGTGGCCTAACCAAGGTTTAAGATTGCTGCGACATGATTTGCCAACTCTCGTACTCAATATGTTAGTAATACGTTTAATATGTAAGTAAAAATGACACCGCTTAATGGAAATCAATAAAAATTCTGAATGAGCAAAATTTCAAGTTCTAAGGAAGTAATGTTGAAATAAAAAACAAAATATAAAAAAATTAAAAGCAACATTTTTGGTCAAGAAAGGAATGAAGGATTAAGGCTGCATTTTTGCTGCAAAATCAGGACAAGTTTTTTTCTCTTACAGCCATCACAAAATATTCAAAGTTATCAGCTGTAACAGTTACTAAAATCAATTTTTGAGTCTGAATTATCCATGTGTTTCTGAAACCTATTTAATACGAAAATTACATTTCAAGTGATTGATTTTTGCAGAAGAAGACGTTTGTGAAATGAACGTTGGCAAGAATAAGGGAAAAAATTATGACTTGAAAAGGTAATGACCTAATAGAATTTCTAATTTCACTTTCTAATGCGAAACAGTGTTAATTTCAGAAATATTCTATTAGAAATAGCAAGATAGAGTAAAAACCATGTGCAAAGTGTAAGTGAGCCAGTGGGTTAGTTATAGGAAGAGAGACTTTTAAAAATTCTGTTGCAGGTGCTATGATTAGAAACTGACATAGTGGATTAGTTGGAGTGGAGATTCGGTATTTAGTGGATTTAAACATAGTCATGTCAAATCCCATGTGCCTTGAATGGCCAAATAAATGAAGGAAAATGTTATCAATACTGGTGAATCTCTGACAATATGGCACATTTTTACTGCTGGCAGTCAGGGCTCATGGTGCCCTCTTCAGAAACTGACTGATGTTTGATTTGATTTGAGTTATCATTGTCACATGTATTGGGATATAGTGAAAAGTATTGCTTCTTTTGCGCTATACAGATAAAACACACCGTTCATTGAGTACATAAGGGAGAAGGAAAGGAAAGGGTGCAGAATGTAATGTTACAGTCATAGTTAGGGTGCACAGAAATATCAGCTTAATATATGGTAGATCCATTCAAATGTCTGATGGCAGCAGGGAAGAAATTGTTCTTGAGTTGGTTGTTATGTGTTCTCAGACTTCTGTATCTCTTTCCTGATGGAAGAAGATGGAAGAGAGTATGTCCAGGGAGGTGAGGCCCTTGATTATGCTGGCTGCTTTTCCAAGGCAGTGGGAAGTGTAGACGCAGTCAATAGATGGGAGGCTGCTTTGCGTGACGGACTGGGCTTCATTCACAACCCTTTGTAGTTTCTTGTGGTCTTGGTCAGAGCAGGAGCCATACCAAGCTGTGATACATCTGGAAAGGATGCTTTTTATGGTGCATCTGTAAAAATTGGTTAGAGTCATAGCGGACATGCTGAATTTCCTTAACCTCTGATAAAGTAGAGGAGTTTGTGGGCTTTCTTAACTATAGTTTGGCTCTGGATGCTGGAATTTTCACTGCCCAGTAAGCTGTTGTATTATAATTGTCTCATATTGTTGATCTCTGATTTTATTCATGGAGCAAAGTGTAAGCAAAACTGTCTCTTTCTCACAGTCTGTGTGAGGTGGAGTAGAGAGAAGGAGGCTGGACATGAATGCCAATACATGCGGAGCCTGGACAAATCATTACTGAAGCTGTGCATTAATGCTAACTCCCTAATTACAACATAGAGGGGAAACAAAGGATTTATTTTCCTGAGGCTGAAATTTTGAGGTGTTTAAATAGGAGTCAGGATTCCTTTTGTTTTTGGAGACACGATGGGGAGATTTTTCCCATCCAGCCCTCTACGGGAATCATAGTGGGCACGGTGGGGGGTGGGGGGACCACGCAAAGCTCCGTTGATATCGGGTGGGATTTTCCGGTCTTTGGAAAATGCACAACCAAAACATTCCACCCAATGACTCAGGGGCCAAAATTCTCCTTGAGAAATGTAAAGAGGTCTTGTGCAGTTCCTGGACAGTTTCTTTTAGAGGTAACATGTTTCTGAGGATTTATCTGAAGGTTAGAAGTTCCTCTGGTATGAATCATGGATGGTCAGGGTAAACATTGTCCATTTTAAAAAATGATAACTTTTAAAGACAGGTATTTATTTTCCATTCTGTCTAAGCTGGGACAATATCTTAACATGGCCAATAGCCCCAAGCCATGTAAATACTTCACAGCATGTTTTCCACATGCAGATCTTTTCAGGAAACAGTCCAAAGTCAATCTCAATTTCCAATGGGATCACTTCTTCCCATTACACTGAGTCATAATGTTCGACTTCCATCGAGAACCTTTTCCCCTGATCTTTGAGAATTCACGAACCAACTTCCAGTAGCAAGGCTCAGTCTGGTGATTTCTTCTCCCAGCCTCACCAGGGTGAATCATCCAGTAATCTTAAATGTCTGCTGGTTCCTTCTCTTCACCCAGCTGACAAGATTTCACGAGCATTCAGCCTGGTAGCTAGCAGAGAACAGCTTTTCTCTGCTGCTTGCAATGTCTGCTGTTTTCCTGACTTCCTTTTGTCTCTGTATCTAGGCTTTTTGTAAGCTTATAAGTGTATGTAAAAGCAAGAACAGATGCCTCAGAATCTGTGGGTGGGATTTGACAGACTCTCTCATCCCAAAACTGTAAAATCCTGCCCGAGGTCAATGGACCTTCCCATTGTCTGCCCCTCACCTGCTCTGATTCCCATGGCAGGTGGGATGGTAAAATTCCTGCCTGTAGTCTACCCCACAGGGCAACACCAGAAGCTTTGTCTTTTGCTTCAGGTGGATTTCAATAACATCTGACCTGGGTCCCCAGTTCCCATGGCAATCAGTCCACAATAGCCTGTTGTTAGGCAGAACCCATAGCAGACACATAACTTTCTTTATTACTCCCCTTCATTTTAAATTAATGAAAGAGATTAAAATATAATCATCTTATTAAACTTTGCATTTGCAAAACAGAAAGGTGACATATTCCAGTTTAGCTTAGTTTCCCCATTATATTGTTAACTCTGAATTCAGTTAAACACATGAATTTTATGAACTTTTCTTTTCTATTTTGCCCAGGTATAATCCACTTACATCTGCAAGTCTGCATACAAGTCATATAATCAAAGATAAGTCATTGATTCTTGCATCTTTAATTTACCTCTGGCATTCATTTTTTAGGGCTTAATTCATCTTGCAAATATTGCATTAGATGGCCAACTTCCACTTGGACTGTTGATTACTGGCCTGGGGTTCTGGAGTTGTGATATGTATTGATGAACCTCCATCCAAGTTTCTCGAGGCTCTGCTTGTACTTATTATATTATTCACTGTCGATAGGCCAGTAGTTGTCAAATTGCCATCTGAATTTGGGTGTTAGAAATCACTTGTAGTGCAATATAATTTCCTTAGCTACTGAAGCGTCAGCTACAATGTATGCTTAAGTCTCTGGAGTGGGTCTGGTATACTCATAAATTTCTAACTTGGAGGCGAATGCAATACCAATGAGACAAACTTGACATAAAACTGTGAGCTTTGGAGTTTCTCACCATCTATAACTGCACTGATAATGACTGTTCTTTTCCTCTGACTCCCTTGTCCAATCATGGGCATGCACAAGCTATTTACTTCTATCCTTTTCCTGCAGCTAACCTTGCTTTCATTGTGATTGAAAATTCCAGTTCCAAGACTAGATGTGGAACATTGTAAATTCATTTCAGCAGGTCAGCAGAGAAAGTAGCAAGGCCACACTAAACGGCTCAGCACACAGAATGATTTTGTGTTGCTGACGGCTTTAAGCTACTGTAATTATTGCTTTGGAACTTCCAGGTACTCCATGACGGAGAATACATGCATTGAACAAGAGAAAAGGGAGCTTCAGGCTAGGCTGGCAGTTCTATTGGACAGCAGCGCCACTGGGGAGGTGTTGGTTGCTGCCCAGACAACACCTTCCTGAGGACTTGGGCTGAGGAGAACCCCAGACCTAGGAGAGAGATACTGGGGTTTGGGGGGGCTGGGGGTGTGGGGGGGGGGGGGGGGGGGGGGGGGGGCGGCGGCGGTGGGGGGGGGGGGCGGGTAGGGACTCATGGGGTGGAGGTCACTGGGAGCGGTCTCAGGAGTCAGCAGAAGGGGAGGGGGAGGTTTCTCAGCAGTAACCCCCCCTTCATCCACTCAGTGCCAGGTACCTCGATCAGGCACTGAGTGACTTTGAATGAGAGATCCTCCCTTAAAGTCCGCAAGCCACCCCACACAGGTTTGCTTGGCTTGCTCGCCACACAGCAAGCTCCCTCCAACCCCCATCGCTGGGTGACGCAAACAGTGGCGGGATTGAGGCCCACTTAACTGTCCACTTAAAGGTCTCGATTGGTGGCAGAAGAGGAAGGCCGTCCTTCTCACCATAGAATTATTCGAGGTGGACTCGGGTGGGGGCAGAGTCACTATCCGCCACCCTCCCACCTGTTAAAATGCTGCCCCACCACCAAACCCATCTTGGGGAAGTTAGCAGGGTTGGGGGAGTGGGGAGGGTTACCATTTTGGTTTCTGGGGGGCATGGTGGGGGGGGGTTGTGAACGCAGAGTTCGAGCTACTCTTTAAAAAGGGCACCCCAATCTCTGAACAGCAGGACAGACTGGCGTGAATCGCGGGATGCATATAATTGCATCCATCAGGTGAGTGAATCCCATGTGACAGACTTTCCCAGCAACAGCACAAAACACTCCTATGAATCCCATGTGACAGACATTCCCAGCAACAGCACAAAACACTCCTATTTTCACGCCGGCAGGAGCACTTAGCCTGAAAGTAGGTGAACTCCGCCCAGTATCTGTCTTTATCTGGCTCTAATGCTTCTATTAGCTGCTCAATCATTAATTTGAGCCAGAGTTCCCCTGGTGCATACCTATTTCCAGGTAAAGCATGACACCAGCAAAAGGAGCAGGAAACATAAGTGCAGATGAAGCCCAAGAAAGCCAAGTAGCTATATACTGCTGGTCTGGCAGATCCTCAGCCAGTCCACAGATACCTTTTGACTTCCTTTGAACACTCCAGGATCCAGAATAGGCCATTGCATTGGGTGACCAATTATTGTGGAAGCTTCAGCATCCTCTCCTGTCTTGTTAGCATGCCTCTGCCTACTGTTAGTGCAGCTCAACTCTGATGCTTCCCGGTACAACCAGAAAAGGACAGAGTCTCAGGAAAATATGTCTTCATTCCCCCTTATTTTAACCCTTACATCTGGTGATATGAGCATTCCCTCAGGGTAGAGAACACCAACATCTATCCTGCCTTCACTTCCTGATTGCATGGCTGAGAGAGGAAATTGTTATGTGCAGAGTTATGGTCATAAGAACCCATTTACCATCAAAATGCCCCACAATCTCTAGAAGGGCTGCTCACTGATTTGAGTCATTGGATAAGATACCTGGCAGGGTGCTTCCTTTTTTAAGGTTTCCTTTGTAGCTCTTTTTCTTAATAAAACATTTACCTGCTCATACATCTTAACTGGTGCAATTGTACTACTAGCAATTCCAGCAGTGTTTTCCCTGCCTAGTGATTTTCTATGGAAGTACTTCGCCCAGTTAAAGAGAGAACTCTGACACAGATAAGGCCAACATCAGATCGTAGTTATAGAATAACAGGGAGTAACTGCAAATACATCTGTCAATGAGCAGTGAGCAGTTGAATAATGACATGCTACATTGGATATGTATTTTTCTTCTTTGCTTTCCATCAGCAAAAGGCATTACTCATTTTTGTGTTTGTATTCTGCATATGTAAAGGTGATAGGCATTTGTTTCTTTGTGACCTGTGACCTTTCACACTGTGCTACAAATCCCTTTCATTGTAGCTCTTCTGAAATAATGTCTTGTCATGAATTATCCAATAATATTGTGCTCATGGTTATTATTTCCTCAGGAACTATAATGGAGTGTAAAGGTCAGTGATTGGAACAATATTTAAGTATTTACTGCACAAAAAAAATTTGGTTTAATAAATATTAAAATTAGCATCAGTGAACCAGTCTCCAATGTCTTTGCTCATTTGCCAGATGCGCCCAATGTTTAAAGAAGATCACACAGCAGGATCCTATTTTAGATCTTGCGGATAATCATTGCTATTATAAAAAGGAGATGCAAATATGTGCATGCCTGTGTGTGCACACATGAAAGCATGAATGTGTTTGCTGAAGGAGATTAGCTATGTAAGACTGGGTCAAGCCTTTACTTGCACTGGTGTATTTTCTTAACTCTGAGCTCACATAGCCCCCCAGAAAATACATATTGCATACAATATTTCAGTTTTGCCTCACAGCTTTGAGAATTACAACACCAATTTTCATCATGGACTGCTGTATTTGGGAGGTTGAGGTCTGTGCTGAAAAAAACTAAATTTGTAGTGACACCTCCATCTTGAAACACTCTGGTCCAGAATCATTGAGCTGGAACATGAGTTGGAAAGACTCTGACACATAAGGAACCAGGGACAGCACCTGAGCAGTTTGCTTCAGACTTCAATCACATTTTGTACAGGAGGTACAGGTTCAGACTGAGGTTGATGTGGCCAATATAGTAGAATAAAGCGAACATAAGTGAGATTTTTTTTAAAAACAGAAGGAACCACATAAAACTCACCTATCCAACAGGTACAATGGGTTGGATTTTTGATTCTGCGGTCGGGAACCCAAGGCCTGGATAATTTCTGAACCCTGACCCCGTGCATCAGCATCAATGATGTAACGTGATCTTCTTACATTAAGTAGCCAATTGAACCAGAGACAAGTGTAGTGCCCAATCAGCAGTGCCAGGATTGGAATGCAGCTCCAGCAGTATCGAAAGGTGGACAGCAAGGCTGAACAGCAAGGTGACAGGGTTTTCCATTGCCTTGTTGAATAGTGTAGGTGGCATATCAGAAGTTCAGCACTGCTAAGGTGCATAGAAGTGACCAAACATTCACCAGAAAGTTAGACAAAGCACTATGTTTCACTCACTCTGTTTTTCTTTATTTGAATCATTATCCACATCAAGCAATGCCCATCTTCATTGTTCCAAACAGCTATTCACCTACTTGCAGCACCCACTCTTCACTTTGAAAATTCCCTTCTCACCCTCCCTAGTCCACTAACATGCTCCTTAATGAGATTAACAGGCCATGTACTGAAGGTGAGCAGCTTCTTGACTCCCACATACTGTCCTTACTTTGAAAATTTAAGCATGTTCCGAATGTGTTGAGGTCCAGAGAAACTTTCTGGAAACAATACTCCATCATCAATACTCCAAAGCAGCTCAGAAATGCAGCCCAATTTAACTATTGCCTTGAGGATAAGGATAAAGACTGTCAGAAGACAGCCAAGTTGTAGATCATGGCAGCTTGGAGATGGAGGCGATTCAAAAGGGAGGAGGAGGAAGAGGGGAACAGATTGCATCCTTTTTAAATAGGATCCAGAGTTGTGTATGCTTTATTGTCCACTTGGTACCAGAAAGATTTGATTTGATTTATTATTGTCACAAGTATTAGTATACAGTGAAAAGTATTGTTTCTTGCACACTAGACAGACAAAGCATACTGTACATAGAGAAAGAAAGGAGAGGGTGCAGAATGTAGTGTTACAGTCATAGCTAAAGTGTAGAGAAAGATCAACTTAATATAAGATAGGTCCATTTATGATTTGCATGACGGACTGGGCTTTGTTCATGACCTTTTGTAGTTTCTGGCAGTCTTGGACAGAGCAGGAGCCATTCCAAGCTGTGATACAACCAGAAAGGATGTTTTCTATGGTGCATCAGTAAAGGTTGGTGAGAGTTGTAGCGGACATGTCAAATTTCCTTAGCCTTCTGAGAAAGTAAAGGCGTTGGTGGGCTTTCTTAACTATAGCATCGGCGTGGAGGGACCAGGACAGGTTGTTGGTGATCTGGACGCCTAGAAACTTGAAGCTCTCGACCCTTTCTACTTCATCCCTGTTGATGTAGACAGGGGCATGTTCTCCTCTACGCTTCCTGAAGTCAATGACTATCTCCTTCGTTTTACTGACATTGAAGGAGAGATTATTATTGTCGCACCAGTTCACCAGATTCTCTATCTCTTTCCTGTACTCCGGCTCATCATTGAAGTACACTTTGAACAAGTTTCAAAGGATAATGGAGAGGGAGTGGGAGGATACAATCATTGTGGCTCATGTTGCGGCCAACAACATAGGAAACAAAAGGGAGAGTGCGAGGGACTAGGAGCTAAATTGAAGGACAGAAACTCAAGTGTTACAATCTTTGGATTATACCCAAGCATAAGGACGCAGGGATAGACAAATTATGGGGGTGAAAGCATGGTGAAGAAGGTTTTATTTTTTGGGACACTACAGGGAAGGAACTGTACCACTGGGATATTGGGTTGGGACCAGAGTTTGGCAAAAAAGATAAACAGAGCAGTCAAAGGCAATTTAAACCGGTAAGATCAGGGTGGAGGGGGGGGAGTGTGGGGAAGACAGCTGAGGTGTAAAATATAGCATAGACAAGATCAAGTGTAGGATCAATTTCACTGTAGAATCATTCTCAACTGTGCACTCACCTTGGTAACACTGACGAGTTACCAACAGCTCAGGAAATCGTTCTGCTGGCTGTTAAAGCCAGAATTCTTGGTTGAAGCAGCTCTTAAATGTTTATTATAATACATAAATCACTTTCCCTACAGCCACAGGAGATTCCTTGTTTACCTTCAAACATTCCAATGGAAAGTCCAAGTTGAGCATGTTGATTTCAGGATTCTAATCTGAAGTCACTTCTAGGGGATTTGTCCTGCACATACCCAAAACTGCCTCCCTTTGCCTGTTAAGACCTCCCTTCAAAATATCCTAGAATCAACAATTAGCCAGATTATATCAGATATAGTCAAGATTTGTGAGCCAGATTTCATTAATACTGTGACCATGTATCTAACAGTAACCATGATGGATTTCAGCATAGCGTTGGCAAGTTTTTAAAAAAATGAAATGGAAATTAAGATTTTAGATTTAGGTAAGCTGACTCCAATGGCGCGAGACAGAGACTATCCATAGTAAACCAGGCAACTCTGTTAATGGGCAAAATGACAGAAGATCAATGGGAAGTGTTCAAAAAACGTTAATGTGTTACAGAACCAGTTTAATTCCCTAAAGGACAAGAATTCACTTTGTCAAAAATGATAGACATGGGCAATATGAGAGATAAGAGGCAGTCAAAATAAAAGATAAAAGCACATAAAAACATAAAAGATTCGCACAGATCCTGGTGAATGAGGAAGATACAACGACCAACAAAGGGACACTATTAACCTGCTTAGGAACTTCACAGAAGGGAAGGAGTCAGAGAGTTGGGATTATGGGCAGAAACTTTAATTGGCAGAATGTGATTAGTGGTGTCC
Source organism: Mustelus asterias (assembly GCF_964213995.1). NCBI lineage: Eukaryota > Metazoa > Chordata > Chondrichthyes > Carcharhiniformes > Triakidae > Mustelus > Mustelus asterias. The sequence goes on from NC_135814.1 coordinate 47,861,087, forward strand.
CACATGGATCTGTGTAGGGGTCTTCAATAAGTCATCTTATTAATTAACTATTAGATGCTGTGAAAGAAGGCTACTTACTAAAATTTGGCAATGGCGCAAAGATAGTATTAGGGGAAATTAAATAAATGCATTTATATGTGGCTTGAGCTAACAGCCAATATGATCAAGCACATTCCAATGGTCAGGATTCAGATGAATCTTACACACCCTAAGGTACCTGCAATTAGTTGCCAGATGTACCTTGTATGCTCTCGAGGATTTATATCAACAGAACTCTCTAGTAAGGCCTTGGAAGCCAACTCTTTACTGTTAGAGGGACAGGAGTTGAGATGAAACAGAATAAGGAGTCTCTGGGTAGAATAAGGAGAAAACAAATAGTACCGAGCTAGGCAGAGATAATAAACCCTGCTTGGGTGAAATATGTACCTGGAACGTGAGACAGCTGTTTAAGATAAATCTATATGTAGACAAGATTGGAATTTAAACAAGGTCTGTGTATGTGACCAACAATGTAAACATAAGGTGAACATTTTTGATTTGGCAGAGTGCTACATTATCGGTCTCTAAGACAATGCTCTCTCTGCCTGCTTGAATAACCCATCATGACCTGTACCTGAGTCTCCTGTGACCAGTTTAGAGAAGTCCACCACCGCAATAGAAAGCATTGTAAGCAGTATAGATAAAAGTGCAAAACTACAAGGGGATATTGGTGCATTATGTGTGTGAGCAAAATTTTGGCAAATGCATTTCAATGTAAGCAACTATAAGGTCATCCGCTTTTAACCTAAATGGATAGAATTGGAGACTTTCTAAATGATAAAAAAAAGCTGGAAACAATGGTGGTCCAAAAAGGCTTGGGGGACAGGTATATAGATTATTAAAATGTTGTGAATGGGTAAAGCAAATAATCATAAAGGTTGATGGAATGCTGGCCTTTAAAGCCAGATGAGTTGAATGCAAAGGGGTAGAAGTCCCACTTCTGCTATTCAAAACCCTGGTCAAACTACACCTAGAGTATTGTGAGCCAAACTGAAAAACACACCTTCGGAAGGAAATACTGGGCAAGGAGGGAGTGCAACATAGTTCTACCCAGAGTTAATTACAAGGCGAGTGCACACAAATGAGGATTGCATTCTCTGGAATTTAGGAAGTTAAAGGAAAATTTTGTTGAAGTTTTCAAGATATTAAAGGAAACAAACAAGGTAGATTGGGGAATACTGGCCACAATTAAACTAGAAAGAGTACAGAAAAGATTTACTAGGATGCTACCCGGACTTGATGGTTTGAGTTATAAGGAGAGGCTGGATAGACTGGGACTTTTTTCTCTGGAGCATAGAAGGCTGAGGGGTGATCTTATAGAGGTCTTTAAATTATGAAGGGCACAGATTGGCTTGATAGTCAATATCTTTTCCCAAAGTTAGGGGAGTCTAAAACTAGAGGGCATAGGTTTAAGGTGAGAGGGGAGAGATACAAAATGGTCCAGAGGGGCAATTTTTTCACATATAGGGTGGTAAGTGTCTGGAACAAGCTGCCAGAGGTAGTAATACAGGCGGGTACAATTTTGTCTTTTAAAAAGCATTTAGACAGTTACATGGGTAAGATGGGTATAGGGGGATATGGGCCAAATGCGGGCAATTGGGATTAGTTTAGGGGTTTAAAAAAAAAGGATGGCATGGACAAGTTAGGCCAAAGGGCCTGTTTCCATGTTGTAAACCTCTATGACTCTATGGGCCTGATTTTACCATTTTCATTCTAAGTGCCGAATCTGGGCGTAATGCAGATCCGACTTTGAAATCTGCTTTCAGGCGCCCCCATCTCAGCCATCTCCAGTCCCATTCGTGCTGTGGGCGGTGCTTAGCGCGACCGAAACGATCAGAGCTCTGAACTGCGCATGTGCAGTTTGAAAAAAATTTGAAAAAGTGCGCCTGTGTCAGATTGCTCCCAGGCCGCAGAAAGCGGAGAAAGTGGCCCGGGAACAAAGATTGGGAGCGAGGGTGCACACACACATCATTGTCCCCCTTATCCACCCCCCACTACCCACACACATCACTGTCCCCCTTATCCCACGCCCTCCCCACTACCCACACACATCACTGTCCCCCTTATCCACCTCCCCACTACCCACACACATACTGTCCCCCTTATCCACTCCCCCTCTACCCGCACACATCACTGTCCCCCTTATCCATCCCCCCACTACCCACACACATCACTGTCCCCCTTATCCCACGCCCCCCCCACTACCCACACATATCACTGTCCCCCTTACCCCCCCCCGCCCCCCCCCCCCCCGCCCCCTCCCCACTACGCCGCTGTTTAAAAAAGGAAGTCGACAAAAGGCGGGTAACTACAGGCCAGTTAGCTTAACGTCCGTAGTTGGGAAGATGCTAGAGTCCATTATTAAAGAGGAAATAACAGAGCACCTGAATAAGAATGGTTCGATCAAGCAGACGCAGCATGGATTCATGAAGGGAAAGTCGTGTTTGACGAATCTACTGGACTTTTATGAAGATGTCACTAGTGCGGTTGACAGAGGGGAACCGGTGGATGTGGTGTTTTTAGATTTCCAGAAGGCGTTCGATAAGGTGCCTCACAAAAGGTTGCTGCAGAAGATTGGGGTACACGGAGTTAGGGGTAAGGTGTTGGCGTGGATTGGGGATTGGCTATCTAACAGGAAGCAGAGAGTTGGGATAAATGGGTGCTTTTCTGGTTGGCAGTTGGTGACCAGTAGCGTGCTGCAGGGATCGGTGCTGGGGCCTCAATTGTTTACCATTTACATAGATGATCTGGAGGAGGGGACTGAATGTAGGGTATTCAAGTTTGCTGATGACACGAAGGTGAGTGGGAAAGCGAATTGCGTGGAGGACGTGGAAAGTCTGCAGAGAGATTTGGATAGGCTGAGCGAGTGGGCGAGGATCTGGCAGATGGAATATAACGTTAGCAAATGTGAGGTTATCCACTTTGGAAGAAGTAATAGTAAATTGGAATATTATTTAAATGGAGAAAAATTACATCGTGTGACTGTGCAGAGGGACCTGGGGGTCCTTGTGCACGAATCGCAAAAACTCAGTCTGCAGGTGCAGCAGGTGATCAAGAAGGTGAATGGAATGTTGGCCTTTATCGCGAGGGGGATAGAATATAAAAGCAGGGAGGTCTTGCTGCAACTGTACAAGGCACTGGTGAGGCCGCAACTGGAGTACTGTGTGCAGTTTTGGTCCCCTTATTTGCGAAAGGGTATATTGGCCTTGGAGGGAGTGCAGAGAAGGTTCACCAGATTGATACCGGAGATGAGGGGTGTAGCTTATGAGGAGAGATTAAACAGATTGGGTCTGTACTCGTTGGAGTTTAGAAGGATGAGGGGTGATCTTATAGAGACATATAAGATAATGAAGGGGCTGGATAGGGTAGAGGTGGAGAGATTCTTTCCACTTAGGAAGGAAACCAGAACTAGAGGGCACAGCCTCAAAATAAGGGGGGGCCGGTTCAGAACAGAGTTGAGGGGGAACTTCTTCTCTCAGAGGGTAGTGGATCTCTGGAATTCTCTGCTCATTGAAGTGGTGGAGGCTTCCTCGTTGAATATGTTTAAATCACGGGTAGATAGTTTTCTGATCGATAAGGGAATTAGGGGTTATGGGGAGCAGGCGGATAAGTGGAACTGATTCGCTTCAGATCAGCCATGATCTTGTTGAATGGCGGGGCAGGCTCGAAGGGCCAGATGGCCTACTCCTGCTCCTATTTCTTATGTTCTTATGTTCTTATGTACCCGCACACATCACTGTCCCCCTTATCCATCCCCCCACTACCGACACACATCACTGCCCCCTTATCCACCCCTCCACTACCCACACACATCACTGTCCCCCTTATCCACTCCCCCTCTATCCACACATATCACTGTCCCCCTTACCCACACCCCCCCCACTACCCGCACACATCACTGTCCCCCTTATCCATCCCCCCACTACCGACACACATCACTGCCCCCTTATCCACCCCCCCACTACCCACACACATCACTGTCCCCATATCCACCCCCCCACTACCCACACACATCACTGTCTCCCTTATCCACCCCCCCCACTACCCATACACATCACTTTCCCCTTTATCCACCCCCCCACTACACACACACACATCACTGTCTCCCTTATCCACCCCCCCACTACCCACACACATCACTGTCCCCATATCCACCCCCCCCACTACCCACACACATCACTGTCCCCCTTATCCACCCCCCCACTACCCACACACATCACTGTCCCCCTTATCCACCCCCTCACTACCCATACACATCACTGTCCCCTTTATCCACCCCCCACTACCCAGACCGATCGCCACCCCTGCCCCGCTCCCCTCCCCACCGATCACCCGCAGAGTGGCAGCGGACCCCCCTGGCCCCCCACCAGAGACCCATCTGCCCCCCCATGACCAGAGATCCATCTGCCCCTCCCCCCACCAGAGATCCATCTGCCCCCCCTACCAGTGAGCGATCAGGCCTGCCCCCCCGAGATACATCTTACCCGCCTCCCTCCTCCCCCCCCCCCAGACAACGAACTGGCTTCATCGCCCCCCCGCCCCCCCCAGAGAATGGTCTGGCCTCACTCCCCCTCCCCTCCAGAGGAACATCTGACCCGCCTCCTCCTCCCTCCCCACCAGACAACGATCAGCCATCCCCCCACCACCAGACAACGGTTGGCCCTCTCATCCACCACCCCCCCCCCCCCCCCCCCCCGCAGAGATACATCTGACCCGCCTCCTCCTCCTCCCCCCCCCCCCCCCGCAATCAGACAACGATCTGGCCTCAGTCCCCTTCTCCCCCCACAACCAGAGAATGATCTGACCTGCCTCCCTCCTCCCCCCCACCACTGATCTGAGTCAGAGAGCCGTTGGAAACACTGAACACGCCCTTCAGAAGCTGGAGCGTCCGTTTCAGACTTTTATTTAGCAGGTCCATTATGGTGCGGTTCCGGATCAGCAAACGCGGTGGTAAAGGGGGAAATGCTGACAAAGTTGGGCAGGCAGTTCATTAATTCAATTTAAATACATGCAAATGCATTTAAATCATCGTTGCGCCTGTTTTGGGCGCGAATCGAATCGCCGCCATTCCCAGGTTTCAGTAAAGTGGCAATCTGCGCGGATGCAGGTGCCGATCGCGATAATGGCCTCTCACCCGACTTTACCATGTTTTCGCGCCCGAAAACGGGCACGAGGCAATGGTAAAATAGGGCCCTGTGACTCTAATTCTCCCAAAAGTGCTGAATTGGTGGGAGAACTGTTCTAAATCCAGACTGTTCTGTCAGTTCAGCTTCTCACCTGAATCTCTGCGCTCTGTGCAATGCAGAGGTCCCAGTTGGGAATCTCATTAAAAACCCAGGGTGGCGGGGCCTATTTGCATCGGATTCTGACAGTTCTGGAGCTCTGCGCATGCGCAGTGGCCCCAAACTGTCAACCTCCTGTTTGCTGGCCAGCTCGATTGCTGGCCTGCCCGGGACCCCCGCAGTGCTGCCCTTCCAGCCCCCCCACAGCCCGATCGCGGCCCCCACAGCAATTCCCGGGACAGCCCTGACCCCCCTCCGTCCTGAAGCGTCCCAATGTCTGGGCCCCACCCCCCAGTAGTGGCGATCCCCCCACCCCCTCACCCCGACAGACCCCCCCCCCCCCCGCTGACCTCCCCCCCAGGTCAGACCCCCCCAGAGGCAGGCCCCCCCAGCGTCAGACCCCTCCGGAGGCTGGCCCCCTGGCAGACCACACCCCTCCCAGCCCACCCCAATCACTGCCCTCCCTCCATCCCAGGCCGATCCTGTCTGCAGTGTGGTAGCAGGACCTGCCACCCTCACTGATCACCCCTAGGCCACGCCCACAATAGGCCCCACCCCCTCAGCACTGCCCAATGCACGATGGGTAGTGCCAAGGTGCCCCCTGGGCATGGGCACTTTGCCCCTTGGGCAGTGCCAGGGGGCACAGGCTGGCACTGCCAGGGTGCCCATGCCCAGGGGGCATCACCCCCTGCTGCCCAACCCCCAGGGGGCCCTGATTGACCCCCTTCCTTCCTGCAGGGTCTCCCGCGCTTGTTCCCCGAAATTGGGGAGCTAGTCTGAACACCAATGGCATGAAGTACTCCTGGCGGGGTGAGAAGTTCAATCGGAACCTGAAAGGTCCCAATAATTAACTAATATACATACTTAAAATACATGCAGAAAAGATTTAAATGACTTACCTGCCTTCCCGCCGGTTTCCAGCGTGGTCTGGCCGGCGACTGTTCTCCGGCTCTGGGAGATGCGCATGCATTCCTGGCGCATGGGCAAATCCCTGTTCAAGGCCGGAGACGCGCATCTCCCACCGCGACCCGACAGAAAGGTTGCGGGTCGCAATGGGAGAATCGCGGCCACTATTTCTGGAAGTTGGGGAACGCAGTTTGGTCATCCAAAAGTATCAAAAGGGCTATGGATAATGAAGTATATGGAATTAGATTATAAATCAACCATGGTCTTAATGACGAACCCACTTAATGAATGGTGGCAGAGGCTTGAAGGGCTAAATGGTCTGCTCCTGTGCCCAGGCTTCTGTATTCCTATAATTTACAATTAAGAGATTTTAGTATGAGATTTCTGAATCTGGCAATAATAGTAAATCATGTCCTTTTACCTTCTGTTTAATTGTTACTGAATTGAAAATATTTTTAGCCTCCATTTTGACTCTTATTGTGTTATAAATTATACTACATTTTGCATTGGTGATATTTGATTGGGATTTTGTCCTTGTAGGGGAGGATGATATAACTGTGGAAACTGGTGGCAACATTTGCTTGTATTCCTTGAGCAAATCAGCCATTTGAGAAATGGCAGAATGTGATGATGTGGTTCAATGCACCGATACATAACTTGTAATGTTAAGGCTTCCTTCCATTCATGAAGAAACTGGTCAACAAGGTCAGCAATACTCCTGAACTCTGAAAAGCAGTTACTGACATTTCCAATCTCTGATTGCCTTCTATTATCTGTTGAGAGGCTTCTATTATTAGTTGAGAAACCAACTGGAGGAGAGCTTGTACGATGAAAGAATCCCAAAATAAAATTCCAATAATTAAGAAGCCGAGAAATTGGATCACGCTGCCACTTTTTTTTATATAGGCAGAAAATGAACACTAACAGATCCAATTGGAAGGCAGTGTGCTGACACCATCCATTGGTTAGGGCTGCTTAGTTGATCTCCAGGACCCATGTTGGAAATTGACATCAAGTGCAACGTATATCCAACTAAGGGAAGCAAATTCTTATGCCAGGCCCCAGTGCCAGATTGAATTCTTGAATGACAACACTGTTCATGTTGCAGTCAGTTTCTACAGAAGTATAATATCTTAAAAGGACTGATTGCGGCAGCCAGCAAAAATCTCAGTTTAATATTCCCTGTTGACCTTAATCAAGAGCCCAGCGGAGCATCAGGAGGAGGAGTCATCGCTCACTTCCCTATTGGCTCCTCCTTGCCACAGCTGCCAGACACCCCCAAGCACTTAGCCAGCGACTGAACCAACTGATCATGCTGGCCCCATGAGACAGATCAGCTGCCTCTGGGGCCATGAAACAGTGCCCAGACTTCACCAGCACTCTCCCAGTGACGCTGCGGACCAAATTCCCTCTTAATTCAATTTCTAGGCCAGGGTGCACCAGATTACAGCAGCATTTTTTTGAAAGCAAAGAACAAAATCAATTAAATAATACTTTAATAAAAACAAGACAACCAAATATCAGTTGAACACCTGCCACCTTCTTTTGTAAGATTGCGAATGATAAAAAGATATTCTTTCAAAGCCTTTTGCAATTGAATGAAAAGTGACAAATTTGAATCTGCCCTGCATTCATTTGGAGTCTGGACGTACACTGCATAAACTTATAACGGCAATAACAACAGGTTGCATTTAGCTAGCACTCACAATGAAGGTGCTTCCTCAAGGTGTTACCAGCATAAAAATAGAATCAGAGTCAAAACTGAAGATATTAGTATGGTTACCCACAAATGGTTGAAAAGGGGGGGTTTATGATGTGCTTACAAGGAAGAGAAGTGGAGAGGTTTAGGAAAGGAATTTGGAGCCAAAAGGCTGAAAGGACAGCTACTAATGGTGAAGCAAATGGAGGGGGAAACCAGAGACAGAGGAATATAGTTCTCGTGGGATTTTAGAGCAGGAGGAATTCAGGGATAAGGATGGACAAGCCCAAGAAGTGATGCTGAGGGGAGGATGGGAATTTTAAACTTAAAGCACTGGGGAGACTGAGTAGTTTACCCAGGTCAGGGACATCGTGAGAGATGGGGGAGTGAGGCTTGTTGCAGGGCTGGATTAGGCAGCAGAGTTTTGGATGGGCTAAAGTTTGTAAACCACGGAAGGCGGCAGGCCATAGCATCATAGAATTCCTATAGTGCAGAAGGAGGCCATTTGGCCCAATGAGGCTGCACCAACCACAATCCCCACGTATTTAACCTGCTAAAGCCCCTGACACTAAGGGCCAATTTACCTAACCCACAAATCTTTGGATTGTCGGAGGAAACCGGAGCACCCAGAGGAAAGCCACGTAGACATGACAAGAACGTGCAAACTCCACACAGGCAGTCATCCAAGGCTGGGATTGGACCCGGGTCCCTGGCACTGTGAGGCAGCCATGCTAACCACTGTGCCACCATGCCACCCGCTCGGCCAGCTAGGAGATTATTAGAATAGTTAAATCTGCAGATGACGAGTGGCACAGATGGGAATTTCAGCAGTAGATGGACTGAGCTCGGGCAAGCAATGTTACCGAGGTCAAATTAAGCTGTCTTTGTGCTGGAAATGAGATGGGGTTGGAAGTTCAGCTTGAAATCAAATTGGATGTCAATGTAACAAATTGTGGTTTAATTTAGTAACTGTCTTATCGTGACCTATATTATTCAGCAATTCTTTTGATTAATTATTATCAATGTTCCTAGATTCTAATTTTGACTGCTTCCTATATCCATTGTTATGTTGTGATGCAGCTGAATATAGTATGTAATCTCCTAGATTCAGACTTGAATCTTGAGATATGGTTAAAAATAAAGATTTATGGTTTAATTTCAAGTTTTTAAAAAAAGATTTAAAATGACTTGATTGACCAAACACTAACAGTTCTGTTTCTGAAAGTATTGCAGAAACTCAGCACAAATGCTCGATGTTCCTAACAAATCAATTTCCCTCTTTTAAAAAAAAAGTCTTCGGGATATTGTTATTTTTAGCAATTCACACAATTTGCTCAATCAATTACTACAAGGCTGAACAATGGGTCATCATGTGATGCTCCAGTACAAAGATTCCATTTTATTAATTTACTTCTATTGTGATTCTCATTGTGCCTGGTATCCGGTGTGCAAATCCCAATGGGTTGAAGCAGTTGGTGGGACCTTCCAAATCCATAGGAAATCATTACTAACCTCGTGGTTGAGCTGTGGGAAGGCAGCTAACATTGATTGCCGTTGAGCAGGTACAGTAGAATATAAAACTACACAGTCCCTTTCTCTGGGCGTGGTAGGAACACCATTCGCCAAAGACTGTGGTTCACTGAATAGGCTAAGTCAGGCATAGACATGAGTCATTTTTTTGGCTTTCTCTCACAGCTCATTATTTGTCAGACCCGATAAGTTCACAGCAATAAGACAAATGATGTAATCTGCTCTATAGTGTGAACTTAATCGATTGAGTGTGCAGAGCATAAATCACACTACTAATCGCAGCTAAAGACAGACAATTCCAACAGAAAAAAACAGACTAAAGGAGAGAGAATTTGATCATTGTTATTTGTATGGAGCAGTAAAACGACTTAATAAACTTAAATCCCAACATGGACATATGACTGATTTTATCAGAAACTCAGTTACTCAGCAAGACTAAAGTACAGCGTATAATACATTTTGTAACTCCACATTGTTACTGCTCAATGAGACTGAGGGGGGTAAATTGGTTAGTCCCTGAAATCCAATGCAAGGATAACAATGCTTGATTATTCTATTCTCATTAAAAGTGATGCAGGCAGCAAGTAAACTTTTGATTTATAATGATTGTGGTGCATGTGCTACTGAGGGACTGCACACCTCAACAGTGGGCCTGAGTTCTTGCAAGGTTAACAGCACTTCAAGCTAGCCTGCACAATTTAAAGCATCTTGGAGTAGGCAATTTTCCAAAAGCCATTTTGGCACCATTCATAACGTGCCTACAATGCAAAGCGGAACACCCGGATGGATATTCGTTCAAACCCCCTCTGCACAGCTGAGAGACCTTTAAATTTCAAAGCCAACGAAAGATCCTTATTCTGCCCAGTAACAGTGCGAAGCTGTATTTTAAACCGGCCTTTGGCCAAGGAAGATCGGGATATCTGCGAGTCAAGACCGAGAGTGGGCTATATGGCATAACCAGACTATCAATAAAATATTACAGGAATAAAATGGCCAAGGCAGGCAAAGAAACTTAACAAACTAGGGTAAAAGGAATAAAAGATTAGATTAAATCTCCCTACACACAGCAGGACAAAATGACATTAACACCTAATCTCGCAAGCAGGGAACACAGACACAAAACAATGAGGTCAATTCAGATAAGGGGACACATAGAGGGGATAATGGGAAACACATTAAAACACCGGGGCAAGAACAGGTAGTCCCATTAACACAAACACACACCATACAAATGCAAATTGACAAGCCTCCCAGAGAACTTCCTGACCCGACAGACCACTTTATACATATTGTAAAAATGCATAATCAAATGTTCCCGCTCGAATTTGGATCCCTATAAAGATCCAGAGCTGATGTGAAAGGATTGAGATCAACGTGGCCAAGCCACTGTTTCGGAGTTGGTTACGTTGGTTCTCCCTGGGTTCCCAGTATTTGTACAATAAAGAAAAACACTTTGAACGTTGCCTTGCAACTCGACTTCTTTGAATGCACTGGTACAAGGGATTTTTCCCTACAACACATCTTAAAGTAAGACTGCGCCTCTTGAAGGGGAGTTATACTCTGGCTGTGATTGGGGCTGAAACTGGTTGTAACAGAATGGAAGATCTGGAAGAAAAGTTGCAAAAAGAACCAGAGATAATTCCCTAGGCCCTTGAACATGACACTGGAGGCCATGTTGTGGGGGAAATTGTGGGCTCAGGTCTTGGGGTGACCTCTGGCAGGCCCAGGGGACCATGATGGAGGTGCTCCACATTTCATACCAGTAGCCTGAGGAGTGGAATTTGGCAGACTTCAAGACAGACTCCCTCCTCTGCCTGCTTCATGAAAAATTTCAGCAGGGCTTGAAGAGGCTTTAAGTGGTAATTAATTGACCACATAAGGGCCTCACTTTTCCCTGCTCAGCCCCTGCTGCATTTTGGGTGGCATCAGGGCAAGCAGATCGACACTGGGAAAGAGCTATGGCACCACCCCAAAATTTTACGCCTCCTTCCTGCGTTCTAACCTGCCGTGGGGGAAGTATAAATTTCTGCCCCATGTGATAAGGTACAAGTTAGTTAACTTTTAGATAAGTTAATGGGGCGGGATTTTACAGCCTTGCTCGGGCAAGACCGGAAATTCCACCCGAGGTCCGTTGTCGGACACTCACCTGCTCCGATTCTGTGATTGATGAAGTGGTAAAGTTTCAGCCAATGATTTTGGAAGATGGGACATGAGTGAAATAGGAAAATATCAGCAGCACTTAGCTTTAAAAGTTACTCCTTGAAAATTAGATCATTGAAAATATGGGTTTTCAGTGGCTAGGGGACAGACTGGCTACGTTGGAGAGCTGTCCTGTTGATGGATAATGCAACATTTGAAATTCAGCGGTGCAAAGTTTTGGTAAATTTATTCCTTCAGCTATATTGCAGTGCACTGGTTAAGGTTCTTTTCATCTAGAGTTCATTGCCCCATCAATTTACCCATGCCATTCATCTCCAGAAGGAAGAATTCCAAACAGTGGAAAGTTTAAGAGAAGTAACAATGTCTCATCAACTCCCAAAGGTGATCAAGCAAAATATCAGGATATTAAACAAACCTTCCAGCCCACACTATAAAACTCTAACCAATTACTGGTGTACTCGGGTAGAATTATTCAGTTCAATGAAAAATGTAGATGTGGTAAAAATTAAGCTCAAGTGTCCAATAAACTGAGTCACAAAAGTGATTGTAATTTTGTCCCCGGAAATGCAAGCATGTCTTGTACAAGATATTGACAATAGTTAACTTCTATCCAGAACAAATGAAATAATTACATCTGTTTCACTGTGTAATTAAAAAGGTAGAATTGTAGAACATTAGCACTTCTGAAAACTAGAACTGAAATAAAATATCAGAACCATACAATTAGAAAGGATAATGTGAAGTTGCCTCTACTGCAAACATCTTAATCAAGTTATGCTGTGGGCACAAGCCTTCTCTTTATTGGAAGAAACATATATAGTTAATGTAACCACAGTGCTTTTATGATCTGAAGTGGGCTGGTTCATTGCGTCATTTATGTCAATGCCATGACTGACTCATTGAAGTTTGATTGCCATGCCTTCCTATAGGACAGTGAAGGCTGGAAATTGAGGGCCAGGATTTTAAGGGGCCTTAGAGAGCATACTGGGAGATGGCGACATCGGGGCCCTCAGAATTAATGTTTTGAGTCTAATATGACTTCTTCAGAATTCAGTTGCTTTTTTCATATCTTGGCATCTCCCTTGTTTGCTTGGAGGGAACCTTCTGATGTGGCCCACAAAGAAGCCCAGCTGGCAAGGGCTTCCTCCATGGCATTATACATGCAAACTGAACACCAGGGAAGACAAAGGAATCCATGGTGACAGATACAATGCTGGCGGTGTCAATGGTGCAGGTGGGCAAGATGAGAGGCCCTGTCATCCCACAGGCCTCAAGAACCACCTTCGGAATGAAATGGGCCCAGATAGCCAGCATGATAAACTCCCTGAGTGTGAAGCTGTAGACCTAGCAACAGTGACACAGAGATTTAACAACTTGCCAATGCTCAACCCACCAAATCACCAACCTTCAATGCTGCTCAATGCCCCACATACCCCCTCACTCACCCTGCAGCACACTTTAACTCTGCCTTAACATCCAGTTACTTCACCTCACCTTCACAAACTTTCCATTGCTATCACATATCTTCAGCTATTCAGCTGTGTCAGGCACATCACACAAAGTAAGTCCCACACAATAACTGACATTCTGTGCAGGACAGGATAGTGCCCAATAGAGGGGAGCAAAACAGAAGCAGCGAGGAAAAGGACATCGGCATTTCCTGAGTCCTACAGAGGAGACGGTCCCCTTCATCATGTTGCTGGATGAAAACAGGGCCCAGACTATCCAATGAGACTCTCAAGAAGCTTGCCAAGTTCCTCCTGCAAGGCAAGTCACTGACAGATGCTTGCATCACTCACTCCACCTGTTGTAAGCACTGGTACAGGTACATCCATCTCAGTTCCTGCTCAGCCGTGCAGGTAGAAGTATCCAGGTTATTTGTCAGTTTGAGGGGGATGTGCCACGTGACTCACAGAACACAAGTGAGCAGGAGCATATGACATTGGATGTTTTTTGCAGCAAACTGTTCAAATTCTTCATTCCTTTCAAAGCCCAGTGATTCAGGTCTCATGAGGCATATGCGTAAAGAATGCTGCTGTCTGAACACAAACTTTTGATGCAGTTAGTTGTGTGTGTGCATAATACCTGGAAATGTCTGGTCTCACCTGTGTCAGCGTTGTCATGTATATGTTTCCCCTTGTGGGGGAGTAAAATGGCAGGGGCCATGAAAAGAAGATTGTCACTAATAATTCATGAGAATTCATGACATTAGTAAGAATGTGAAACTCACTACCATCTGGAGCCATTGAAGTGATTGGAATTGATGAACTTAGTGGAAAGCCTGGCAAGTGTATGAGGGGTAAAGGAATAGAAAGGTATGTTGATAAGGTGAGATGAAGTAAGGTAGGAGGAGGCTCATATGGGGCATAAGCACCAGCGTAGACGTTTTGGATCCAATGACTTCTTTATGCACTATTAAATGTTATGGACAGGATTTTACGGCCCTCCCCGCTGGTGGGATCAGGCAGTCATAGAATCATAGAATCTACATTGCAGAAGGAGGCCATTTGGCCCATCAAGTCTACACTGACAACAATCCCACCCAAGCCCTATCCCTGTAACCCCATATATTTACCCTCCTCATTCCCCTGACATTAGGGGGCAATTTATCATGGCCAATCCACCTAACCTGCACATTTTTGGAGTGTGGGAGAAAACCGGAGCACCCGGAGAAAACCTGCGCAGACATGGGGAGAACATGCAAACTCCACACAGACAGTGACCTGAGGCCGGAATCGTACCTGGGTCCCTGGCGCTGTGAGGCAGCAGTGTTAACCACTGTGCCACCATGCCGTCCACCACAGTGAGGAGGAGTGGCAGCCAAGGGCCTTCACCATAGGCACTCCGGGGTGTCCTAATCCCCTCTGCTTGTGACCCCACCAACTTCAACAAGTCAGACTGAGGAGGGTGCACCTGAGCCAGAACAGGAGACCCTTATCAGTCGGGGGGCCCTCAATGCCTCGGGCCTCCGGAGTACGTCTGTCAAAGTCATTTCAGTCAATAAGGTGTAACAGTCTAGATAAAAGCAAACCACTGCGGATGCTGGAATCTGAAACAAAATCAGAAAATGGTGGAAAATCTCAGCAGGTCTGACATCATCTGTAGAGAAAGAATAGAGCCAACGTTTCGAGTCTGGATGATCCTTCGTCAGAGCTGAGAGCAAAGAAAATCAGAAGATGTTTATAGTATGAGGGTGGGGGTGGTGGTTGGGGGCAAGATGGAGAGCAAGAATGGAGAAGTGGAAACATGGAAATGAGAATGAAGGATGATAAAAATGTGATGAAAAGAAGAAATGAAATAAAATGGAAATGGGGTGGAGGTGGAGGGGAGAGTTCATAGTCTATAGTTGTTGAACTTAATGTTCCATCCAGAAGGCTGTAAAGTATCCAATCAGAAGATGAGGTGCTGATGGTAGGGTAAGAAATATTAAGAAATACTGAGAGCAATGGTGGCACAGGGTTCAGTCACGGTATATACTTTCACATATGTAAATATACTTAGCTTTCCAGCCTCGAAGTATCAGGTAGTGAATGGCTCTTCCATATGATACAATGTTCCATGATCAACCAAGTGCAACAGATGCACCCCTTCCCTCCCCGCAAAAAATTCCCATTGACTCCCTCATATCTATGGTATGTTGCTCAATCTCTCAGCACTGTCACTCACCTCAACATCCACATAAAGCCAGTTCCTACATGAACATGATGGTTGGACAATGCAGGTGTAAGCCTTTTGTCAGAGGATCTTGTAAAGTGGCCTCATAAGTATAGATCTTGGAAGGATCTAATATCATGATTTAGAAACATAGAAAAACTACAGCACAAACAGGCCCTTCGGCCCACAAGTTGTGCCGAACACATCCCTACCTTCTAGACCTACCTATAACCCTCCATCCTATTAAGCTCCATGTACTCATCCAGGAGTCTCTTAAAAGACCCTATTGAGTTCGCCTCCACCACCACTGACGGCAGCCGATTCCACTCGCCCACCACCCTCTGTGTGAAAAACTTACCCCTAACATCTCCCCTGTACCTACCCCCCAGCACCTTAAACCTGTGTCCTCTCGTAGCAGACATTTCCACCCTGGGAAAAAGCCTCTGAGAGTCCACCCGATCTATGCCTCTTAACATCTTATATACCTCTATTAGGTCTCCTCTCATCCTTCGTCTCTCCAAGGAGAAAAGACCGAGCTCCCTCAGCCTATCCTCATAAGGCATGCCACTCAATCCAGGCAACACCCTTGTAAATCGCCTCCGCACCCTTTCAATCTTTTCCACATCCTTCCTGTAATGAGGCGACCAGAACTGAGCACAGTACTCCAAGTGCGGTCTGACGAGGGTCTTATATAGCTGCATCATTACCCCCGGACTCCTAAACTCAATCCCTCGATTGATAAAGGCCAGCACAGCATATGCCTTCTTAACCACCTCCTCCACCTGCAGGGCCAATTTTAGAGTCCTATGGACCCGGACCCCAAGGTCCTTCTGATCCTCTACCGTACTAAGAGTCTTTCCCTTTATATTGTACTCCTTCATCCCATTTGACCTACCAAAATGGACCACGACGCACTTATCTGGGTTAAAGTCCATCTGCCACTTGTCCGCCCAGTCTTGCATCCTATCTATGTCCCTCTGTAACTTCTGACATCCCTTCAGACTATCCACAACCCCACCAACCTTCGTGTCGTCGGCAAACTTACCAACCCATCCCTCCACTTCCTCATCCAGGTCATTTATGAAAATGACAAACAGCAAGGGTTCCAGAACAGATCCCTGGGGCACACCACTGGTGACCGACCTCCATTTAGAAAAAGACCCATCTATACCCACTCTCTGCCTCCTTTGGGCAAGCCAGTTCTGGATCCACAGGGCAGCAGCCCCTTGGATCCCATGCCCTCTCACTTTTTCTAGAAGCCTTGCACGGGGGACCTTATCGAATGCCTTGCTAAAATCCATATAAACCACATCTACTGCCTTCCCTTCGTCAATGTGTTTAGTCACATTTTCGAAGAACTCCACCAGGCTCGTAAGGCACGATCTGCCCTTGACAAAGCCATGCTGAGTATTCTTGAGCATACTAAACCTCTCTAAATGCTCATATATCCTATCCCTCAGGATCTTCTCCATCAGTTAACCAACCACTGAGGTTAGACTCACCGGTCGGTAATTACCTGGGCTATCCCTATTCCCCTTCTTGAAAACAGGAACCACATCCGCAATCCTCCAATCCTCCGGCACCTCTCCCGTCTCCATCGATGACGTAAAGGTCATTGCCAGAGGCTCTGCAATCTCTTCCCTCGCCTCCCACAGTAACCTGGGGTACATCCCATCCGGACCCGGCGACTTATCTATCTTGATGCCATTCAAAGATTCCAGCACAACCTCTTTCTTAAAGTCCACATACTCAATTCTTTCAGTCCACCGCACGCCCGCAGTACATCCACCCAGGTCCTTCTCCTCTGTGAAAACCGAGGCAAAATACTCATTGAGCACCTCTGCCATTTCTACTGGTTCCGTACAGACTTTCCCGCCTTCACCTTTTATAGGCCCTATTCCGTCACGTCTCATCCTTTTACTCTTCACATATTTATAGAACGCCTTAGGGTTCTCCTTAATCCTACCTGCCACGGCCTTCTCGTGACCCCTTCTGGCTCTCCTAATTTCCTTCTTTAGTCCCTTCCTACAAGCCGTATACTCTTCTAAATCCCTATCTTCGCCAAGCTCTCTGAGCCTTTTGTACACTTTCCTTTTCTTCTCTACTAGGTCCCGCACAGCTTTCGTGCACCACGGTTCCTTTAACCGACCAACACCTCCCTGTCTGCTCGGAACGTTGTCCTGTAGAACTCTAGACAGACATTCCTTGAAAAACTGCCACCTCTCTTCAGTACATTTCCCCGAGAATACCTCCTTCCAATTTACTCCTCTAATTTGCTGTCTAATGCCTTCATATTTCCCCTTACTCCACATAAACACTTTCCTAGCTTGCCTGATCCTCTCTTTTTCCAATGCAAGCCTAAAGGAGATAGAGTTACGATCGCTATCCCCAAGATGCTCTCCCACTGAGAGATCTGACCCCTGTCCAGGTTCATTGGTCAGTATCAGATCAAGTACAGCCTCTCCTCTTGTAGGCTTGTCCACATGCTGTGTCAGGAAACCCTCCTGAACACACCTAACGAACTCTTCCCCATCCAATCCCCTTACCCTAGGGATATTCCAGTCTATGTTTGGGAAATTAAAGTCTCCCCTCTCAACAACTCTGCTACTACTGCATCTCCCCAGGATCTGTTTCCCTATCTGCTCCTCCACCCCCTGTTACTATTGGGCGGCCTATAGAAAACTCCCAGCATAGTGACCGGTCCCTTCCCACTCTGAACTTCCACCCACAGAGACTCGGTGGACAATCCCTCCACAGCATACACCTTCTCTACAGCTGTGACACTATCCCTGATCAGCAGTGCCACTCCACCTCCTCTCTTGCCTCCCTCCCTGTCCTTCCTGAAACATCTGAATCCCGGCACCTGGAGTATCCAGTCCTGTCCCTGAGACATCCAAGTCTCCGTAATGGCCACCACATCATATTACAGGCATCGGTCCACGCTCTGAGCTCATTCCCTTTATTCACTATACTCCTGGCATTAAAGTAAACACATCTCAATCCTTTGGTCTGAGCTCTCCCCTTCTCTATTCCCTGTCCATCCGCCCTCTTGCACCGCCTATAACCCTTCTCTGTTTGCGAGCTACCTTCCTCACTCTCAGTCACCTCATTTTGATCCCCTCCCCCCAACCTATCTAGTTTAAACTCTCCCCAGTAGCCTTAGCCAACCTTCCTGCCAGGATATTGGTCCCCCTGGGATTCAAGTGCCACCCATTTTTTGTGTACAGGTCACATCTGCCCCTGAAGAGGTCCCAATGGTCCAGGAACCTGAATCCCTGCCCCCTGCACCAGTCCCTCAGCCACACATTCATCCTCCACCTCACTCCATTCCTGTCCTCACCTTCCCGTGGCACAGGCAGCAATCCTGAGATTACTACCTTTGCTTTCCTCCTTCTCAGCTGTCTCCCTAATTCCCTATACTCTCTTTGCATGACCCCTTCCCCCTTCCTACCCACATCAGCGGTACCAATATGTACCGCTACCTCCGGCTCCTCTCCCTCCCACCTCAGGATTTCTGGGACTCGCCCAGCGACATCCTGGATCCCAGCCCCAGGGAGGCAGACCACCATGCGAGACTCCTGCCTGCCTCTGCAAAATCACCTGTCCGTCCCCCTGACTGTCGAGTCCCCGATTGCGGATGTGGTTCCTGTTTTCAAGAAGGGGAATAGGGATAGCCCAGGTAATTACCGACCGGTGAGTCTAACCTCAGTGGTTGGTTAACTGATGGAGAAGATCCTGAGGGATAGGATATATGAGCATTTAGAGAGGTTTAGTATGCTCAAGAATACTCAGCATGGCTTTGTCAAGGGCAGATCGTGCCTTACGAGCCTGGTGGAGTTCTTCGAAAATGTGACTAAACACATTGACGAAGGGAAGGCAGTAGATGTGGTTTATATGGATTTTAGCAAGGCATTCGATAAGGTCCCCCATGCAAGGGAACACGGTAGCACAGTGGTTAGCACTGCTGCTTCACAGCTCCAGGGTCCCGGGTTTGATTCCCGGCTCGGGTCACTGTCTGTGTGGAGTTTGCACATTCTCCTCGTGTCTGCGTGGGTTTCCTCCGGGTGCTCCGGTTTCCTCCCACAGTCCAAAGATGTGTGGGTTAGGTTGATTGGCCAGGTTAAAAATTGCCCCTTAGAGTCCTGAGATGCGTAGGTTAGCGGGATTAGCGGGTAAATATGTGGGGGTAGCTGGTAGGGCCTGGGTGGGATTGTGGTCGGTGCAGACTCGATGGGCCGAATGGCCTCCTTCTGCACTGTAGGGTTTCTATGATTTCTTTCTTTCTATGAATACTGCCTTCCTCCTCTTTTCTTTAGCCCTCTGAGTTACAGGGCCGGACTCCACCCCGGAGACACGGCCACTGCTGCTTCCCCCAGATGGGCTGTCCCCCCCAACAGTACTCAGGCAGGAGTACTTGTTGTGTAGGGGCACACCCACCGGGGTGCTCTCAATCACCCGAGCTTTACCCTTCCTGGCCGTCACCCATTTGGCCTCCTCTCGTGGCCCTGGTGTGACCACCTGATGATAGCTCTTGTCTATCACCACCTCATTCTCCCTTAACAGCCTAAGATCCTCAAGCTACTGTTCCAGCTCCCTAACGCGGTCCCTCAGGAACCGCAGCTCGACACACCCCTCACAGATGTGGATGTCCGGGAGGCCAGGTGCCTCCAGGACCTCCCACATACTGCACTGCGAACAACACACTGGCTTAACACTCATATTTCACCCTTTCTACCAAGGTACACAGAGAAAAGTAAATTAGAAATGAAAAAAAAAAGAAACTCACCCCTGCTCGCCCTTTCCCCCAGAAGCCCTGTGAGCCAAAGCCCTTACAGCTCACACTCTACTCCCTGCTCACTCCCCTGCCCGCTCCCGACGCTGCCCGCTCAAAAGTGTGGCCTGCTTTTAAACCCTCCAAAAACCTTCCCAGGCTTCTCCTGGGCCTACTTCCTGTTTTGGATTTTAAAAAAACCTCCGATTTTTTAACACAAATTTAACTGAAAAATAAATAAATAATTCACATGCACAAACACACTGCCTTACCCTCAGCCTGCTCCTGTGGAACAATGAGCTGCACTGAAGTCTGATCTCTTTGAGTGTTGTAGCTATTTATCATGACTCACCTTGGACTTATTCTATTCAATTCACTCCTCAATGGCCTCATGTAAGTACTGCCAGGAGTGGGTTACAGTCTAATTGTCCTCGAGGGCCTTAGTCTTTCCTGCTGGCCTGCAGTGTCTGCTTGTAACCATGTTTATGACTAAACATTACCCAATATTAGTTTGCACTCCCCACTTGCATGATGCAGAGAAATGGAGGTAATTTGCACTTCATAACTCTTGAAATGTCTGCTAGACGGCTATGAGTATGCAATGTTATAAGTGTATTTTTAGTCTCTTGATGTCAGCCTATCACATGTGAGGATGCTACTTTACACATGAAGGACTGGCTAGTGTCTCTGAACATAATCCCTGTGCTAGTTTTCAGAAGGGCAAGCGACATGGTTTTCTGATCATGACAGTCCCATCAGTATCTTAGGCTTCCTTGCACTTATTGTTATATGCTGGAATGGAATTGTGGAGGACTGTAATGGGATGAGAGTGAAGCTCCTATACATTCATCGAGAGGACTTTAGTATTGACAATGGTACTAAGTTATCTTTAAAACTGAGTCAAGGATGACTGGGCCACATCTCTCCCAGATTCCATGGTAACATTGGACATAAACTTGGGAAATTCCTGGTGAAGGAAATTCCTGGTGAATTCCTGGTGATGGTGGTTAGGTGCATTGACCCGAACAGATGCTGGACTGTGGCGACGAGGGGAATTTCACAGTAACTTCATTGCAGTGTTAATGTAAGCCTTACTTGTGACGGATAGATAAACTTAAAAAAATTTGAAGGCAGGGTCATGAGCCCTTGTTGATGATCAGATGATGGCCCCACCAAAGCTCTCTGCAGACAAATGTATCCTGACTCACAGGCTTGCTTCCTTGTTAGAGAGTGTCATAGGAACCATAGGAAGGAAACATGGGAACAGGAGTATGCCATTCAGCCCATCAAGCCTGCTCTGCCATTTAATGTGATCATGGCTGATTAGCCACTTCAATACCTCTTACACATGCTAAGCCCATAAGCCTTTATGTTATTGTTAATCAGAAATCTGTCAATCTCTGCTTCAAACATACTCAATGACTGACCTTCCCCAGCCCTTTGGGGTAGAGAATTCCAAAAATTCACAACCCTCTGTGTGAAGAAATGTTTCCTCATCTCGGTCCTGAGTGACATCCCGCTTATTTTGAAATTGTACCTCCTGGTTCTCGACTCGCCAAGCAAGGGAGACATTTTATCTGCATCTACCTGTCTATTCCTTTAAGTATTTTGTAGCTTTCAATGAAATTATCTCTCATTCTTTGAAACTCTTGAATACAGATCACAGTGTCCTAAAGAGTGATCTCATCTGGGGACTCAGTATCATAATGAAGCCTGAACATTAATCATGCATGAGAGATGGGATTTGGAGAGGTGTTGCTCTCCGGAGTTAGATCCATCCTCAGACGGTCAAACAGTAACCAGTGATTGATGATTGTCCTTCTTGAGGGGTCGTGCAATGCTCCAAGCATAAAAGCATACTGCCAGTGCATTGATGTTTGCAGTGGCGTTCCTGCCTCTTGAAGGCTACAATGGGCACTTGCTTCATATTGCGCATTGGCGGAGTTCCTATCTCATTACAGAATGACCTCATGCTCCATCGGCAAAAACTTCTTTTTTTTACTACATCATTAAACATGCGAGTCAAGGTGCAGCTTCTTTTGTTTGAGGCCAATTTTCAGCTTCCCCTCTTACCTTCAAGTCCCTCACCACACCCACATTCTCCTTCCTCTGATCACTCTCCTGCCGCCTCGTCACTCCGAAGTCAACCTTCATTGATATTCATACTCGTATTCTCCCTCAACCCTTTTCTGTTAATGTACCCATGTCTTGCATTGACCCGACCCCTCTCCCCTTCTTGAGGCCACATGAACCAGGACACCCCATGAGACCTTCCAATACCCACCTATGACCTACCAGCTCCCATTTTACCAGAAGTAGATGCCTCCACAACCTAACTGTGCCATCTGCTTCCCAATGGGGATGCGCCAATCCTTGGGACCAACCTCTGTAACACAATGATTGATTGGTCCCAAGGGTTCCCCATTGGGAAGCAGATGGCACAGTCATGATCAGGGAAGCATCTATTTCTGTAGTGGCAGGCAATCTTTGTTGCAGTTGGCACTGTTGACAGTGCTTGACTAGCATTTGGATATCTGCATCAATTCTAGGCCACCACACTTAACCACTGGTGAGCATCTTCATGTTCAAGATACCAGGATGAGTGTCGTGCAATTCATTTAGAAACAGCTCTCTGTCTGGTACTGGAATGACTAATCTTGCTTCCCAGAATATGGTGCCATCCTGACAACTCGGTTCACTTTTGTGGGTAAAGAATGGTTTCATTTCCTCGTGAACTGCCTCATTTACCCATCATGTAAGTATTTTGTCTCTCAATTTGGACAGAAGTGGATCTCAATTCGTCCAGTTCTTGATCTCCTTCACACAGACTGGCAATGTGTCTAAAGAATTTAATGCCATGGCGATTTCTTTTGTTACCAGAGTACATGTGACAGTTTCTTGCAAGGTTTGGGGGCAAAGGCATCTGCATTCATTATGTGTGTCCCTGGTCGCTGCTTGAAAGGTGGATGGAATTAACGCCCATCACTGAATTCTTGCTGAGGCTATTGGCGGGATAGCCTTGTCCACTTTGAAAAGGCCCAAAAATGGTTTGTGGTCAGAAATGATGGTAAAATGTCTACCAAAAAAGTACTGGTGGAATTTCTTGATGCTGAAAACTATTGATAGTCATTCCTTCTCGATTTGTGAGCCGCCTTTTTCGGCTTCTGAGGGGCTTTGTTACACATACCCTAATGGCTTTTCAGAACCATTGTCCAACTCGTGGGACAACATCGCATCCATGCCATTTGGGGAGGCATTGCAGGTCAATATCAGTTCTTCAGATGGGTCAAAGTTCAGGTTTGAGGAATGCAGCAATTGCTTCATTTTGTTGAAAACTTTCTCCTGAGGCACCTTCTCAGACTAATGTTGGTGTTTCTTTAGTAGGATACGCAAGGGGGAGAACTACAGCTGATAAGTTTAGTAAAAAACCTCCGTAGTACTTTACCATCATCAAAATGATTTGAGTTCAGTTGTGTTTGTGGGAGAAAATGCCTCCTTTATCACCTTGGCCTTGTCTTCCACAGGGTGTAATCCTTAGGCGTCACAGTACCCCAGATAGGTCACCTCAGAGGCTGGAAAGCTGCACTTCACTTTCTTGAAGTAGACTCCTGAAATCTCTCTAACATGTCCTCTAAGTTTGCTAGATGATTGGCATCTGTCGATCTAATTATAAGGATACCATCAAAGTATACTCAAACCCCTGGTAGCCCCTGTAGCAGACTCTCCATTGTCTTTGGACATATTGCACATGCCGAAGACACGCCATAACTTAGGCACATACAATTGAATACCCCTTTGCGTATGTTTATTATGACATACTCCTAGGAAGCATCACCTAATTCATGTTGCTGCTACACGCGACTCATGTCCAGCTTTATGTAAGAGTGATCTTCTGCCAGCTTTGCATACAGATCTTCAATTCTTGGAATTGGATACTTAGCTAGCTTGGTGACTTGATTAACTGTTAGCTTATAATCGCCACAACTGCAGATGGTCTTATTCAGTTTCAATATGGGGACGATGGGTGCTATCATTCCAAGAACTGAACAGACTGAATGACGCCTCGTTCTTCCAACCTGTTTAACTCAGTGTCCACTTTTTAATCATAAGGCATATTGTACTTGTCTTGCCTTGAACAATTAGGGAGCTACCTCTAGATCAATGCAAATCTTAGCTTGCAAGCCTTTGATTTTGCCTAATTCGTCACAGAGGACATAGTTGCATTTTCTTAACAATTCTGGCAGTTCCCTGCATGCAACTGAAAGATTTCAGCCCAATTCAACTTGACCTCTTTAAGCCAATCGTGGCCCAGAAGGCTTGGGCCTTCACATATCACTATTATTACCGAGAGCTGGGTAGACTGTTCACAGATCACATAGCTCACGGGTACCATTGTAGTGTCCTTTATTCTTATTGCCTCTCCTGAGTACACCTTCAACTTGGCAGAAGTGCTCTCCATTTCAATGATTGGGTACTGAAATGTATGCTCACCCAACACAGTAGTTGATGCTCTTGTATCCACTTCCATACTAAGAGTCTTCCCACTGAACATGGGGTTAAAGAGAGTGAATAACTGAATCAATGGTGTCTGGGTGTTCTGTACTTGTACCATTTTGGCTAATCAGTTACTCGGCAGTCTTGACTTAGCTCTGCACAGTTTTATCAAATGTCCTCTTGTGTGACAATAATAATACTCAGTTTCCTTAAATCTACATGATTCAGGAGTGTTGTTAACTGCACATTGGTAACAAAGAACAAAGAAAAGAACAAAGAAAATTACAGCTAAGGAACAGGCCCTTTGGCCCTCCAAGCCTGCACTGACCATGATGCCTGACTTAACTAAAACCCCCTACCCTTCCAGGGACCATATCCCTCTATTCCTATTCTATTTATGTATTTGTCAAGACACCCCTTAAAAGTCACGACCGTATCCGCTTCCACTACCTCCCCCGGCAACGAGTTCCAGGCACCCACTACTCTCTGTGTAAATTAAATCTGCCTCGTACATCTCCTTTAAACCTTGCCCCTCGCACCTTAAAGCTATGCCCCCAAGTAATTGACTCTTCCACCCTGGGAAAAAGCTTCTGACTATCCACTCTGTCTATGCCTCTCATAATCTTGTAGACTTCTATCAGGTTACCCCTCAACCTCCGTTGTTCCAGTGAGCACAAACCAAGTTTCTCCAACTTCTTCTCATAGCTAATGCCCTCCATACCAGGCAACATCCTGGTAAATCTTTTCTGTACCCTCTCCAAAGCCTCCACATCCTTCGGGTAGTGTGGCGACCAGAATTGAACACTATGTTCCAAGTGCGGCCTAACTAAGGTTCTATAAAGCTGCAACATGACTTGCCAATTTTTAAACTCAATGCCCCAGCCAATGAAGGTAAGCATGCCATTTGCCTTCTTGACTACCTTCTCCACCTGCATTGCCACTTTCAGTGACCTGTGTACCTGTACACCCAGATCCCTTTGCCTATCAATACTCTTAAGGGCTTTGTCATTTACTGTATATTTCCTATCTGTATTAGACCTTCCAAAATGCATCACCTCACATTCGTCCAGATTTAAACTCCATCTGCCATCTCTCCGCCCAAGTCTCCAACTGATCTATATCCTGCTGTAGCCTCTGATGGTCCTCATCGCTATCCGCAAATCCACCAACGTTTGTGTCATCTGCAAACTTACTAATCAAACCAGTTACATTTTCCCCCAAATCATTTATATATATTACAAACAGCAAAGGTCCCAGCACTGACCCCTGAGGGATGCCACTTGTCACAGTCCTCCATTCAGAAACACACCCTTCCACTGCTACCCTCAGTCTTCTTTGACCGAGCCAGTTTTGTATCGACCTTGCCAACTCACCTCTGATTGCATTTAACTTCACCTTCTGCACCAATCTGCCATGAGGGACCTTGTCAAAGGCCTTACTGTACAATGGCCTACAAAGTCCATGTAGACAACATCCACTGCCCTACCCTCATCAATCATTTTCGCCACTTCCTCGAAAAACTCGATCAAGTTCGTGAGACACGACCTCCCCTTCACAAAACCATGTTGCCTCTCACTAATACGTCTACTTATTTCCAAGTGGGAACAAATCCTGTCTCGAAGAATCCTCTCCAATAATTTCTCTACCACTGATGTAAGGCTCACCAGCCTGCAATTACCTGGATTATTCTTGCTACCCTTCTTAAACAAAGGAACAACATTAGCTACTCTCCAATCCTCTGGGACCTCCCCTGTAGTCATGATGTGGATATGCCGGCGTTGGACTGGGGTGAACACAGTAAGAAGTCTCACAACACCAGGCTAAAGTCCAACAGGTTTATTTGGTAGCAAATACCATAAGCTTTCGGAGCACTGCTCCTTCGTCAGATGGAGTGGAAATGTGCTCTCAAACAGTGCAAACAGACAAAATCAAGTTGCAGAATACTGATTAGAATGCGAATCCCACAGCCAGCCAGGTCTTAAAGGTACAGACAATGTGCACCCTACCTCCCCTGTAGCCAGTGAGGATACAAAGATTTTTCTCAAGGCCCCAGCAATTTCCTCCCTTGCCTCTCTCGGTATTCTGGGGTATATCTCATCAAGCCCTGGGGACTTGTCTACCTTAATGTTTCTCAAGAGCCCCAATATCTCCTCCTTTTTGATCTCAACATGACTCAAACTATCTACACATCCTTTCCCAGACTCATCATCCACCAAGTCCTTCTCTTTGGTAAATACTGACGCAAAGTACTCATTTAATACCTCGCCCATTTCCTCTGTCTCCATGCATAGATTCCCTCGCTTGTCCTTGAGTGGGCCAACCCTCTCCCTGGCTACCCTCTTGCTCTTTATATATGTATAAAAAGCCTTTGGATTTTCCTTAATCCTGCTGGCCAATGCTTTTTCGTGACCCCTTTTAGCCCTCCTTACTCCTTGCTTAAGTTTCTTTCTACTTTCCTTGTATTCCACACTTGCTTTGTGTGTTCCCAGCCTCCTAGCCTTGACAAATGCTTCCTTTTTCTCTTTGACTCAGCTCACAATATCTCTCATTATCCAAGGTTCCCAAAACTTGCCACACTTATCCTTCATCCTTACAGGAATGTGCCGATCCTGAATCCCTATCAACTTACACTTGAAAGTCTCCCACATGCCAGATGTTGATTTGCCCTCAAACATCTGCCCCCAATCTACATTCTTCAATTCCTGCCTAATATTGTTGTCATTAGCCTTCCCCCAATTTAGCACCTTAACTTGAGGACTACACTTTTCTTTATCCATCAGTACCTTAAAGCTTACTGAATTGTGGTCACTGTTCCCAAACTGCTCCCCTACTGAAACCTCGACCACCTGGCTGGTCTCATTCCCCAATACCAGGTCCAGGTAACATTTCACCTTAAGAATCATTGTCTAATTGCCTCCACTGTATCATTTTGTTTTGTGGGTTACTGGAAATGTTTCCTGTTTTCTGCTGCTTTGGCGGTTTTGGTGCTATGGCTGACTGCAACTCCATTGTAAACACTATTAGGAAAAACCCCTCCCCCTGGAGTGAATTCCCTATGCTGGATCTTGATTGGTTGTTCAGACCTCGTCGCTCTTACTCGGTACATTTGCTCTTAAAGGGACAATTATCACACACATTAATTTATACATTTCAGGTGAATCAACTTACATTGTCAAAGAAACACTCTCTACCAAAAAGGCAAAAAATAGTTTGATACAACTGTAATGCAGGATTAAACTTCATTTCATTTGGATGTTTGAGCTGAATAATGAAAAGATAGATGCAGACATTTTAAAGTGTCATATCTAAATATTGCGTGTTTTGCTTTTAATGTCAGCTCAGGTTGAAAATCTGTGGCTTCTGGCTGCAAAGTTGAGTTCTTGATGATTATGTAAGGTATGGATTACCAATACTCGTCATTGTCTTACATGCTGCTTGCTATTTTGAGCAAAGACTCATCTAACTGAATTGTGTATGTCTCAGCGCCATTGATTAAATTGTCTTTACGCCAAATGCAATTCTTCAATCTTCTGTGTTAAATCAATTCCCCACTTCTGTTTAATGCTAATTGACAAAAACTTAATGGTGGAGGAATTGGGTGCATTAGTGTCCATTCGTTAGTTGCCACGGGTTCCCTTTGAGCTCCAAAATGGCGTCGGAGGCACAAAGGAACAATCATAGAACAGAATGCACTCAAGACCATACTGGTGAGGGCATTAACCTGCAACAGGCAAAGCGGGCAGATCACAATGTCAAATCAACGTGCAGCATTTGATGCCGATGGTGCCATTTTGGAACTAAGTGATCCAGCCAATGCCCTCTCTCAACGTTGTACAGCTGGACATCTGTTCAAACAGGAAGGGCCTCCCCCACCAGTGCTGGGAGGCAGAGATTGTCAACTGCTTACAGGTTAGTTTCTGGTTGATTTATTCTGGTTGTTCTATGATTTTACAAATGTTAAATGCTTCCTTTAATGAGTTAAAGGTGCAGAACTTTGGAGGGAGGGATGTATCATGCACTCAGGGACATTTTGATTTGATTTATGATTGTCACATGTATTAGTATACAGTAAAAAGTATTGTTTCTTGCACACTATACAGACATACCGTACATAGAGAAGGAAAGGAGAGGATGCAGAATATAGTGTTACAGTCATAGCTAGGGTGTTTAGAAAGATCAACTTAATGTGAGGTAGGTCAATTCAAAAGTCTGACGGCAGCAGGAAGAAGCTGTTCTTGAGTCAGTTGGTAAGTGACCTCAGACTTTTGTATCTTTTTCCTGACTGTGTGAATTGTTCATTCAGCCAGGCTGTTTGATCTAGGGTAAAGAGGGGAAGAAATAGTTTGATTGATATTCAACTTCTCACACATGCCCTGAAATGGCTTACCAATACATTACTGGCTGTTATCCATAATAATGATATCCATAATAATCCACGATCCCTGTAAGCATACCAAATAAACTGAAAATAGCACTTCGAGTGTGTGCAACAGTTGTGTTTGATATATTGTGCAATTGTCGAATGATGGGGCACTTAGTAAAGTGGTCGACAATGACGATGAAGTCAGTGGCATGGACATGAAGAAGGTCAGATGTGATTTTGGACCAAGGATGCATAGGGACTTCATGTGGGATCAATGGTTCTTTCTGCCTCTTGGCATATGGCATGCCTCGCAACTTCATACCGGTCCAATAGACCCGCTCTCTTATGCAATTTCTCATCCGATCTCTGCCTGTGTGTGAATGATAAGGTTGTTGAAGAATATCATGCTACAACAAAACATGATATTCTTAAAAGAGACTTTTTGTTAATGTGACCATTATAGCTTGAGATGTAGGCCAGAGTTCTCCAGCTGTTCACGCCAGTGGGATCTTCTACTCCCGTCGATTGCGCACCCCTGCCATGGGCTTCCTGGTGGTGTGGGGTGCAGTCAGTGAGAAATCCCACTGACATCAGCGGGATCAGAGGATCCTGCCACCGGTGGATGGCATGCTGTCTCTCACCACGAGAAACATGCTGCGGGGAAACTAGAGAATGTCCCCCTCCTCCATCTCTCCCCCCCCACCCCGCGCCCCCCCCCCCACCCCTCCCCCATCCCCGCACACACACTCTGTAATCTGTGTTAATCTTAAAATCTGTGTGTATGTGTTAAGCTAAGAGAGGGATAAATGAGTAATATATAATAATCCAACCATTCATGGGTAATAAATATTTTTTCGACTCTCTACCTCCACCAAAGTAATGGTCTTTTGAGCCAGGGTTCCATCCTGGGATCTTCCAGTCCAATTATAACATCAACTGGGATCATAACACCTTCTAGTGACGGCATGCTGCTATCTCTTAAAGGCATATTACAACATGCCTGACGCTTTACATGTCTGTGGTAGTACGGGAGACAGGTCAGGGGTGGGCAGGAAGGCAGCAGATTGGCAATATACTTTATTTTACAAGACCCTCATTGCCTTCACATATGCCAACAGGAGGCCATAAAATTCACCCTGTGATGTGCAACCCATACACATGCACATCATGCTGCTAAACAAAATGGGATTGAGCTGCTGCCAATCAACATGCTGGAAAAATACTTCTCCTGCATGGTTACTTTGCAGGAGCCCTGCCGTTCTCAGCAGAGTTGGTGTCAACATTTGCATTGATATGCTGCGCAACCATACCGTAATCATGGGATAATTCTTGTCACCAATATTCAGGAAACAGCCAAGCTTCTAGTACATGCAAGTGCGCCACACAGAAAGCCTGAATGATAATCCTAAATTGGTTGTCAATGTAGTTTTGAGCAAAATCAGGATAGTTCAGCAAGTGTTCTCCAATCACATCTCATGTTGGATACATTGTTTTGTGTTTTGCTGGTTGAGTATGGTTAGTACTTTGCCTGTTGTGAACAGCCGAAGGGACGTGCTTTTTGATATGATCCACCCGTTGTTGGGATGTACAGTCTACACCTGGCATCACACCAACTGAGAAAATTCATATACCATGTTACTGACTTGTGTGATAGGCAGAATATTGTTTTGGCTTGACGGCAGTCTTCAGTTCATGGAGAATAAATACCATGGGTGGAATTCTCTGGCCGTGCTGGTCTAAAAGCCAGAAATTCCCACCCGACCGTCAAAGGCATTTCACATTCTCCGCAATCATAGAAATCATAGAAACCCTACAGTACAGAAAGAGGCCATTCGGCCCATCGAGTCTGCACCGACCACAATCCCACCCAGGCCCTACCCCCACATATTTTACCCACTAATCCCTCTAACCTACGCATCCCAGGACACTAAGGGGCAATTTTTTAGCATGGCCGATCAACCTAACCCGCACATCTTTGGACTGCCACCAATCCGCCTGCTAAAATTCCAGTGGCGGGCAGGATGGGAGAACTTGCTGCCATGTGTGTTGCTACTACATGGTGGTAGCGTGAAATGGCTAGTTTCACCTTCCAAGGAAATCTGAGGTCAACTAGAATTAAACATGGAAACCTGAAGCCCATTCATGAGTTTTCACAATACACAGCAAGCAATGATCTGATCAGGATAGCCATTATCCTGCAGATTCACCCTATTTCAGTATCAGGCTTGCACAGTGAGCTTGGGTCTTATTTACAAGATTGGCAAAAACGTCTATTTTACAATGCTAGGAACTATAGGAATCACAACCCCGTATATTGACCAGTAAAGGTAGGCTTACAGCAGACAGTAGTAGAGAATCTACTGATGGATTTCCCACCTAGAATGACAAGAAACTAGAACTCATTTGACTACTCCATTTTGAAAGTGAAGTTGAGTGCAGATGGAGCCCATTTAGGTATGTGAGGAAATAATTTCATGTAGCTGCAGATTCAAACACAGCAAACCTATCATCTACGTGTTGGAAATATGCAAGGGGTGTGAGGTTAAGACTGATTCCACCGAAGGCTTATTTCTCATGGAAACGAACAAACATGTTAGCAAGAGATGGACGTAGAGGGGCTCCCATGGCAACGCCATCTATTTGGGTACACAAGTGTCATTAAAACTGAACCCAACTGTGCAATTTGCTTAGTTCTTATGCGTAATGAATACAGATTTGGACAATGTTGTGTCTAGATCGCCTTGATATAGTGATATGTCTATAGCGTCCTTAAGTGATACCTTGATAATTGGCTTGAAAAGTTGAATAAGCGCATGATTACAGCATTGCTATCGATATGCAGATCCAGTCTTCACTAAGGTGAGCAACACGGTGGCTAGCAATGCTGTCTCACAGTGCTAGAGACCCGGGTTCAATTCCGGCCTTGGGTGACTGTGTGGAGTTTGCACATTCTCCCCATGTCTGTATGGGTTTCCTCTGGGTGCTCTGATTTCCTTCCAAAGATTTGCAGGTTAGGTGAATGGGTAAGATACTCTTTTGAAGAGTTGGTGCAGACTCGATGGGTTGAGTGATCTCCTTCTGCACCGTAGGAATTCTATGATTCTATGATACACTGTGTATGTGGAAAACTTTCTCAGAACTAGTTGCAGCAGTTCACTGAACCATTTAGCCAACACATTTTGTGCAGAACCACGCAGAGGGACACCAATTTTGTGTGCCTTGGGAAGACCTTTCATGGAGGGAACCATGAGGACAAATCTTATCATATACACTCCAGGCATCTTATTACTCTTGCACAAATCCAACAAGCATTTTTGTAACTTCCTTTTGAGCAGGGCTGTGTTGTCATGCTTTTAGTGAATACAAATTTGGACCCGTCATTAGGAACAATATGCTTTTTGTTGATATAAGCACACTTGTTAAGGATGATTATTCCAGTCCCTTTGTCGAGTTTACAGATGCTTATGTCTGGGTTGGCCATGAGGCCTCTTAACGCTACCACACATTTGTGCTGGATGTGCAAATTGGCCAAGTCATTGGCTATCCTGCAATATGCATGTGCTTGATCAGCTCAGCGCACTTTCAAGGACTCAGCATCTTCAGTGGATTCTGGCTTGTGACGGAATAGCTGGGAGTAGAGGAGTTCAAACTCAGCAAATGCCTCTTCCGGTATGATGTGGGATGAAGGCAGCTTAAAATTGAAGCCATGCATGAGTATACGTTCACTGAGAACATGGTCTGAGAGATGTACTACATGGTTGGCAGTGTCATCTAACATGCAGCCAAACCCCTTCCGCTTAAGTGAGTTTGTAGTGTGGACATGTTTCAAGCAGGTATTGTTTACAGTGTGTAGTCACCTACTGAGGCAATATAGTGGCACTAATGGATCAAATCTAAAAATGAAAGAAAGTTGCGTGCCTCAGACCAAGTGCAGTGTAGGACATAGCTTTAGCAATTAGCAACCAATCTGTTCATTCTCATCCTGCATAAATTTTCACTTTAGCATTATTTTTGTCATCACTTCCATTCTTTAGCATTGACTTTCTGGCCTTTGCTATTGGCCATGTCTTTGACTATCTCTTTGGTCTCCTTCCGCCTTGAAAAACGTGTTCACATCACTTCTGGGTATTACTGACATGTATGAAGGAGGATAATTAACTTGCAATCCGGCATTATGGGCTTTCAGGAGGTAAGTGTAAGCTTGAGAGAATTTTAAATAGCTATTGGGAGCACCATTTTGTCAGTAACACAATACCTTTCAGCGTGTTTTATTTTTTCATCTTCACAAATTACTGCAATTTGCTAAAAGCTGCCAAAGAGGATAGTGTAATGACCTTGCCTGAAATTTGAAAATAGACATTTGTGGGTGCATAGATACTCATGTGTTCAGTGTGTTAATGCGCTACTTCTGTTAAAGATAGCTGGTTTGCTAAATTCACTATGAAAAATATTCTGTGACCTCTTAATTCAGCACTTGCTTTTTAAGCCTGGAGCTATTTGATGATCACTCTTTCCACAGCAGAAATTGGCAGTGAACAGAAAACCAAAAGAATGAAGTCACCACTAGTTAAATTATAAACATTTTTGATGAAACCTTGCATTGCTAGAAGAAGTGTAATCTTCAGGGGATCAATCTTTCAAAAATGTCAAACACTCCTTACAAAGAAATGACAGTGAGTAAACAAAGATTTCTTCAAGCTTGCAACATAACTGCTTCTTATGTAGGTAATTAATGACACTTGCTCAAACCCAAGAATTAAATTTGAGTTGCCCTTGACAGAAAACCTAAAATTACATTATCATATGAATAAATCCTCTCATTTGTCTTTCCTCGTAACCAAGTAATTTATACACCAGCTCCCTAATATGCTGAAAGTAAAATTAAACAGCAACTCAGGGACGGAAACAAGAATGCAAAAACTATGCTACAGCACTTCAGCTGTCAACACAGCGAACACATTCTCTTAAGATGCTCCGAACAGCTACAAAAAAGACATAACATACTGTTGAATTGTAGTGAGTGGCACTGAATATGTCTACTTCTCTCTGTCCCAAAGCAGATTTATTGCTCTAATTTACTTACTGTGTTTCAGTTGTAATCAAATGTTGCTATTCAAAAATTAAAGCTAAAAAAATGCTAATGAAAATTACCTTCCATCATTCCCTACCTTTCCTCTCTTAGCACTAGGAAAGCAGATTCAGAAAGTCTCTCTTGTTGCTCTTGTTCTTTTGTCCTTTTCTGGTACTAGCATCTATCCTCATACCCTGTTACTTGTGTTTCACACTCACACGCCTTTTATAGTGAGCACTTAGTTGCTATAATTATGGTTAGGATTGGTATTTTTCCGCCATGTTAATTAATATTGGCACATAGCTGCTTTCTTTGTCTATATTTATTTGTTCAACCCTTTATTAAAATAGAGAAAAAACATTATGCAATTATGAAGAAGAAAGATTTTCAAAAGTAAACACTGCAGGAAAAATCTGCAACATATGTATGCATCCCCAGTTTAAAAAAATACTTCATTGTTTTACTAAGTACCTAGTGTAATAATATGGGTTTTTGTGCTGCTGTGGTGGTGGCTCATTGATGAGATCTTAAGGCTTGTATGTTAATAATCACACGAGTTTAAAAATCACATCAGCTTCATGCTGCTTAACTCAGTCACACAGGGAAAACTCTGAGAAAACCACAGGTCTTGGTTGAAGCAGAGCCAGATAAGAGTCAAGGAACTCCTAGTTAGAAGGAAGGCCTCAGCACAGCATACATGGAAGGCCTCCATTGAATTATGCACAGTCACAGCTTGTTATAGAGTCATAGAGGTTTACAGCATGGAAACAGGCTCTTTGGCCCAACTTGTCCATGCCGCCCCTTTTTTTAAACCCCTAAGCTTGTCCCAATTGCCTGTGTTTGGCCCACATCCCTCTGTATCCATCTTACCCATGTAACTCTCTAAACACTTTTTAAAAGACAAAATTGTGCCCAGCTCTTCTACTACCTCTGGCAGCTTGTTCCAGACACTCACCACCCTCTGAGTGAAAAAATTGCTCCTCTGGACCCTTTTGTATCTCTCCACTCTCACCTTAAACATATGCCCTCTAGTTTTAGACTCCTCTACCTTTGGGAAAATATATTGACTATCTGGCTGATCTATGCCCCTCATTATTTTATAGACTTCTATAAGATCATCCCTAAGCCTCCTATGCCCCAGAGAAAAAAGTCCAGCCTCTCCTTATAACACAAACCATCAAGTCCCGGTAGCATCCCAGTGAATCTTTTCTGCACTCTTTCTAGTTTAATAATATCTTTTCTATAATAGGGTGACCAGAATTGTACACAGTATTCTAAGTGTGGCCTTACCAATGTCTTGTACAACTTCAACAAGATGTCCCAACTCCTGTATTCAATGTTCTGACCAATGAAACCAAGCATGCTGAATGCCTTCTTCATCACTCTGTCCACCTGTATCTCTACTT
The DNA here is from genome assembly GCF_964213995.1 of Mustelus asterias. Classification (NCBI taxonomy): domain Eukaryota; kingdom Metazoa; phylum Chordata; class Chondrichthyes; order Carcharhiniformes; family Triakidae; genus Mustelus; species Mustelus asterias. The sequence goes on from NC_135814.1 coordinate 47,896,462, forward strand.
TCAAGGAGCTATGAACTTGTACCCCTAGATCTCTTTGTTCTGTAACTCTCCCCAATGCCCAACTCTCCCCAAAGGACTGAATAAGTTCTGCCCTGGTTCGATCGACCAAAATGCATCACCTCGCATTTATCTAAATTAAACTCCATCTGCCATTCATCAGCCCACTGACCCAATTGATCAAGATCCCATTGCAATCCAAGATAACCTTCTTCACTGTCCACTATACCACCATTCTTGGTGTCATCTGCAAACTTACTAACCATGCCTACTAAATTCTTATCCAAATCATTAATATAAATGACAAATAACAGTGGACCCAGCACTGATCCCTGAGGCACACCGCTGGTCACAGACCTCCAGATCGAAAAACAACCCTCTACAACCACCCTCTGTCTTCTGTCATCAAGCCAATTTTGTATCTATTTGGTTACCTCACCCTGGATCACGTGAGATTTAACCTTATGCAACACCTACCAAGATACCATTGATATCTTCGTAGGTTGTGGCATAAGGTTAAATCTTGTTGGTATCTGTTCTAAGAAGAGACAATGGGACAGGGAAGGAGGTGAGGGGTTGATATACCACTGGTTAGAAATATAGTTGTCATAATCGTGTCTGGAAGATGAGAGATAAATAGAAGAAAGTGTGTAATAAAGGTCGATCTTAAAACTCTGAAATTCTTCATCTGGTCCCTTGAAGGGAACGAAGTCTGTAAGCAGGTGGACAGCTAATTTTGCCTTGCAATACAGGCTTTAACTATTTACAGTTCCAAGTAAGGTTATGCCTGGGGTTGCTCCCACCATGCAGGTTAGCTGCGTTCTTCTAGACCATTAGTTGACCATGTGACTACATAGATCACACTTTGGGTGGTGCTATTCTCCTGTCCCACATTAACCCTTGCTCTGCTGAGAAGCTTTACATTATAATATATGCATGCACATGTCATGACACCTAACACAGATTGTGGGGGGAAATGAGCAGATGCACATCAATGAAAATAAGCAACTATTGATTAGTATACTCACAGCTTTGTCCTGTTTGCAATGAACAGATTATTTTTTTTGTAGGTTTCATTGATTACTTGGTCACAGAGAAAAAAATATTTCACTGATCAGTACATATAACACTGACACAAAGTTGTTAACCTTGGGAAATCCCTTCACAGAAAGTAAAGACCAAACACAGCATGCAGTTTCGGACTTAGTAACTGGCAACACTAGAATGGAAATACAGGGCGTATTATTCCGAATGGGAACCTCATATATTAAATAAGGTTTTGAAAGCCGGGTATCTTGCATATTTTATTTATTACAGATCAGCAGTGTGAGAACCAATTTCCTGTGTCCCATGATGCTTGAAAATTGTCCCACGTCAAGCAGGCTTAAAGTAGACATAAGGCCCCAGACATATTTAAATGAGGAACCAAGCCCTCTTTTAGCTTCTTCCAGTAAAATTGATCTGTCATAAGTTGGGAAAGCATTCACCAACAATCAACAATAAACTTCAAACAGTAAATTTGGATGAATAAATTTTATTTTGCAATATAGCTGCCATTTTGCACCAGCAGCATCCTACAAACAGCAAAGGGATGAACAGTAGTTACATTGAAAATGTATGGCACAGCAGGAGGATATTTGGCCTATCATGTCTATACTATCCAGCCTAATTACACTTTCCAACTCTAGATCTTGGAAGTTACAGCATATTTCATGTATTTTTTTAAAAAATGCAATGAGGATCTTTGCCTTAACTTCACGCAGTGAATGTGAGAATCCTTTCACTACTTAGATGAGAAGAATCTCCTCGACTTCCTTCTAATTCTTCTGTCAATTAGGTTCAATTAATGTCCCCTGGTTATTAACTCTCAGCTAAGGGAACTACCTCTATCTAGGCCCCTCATAACTTCTGCACTTTAATTAAATCTCCTTTTAGCGTTCTCTGTTCCAGAGAAAACAACTGCAGCCTATCCAGTCTTTCCTCATTGTTAAAATTCTCCACTTCTCGTAACATCCTTATAAATCTCCTTTGTACCCTCTCTCATGCAGATATATTCATTGTGTAATGTGATCAGAATTGTATATAGTACTCCACCAACTGATGTCTAACAGAGTCGTAATCTAAACTCCCCGCTTTTATATTCTTCATTCATTCCTGTGTGCAGTGCCTGAAGACAGGACCTCTTGTCTGTTGATGCTTCATTCTGAGACCTTTCCTTTTGATGATTTTTCATTGTCTTTCACTCTCAGGGCCAGGGTAAAGAAACAAGTCCCAAATCTACCACGCCCAAAATGAGAATTGAGTCATAGGCTAGCAATCTAGCCAGCTGAATTAGCCATAAAACCATAAGACATAGGATCAGAATTAGGCCACTCGACCCATCAAGTCTGTTCCGCCATTCAATCATGGCTGATATTTTTCTCATCCCCATTCTCCTACCTTTTCCCCATAACCCCTGATCCCCATATGAACCAAGAACCTATCTATCTCTGTCTTAAAGACACTCAATGATCTGGCCTCCACAGCCTTCTGCGGCAAAGAGTTCCACAGATTCACCACTCTCTGGCTGAAGAAATTTCTCCTCATCTCTGTTTTAAAGAATCATCCCTTTAGCCTGTGGTTGTGCCCTCTGGTTCTAGTTTTTCCTAATAGTGGAAACATCCTCTCCACATCCACTCTATCCAGGCCTCACAGTATCCTGTAAGTTTCAATAAGATCTCCCTTCTTCTAAACTCCAACGAGTACAGACCCAGAGTCCTCATACGACAAGCTTTTCATTCCAGGGATCATTCTTGTCAACCTCCTCTGGACCCTTTCCAATGCATACAAAGTGGCAAAGATTAGTGGGAAACTAGAGGATTGGGAAATCTTTAAAGGTCAACAGAAAGCAACAAAAAAAGCTATAAAGAAAAGTATGATAGATTATGAGAGTAAACTAGTTCAGAATATAAAAACAGATACCAAATGTTTCTACAAATATATACAGGCAGTCCCCGGGTTACGAACGAGTTCCGTTTTTAAGTCTGTCTGTAAGTCGAATTTGTATGTAAGTCGGAACAATTACATACAGTTCACATCTAGCGTCAATTAGTCAAATGTTTGTCTTAGTATATATTTTACCTAAAACATCTTAAATATAATAATACAGTAATAATAATAAATGGAAATGACGCAAAACTTGGATTATTTATATATATATATTATATATATATATGTGTGTGTGTGTGTGTAGGTATAAAAGACATTAAAGTAATTTCTTAAAGTAAACATCAAGGGAGGCTTGAACAGAGCTTTTCTTTTTCTCATTATAAATGGCCTTGTAGCAGCTGAGGCCATCGGTAACTATCCGGTAAACTTTGGTGAACCTCTCTGCATTAGGATCTTGCTCCTCTAACTTTGCCATCCCTGCTTCAATGAGACAAAAGGCTTCAGCTAACCCCTTCGTCAAAAACTTCTTCAGTTCTGGGGTTTCTAGGTCCCGGCCTTCTTCCTCAAATGCTATCATCTGCTGCTCCAGCTCCATAAGGTCCTCATTGGTCAGTTCTTCGGCATGGGATTCAAGCAAGTCAAAGACATCGTCTTCATTGATGTCTAACTGCAGTTGATTATTACCAATATCAACCACAGCTTGCCTGGCTTCGGCGATGTCCTCAGCTGTAAACCCCTTAAAACCATGTGCGAATTGGGGGCACAATTTGTTCCACACTCCTTTCATGTTGGTTGTCTTCACTTCCTCCCAAGAATCTGCAATGTTTTTGATGCCATCGTAGATGTTGTAATTCCTCCAGAACTCCTTTAAGGTCATTGCATCATCTTGGGTAGCCCTGATTGCTTGTGAGAAGGTCCGGTGTAAATAGTAAGCCTTAAAGGAGGCTATGACCCACTGATCCATTGGCTTAAGTAGTGATGTGGTGTTGGGTGGTAAAAAGATGACCTTTACATTGAGGTGAAGGTCATCTAAAGTGCTTGGATGTCCGGGGGCATTGTCAAGCACAAGGAGAATTTTGAAAGGAATCCTCTTGGCCAAGCAATAGCATTCAGCAGCAGAAACAAAATAGTTCAGGAACCAATCTTTGAAGAGAACTTTTGTTACCCAAGCCTTTGTGTTTGACTTCCAAATAACGGGAAGAGATGCCTTGATGATTCGGCTAAATGCCCTCAGATTTAGGGAGCGATACACAAGCATAGGCTTAAGCTTGCAATCCCCGGATGCGTTACCAGCAAGCAATAACGTTAGCCTATCCTTGGATGACTTATGCCCTGGAGCCGTTTTTTCCTCTTTTGAAATGTACGTCCTTTCAGGCATTTTTTTCCAAAATAAGCCAGTCTCGTCTCCATTAAATATTTGCTCAGGCACATAACCTCCCTCCTCAATAATTTTTTCCAACATTTCAGGAAACTGTCTCGCAGCACTTACATCGGCACTCGCTGCTTCACCTTGCGCTTTAACATTGTGTAAATTTACCCTTCCTCTGAAACGCTTGAACCAATCCCTACTCGCAACAAATTCTGCATCACAAGCATCTTCACTTGCTGCAGGTGCAGCTTTTAAATCACTGAAAAGGCTTCGAGCCTTTTCTTGCACTAAGCCAAGGCTAATAGGAATATTACGCTGATTTTGATCCTCTAACCAAATTACCAATAGCCTTTCCATTTCGATAATTAAACCACTGCGTTGCTTAGTGATAATTGTTGCTTTCATCGGGACAGAGCCTTTTACATGTTCCATTACCCTCCCTTTGTCCTGTATAATTGTCCCAATCGTTGACCGACTGTAGCCTAACGCTTTTCCAATGTTTGTTGGCGTTTCACCTCTCTCTGATCGCTTTATTATTTCCACTTTTGTTTCAATCGTGATCGTTTTCCTTTTCTTCGATGCATCACCATCACTTGCATCAGATTTACGCTTTGGAGCCATGATTACGAGGGTAAACACATGAAAAATTTAAGTCAAAACACAACGCACACAACAGTGTTTACGCGATCCGACTTAAAATGGCAACAACGGCGTGGCGTTGTTCTCCCTCGGGCCGACGAACCGCTGAAAACGCGCAGTGTTTTGAGCGTGGCGCAATGTAGTCCGCCCGTTCGTTAGTACGAACCATTGTATGTAACTCGGTTTTTTTAAATAATCGGCTTTACGGAGGTCGGTACGTAAGTACGGGCGTTCATAAGTCGGGCGTTCATAAGTCGGGCGTTCGTAACCCGGGGACTGCCTGTAAAACGAAAAAGACTGGCTAAGGTAAACTTTGGTTTATGAGAAATAGGATTTAATAATGGGAACTGAGGAAATGGCCAAGGCATTAAACATGTATTTTTTGGTGGTCAAGTGTAGTGTGTCAAAGTTTGTGGGTGACACTAAGATAAGAGGTAGAGCAAAGTGTGCAGAGGACACTGAAAGCCTGCAAAGAGATATAGACAGCTTAAGTGAGTGGGCAAGGGTCTGGCAGGTGGAGTACAATGTTGGTAAATGTGAAGTCACCCATTTTGGTAGGAATAACAGCAAAATGGACTATTATTTAAGTGATAAAAAATTGCAGCATGCTGCTGTGCAGAGGGACCTGGGTGTCCTGTGCATGAATCACAAAAAGCTGGCTTGTAGGTGCAGAGGGAATTAAGAAGGCAAATGGAATTTTGTCCTTCATTGCTAGAGGGATGGAGTTTAAAACCAGGGAGGTTATGTTGCAGCTGTATAAGGTGCTGGTGAGATCTCACCTGGAGTACTGTGTACAGTTTTGGTCTCCTTACTTGAAAAAGGATATACTGTCACTGGAGGGGCTACAGAGCAAATTCATTAGGTTGATTTTGGAGTTCAGAGTATTGGCTTATGAGTAGAGACTGAGTAGACTGGGACTATACTCATTGGAATTTAGAAGAATGAGGGGGATTCTTATGGAAATATATAAAATTATGAAGGGAATAGATAAGATAGAAGCAGGGAGGTTGTTTCCACTGGCAGGTGAAACTAGAACTAAGGGGCATGGCCTCAAAATAAGGGGAAGCAGATTTAGGACTGAGTTGAGAAGAAACTTCTTCACCCAAAGGGTTGTGAATCTGTGGAATTCCCTGCCCAGTGAAGCAGTTGAGGCTACCTCACTGCATGTTTTTAAGGCAAAGTTAGATAGATTTTTGAACAGTAAAGAAATTAAGGGTTATGGTGAGCAAGTAGGTATGTGGAGCTGAGTCCACGAAAAGAACAGCCATGGTCTTCTTGAATGGCAGAGCAGGCTCGAGGGACCAGGTGGCCTACTCCTGCCCCTAGTTCTTATGTTCCCAAATGCATTAGCTCACATTTAAAAGAACAAAGAACAAAGAACAATACAGCACAGGAACAGGCCCTTCGGCCCTCCAAGCCCGCGCCGCTCCCCGGTCCAGGATTGAATCCTGAATCCAGGATCCCCGCCCAATTTTCCAGCCTATCTACATCCTAATATCTTTGGATTTAATTTCTTTTGCACTTCTCTACCAACCTGACTAGTCCATTGATATCTTCCTAAGTCTACAATGTCCTTCCTTATTATCAACCTCACTATCAAATTGTCACCTTCAACATCTTGAACAGTTCCCCTACATTTAAGTCTAAACCATTGATATATAACACAAGCAGCTAAAGACCTCGTACTGAGCCCTTGGAACTCTACTGGGCACAATCCTCCACTTATAAAAACAACTGTCAATAAGTTACCCTTTAATCCCGCCACTGTGTCAATTTGGATCCAACTTGTCACGAGCCCTTTGATCTCATGTGACTCACTATTCTGAGCAGTCTGCTGTGTGCAACTTTGTCAAAAGCCTTGTTAACATCCATGTAGACTTCATTGAATTAGTACTCTCACTGATCCTCCTTGTTACTTGTACAAAAAATTAAATCAATTTGGTCAGATACGATCTTCCCATAACAGATTATAATACAGTTTTAGTCTGTCCACAGTTTATGATTGGTCAGTGAGATATTTTGGTTGCCAGAGCATCGCACACACACCATTCACTTGGTTACAGCACCCAACAACCCATGGGGCAAGATTTTCCAGCTCGCCCTAACACCGGAAACTCCCACGCCAGGTCAACGGGCGTTTGCATGATCCGTGTCCCACCTTCTATGATTCCTGTGGTCGACGAGACAGGAAAATTCCGTTAAAGATCTCAGCTACAATACTCTGCCTGTGGCTCCTATTGTATCCTAGCATTGGGGACTGGGATCAGGCCACTTGTTCACACAGCTCTTTGGCCTACATTTCTAGGCTCAGGTTCTTGCTGTTCCTTGGCCTTGGTTACTGATCTGCTACTCTCACTGCTCCCTTGTCTCAGTTACTGTACTTGTATCCTGATTCCTATGTTTCCCGGCTTTGATTACTAAATTCTGGCCTCTGCCTCACACTGCTCCTAGGCCTTGGTTACTGTACCCCAGCTCTCGCTGCTCCCTGACATCGGTTACTGCACTCAGCCATCGTCTCTGCCTACTTCCTGGTCTCAGTTCCTGTATTCTGGTCCCTGACTCTCGCTGCTTCCTGATCTCAGTTACTGCATTCCAGTCGCCGACTATTGTTGCTTCCCAGTCGTGGTTACTGTATTCCAATCCCAGCTCTCAGAGCTTCCCGGTCGTGGTTACTATATTCTGGTCCCATTGGCAACTCTTGGCAATGATGGATGTAAAGACAATGCAGGTGGGAGGGGGACTGGCATGGGAAGCAGTGTAACAGCATTGATGGGAGTTGTAGAGAAACTAAGGGATGGAAAAGGTAGCGGTATGGGAGTCAGGATGGCAAAGAAGCAGGAGGAGGAGGAATGGCATGGAGAAGATATCTTAGGAGGGAGGATGGTATCGTGGGGGGCGGAGTGCAAGTGCCATTGGAGAAAAGAAGGTTGACAGCGTGGGAGGGGGACAGCATGGGTGGAAGCCTGGAACACTGGTTTTCTAGCCTGCTGCTACCTCCAGGCAGTTAAACCTCTGTCTTCACCAGTTTGGGAAACTGGAGGTAGACAAGGAATTTGCAGTTAACAAGCTTCTTAATGGACTAATCAGCTCCTCACCTCCTGAGGACAGCCACTTGCCAACCCCTAACCCAGCTCAGAATAAATAGCTAGCAGAGAAATGAAGTCAGGAAGTTGGCATGTCACACACGCTGATATTTTTGGGCCCAGTCCGCCTCTGTACTCACCCCTAGCATGGGCCCAAACTCCTGCCCCAAATGTCTACGTACCTTCAGTTTATTTACTCATCTGCTTATTCTCTAGACTCTTGGCATTGAAGTATATTCTCTAATCACTGAATAACTCATTTTCTGTCTATTTTCTAGCTTTTATTTTCTCTGTTTTTCATTGTTGCTCACTCCTTTTCTAATTTGCGTTTCCAGCTTTGCTATTTCCCCTTATGAAGGTACAACTCAGCTCCCATTCCCCTGCCAAGCTAGTTTGAACCCTAGCGAGCAACAGCACGAAATCTCCCCATCATGAAATTGATCCTGGTCCTGTTGTGGCACAACCTGTCTGGCCTGTACACCACCACCCTCTCACCCAGAATGTCTCCCAAATGCCCATGAATTGAGTGCCTGCCCTTCTGTGCTCATTGGTGTGCAGCAGCAAGAGTAATCCAGAGATCGCTACTTCTTAATTCCTTTTCTCGCATCTTACAGTTTGCCTTGCAGGACTTTCTACTGATGTTGTTGGGTAATTACCTCTGTCTGTTGACCCTGGCACCAGGGAGGCAGCATAGAAATCCTGGAGTTATGTCTGCAACCACAAAGAATGCTTGTCTGTTCCCCTAACTATTGCTCTGCTAGCAGTATCATTTTTGGAACTTGCTCCTCCCCACAGTACAGCTGAGCTTCCAATAGTGCCATGGATTTTGTTCTGGCTATTCCCCACAGATGAACCATTGCTCTGACCAATATTTAGAACTGAATACTAAAACAAATCAGAAATACTCTCTGGGGACTGCTGCTCCACCTGCCAGATTCTCCTTGTCTGTCTGGCAGACACACATTCGCTCTCTGACTGAATGCTGCGAGGTTGTGAGGTGACCACCTCTTGAAATATGCCTCCCACAGAATTCTCAGCCTCATGGATGCCCTGCAGGGATGCCAGCTGCTGCTCAAACTCCCCAACCTGGAACTTGAGCTCCTCCAGCTGATGACACTTCCTGCACATATGCTTGTCCAGGACATGAGAAGCATTCTGGAGTTCCCACATGGTATAATGTGCACTCAGCAGGAATAACTTGCCCTGCCATGCTTCTATTTATTCAACTGCAAAATGCACTTTAGTTTATCCAACCGCCTAACTTAAAGAGAAGAACCTGACAGCAATAATACCCCCTAAATAATGCCCTGTTATCCTGTGACTCTAATCCGTGATTTTACTTCTGTTGTTTTTAGATTGTTAAATATATACACTGCCGCCTCTGCTCCTTCCTCCTCTGCTCAAGTCTAAGCTCTGTTTTAGGTGATGTTTGCTAGAACGCCAGGAAAACTTCTCGATCCTCAAATCATCAGCCCTCGACTGGTTGACCGAAATTGGTTCCTGGTCCAATAACATCTCAAGTCTAATCTTTCACATGAAATCCCACAATGGCCTGACCCTTTCCTTGCTTTAACCTCTTCCAGCTCTCTAACTTACTGAGATATTCACATTCCTCCAATTCTGGCCCCTTGTGCGTGTCTCATTTTAATCATTCCATTACTGTGTATTCAGTACCTGGCCTGTATACTCAGAAAATCGCTCCCAAAACCACTCGACCACTCTGCCTTTCAAATGCCACTTAAAACCTACCTTTTTGACCAAGCTATTGGACACTTGTCCTGATATCCTCTTACATGACTGAATGCCCAATTTTGTTTGATCACAGTTTTGTGATGCACCTTGGGACATTGTTCCATGATTAAATTGCGATATAACATTAAGTTGTTCTATAGTGATGCTGGGGGTGATTCTCCCAAAAGTGCTGAATTGGTGGGAAAACTGTTCTAAATCCCGACTGTTCTGACAGTTCAGCTTCTCACCTGAATCTCTGCACTCTTTGCACTGCAGTGGTCCCAGTCGGGAATCTCATTAAAAACCTAGGGGGGGCGGAGCCTATTCGCGCCGTAGTTTGATAGTTCTGGAATTCTGCGCATGCGCAGTGCCCCTGTTCCATCAGACTCCCCGTTTGCTGGCCAGTCTGGGATTCCCGCAGTGCTGCCCCTCAAGCCTCCCCCACGGCCCGATCGTGGCCCCCACAACAATTCCCGGGCCAGCACTGACACTGTCCCGGAGCGCCCGATGCACATGCCACCCTTCTCCCCAGCAGTGGCGAATCTCCCACCCCCCTCACCCCAGCAGATTCCCCCCCCCCCCCCTGCTGACCCCCCACCCGGGGTCAGACGCCACCCCCCCCCCCCCAGAAGGCAGGCCCCACACCCCCCCTCCCCCCCTCCCGGCTGACCACACTCCCCCAGCCGCCCCAATCACTGCCCTCCCCCCATCCCAGACCGATCCTGTCTGCAGAGTGGCAGCGAGACCCCCCAGCCCATTGATTGCTCCTAGGCCCCACCCACAGTAGGCCCCACCCCCTTGGCATTGCCCGATGCCCAGTGGGCAGTGCCAAGGTGCCCCTTGGGCACGGCCACTTTTCCCATTGGGCAGTGCCAGGGGGCACAAGCTGGCACTTCCAGTGTACCCATGCCCAGGGGCACCACACCTGCAACCCGACCCCCTGGGGGGCCCCGATTGCCCCCTTTTCATTCCAGCGGGGTTTCCCGCTAATTCCCCAAAGCTAGTCTGAACCCCGCCGGAATGAAGTACTCCTGGCGGGATGGGAGAGTTGATCGAGACCTGAAAGTTCCCGATAATGAACTGCAAAGCATATTTAAAACATTACTTACGTGCCTTCCCGCCGGTTTCCAGCGTGGTCTGACTGGCAACTGTTCACCAGCTCTGGGAGATGCACATGCGTTCCCAGCCGGTGACACGCATCTTCCACCGTGACCCACCAGAAAAGTTGCAGGTCGCGATGGGAGAATCGCGGCCGCTGTTGCTGCTCGAGCATCGCCAAAGTGAGTTGGCCGAATCCTAAAGTACACAGCTGCTAGTCTGAGTCTGCAGCAGGTCATGAGTAAACCAACAAGAGGCAAAAACCACCTTGACCTCATCCTCACCAATCTACCTGTTGTAGATGTTTCTGTCCATAACAGTATTGGTAGGATTGACCACTGCACACCCTATGGAGACCAAGTCCCATCTTTACATTGCGGACACCATCCATTATGTGATGTGGCACTATCACCATGCTAAATCGGACAGATCTAGCATGGTGATAGTGCCACACAACATAACAGATCTAGCAACTCAAAAAAGGGCATTCTTGAGATGCTGTGGGCCAACAACAACAGAAGAATTGTATTCAACAATCCGTAGCCTCACAGCCCGACATGACCCTCATTATACCATGACCATCAAGTTGGAAGATCAATCCTAGTTTAATGAAGAGTGCAGGAGCAGGAGCCAGGAGCAGCACCAGCATATCTAAACATTAGGCATCAACCTGGTGAAACCACAACACAGGACTATATGCAAGCCAGAGGAAGCTCTATGATAGATATAAAGCTTAAGCATTTCACAACCAACATATCAGATCTAAGCTATGCAGTCACACTACATCCATTTGTGAATGGTGGAGAGCAAATAAACAACTAACTGCAGGAAAAAGTTTCTCAAAAGACCCCATCCTCAATGATAGCAGAGCTCAATACATCTGTGCAAAAAGCAAGGTTAGAGCATTTGCAGCCATCTTCAGCCAGAAGTGCCAAGTGAATGATCCATCTTGGCCTTCTGTGGAGGTCCCTAGTAACACAGATGCCAGTCTTCAGCCAATTTGATTCACTCCACATGATATCAAGAACAGCTGAAGGCACTAGTTACTGCAAAGCCTATGGGCCTCGGAAACATTCCAGAAATAGCACTGAGGACTTGTGCTCAAAAACAAGCTGTGCCCCTAGCCAAGCTATTAGAGTACAGCTACAACACTGGCAACTAACTGGCAATATGGAAAATTACCCAGGAATGATCTGTCCACAGAACAATAAAGAAGGTGTCTGCCTCACAAGCACAACTGAACTCAAATCAATTTTGGGGATGGTAAACAACTATGGACATTTTTGCCAGACTTATCGATGGTATTGGCCCCATTGCTTTACTCTGCTAAAGAAACGCCATCATTGGTCTTGGAAGGTTCCCCAGGAGGAAGCTTTCAACAGAGTAAAGCACTTGCTGCAATCCTCAAACTTGTCAGTACATTTTGACCCATCTAAAGAACCGATATTGACCTGCGGCGCCTCTATATATGGCGATGTGGTGTTGTTGACAATGGCTCTGAAAGGCCGATGCAATGTATGTCAAGAACTCTCTGAAGCCGAAAATGCCACTCAAATATCGAGAAGGAAGGACTATCTTTGGCGACAAGAAATTCCACCAGTAATTACATGGTAGACACTTTACTATCGTTTCTGACCACAAACCACCCTTGGGCCTCTTCATAGAGGATAAGGCTATCCCACTGATCGCCTTGGCAAGAATTCAACGGTGGACATTAATTCTGTCTGCCTATGAATATACTTTCAAGCACTGATGTGGAACACACATAATGAATGTGAACACTCTTAGCCACCTACCCTTGAAATAAAGTATCATATATACTCCAGTACCATAAGGAATCATCATGGAGTTTAATTGTTTGGAAATATTGCCAGATTTGGTGAAGTAGATCACGAATTGGCCCAGCAAGCTCCACTTCTGTCCAAAGTGAGAGACAAAATACTTAGAGGATGGGTAAATGAGGCGGTTTTTGAGGAAATGAAACCATTCTTTACCCAGAAGAATGAACTGAATTGTCAGGATGGCATCATACTCTGAAGAGCAAGAGTAGTCATTCCTGTAGCAGGCAGAGAGCTGCTCCTAACTGAACTCACCTGATAAAGGAGCAGCGCTCCGAAAGCTCGTGATCCCAAATAAACCTGTTGGATTTTAACCTCGTGTTGTGAGACTTCTTACTGTGCCCACCCCAGTCCAACACTGGCATCTCCACATCATGCCTAACTGAATTACACAGTGTTCATCCTGGCATCCAAGGGGAAGATGCTTGCCAGGAGTTTTGTGGTGGCCCGGCATTGATGCTAATATCGAGAAGCTGGTCAAGAACTGTCAACAGTGCCAATTGCAACAATGGCTGCCTGCTATAGACGTACTGCATCCTTGGGAATGGCCTGGCCAGCCATATTGATAATGTTTGGCCCATTGCTGGGCACACTGTTTCTGCTCATGATTAATGCACATTCTAAATGGATGGGAATTTCTGAGTTGAAGATACTTACATTGCATGCTACCATTGAAAGATTACACCAATGCTTTTTAACTCACGGGTTACCTGAAGTAATGGTATCAGACAATGGAACCGTATTCACAACTACTGAGTTCCAAAACTTTGCCGCCCTCAATGGTATTAAAGACATTAGAACTGCGCCTTACCATCCAGCATCTAACAGACCAGCTGAGAGAGCCATCCAAACTTTCAAGTCCACCTACGAAAACTGTCAGGAGAAACCTTGGAGGCCAAAATCTCACGATTCCTCCTTAGCTATTGTACCATTCCACATGCAAAACGGGGGTTCCACCAGCAGCACTGCTAAGGAGATGTCATCTCAGAACGAGGCTGAGCTTGAGTTTCCCAAGTTGCCAGGGATGGTAGAAGCCAGCCAAAATAATCAGAAAGCAAGCCATAATTCACATAGTACAATTAATGTTAAATGAAGCTATATATGTGAGAAAATTCACAAGTGGATAAAGTTAGATCCCTGAAATTATTGTCTCTGAAAGCGAACGCCTTTCATAGCAATTGGACATGGAGGGACAGATTCCCTGTTAACACATGGATCATTTGAGGAGTAGAGAGAGACACTCCAGCAGTCAGTGTTGCCACCAAGAAATATTTTCAAACCCAAAAGCACCGAAGTATCTGATCAACCTGTTATAGACATAACTGGTGTTTCTGTGGAAGCAATTAGTGATGAATTGCCTGTACCAGAAGAGGTACTCATTATTGCAGTTCCTGTTAATCTCAATCCTGTGGAAGCATTTCAGACTACAGAATTACACCTCTCTACAAGACACAGACCACTCCTTCAAAGACTTGACTTATAATTGTCCAACTCATGATCATAATGTTTAGTTAGTATTTAGGACGGAGTGAGTTAGTTATTGACAATTGTATATAGAACTTAAAGGGGGAATGATGTGGTAATTGTCTCTTTAAGGTCAACACAGCAGAGTAAGGGTCACCTGGCCTGGGTGACCAATCAGGACTCAGAGTGTGGAATCACCCCATGATGAGAGAGGCTCCGAGGCAGAGGCATTTTGGGAGCTAGCTACAACCCATGTTGTTGCTGTAAAATTCTTATTAATAAATACCTCTTGTGTTCTTAAATGAAATCTGTGAAAGTGCACCTTTGCAATCGCACTTTGACATTCAATGGTATTACCATTGATGAATTCACAATTTATAAATTCTGCAGGGTTACCATTAACCCAAAACTGAACTTAACCAGCAATGTAAAATACTGTGGTGACAAAAGGTCAGGGGCTGGGTACTTGCAGCAAGTAACTCACCTCCTGACTCCCCAAAAGCCTGTTCATCATCTACAAGGCACACGTCAGGTGTATGATGTAACACTCTCCACTTGCCTAGATGAGTGCTGCTTCAAGAAGCTCAACACATTTCAGGACAAAGCAACCTGCCTTTTTGGCATGCCATCCACCACCTTCAACATTCACTCCCTTCGCTGCCAATGGACAGTGGCAGCACTGAGTACCAAAGATGTGCAGGTTAGATGGATTGGCCATCCTATATTGCCCCTTGGTGTCCCATGTTTTGTAGGTTAAGGGGGTTGGTGGGGTAAATGCGTGGGGTTGCAGGGACAGAGCCTGGATGAGATGCTCTGTTGGAAAGCCGATGCAGACTCAATGGGCTGAATGGCCTCCTTCCGCACGGTAGGGAGTCTGTAATTCTATGATATGCAAGATGCACTGCAGCACCTTCCAAACCTTTATTTCCTAGAAGGACAAAGGCTTCAGATCCATGGTAACATCACCTGGGAGTACCCCTGCAAGCCATTCACCATCCTGACTTGGAAATATACCATCATTCTTTCACTGTCGCTGGGTCAAAATACTGGAATTCCTTCCTTAAAAGCACTCTGGGTTTACCGACATCAAATGGACTTCCCCAGTTCAAGAAGATAGCTCACCACCTCCTTAAGGGCAATTAGTAATGGGCAATAAATGCTGCCCAGTGAGCAATGCCCGCACCCCATGAAACAATAAAAAGAACAAATTGTTGTGTCATGGATTCCTTTAACATCCATGCCAACATGTTTACAGGATCTTGGTTCACCAACTCATCTAAATGGTCCACCTCTGGCAATGCAACATTTCAACAATGTTGAATGAAAGTATCAGCCTAGATTATGTGTTCGACTGCAAAGTATTGAGTTTGAAGGCACAAACCTCTGACTCAGAGGCGAGAGGGTAACCCAAGTAAGTGTTTTCCCTGAAACTGTGTTGTTTTCTTACATCTGCAGGTTTAATAATTTAACTGCCAATGTAAAATATATTTCAGAATCTAATGTGTTATAAATAGATCTTTTGATAAATCACCAGAATAATTTGTGGAGAAAATCATCTTAGTATAATAAAGAAAATAGTTTAATTTGATCTCTGAATTAAGTATTAAGAAATTATTGCTCTTGAGTAAAGTTATATCTAAAAGTTGTAGGATAATTTTGCTTCTAAAGCTTTCTGTTAAAGTGCCAGCTGTGTCACTTAGTCACAGAATAGAAAATAGTTGCTCCAACTAAAAGCTATTTTAGTGTTCGGGGAGGCTATGGCAAAAAAAAACTCCACTGTAATTGTTTGAATGCTATGAATAGAAATAGTTTTTTGACAAACCCGCCTCCATAATAAATGAGTTAAAATTATGAAGCTGAAATTATTGCGGAACACTGGTGGCATCACAGGCACATACAATCCTCTGAAACTAAGGTAAATAAAATTTACTTCAGGATTAAATTCGATTTTTTAATGTCCTAACACCTTTGCGTTTATACATATATGTGCATTTATTGCGAGGGCAATTGAATCCAAAAGTACAGAGTTTATGCTGCAGTCATACAGGGCAGTGGTGACTGGGCCTAAGTTTTGTGCAAGATGTGCGTACATGATCAGCAGAGCAGGAAGCGACTGTGATTTCTGCTTTCAGCCACAAATGTAAGACAAATGCGATTTCACACTAGCCGGCCAATTAAGGGGAGCCGATGGCCGAGTGGTATTATCATTAGACTAATGTTCTGGGGACCCGGGTTCAAATCCCGCCATGGCAGATGGTGGAATTTGAATTCAATAAAAATAAATCTGGAATTAAGAATCTACTGATGACCATGAAACCATTGTCGATTGTTGGAAAAACCCATCTGGTTCACTAATGTCCTTTATGCAAGGAAATCTGCCGTCCTTACCTGGTCTGGCCTACATGTGACTCCAGAACTACAGCAATGTTGACTCTCAACTGCCCTCCAAGGGCAATTAGGGATGGGCAATATATGCTGGCCAGCCAGCAATGCCCATGTTCCATGAATGAATAAAAAAAAGGGCTGGCCAGTGTGAAACATGCTCCGACATTGGCTGCGGGCCCTTCCCAGACGAGTGCTTACGCACTTTTGTGGAGGCAGTGAGTGCCAGGCGGGAGATCTTAACAGCAGGAGGAGACCTACACACCAGATGAGGAATGTCTGCTCAGAGGTTGCAGCCAAGTTCAGTGGGCATAATGTGGTGGATCACACATAGACCCAGTTCCGCAAAAGGCTTAATGATCTTTGAGCTCAGCAAGAGTAATGCTGAGTTTGGCAATGGTACTGTGTGGAGCTTGAAGGGTGGTCAGCCTTTGTAGTACCCAGAGGTGTTAGATTCAGAGTAACAGAGGAAGATGTACCTGTGCTTGCTAAGACTGGGAGATCACAGCTCTAGCCCTGGGTGCATATTTGATTGGATTCATTATTGTCACATGTTTTGGGATACAGTGAAAAGTATTATTTCTTGTGCGCTGTACAGACAAACCATACAGTTCATAGAGTACATAGGGGAGAAGGAAAGGAGAGGGTGCAGAATATAGTGTGATGGTCACAGCTAAGGTATAGAGAAAGATCAGCTTAATATAAGGTGGGTCCATCCGAAAGTCTGATAGCAGCAAGGAAGAAGAATCTGATAGGCACCTGAACCTGGCTCTCGAGAGGTGGGGGCGTGGGGAGGAGGGGGGATGTGGGGGTGTAAATGCGAGTCTGATGTGGTGTTAAAGATAGAGGATGAAGTAATAAATGCAGCTTTGTCCGTAAAGGAGAAGAGAAACCATCATGCCAATAAGTGCACATGAACAGATGGTGGGGTAGCCAATCTGCCCATTCTTAGTAACATTGTGATTGATGCCCGAGAGTTCGAGCGCGACTGTGGAGCACGGTCATCAGGTTCTCTCAGAGGAAAGTAAGAGTCCAGTGGGACAGATGCAAAATTGGCGGATGGTGCAAACAATTTAGGATCCTCTCATCTTAAATGAGATGTCCTAAGCAAGAGTCCCCAGTGATCTAACAATTATGATGCCACCATGATGCTGTTGTCCATAGTCTCACCAGGCCATTTAGCATGCACATCCAATATGTTCTGATTCATAGCACTGATTTATTTTCTTCATCCCTCCAGAGACACCTGGACCTCAAGGATCTCCACTGACATCGGAGAATAAGTCACATACAGATCCATCCGTGTCACACTGTCTCGCGTTGCCAGGACATCAGTGGGCTTTAGTTTGTCACCTCAGACAGTTGTGCACTGTGGGGAGGGCACAGCACATTCGCATGAGGAGCTGGTGGAAGCAGAGAATGCCCAGAGTGGCATCTGTTGGAGGGCTTCTGGATGAACTAAGTTGACTCGGCTGACCAGATTGACAAGGTTAAGATAGGGTAGATGCAGGGAGGATATTCCCAATGGTGGGGAATCCAGCACAGTGGCACAGTGGTTAGCACTGCTGCCTCACAGCACCAGGGACCTGGGTTCGATTCCCAGCTTGGGTCACTGTCTGTATGGAGTCTGAGTGGGTTTCCTCCGGGTGCTTTGGTTTCCTCCCACAGTCCTGTCGATTGACCAGGTGGTTAGTAGGGTAAATAAATAGGGTTATAGAACAAAGAACAAAGAACAAAGAACAATACAGCACAGGAACAGGCCCTTCGGCCCTCCAAGCCCGCGCCGCTCCCCGGTCCAGGATTGAATCCAGGATCCCCGCCCAATTTTCCAGCCTATCTATCTAGGTGCAGACTCGGTGGGCTGAATGGCCTCCTTCTGCATTGTAGGGATTCTACGATAATCAAAGTAATAGAAACAAACCAGTAGAGGTGTTGGTGGGCTTTCTTAACTATAACGTCGGCATTGAGGGATCAGGACAGATTGTTGGTGATCCGGACACATAGAAACTTGAAGCTCTCGAACACTTCCACTTCGTCCCCGTTAGTGTAGAAAGGGGCATGTCCTCCACTATGCTTCCAAAAACGTTATCAACTTTGGTGTGCTCAGTAGTTTAAGTTTGTTGATAAAAACAAGTTTCAAAGGAAGGGGAATTCTACATTTATGTAGCGCTGAAGGAATCTTTAAGCAAAGGATGTATTTTACTTTTTAAATTGCAACTCACCTTATACATTACTTGACTTCATTTTTTTAAAAAAGGGTTTCTCTGCCAATCTGTCTTAAAGATGTTGATGCCTTGTTGGGGTATAACTCAACAATACCAGCCACCTTCCAATACACTATTCTTGGGACCATTATTCACGTGTGAGCCTTACAATTGCTATCTATGGAGAATGTTGAGCCAGACCGTTTCCTTACTGGACCTCAGATATGTACATTTCCAGCAGGAATTGCTGGCTTCCTCTTCTATATGGCTCAGCCTCACTGAACAAATGGAACCATTGAAAAAATCCTGTGTGCTGCCAATAAATAATAACATCATACACTTAACAAATTTCATTAATAAATATATTTGACTTCCCAAATATTATTATGCTGTCTGCTTTCTTGACTGACATTCTGGCATTAGTTGGAACTTATATGATCATAGAGTGGTTCTTGTATAGATTGAGGCCATTCAATTTGTTATGTCCGTTCCATCTGTAAGAGCTACTCAGCTAGTCCTAATCCATTACTCATAACCCTGCAAATTGTTTCTCTGCAAGTGCTTATCCAACCTTCTTTTGAAAGCCATGATTAAATCTAACTCCACCACATTCTTAAATTCAAGTTTATTTATTAGTGTCACAAGCAGGCTTACATTGACACTGCAATGAAGTTACTGTACAAGAAGTCCATTCAAGATCCTCACTAGAAAAGACATTCCACATGCTGCCATTGGTTCTTCTGCCTTATTTCAGTGTCCTCTGCTTCTCTGCTAGCCAGTCAATGGGAACAATTTCTCAAGACTACTGATGATTGTGAACACCTCCATCGAATCTCCTCTCAACCCTTTCTTCTCTAAGGAGAACAGCTCCAGCTTCTATCCAGCTAAGTGAAGTCTCTCATCCCTGGAACCATTTTCATGGATCTTTTCTGTACCCTTTCTAATGCTTTCACATGCTTCCTAAAGTGTGTTGCTCAAAAGTGAATGAAATATTCCAGTTGAGACTGAACCAGTGTTTTATAAGGGTTGGCTATAACATGTTTTGTGCTCGATATTCTACTTATAAATTCAGGATCCCATATACATTCTCAACCTGTCCTGCCACCTTCAATCTTTGTGCACATTTTTTGATTTGATTTATTATTGTCACATGTATTAGTATACAGTGAAAAGTATTGTTTCTTGCGCGCTATACAGATACCATACCATAAGCATACGATAGATAGAGAAGGAAAGGAGAGAATGCAGAATGTAGTGTTACAATCATTGGTAGGGTGTGGAGAAAGATCAACTCAGGTAAAAAGTCTGATGGCAGCAGGGAAGAAGTTGTTCTTGAGTCGATTGGTACATGTCCTCAGACTTTTGTACCTTTTCCCCCAAGGTGGAAAAGTGTATGTCCGGGGTGCATGGGGTCCTTTTCCGAGGCAGCAGGAAGTGTAGACAGAGTAAATGGATGGGAGGCTGGTTTGGGTGATGGACTGGGCTTCGTTCACGACCTTTTGTAGTTCCTTGCGGTCCTGGACAGAGCAGGAGCCATACCAAGCTGTGACACAACCAGAAAAAAACGCTTTCTATGGTGCATCTGTAAAAGTTGGTGAGAGCTGTAGTGGACATGCCAAATTTCCTTAGCCTCCTGAGAAAATAGAGGCCTTGGTGGACTTTCTTAATTATAGCGTCAGCATGGGGGGACTAGGACAGGTTGTTGGTGATCTGAACACCTAGAAACCTGAAGATCTTGACCACTTCCACTTTGTCCCCATTGATGTAGACAGGGGCATGTCCTCCATTATGCTTCCTGAAGTCAATGACTATCTCTTTCATTTTGTTGACATTGAGGAAGAGATTATTGCCGTCACACCAGTTCACCAGATTCTCTATCTCTTTCCTGTACTCCTTCTCATCATTGTTTGAGATCTGACCCACTACATTAGGGTGTCATCAACAAACTTGAAAATCGAGTTGGAGGGGAATTGGCCACACAGTCATAGGTGGATAAGGAGTATACTAGGGGGCTGAGGACACAGCCTTGTGGGGCGCCAGTGTTGAGGATGATTGTGGAGAAGATGTTGTTGCCTATTCTTACTGATTGTGGTTTATGGGTTAGGAAGTCTAGGATCCAATTATACAGGGAGGAGCCACATACCTCTGGTTCTCTCTGTTGCACCCCTTTTAAAATTGTGTCCTTTATTTTATATTGATTCCTTATTTTCCGCATCAAAATATATTATGTCACATATATTGACTGCAATGTTCCCTTGCACTGATGTGGAGATGCCGGCGTTGGACTGGGGTAAACACAGTAAGAAGTTTAACAACACCAGGTTAAAGTCCAACAGGTTTATTTGGTAGCAAAAGCCACACAAGCTTTCGAAGCTCTAAGCCCCTTCTTCAGGTGAGTGGGAATTCTGTTCACAAACAGAGTTTATAAAGACACAGACTCAATTTACATGAATAATGGTTGGAATGCGAATACTTACAACTAATCAAGTCTTTAAGAAACAAAACAATGGGAGTGGAGAGAGCATCAAGACAGGCTAAAAAGATGTGTATTGTCTCCAGACAAGACAGCCAGTGAGACTCTGCAGGTCCACGCAACTGTGGGCGTTACAAATAGTGTGACATGAACCCAATATCCCGGTTGAGGCCGTCCGCGTGTGTGCGGAACTTGGCTATCAGTTTCTGCTCAGCGACTCTGCGCTGTCGTGTGTCGCGAAGGCCGCCTTGGAGAACGCTTACCCGAATATCAGAGGCCGAATGCCCGTGACCGCTGAAGTGCTCCCCAACAGGAAGAGAACAGTCTTGCCTGGTGATTGTCGAGCGGTGTTCATTCATCCGTTGTCGCAGCGCCTTGCACTGAAACAGTTATAGATCATAGAATAGAATCATAGAATCCCTGCAGTGCAGCAGGAAGCCTTTTAGCCCATCCAGCCTGCACCAACAACAACCCCTACCAGACCCTGCCCCCCATAACCCCACACATTTACTCTGCTAATCCCTTGACACTAGGGGGCAATTTAGCATGGTCAATCCACCTAACCTGCACATCTTTGGAATGCGGGAAGAAACCGGACTACCTGGAGAAAACCCACGCAGACATGGGGAGAACGTGCAAACTCCACACAGGCGGTCACCTGAGGCTGGAATTGAACCCGCGTCCCTGGCGCTGTGAGGCAGCAATGCTAACTAGTCTTAGTTTGAAAGCAGCATTCTATTTGTGGAAAGAACCACTCCAGTTCCGACTGCAAAGGAACTGCATAGTAGCAGTGTGAAATGGCTAGCTTCACCTGTTGCTCAAAGTTATTAGACACCTTGCCATTCCAGGGTAACCGGTGGTTGACTGGGCACCTTTCAGGACTGGGAAAAGTGGCCTTAAGCCCGTTCATGAGTTTGTGCGATACACAGTGAGCAATGATCGAACCAGGGTAGCCATTATCCCGCAGGATTGCTTTGATGCAAACTATTTCAGTATCAAACTTTCACAGTGAGCAAATGGCTTGGGATCTATTAATGAGATTGCCAAAAAGGGCAAACCTATAGCATGTGGATCTGTAGAAATCCCAATGCATATATGGACCAGTGAAGGTGAGCTTCAGATGTTGTCAGATTTCTCAGCTAGCACATCAAGGAAATAGAGCTCATTTGACTGTTCCATTTCAAAGGTGAATTTCAGGTGTTTCAAAATTGGAGCAACAGGTGAAGCTAGCCTTTTATTGCTGCTACTATGCAATAGCATCAGAGGTGGTATTTATTCTCCACTAACAGGATGCTGTCGTCAAACCAAAAAGACATTCTACCTACCGTACAAATGAGTAATGTGGTATATGATGCCAGGTATGTAAGCTGTATGTCCTAATGACTGGTAGATTGTATCAAACAGCACATTAGCAATAGGCAAAGTACTGACAGTACTCAACCAGCTCGTGCTTGCAAGACTCAGAATATTGTATCCAACAATAGATGTGATTCTGTGATTGGACAACATTTGTTAAACAATCCTGATTGTGCTAAGAATTAAACTAGCAGCCAATTTAAGATTATCAGTCGAGCTCGCAGTGTGGCTAACCTAACATTTTGCTCGAAGCTACATATATTCACACACGAGGCCCTTCCTTTGCAAACAGAAAGAACATGCACACATATTGCACCTTTTCCAACTGAATAACAGCTTAGGGCACAATTATTCCTTGGTTCAATCCCCATGGCAATACCATGACATGTTAGGGTCCAACTGCCTGATTTGAATTTAACAAAAGCTTGGCAGTTAACTGTTCCCTGGTCCATTCTCTATGGCAATGCCTGTACCAATCAGAGACCACTTGCTAACCAATCAACACCCTCTTCTTATGCAATATAAGTTGTTCCATTTGAAATTTGGTATTCTTGTGAACTTCTTTCTTTATTCAGCAATACTCAAAATGTATGCACCATCTTATCATTTGTTGGGGTGTTGCAAAGAGATTTGCAGCCAATGAATGGTATATAAAGTAGTAATTACTCGCAACGCCATGTAAATTAATTGAATAAAAACATACAGAATGATCCCGTAGGTAAAACCAATTTCTAATACCCTTTTGGCATCTGAGTATTTACAAATTAATTGTGCCTTTGGAGCTTTATGGACAAACTGCCATTTTGAATTGCAGATATTACCTGACAATGATAGAAAGGATTTGATCTTCAGGCATTCTTTGTTGCCTTAACAAATCAGTGCCCACAACATCAAAAGAAAAGTCAGTTTTAATCCAGTACCAGCTCCAATGAGTTAAGAGAATAGAAACCAGTGTTGTGACATTACAGTTTTCTAAAGGGAATATTGAGGAAGCCATGTATTACTCAAGGGCAGATAATATGCTTTGCTTTCATGCACACACCAAGGGAAATTAAACAAGTGGACACCTCATAGGAAATGAAACAAGTGGAAGCAAATGTTTTAAGAAATGGGAATTTGTTACTATTGATGTCCAGATATTGTTAAGGCCTAAAGGGAGAAACCGAAATAAAATGGTTGAAAATATTAGAGGAAAAATGCGCCAACATTGATTTGAAAATAGATTAAATAGCAGCACATGAACATTGATGCATGAGTGGTTAAATTATTTTGCATTATAAATTACAATAAGGCTATAAGTATTAACTGTTATTAAGGTGTAAATTAGGGAGCAGCTTCCAGGTTACATGCAGAAATCTGATTTTTACTGTTCAAGTTGTCCTGCTCCTCCGGAAACTTCAAATATCAACCATTCCCATTCTCACAAACTTCCAGCTACCTAATTCATAGGTTATCTCGAACATTCAGGAACATATATATTGAAAAATAGCTCTTCAAACACACAACTCAGTGCCCTAAACTATAAGAAGAAGTCTCCTTGCACAATTTGTACATGATGATAAGGTGTGAAAATTAATGCACTGTTTTTCTCGTTTCTCGCTCATTCCAAACATAAATGGTTTGCCAAACTACTTTTTAATGAAGCCCAGTCTCCCTTTCGGTGCAGTATTTAGCATAGTCTGAGAATGAAGAGTGACGAAAGTAGAATTTTTACCCTGTGAGAAATATGGCATATCTGTATTTATCACAGTATTTTAATATTAAAATAAATGCTATCTCCTTTCATACTGATTTCAAAATGAAAGCCAGGAAACCTAGGCCTAGATTGTCTGTTTTGAGTAACACTAGCTCCTCACTTCTTCATGGAGTCTGGATGGAATATCTTCAGAAGCTTTTTGCTGGGCGTTTCTTCCAGAAGTAACCAGGACAGATAATATACCCATACATTTATGGGTAATGCATATTTCAATACTACACATATCATCGAAATAAATCATTCCAAGTATTTTCAATCAGTCGCAACAGGTCAACACTGAGTACAGGGAATGCCAGTATGTTTCGTACATCCCAGTGTTACCATGGCAGCAAGATTCACTACATTGGGCTGTAACAGGCAATTTGGATAATCACCAGTGGTTCCCTGACAGCCTCTGTGGGTAGGAAATTTCACACTACCCTGAGTACTTCAATGTCCTGTGCTGTCTGTGTGATCAAGCATAAGAGAGGCGAAATCTTCCCAGTAGCTGGAGGTGGGTTTGAAAACAGGATTAGGAGCAAACACGAAAGTTAAGGTGTTAGGTGGGTGGGCCAACGCATTTCCACCTTTGGGGATCCTGCCAGGTAAACAGCAGCAGCTACTTGACTGGCAACAGCAAATCACCAACAATCATCACTAAAGAGTCAAATGAAGAGGATGGGGATGATTCCACCAGGATCTTCCTGTTGTGAGCATAAACTCCTCCCGAGTGTCAAGCTGTGGAGGAGATTGTCCAGCGGCAGATCAAGTGCCCAACAGAGCTGGAGGCTCCATGCCCTGATAGCAGAGTGGTGGGTCAGAAAGGCCACACTTTTGGCACAAACAAATCCATCAATGGGGCCTCCCCCCCACTACAATGGGCCTTACAGTCTCATCCTTCTTCACTACTGAAATATGCAGCATCTGAGTGTGCCCTTATGCTTTCCTTTCTGCCTAAGTTAGATAAGGAGAGCAATGGAATGGGTGAAAGTCACACACTCATATCTATAATGGTCTGGAATATTTCAGCCTGGTCACTCGTGTTTGTGGGAAATTGTCAGGGCAATATAACCATGCATAAAGAAAACAAAGAGCTTCAGAGGATAATATAACCATGGCAACGGGATGACTGGAGGAAATTGTGAAGGGCTAAGTGCATTTTTTCTATCCATGTTATTATTCTGTTGCCACTTGTTTGTGTCTTTATTATAATTTATTGGTGATGTGCATGAAATGTGTATATATATAAAATGTAAAAATGGTGAAATGTTATGCAACTCTGATACTGGATTTGTGTCGTAATGTGTACTTGATACTTGAATCATGAAAAATGATGTTTCAATAAAGACCTAATGCTGCATAGTTGCTGTAGGCGTGAGTTTACTGGTGTTTAAACTAATGAAATTAATCAGAACAAGAAAACAGTCCCAACGGTCTCCCCAACTCAATTATGCAAAGCACCGTGAAAATAATCTGTAGTCAAGCATTTGATAGCCAGGGCTCTTGGCATGACCAGACTCTGCCATGGACAGTCCTGGCTGAAACAACTACTTATACAAGGTCAGGCTACCCACCGCAGAATTTACTCAGGATTCAGAGGCTATGGGCAGGATTTTGTATCTGCGTTCACCCCAAAACTGGAAAATCCCATCCGAGGCCAACAGACCTTTGCATGGTCTGCCCCCCACCTGCTACACTTCCCGTGGTAAGCGGGATGGGAAAATTCCCCCCCTTTGTACTGTTGCAAATTAAATGATACATTACATGTCTTGATGGGATGGCATGGAACTTCCATCAATGAAGGAGTCAGGACAACGTACTGGGTATCCCACATGATCTCCAATGATCAATACTGTAACTGGCAATTCACTCTGTTATTCCAATGGCACAGACAAGCCCTCATGTTTTGGCTCATAGGAGACAACCTACTCAGAGAAACCACCATTTCACAATAAACACAAGGCAACTTATTGAGAGAAAACAAATGGCAATTGCCTTCATGGTCAGACAATAGTGTGTGTCGCATTGTGCAGACCTTTTTAACAGCAGGATTTCCTGCCCCGCTACCAAAAAAATCACGGGGAAGCCACCCTCGTTCCTGCTGGAGTCAAGCCTTCTGACTCTTGATGGGGAGGAAGTCCCACAGGAGAGAGCTGCAGGGAATCAGATCAGCTGGCAGCTCTCTTGTCCCACCAGCACCACCAGGAGTGATGGCCACTGCTGAGCCTACACAATGTCCCATAGAGCAGGCCCCCTTGCCTGCCAACCCACTGACAGGGGACGGGGCAGCAAGGTAGCACAGTGATTAGCATTGCTGCCTCGCAGTGCCAGGGACCTGGGTTTAATTCCTGCCTTGGGTGATTTCCTGTGTGGAGTTTGCACATTCTCCCCGTGTCCGCATGGGTTTCCTGCGGGCACTCTGGTTTCCTCCCACAGTCCAAAAAGGTGCATGTTAGGTGGATTGGCCTTGCTAAATTGCCCCTTAGTGTCCAAAGATGGAGGTGTGCTTGAAACTATGAAATCTATGAAACATAATTAAAAGTATTGAACAATAACTTGCGGAATTGAAGAAGCTACTGTAACCCAAAATACATAGGGAGAGATTTCGCAATAATAAGCACAAGAGTAAGGAAATCTGTGTTCCGTTGAAGATTATATTGGTCCATATCGGTTTTTGAGC
This sequence comes from Mustelus asterias, assembly GCF_964213995.1. Taxonomy (NCBI): domain Eukaryota; kingdom Metazoa; phylum Chordata; class Chondrichthyes; order Carcharhiniformes; family Triakidae; genus Mustelus; species Mustelus asterias. The sequence goes on from NC_135814.1 coordinate 47,923,439, forward strand.
ATGAGGCGTAATACTAACCAAGGGATTTTGACCTCAAGATTCTTATTACCTCTGGTTTGTCCAAATCGGGATGCTCCCACGCACTCATAAATATCTGGCATGAGAAATGGGAGGTGAAAAAAGCAATGAAAGCCAGCAACAATGCTAATCAGACCTTAACTTCTTTTCTTTACTGAGTCTTAGTCGAGAAGAACAAATCTAAGCAGCTCACGAAAGGGTTTTTTTTCATTTCTTTTGAGGATTTCAATATTGTGTAAAGTCCCCAGGCATTCAATCAAAATCTATTGACTTTCTATAAAATGCCAGTCACAATACAACAGGAGGAGAAAGTGAATAAAACAGTTTTGCAAGCTATGTTATAGATAATTCTTTCAAAAACACCACACCAACCATCACAATATACTATTATCCAAAACACAGAGATATTTCATGTAGGACTATACATGCTTTTTTTCTACACAGCAGTCCTGAAAATCATTACATCAAGCACATATTTCCAGTCCAATAAATGTCAGCATTAAATGAAGGTCAAGTCCCCTGCCGACAAAGGTAGAACAACAGTCAGCCTGCCAGTACAGTTCAACAAGATGCACAAAGAGATTTTACATTTGCAGAGATGATTACTATAATGGATGCAAGTCTATAAGCTGTGCCAGAAACTTAAATGTTAAGACTCAAAGAAGAAATGTACTGGTAAGTGTTACCCAATTTTGTACACTGATATCTGCAAACTTATGTCCATTTAAGCCCATTTAGGTTTGGGCATATTCTAATAAGATTAAAAAAGAGTATTTGAGCAGAGGTTGACATCGGCAATGAGAGCGCAGCCTCAGGTGACAATTCTGGTGCAAATTCCAGTATGTACCAGTGGAGGTACATACGGGGACAAAGTCCTATATCTAAACTACTTAACTGCAATGATAAGTTGATAAGGTCACACATTTCATGGATCAGTCTTTAAAATCCATGGGCTGGATTCTGGGTGCCACTGAGGGCAGGAACGGAGGTGCTCATGTGCACAATTTCTTGCTACCAGCTGGCATGCCAGTTCTCTGGCTCCATGCCACCCCTTTGCCATTTTCCTGAGGCAGATATGGGAGGCAGCCAATTAAGTCTCTAATTATCAGAGATCAACTCAGACCATCCTGGCAGCTTGCAGGTACCCGTAGGTGGAGGGGACAATACAGCTGCCTGGAAGTAGGCTCTTGGCAGCCTACTCCAGGCAGGCTCAGGAGCCCTCCCTACCTGCTTGGGCTCAATAGCAGCCACAGGTTACCCTGTGGTGGATCTCCCACAAACCCTGCCACCACTAGCACAGTTGTGGTCTGGCTGTAAAAGACTTTGTTTTTAATTTAAAATTTGAAATCTTTGAGAGAAGACATGTCCATTTTGGGGTACTTTGCCCTCTCACTTGCCTGTAAGGACATCCTGCTGCTGCTTTTAGGATGAAGGAGCTCCAATGGGCCCTCCAGCTTTAGGAGCTGGTGAACCTGCCCTCAGTTTTCCGATGATGGTGGTTTTAATGAAGTCTTCGTAGTCTTACTGCATGTGTTTATTAACCACAGGAACTATATACATACACAGTAAAAGGTTCATGCTCAGAGCTGTCTCTGTGCTTGCTTATGCACACTGTTCTGTCCAACACTAGACTGAACCCTAGATGCCGGCCATGTGTTCTTTTACATTACTTGTGTAGGTGGTATTGTACTCAGTCCCATATTAACCCTATTTGTGCCAGACCCTTATATGACACCCTCGGGCCATTAATTGATTAATTTGGGGCAGATCATTAGTGAGTGATTGCTTTCCACACTGTGCAAGCTTGTGAGTCCCATTAGAGCCTGATAGTGGGGTCCTGAAGTGCACAGTAAGGCTGGCATCAGTGCACTGAGCTGGCCACTGTGCATCTGCCAATCTCCCCCACTGATCGCTGTGCAAAGTGCACAGCGGTCCCCTTGACCACCAATTAGCCTGCCCCCTTGGCACTGCCAGGATGCCAGGCTGGTATTGTCCAAGGGGCACCCCCTGCACCCGGCATACTGGGGAGCAGGGGGGGGGGCTCAATGGCCTCTGCCGCCACCAGCGAGGCCATCACACCTCGAGCCCATTAATGGGGACCAGCTTTAATCCCTGCTGGTGAGGTGAGAAACATTATCGAGCCCATCTCTAGTTGCCATTCAACTGATCAACTTGCAGGGCCATTTCAGAGAGCAGCTGAGAGTCAACTACATTGCTGTGGCACTGGAGTCACATGTAGGCCAGACCAGGTAAGGACAGCAGATTTCCTTCCCTCAAGAACATTAGTGTAGCACATGGGTTTTTTCCCGACAATCAACAATGGTTTCATGGTATCAGTAGATTCTTAATTCCAGATATTTTTTATTGAATTCAGATTTCGCCACCTGCCATGGTGGGATTCGAACTCCAGTCCCCAGAACATTAGCGGTTAGCTTATTAAGTTAATGCAAAATTTTATCGTATCATCCAAAACATCTAACAATTGTGGTTGCTTTCTGTTATATATCGAAAAGGGTTGCATGTTGCTTTAGGAGATGATCACATGATTTGATGGTGATGTCATTAGGGTGTTTGCACATTCTGTTTTACTTTCAGTTTGTACTCTGTGCAGAGAACACCTCCTAGAGTAAATCTGTTGTTACTTTGAATCCATGTGTGCAAACCATGTTCTTTTTATTTTGTTGAAAGCCACAACCCCTAACATAGTTGGGACATTATGCTTTCTGTGCTCAAATATCTTCCTACTATTCATTCTCAAGGTTCACATGTGAATATGTTGAACTGGATACCAGATGGCATCTGGCAAATAGAAGACTGTGTTCCAACAAAAAGCAATTAAATGAAAGAAAAGTGGTAGCTAACATCACATATCTCCCAAAATTATACCAGCATTAATATGGACCCAGATTAATAAAAAATAAAATTTGAGGAGTTAGCAAACTGGGAACTTTGGTTAAACAAGGAATATGTATTTGAGGATACTGAGGTTATTAACTGAGGTTTCTGAAATGCCGTAAAGCATATTGGGGCAAGTTTTGGTGTAGCAATACAACTTATTGTTAGTTAGGTGTGCCCGTGCATGATTAGGTTTGATTTTTGTTATTACAAACATGTGCTAAAAATGGCCCAGTAAGGCATCTGGGCCCTCAGGCAAGCAACTGTAGGTACCACTAACCAGATTGAAGTATTTTTAGACTGACAGCACAAAGATTAAGAAGGAGGGGTAAATTTGAGTGGGTGAACTAAATGCCAAATTAGGCAGTGGGAAGAGAAATAAGGAGAGGGAAAGAAATACTGGATTAACAGAAAGGTAAAAGAAAAACATCCTAAACAGTGACTACATTTCAAAAAGCACTTCACTAGCACTTTGAGCTGTCCAGTCATTGTGAAAAGTTCTGTATCAAATGCAGGTCCTTTTTGTTTAACTCCCCACACTTTTAATTGTTTATTTTCTGGGCTAGAGAAGTTGTTTGGCAGTACCGACCACTTATCATTCCATTAACATGGGTGCTTAAAACTTAACTTTCCACAGTGAATTTAATTTGTATCTACTGCACAAATACAAGAATTTTACACCATTCAGTACAACAAAATGATCAATGAGGTGATGTGTCTGTTTAACAAATGATGAATGAGTATAATTTAGATGATAATTTTTGAGTTTAACTGTGCATCTGCCCCTTGCTGGAAGTTGCTGAACCATTTGTACAAATATGAAAACACTGAGCATCACCACTATTTTGATAGAATTAGTACAACCATATGGGCATTTTTAACCCTTCTTTATTCTCCAAAGTCCTTGAATGTGACATTGCTTCCCAGTTCCATACTCAGCTTTCCCACAAATTTCTGATTGGGATACTGTGTATTTGGGTGTCCAGTGGGATGGTGGGGGGGTGGGGCGGGGGGTGGGGCGGGGGTGGGGGGGCTGGGGGGCAGGGGGGTTGCATGGGGTAGAGAGGGTCGGTACTATAGTTAGACAGGATTAAGAACTGGTTTTAATTCTTCTAACTTTCCCTGGGTAGGTATTCTGCTAAGAGAGTTGAAACCATCCAAAGATTGGAAGTAATGGGCCACCTTGGTTGCCGTCGGTAACTATGACTGATATGACCTAAAGTCTACAGAATCAGGTAATCATTTTCCTTCAATAAGGAACATTTATTCTCAGGAAATGTAAAACAATAATTTGCTGATGATTTTGGACCTGGATTTCCTTGTCACTGTGGGAAATTTCACCTGCCTCTGCACACTATTTTCTTTGGAAGGGAGGATCTCATTCAATATGCAGGAGGAGATCTCAGTGAGATTCCTGCTGTTAACTGACTCTTCATCACCACAAGGATGGGAAATTGCAGCAGTCAGTTGCTGTGGAAAGATTGCTGCTGAAATGGCAGCAACACAGCAGGTCACTCAGAGGGTTCGGGAAGAGAGAGAGAGAGAGAGAAAGACAGATGGAGAGAACAAGGAAGAGCGAGCAAACAATTGAGGAACACATGCACATTAAAATGAAACAACAGAAAGAGAACACCTTCACGGAGACCTGCAATGACAAAGAGAGGGATTTTCTTGGACTCCGGGTGCTGGGTTAGAAGACAGGGAGGTTTCCCCGGAACCGAGCCAGCAACAACTGAGTTGTACATTGACCAGAGTCAGATGGCCAAGTTAGCCAATTAAAGGCCCAAGTCAGGACTATCTTTCCAGGCTGGCAGCATTTTAGCAGCAGCAGAGCCACCCGCCTGCGGCATGGGGAGGGCATGTACAGCTGGCGGCTTCCCAGAAGGGGTGGCCATGGAGGGGACCACTAATAGCGATGGCTGCTCCCCTTGGCCTGATGCCCTCACTGAATGGGTTCCCCCTAAAGCCTTTTTGCCTTTCTGGCAACGTGACAATGTCAAAGCCTTTCATGCACTTCCAATCCCATCTGATGTGAAAAAGTTAGCATTGTTCCTCAGTCCTACCAACTTTGATCAAAAATTTGTTTGTAAATATGCAGAGGTCTGGGAGGCTGTTCAGAAGCTATTGGGCAAAGATGCACAATGGGAATGGATAATTGCACAACCAACAGCATTTGATACATTAAGAGCAAAGATAGCACCTTCACTAGTCCTCATGCATTTCAACCCACATGCAAAATAGTATTTCACAACAGATGTGTCAGGAGATTGGAGCCGTCCTCTCATAGTACATTGATGGGAGTGAAAGACCATTGTTGGAAACTGAATGCAAGACGAGCCTGCATCTAGGAATGTGAACATTGGTACATGTATCTCGATGATAGAAAGTTCACCCTCCGCACCAACCACTGTGTGCTAACGACATTGTTCATTACATCAGGATCTGGACATTGAGCTCTATACATCTACAGGTAGTCAGATTTTCTTCATCGGTGACATTTCAAGATCAAGTCTCTGTCAAATTCTTGCAACTGAGTAGCTGTCATGCTTAGCGAATTACTTTGCAGAAGTGTTAGCGATAGCGAAGTAACTTGCGATATTGAAGACTATGTGATCATGGTGATTTTGTAAATGACTTGAATTTTACTACATGAGAAGAATTGAAAGCAGAATCAGCAAATGATAGAGCATGCTGGAGGAGGTAAGTTAGTCGCTCAATGCTGATTTCCAGCCCATAACCTTCTGGCTCCCCAGCATCAGATTGGGGGTACCCCAAAGATATGCTGAGGAATTCCTCTGGGAAGTTCCCAGATAAGCATTTGTCTGGCAATTATCCAAAAGCACTAACTTCCCCTGAGTAATTGCATTGCACTGGGAACCATCTGTAAAAGTGTTTAAATCACTAACCTCAGATGGTTCTGCCAGGGTTATGCTAATAGTTATTCAAAAGTGATAAGAAATGAAACCACTTCTAACTTCTGCATTATTATTTTAAAGATCCAGACCGATCCCCACATGGGATCTCCACATGGAACATCCTGCACATGCCCAAGCCCCACTGAACACCCCAACATCCTGACTGATCATTCTCACCCATGGTATGCCCCACCTTCTACATCCCATGGGTTTCCCCCACCCACAGGGGACACCCGCCTCAACCTGTGGGCCCGACTCTCATTTCCATCCCCTGAACTGAGCTGAACTCCCAACTGTGCCCAATCTGACACCCCCGACTGACCATCCGACCTGACTCAACCCGACTCCCCCAACCCCTCTGACCTGGACAGACATGTGCCAACATGATTCCACTCCCCCTCCCCCCCACCAATAACCTTTGACCGTCACCAACCCTAGAACTCAAGCACAAGCCCAATCTCTGAACAACCCGCCCACCCTGCCCCCTGACATCTGACACAGCAAGATTCTGCTGGAGCCTGTGGGAACTCTGAGGTTTCAGCACAGGGAAGAACTGATCTCACACAACGGAGTATGCAATGAACCCGCTTTGTTTAATTGCAACTGTATTGCATGTGATACTTGAGCAGTTATCCCTACAGCAATGTGCATTGCAAGTTGCCCATGAAGGACATCCCAGTGTTGTTAAGATGATCCCATGAAATAATCTGGGAGCCAGCAATAGATTGCTATCTAGAAGAGTTCATTAGAAACTGTGTAGCCTTTACACTCAGTATTAAACTGTGTCCTGCACATCTACAACTGACCACGACCAACAAAACAATGGCAACAACTCCATTCTACTGGAAAAGTGCGAGCAGCTGAGAGAAATCAATGTTTTTTAAAAAATTTGTTTCATGAGCTACATGGCCGTTGTGGGAATTGCTGCAAGAAATTCCATAACCACCAGTTGAGATTCTGGAGAAGTTGTTTACAAAATGGGGTTTGCTCGTGACAATCAATACAGACAATGGACCACAGTTTGTTTCCAATCAGTTCATGAAGTCCCAAGCAAGCTTTGGAACACCCACCATCTGACATCACGCTACAATCTACAACTGAATGGTGGCATTGCATGATTCAACAGAGTGATAAGGACAGTTCAATAGCTTAAGTTTCCCAAAAAAATTTGAAATGTTAAATTTGCATAAAAACTGGTGTAAGTCTGATGGCCAGCCCTGTGGCCCCTCATCGCTGGCCTTCTGACTCCCCCACACCCTGATCAATGGCCCCCTGAACATGTCTGGGCTAGCCTCGACTCTCTCCCCCCCCCGCTCCTCCAGCCAGCCTCAATCTGTCCCCACCCACCCCGGCAGCCCTGATCTCCCAATCCCACCCACCCAACCCCCGCCCTCCCCCCCCGCCGGCAGCCCCGATCCCTCCCCCTGCCCCTCCCCCGCAGTCCCAACCCCCCTCCCCCCACCCTGCAGAGGCCAACTCCTCCACCCCCCACCCCGATGGCCAGGCCCGATTGCTGGGCTCCCTCCCTCTGCTCGTGATCCCTAAGCAGAGTGGCAGGGGGAATCCCTATGGATCGCCCCTCCCCCAGAGGACCCACCCACATTAGGCCCCGCCCCCTTGTGTATTGCCACTTTGTCTCTTGGGCAGTGCCAGGGGGCCAGGCTGGCACTGCCAAGCTGGCAATGCCCAGGGGGCACCACCCCTACACATGACCCTCTGGGGGGCCTCAATGGCCTCCCTTCACTCCATCGGGGTCAGGCCGTTGGGGTTTGCAACAGCAGGAAGCTGATGTAAACACCACTGGAGTGAAATACCTGTGGGCGGGGGGAGGTGGAGAAGATACTTCAGCCCCGGGCCCGCTAATGAAATCCAAATGCCATTTAAATTGGGATTTGAATAACTTATGCAGCTCTGCGCTGATTTCTGGCGTGGAGCTGACAGCGCCGTAAATCCGGCTGATGGAGACCCACAGAGGCCATGGCACCCACTCGGGTGCCTATGAAACGGCCTCTGCTTGAATCTCCCGGTCCGCTGCGCTGCTTTTGGAAAAACAACTGTTTTGTCTCGGGTTTAGGGCCTAAATGGGGTTTCCCCAAGAAAGCTATTTTAGTCCATAGAAAGCATTCTTGTTTATTTACAGATCTATTTAAACTCTCAGTCACTCTGCACGAGTTTGTACCTTCCCATTGCATCGTAGTTACATCAGTACCAGAAGCTCCTGATGCTAACCCTTTACAGAAACTAAACTGTAACCTTGAGGCAGCAGACATTATAAAAGCATTGAAATAAAGTAATCGTTCATGCACAGGACTTGGTGAAAGTCAAGTCTACATATGTTCAAAGCACAAAATACAATTTAAAGCAGGCACAAAACCTATTAATTTAGCAATGGGTAAGTATTACCCAACCTGTGCAAGGGTTGGCCCCACTGCTAAATTGATAGGCACCATTTTGTGGACCCAGTGATTTCTCCCTTCATGCACTGTAAATCTGTGCAAAAAAAGGGCTGTGACTCAGGACAAAATCGAAGCCAGGATTTTCGCTGCTGCTGCTCCTCCTCTGGTTGAATTTTCTAGGTTATGGGTAAATTTTTCCTTTAGAGGAATTGAACACTGTTTAAAAATATGTAAGGGGCTTGGATATTGCTTTTGTATAAACATATTATCTGATGATGAGAGGTACAATACATAATTGTTTAAAATTAAGTATCTTTGAAGTCCGGTTGAACTTGTGGCAGTCAATATGAATGGATTTTGAGAGGAATCCACATGAGTGCTTTCATTAAAAATTAGAAATTGATTCATATTTTCTTTGTCCAAGGACAAAAAGACAGTTTTGCATTCACAGTATTAATGGATGTGAATCAGTAGCACATCGTTGACTTACCTTGGCCACACTTGTGAGGTCATTGAACCTGTATAGCAATACTTGGAGTGCTGGCGATTGCATGGATCACATCTGCTGTCTCGCTTCATGTATCTTGAACCATTCCTACCCAACCATCACAATTGTATTTTAATTGCTTTCTCCTTTGTATGCATAGAACAAGAGCATCAATGTCATTATTTTGGCAAAGATGGTGTCATTAGTTTAAAGATACCACATCCAAACAAATAATTAGACTGTAATTATATTTGTACTGGATGACACTGTGCATTGTATGCAGCACTAATCTTTCTGAAGCTAAAATAGACTTCTTTCAGCAATTGGTTACCTCTTTAGTACAAATTGATGGAAAGCAAAATGTTTAAAATTCAGGGATTGGGATGGAATCATAATCTATACATGCAGCTATTTATGACTATATCTCAATGGAGAAATGTTACTAGTGCCTTGGGCTATGTTAAATATTCCACCAAGTATGTAAAGAAAAGTGTATAACAGATACAATCTTGCACCAAAATTCTTTTAGTTTTCCATTTCTTGCTTATGAAGTAATTGTAGATATCAATGCTCACTTTTATGTGTTGTAGGATCAACACAGATTTAACATCCAGACATTAACACAGAGTAATGTTGCAGTTTCTGTAACTTGCCCTTCACATCATGGCAGTATTTGACCATGTGTGCCAGCAAAACTGAAATCAATGGCAATCAGGGACGCATCCCTTCAATGCTGTCTGCTTGCTTCCAATAATACCTCATATAAGACTGCCTGATGTCAGTGCCACACCATCATATGTCCCATAAATTAGCATACCATTCTGTTAACCTTTTTGAAATAACTCCTCAGAGGCTGGCGTCCCGTCACCCGATTCCCTTTATTGACAAACATATCTCCCCTCCTAAGAGTTCTTCAGATACAAAGTCAGAATTGGGAGTGTCAGTAGCCCTGACACTCCTCAATATATATATATGGGTGAGACTGCCTGATTGGGCAGGCAATAATTAACTCAATCATGGAGCTCATACTCCAAGAGTCTGACCACATAGGCCTCATTGAGGTCATTACACATTTATATTGCACCTTCCACCAAGTACACTATCTTCTTTTTAACAACAATATTATTATTATTATCATACTCTTATTATTTACTGTCATCTTGGACCATGGGTGTTTTTTGTATGACACCAACAGTTAAATGGTGCTGCCACCAATACTACTATTGTAGAATGGGCTTGGCCAGGATTCTAGCAGGAAAGAGCAGGGTATCCACTTAAAAACTAGGTTATTTACACCATTTACCATGTGTACATAGTGAGTTACAGGGAAGAAACACCTCCCCTCAGGACTGCCTGTCTGGTCCCTGCAGTACCTCACATACAGCTACCTGATGTCAGTGCCACATCAATACCAATGCCAATGGCAGACTCCTTTGACAGCATCTTCCAAACCTGTGATCCTTACCACTTAGTGGACAAGGGCAGCAGATGCATGTGAGCACCACCACCTGCAATTTTCTTCCAAGTCATAACCATCCTGACTTGGAACCATTTCACTGTTCTTTCACTGTCCCTGAATCACAATCCTGGAATCCCTTTCTTAACAGCACTGTGGATGTTCCTATACCTTGGGCAGGATTTCCCACGCAACCTGCCACATGTTTCACAGTGACGGAAGTGGCCCACCATTGGCTGGTGGCGGGATCTTCATTGCCATTGTCAATGAGGTTTCCCGTTGAATGCACCCTCATCGCCAGGAAACGTGCGATGGGAGTGAGCCATCAGTGGGACTGAAAGATCCCGCTGGCATTAACAGCCACAAAATTCTGGCCCTTATGAACTGCAGCAGTACAAAAAGGCAGCTCACCACCACCTTCCCAAGGGCAATTAGGGATGACCTGGCGAGCGACACCCACATCCCATAAACTAATATAAAAATAATTCTAAATACTGAGTTTCAGGATGAGTCTTAAATGTCAATTTCAAATGTAAAAATCTTGTCAGTTGTGGAAAGCAGAAAATTAGTCATGGGTAAAGTTCTAAAAATAGAGTTGTTTGCATAGGAATGCATCAACCACTAACTAGTGATTCGCTTTTAGTTTGTAAGACTTGTGTGATTGCAGGGAATGGCACTGTACAGAACATTGGGATGAAATTCTATGAAATCGGACTGACATAATCCCTGTTTTCATGAGCAACATGACTCTTGCTGAATGGTCGTGAATGGAAGGTTGCTTGACAGCTCTTATTCCTCACACTGTGTTTGATTTTCTTTTGCCAATTATATTCTGAACTGACAGCCAGCCTAATAGAGAATCTCAGAGAAGACTTGGATCAAATGATTTTAGCTAATTGTACCAGCCGCTTCTTATCACTACCATGCACTAGTGAACATTATGAGTAGGGTGCTGTAGAATTGAGCTGAATTACAGTGAAATGGCTGACTTCTGCTTCTAAGTGTTCCAAATACTACTCATTTATTTATGCAGCACAGAAATAGAAATTGTTTTGAAGTACTCTTTTCCCCCTGAAGCAAAGTTTTGACTTGAGAGATTAGAAGATCATTCTTACATTTGGAAGTCATGTTAATCTGTCTTTCATCCTCTCTGTATGGATCCCGCATCATAAGCCTATTTGAGGGAGACACTGCGCGCATGTTTCTAATCTATGAAATGATGGGATTAAAGAGCCGTATGGGAAGATCTTCTAAAGGCTATTGATTGCCTTATTTCCACACAGTTTTCCACTGGGATGGTGATACTGCCTCGGTCACATTGATTTAATCCTGAAGTATTGGCTATTATAGCTTTTTAATTAGAGGGAAATGGATGAGGCTAATGGGTTTTACCACAAGGCACTGAAACAGCATTCAGCCCAATGCTTCTGGAACACTGAGTTAGCTCATAGCTTATAATAATGTCTGTAGCAGAGACGCCTGAGAAAATTATTAGACTGAAAGTAAAAGTTTAATTATTAGTCACAAGTAGGCTTACATTAACACTGCAATGAAGGTACTGTGAAAATCTCTTTGTCACTACTCTCTGGCACCTGTTTGGGTACACTGAGGGAGAATTTAGCACGGCCAATGCACCTAACCAGCACGTCTTTCAGACTGTGGGAGTAAACCAGAGAATCTGGAGGAAACCCACGCAGACACAGGGAGAACATGCAAACTCCGCACAGACAGTGACCCAAGCCGGGAATTGAACCCGGGTCCCTGGCGCTTTGAGGTAGCAGTGCTAACCACTGTGCCACTGTGCCATCCTAGTAAAATAGGAACAAATCATTATGGTGACCAGGCACCTTCTCATAACCCAGGTAAATAGATTTTCATGGCAGGAAAATTTGTGGATTTTATTTTTAAGAAACTCATTTTATTTTTATTTCCAATTCCTGTCTTGAATAAAGAGTCGGATGTTGCAAGATCAGAGTCAAGGGTTCATAAAATTTCATAAATCAAACCTCTCACAATTATACACATCACTGGAACCCTGACAGAGGCTCATTGTCTTTACCTGCCTTCGGCAGAATGTTACAAGGCTAATCTGTATTTATACAAATGGTAACATCACTTTGATTTGCCAGTGGTGACAGGTGCTTTGAATTATTCTCCTTGTAACCTTAGAGGTCTGTTGTGAAGGGAATGCAACCCCCATTCACCACTGGCCTCTCCAGAGGGATTTTCCCTCCGACACTTGGCACAATGATTTAAAAAATATTATTTTTTATTTAGCTGGCCCAACTCTCAAGGTTTCTTGCATACCTCAGCAGCGAGCACCTCTTCCAGTGGTGCGACTGAGGCTTCAGAGCTATTGGCCCTCTGATTTGGGCCAGCAACATCAGGGTACTGTGGGTCCATGGGTGGTCAATTCAGAGGCTGTCTGGGGTAAAACTGCCGAGAGGCTGTGCTGCTTGTAAGTGTGAGCTCTGACTTTGCCTGTCACTCTGGTTGAAGATTCAGAGCCACTCAACAGGTAAGTCATGTTCAGTTTCATTATTAGGCATTTTGTCCACATCTCCACAATGCTGACAATTAAATTGAGGCTACAAACATCTCATTTAAATGTTTTTATTTACTTTCCTTCCCACATTAAAAAGATATAGGCCCTGAAATGCAGGATAGTGGAACCCACGGTGCAGAGTTCTCATGCCCAGCTCTGCTTGAGGGAGTCACCTAAACTTGATTGGGAGGGAAGGCTCTATCTCTTGTCAGTCATAATCACATTTTAGCCTGTGGGTCGGAAGTGTGTTGATTCAAAGTCCCACTGCAAGCCAAAACCTGAATGCAATTCTGCTTTTATTCTGCCCAGCATTACAATATTAAATCCACTTCAATAGTACTTCATTGCCAGTAAATCATTTTGAACATCCTAAGACTGTGAAAAGACACAATATAAATGCAAGTCTGTTTCTCTCTTCTTTTTCTTTATAAAATCAACTGGAAAACTCAAGGAATGGCGAGGATCCATCCTGCTCAGGTCCCTGACATTTTCCATTGGCTTCCTGCTGGATATCCGCCACAACTCCAATTTCAGTCCGGTGCAACTCCTGCAGAAATTCAGAGTCATAGGCCGGAATTTTACTGCCCCACCCAGCACAGGAATCGCAGCGGGCAAGGGGCGGACAATAGGGAGGTCCGGGACAGTAGGATGGTTTCGGAACAAGCGAGGCCATAAAATCCCACCCATTAAATTAACCTAGTCTTAGGATAATCAACAATGTCTATGCAATAACCGGAGGGGGAAATGTACCTACCATTAATTCATCTGATTAAATGATTAAATAATTATAAAACACAAAAGAGACACCTTAATCAATTGACTTTGCCTTTACTGAGAGCTATAAGTTATTCAGTTTAATTTCCAAAGCAACAACAAGATGTTAAAAGCATGTTGAAGTAACCAGAACAGATATTTGAAGAAGACTACCACATCTGATCCAATTGGATTCACAACAGAAAGGAATCCGCTTTTCGATCAGAAAGTGAATCAAATTATTTATGACAGTACCAAAGGCTATGTTGACCAAGTTAAATGAAGAGGTGTGTGAGGAGATTCATAGAAAGCATAAATGACAGCAATTGGGCTGATATTGTTTTTAAAAATTCAAGCTGTCAGGAACTTACATTACATTGTAATATTCTCAAATCACAGTGTCATGAAGATGTGTTTTATGTAAGACAACATGATTTGTAACTACTGGCTGGAAATGTGAATTGAACTTTTAAAAAACAGGCATTTTAAATCACAGCGTTTAAAGGTAAATTGACGTACAGCCCAAGATGGCCATCCCAATTTGCAGCACTGCCCATGCCACGTTCCACTTCAAAACTCATCAAAGACAACAAGCTCCTCGGGAGTGTGAAAGGACCACTTCTTCTGTCCCATTAGCAAGGCATTATCTGAGGTATTCAACTGTTGGTGATGCATCATTAAGCCTAATCATTTGGACAAAGGGACCCCAGTTAAGAGAACATTTCAAACATGGGGTGAAATTCTCCGGTCCCACCCACTCAAATGAGAATTTGTGGAAGCAAATAAGTCAGAAACCCACCGGCATAAAAACAGGTTACAATTCTCTGAAAGATGGGGAAATAGCAGATTGGTTATCCCATTGCTTGGTGCCGTGATTATAATTTGCATTCATTTGCATCTAATGAATGCTCATTAAAACAATTGCTTTCCAGAATCTCCCCACCCCTTCCAATCTTTCACCATGCCAGAAGAAAATCATGTCAGCCTCAAACACGTTTCAGAAGGAGTGACATGCACAAGCTGGACCTCAGTTCACTCAAGACTTTGAGGTGAGTTAAACATACATAGCCTACATGCCACAGCACTGTGCTAATCCTGTTGGGCTGACACTGCTGAGGCAAAGCGGTTCATACCTCCAGCTCCATGCCAATGCTGTCTGTATGGATAGCACTGTGCTGCAGTACTCACACACCCTCCACTCCACTTTGAACAACTCTCATCGGTACTGCACCAGGGTTGTGCTCCTGATGCCTGATACCATATTCTGTATAAATAGCAGTGTGCTACAGGAATCGTGCACCCTCCACCCCCACAACTTTCACCCTTATGCCCCACTGCACTCCACTCCATCCTTCTTTCCCCCCATCCTGAATTTCTTCACTCCACCCCCACTCCTTCACCGTTCATTCTCCTGCCCATCCACCCCCATTCCACAGTGGGAAAAGGCTGAGTGCCATGTGCATGTGTGTCTGTCTGTTCGTCTGTGACTGTGTGTGTTTGTTTGTGTGTTCATATGTGTACATGTATGTCCAATGTATCCAGTACTTGGACTCGCTCCTTCAGGAGTGTATAAAATGTGTATAAAATGATGAAGGGGATAGATAGAGTGAACGTTCAAAGACTATTTCCTCGGGTGGATGGAGCTATTACAAGGAGGCATAACTATAGGGTTCGTGGTGGGAGATACAGGACGGATATCAGAGGTAGGTTCTTTACGCAGAGAGTGGTTGGGGTGTGGAATGGACTGCCTGCAGTGATAGTGGAGTCAGACACTTTAGAAACATTTAAGCGGTTATTGGATAGGCACATGGAGCACACCAGGATGATAGGGAGTGGGATAGCTTGATCTTGGTTTCAGATAAAGCTCGGCACAACATCGTGGGCCGAAGGGCCTGTTCTGTGCTGTACTGTTCTATGTTCTATGTTCTATGTAGTGTGAACCAATCCTTTCAGGGAAGATGCCGCCTGGCACTGTGATGCAGTTGGCTACTGGAAGTGTTTGATGGGCAGTCGGCATCGCAGCATGATGTGGCATACAGGAATGTGTATCTAATGAATACCCGGAGAGAGAAGCACATTCTGCAGGTAAGTCCTTCACACAAGCAGTGAGATAGGGCCAAGTCAGTCGACTTCAAGTCTTTATTCCTTCAAAAAGAATAACGTATTTCACTTTTTGATTAATATCCTCTTTTCCTTTGTGTTATCACAAGCAGGACCAATTCAGGCAGAAATTTCTAATATAGAATCTCTGCACCAGGGCTGCAACATCTGTAGGCTTCCCAAATTAATTAATAATTTACAAGGATCAAGACTTGGGTCATGTAAAGACAAATTCTCTTGAAACATAGAGGTTTTTTTTAGACCCCTAAAGTTTTGTCAGTCACTTCATTTATCCTATTTGAAACATCCCCACAATCACTAAAATTAGCTATGTATATTGTGAAATGATGATAATTGGTCAGAAGGTTTGGGGGGAATTATTGAATTACCTAATTCAATAGATAGTACAACAGGGAAAAGACAGTTGAATTTCTTTCTGTAATACGTCTTCAGAGGCAAAAGTCTCTTCACCAAAATCCCTTTATTTACAATTCCAACAACATTACACAGAGTGCTATTAGTCAGGAGTCTATCTTCTGTAGTGCCAAAGGAACTGACACTCCCGGTTAAAAGCAAAGAAAAGACTCCTTGATTGGCCCATCAATTGACTCCTTAATCAGGGAGTTCATATTCCAATAGGCCAACCTCCATAACCTGATTGAAGTCAATCTTACTCAACAGGTTAGGAATCAATTTAATCAGTAGTGGTTCTCCTGAGATGAAATCCGATTTCCATGTGGGAATCATGAGATTTTACAGCACAGTAGGAAGTTACTCAGGCTAGCTTTGTAACTGCCCAGCTCTCAGTTAGAGCTATCCACGTCATCCTATTTCCCACACTTCTCTATTTAAGATATAAAACATCTGATAATTTCTATTCCAGCCACTGTTCCTGGTGAAATATTCCATGTCCTCAATTCATATCACTCTTATTATATAATCAAATGTCATTTTGTTCAGAAAATTATTGCTGCAGGCAACATGGTACCAGTTGTAAGATAGGGTTCAATTTTCAGGTCTTTATAAAGGTTTCAGAAATAGAGATTGGAGTGTGCTGGTTGATGAAAATAAGTTATGGAGCAGAAAAATAAAATTATTTACATATATTGTCAGAAAATCTTGTTATGTCTTTTCTATAAACAGGATAGTTTATGCTAAGCTGAAATCTAAATGTCTTAAAGGAGGTACATAGGGAAAGCAGTCTCAAAAAAAAGTATTTTGCCATGTTAAAAACAATTGCAAAATTTAATGTAGAGATAACTGATAGTCCTTTACGATCTAGACCAGTTTGAATTGACTGGAGAGTTTGATGCATGAATGCTTGCACATATGTGCTAAGCTTCATTCATTGGTATCTAAAATTGAACATAGGAACAAGAGTAAGCCATTCAGCCCCTCAAGCTTCTTCTGAAATTATAGTTGATCTGTATCTTAACTCAATTTTTCTAGTTTTGTTCCACATCTTGTAAGTAAAGCTTTGTAATTCATATCTTTAATCAGCTGAATTACATAATTAAACTGTTGCATAATCGAATTCTAGCGATGCTCAAGACTAAGCATTCAATGATTCATGGACTGCAATAAAATGTCAACTGGCATGAATATTTTTCACTTAAAAAAGTTACTGATGTTTGGGGACTTAAATGATTAATACATAGGAAAAAACATACTAGAATACTGAGAAATACTGTGGCCAACACATTTTCTTAAAGCTTCTGCATTTCCCACTACACCACAGGTGATGTGCGGTGGGGAGGGGAAGGGAATGAGTATGAGTGTGGTGCGAGGAGAGAGAGTGTGCAAGGAGTGCGGGATGAGGGAGTGTGCGCGAAGGGTGGGGAGAACAGTGACTGTGTGCAAGAGAATGTGAATGAGGGGTGGTGGGAGAGAGAGTGTGAATGAGGGGTGGGGGGAAGAGAGAGTGTGTACGAGGGGTGGGGGGAAGAGAGAGCGTGTACGAGGGGTGGGGGAAGCGAAAGTGTTAGAAGGGTGGGGGAAGAGAGAGTGTGCATGAGGGAAGGGAGGAAGAGAGCGTGTTTGCAAGGAATGGGTGGGAAGAGAATGTCTGTGCATAGGAGTGGAAGTGGGGAACAGAAAGTGTGTGCACAGGGTCGGGGGGAGAGGGAGTGTGCACAAAGGGAGGGGAGAAAAGAGAGTGTGTACACAGAGTGGGGGGTGGTGGGAGAGGGTGAGCAGGGTGGATTTGGCCTTCAGGTCCTGGGGTAGGGGGAGACCCTAAAATGAAGCTGACAGAGGGTCCCATGAATGGGAAATCCACCTCTGGCTTGGCGCAAGCCCAGCAAGACCTGCTAGACCAAGATCTCCATGGTGGGCACCATCATTCTCATGGTGACCTCAAGGAGCTCACATGTTGGAGCCATGACAACAGACAGAACATGGACTTGTCTATTGTTCATTCCAGTTTGCTGAGTGACAGACAAATCTCTGCCTGATGTTGTGCTACCCGTTGCATCATCACCATTGAGCTGGCAGCCGCTTTCAGGGGCTCATCATCTGACTGGGACTGAATGAAGAGCTGGTCTCTGGCAGCCCCCTCCCCCTGAACCCACCAAGTGCCAGAGAGGTGGGCTGTCCCTCCCGCTGACTGCTGCAGAGATGTGTCAGTGAGAAGTTCTTGAGATAGTGACCCCAAGTCTAATCTTGAGCTACGTCCCACCGAGGTGTGTTTCTGCACCTGTGGAGGGTCTAAGTGAGTACTGTGCTGATTCTTCATGAACACCCTTGTTCACGGGCATGCTTTGGTAGTGTGGTAGTGTGTGTGTGAGAGAGAAAGCGTGTTTGGGTGTGAGAGAAAGTGTGTGTGTGTGAGACAAAGTGTGTGTGGGTGTGAGAGAAAGTGTGCATGTGTGAGAGAAAGGGTGTGTGAGAGAAAGACAGTGTATGTGAGAGAGAGAAAGAGAGAGTTTGTGAGACAGAGAATGTGAGTGTGTGAGAGAATGTGAGTGTGTGAGAGAAAGTGTGTGTTGTGTGTGTGTGTGTGTGAGAGAGAGAGGAAGAGAGAGAGGGAGTGTGTATGCGTGTGTGTTTTGTGAGTGTGTGTGGGAGAGAAAGTGTGTGCGTATGTGAGAGAGTGTGTGTATCTGTGAGATAGTGAGAGAGAGAGAAAGAAAGTGCATGTGAGAGAGAGAGTGAGTGTGTGTGAGAAAGAGAGTGTGAAAGTGCCCATGTACATGTGAGAGTATGTGAAAGAGAGAAAGTGTGTGTGTGTGAGAGAGAGAAAGAGACAGACTGGAATTTCTCAGCTGTTCACGCTGGCGGGATCTGCCGGTCCTGCCAACAGTGCACCCCCACCTCGGGTTTCCTGTGGTGAGGGGTGCATTCAATGGATACTATGCTGGGACAGGAACATCCCGCTGCCACCCATTGGCGGGCTGCCTCCACCACCATGAAGCACGCGGCGGGTTGCGTGGAAAATCCCGCCAATGGTGTGTGTATGTGCGCGCACAGATATTGGAATGAGTGTATTATTTTACTTCAATCATTTTACATATAACAAAGTTAATTTCTTTCCTTGTTAAACTCAGAAAACCTGTCCAATTGGTTCTTTTTATGATCACACTGCATAAAGAGTTAAGTATTCATTAAATTAGCAAGTATTTCCTTTTCCAAAAACAAATCTGTTGCAGTCAAGTAGAAGGAAAAAAAATAGTAAAACAGAAATAAAAATATTGGTCTGAACTGGTCTTGTATACTTCAAAATAGAACACCAGTAAAACGGGGGATTAATAGTGGTCTGAACTGTTTTCCCCTTTTGCGAAGCTATTCAATCTCTCCTCACCCGATTCAGCAAGAGAAAGGCAGGGACACGTATGGTTCAGGAAGCCTGTTTTTTATAGAAAGATTGCTCACAGTTTATTTGAATGGAAATCCATCCAGTAGGACATTACAAATGTTTGGAACAGATCAGTTAATCAAGCAAGCCATTTGATTCAAAATATCCGAGGTAATTGATATCATAGTCTCGTGATTTTGACTGACAATTGCAACCGAGATAAAATTATGGTCCTGGTTTGTGTACAAGGCAGGATCAATAATTCTTTGTGCTCCCTTTAATGGGCAGCTCCACTGTCAAATGTTCCCAATTGCGGACTTATATTAGGTGACAGGTAGTCAGTCTGAAGCCAGTGAAAAACGTGAATAAATCAATACCTCAGTGGTAGTGTGAGATAAATGTGAGCGACTGTGTTTTTCGAGGATCAATTTTATGCCGAGAATTAATGCAGGCGATGCATCTTTGTTTTGACATTTCAAGAATAAAAAAAAGCTTGTGGCGGCTATAAATACATGTTTGCACTAAGTGCTGTTCATTTATGTGACCGCCATTGAATTATCTACTGGTTATATACACTGAGCTTTCAGTCTACCATCCGAAATTCAGACAGTGCTATACTGAATAAGGTAAAAACTGGGCCAAGGCTCTTTGTTTTGTTGCTCAGGCTTGCTTCATTTACTTATGCAGGTTAGGTTGTTTGGCCATGCTAAATTTCCCCTTAGTGTCAGGGGGACTAGCAGTGGGGTTCTGGGGATAGGGCCTGGGTGGGATTGTGGTCAGTGCAGGTCCAATGGGCCAAATGCCCTCCTTCTGCACTGTGGGGATTCTATGATTCTATGATTCTACATAGGTATTGAACCAATAAACATGCCCTTTCATTTACAAGGGATGCAAGATCCATTAATGGAAGTTGTCAGTAATACTAAATCCAAAGTGAGCACCCAACACAGAGCCCAAATAAAAACAATACACCAATGAACTTGAAGCCATGTAGCTGTGAACTGATTACTATTCGGTACAGTTAATGCAATAATTCATTTTCTTCTTGATGAAGCTGGATAAACACTGGCAGAAAAATACATACTGATATAGGTTTATTCAGAACCACTGTTCAACTCTGGAATGCATCTAGAAATCTGTATAAAACTTATAATCCACTGTTTGAAACATTGTAGGTTTCCATATCTTCATCTCATTTGCTATTGTCAATTATTGAGAGCTTCATAGCCCTTTGAATTTCAATATTTTAGCCCTGGAACTCCTCCCCCACTCACATCTGGGTGCAGGTCACTTGGAGTACACATACAATGTGCTCCATCTGACATATTCTGAACACACCTAGAATCCTATGTTCGGGCCATGAACGTTGTCCAAAATTGCCGTCTCTGTCCAGTCCCAAGGGTTTATAGGGGATATGTAAAAAAAAGAGATGCACTTTCCATTCCCTGACATCCTTGACCTTGCAGAATCTCTGTTTAGGTCCTTGATTCAGGAAGAAGGATCATCCTCCTATATATCATTCTGCTACATCACAACAGCAACTCCGCAATTACTTCATTAGGTGTTAAAGCATTTTGGGATATCTTAAGGCTGTGAAAGGTGCTATATAAATGTAAGATTTTCCTTTCTAATAGTTAAAAGACCCTCCATGTCAAGGCCTAATCCAATGCAGAAAGTAGCCATGATGCTTTCAACCTCTGCAATTCAACATGCTTTGACCTCATGAAGGGGGGAAAAAATGACCTTAATGGATAGTAGTAGGACAACAAAGCACATTCCCTTTCTTCATCACTATTGACTGTGACTCCAGGCACCAACAGGAGTAGAGGGGCAGCTCAATGGGGCATATGCAGCCATTAAGTTGGTGTTAGAGAGCACCACTGATTTGTTGGGAGCATGCTACCTAGATAGCTTGGAAGTGGCTTTGCAGTGTTCCCTTGAGTCCACAGAATAATTTTAGCCTACTGTGTCCTTCATGACTTTGCCATTCAGGAAGGCTGTCGCTTAATGTGGCCAAGGAGGAGGCTCTGGTTCCAATGGATCCAGAACTTCAGGTTAGACAGCCCATTAGGAGGATGTGCACCCAGAGGGAACTTTCTAATATATGCAAGAAGCATCAGAAGACAAATCCTTTTAGAAGTAACTCAGTCTTTCTTGGATATGATAACCTGGTCTTTTTAACAGATCATTTTCATTTCCTCTGTGAATGCCGGGTTAACCTTTCCTTTATTTTCTTCCTATCTCTCACCAAAGAGTGAATGAGAAAGGGAAAAATAAATATTCTGAAATTGGAAATTATGGTACAGCTTGTGCAAATTAGGCAAATTATTAATCCATGACTAAAATAATGTTACTGACAACCTAGGCCTCTTGAGATGCATATTAGGGTGAAGCGTTCCACATCAGGGGCAGCAACTGACTGGTTTAATTACTTTGCTCTCATCTCATGTCTGTGAAAGTGGAAATATGGATTTATATTAATTGGCTTTGAACATGTCTGTAACTGTGTTATTGGCACCTTGGATAAGTAGCAGCCTGGGGATGAAATTCATCATCATTAAAGTTGACTTTATATTTCTTAATTGCTCTGTCCACATTTTTCTGCTCTTGTTTGTGGTTGTTTGTGGTTGGGGTTGATCCATTCCAGCAGAGTTTAGATAAAACACCAATTTCACATCACAAACCACAGGAAAGGGAAAATGCGACATTTCTTGATAATTAGAGGGTGATTCTGAAAGCTCCCATGGACACACTCAAAGCCTATCCATCGGCTATAGCAGCTCGCAGAATGAAATAAGTAAGTGCTGACAACAGAGCAATCAATAAATGTTGCAACTTGATGCAATGTGATATATTTGCTCCTCTTCCAAATATTCACAACCAGGGTGGGATGGGAAGAGAGATTTTTAACACACCACAATGGGTGTTTGAAATTTCAAAAATCATAAACCTGACCCAACCTGGCTCCAACACATCCCCTTTCAGTTTGAACAGTTTTGCAAGTAACTCCCTCTAGTGAGGGGGGTAACTGTGGTGACTGTCCCTTTAAGGATCCATGAGTAGTAGGGTCACATGAATGGGGTAGCAGGGTGGGAGATCACTCTGGTGTTCCCAAACCTTATTGGGAACTGACTGCAGCCACAGGCTGCAAGCAGCTTTAACCTGTAAATAAATAAGTTGTTTTTCCATGAACTGGTGAACAAGAACTATTACGTTGGCAAGGCGGGTAAAAGCGAGCCTCGAACTGTAAGTATCCAGTTTCCACTGGAGTTGAGTGAATACAAAGAACAGTACAGCACAGGAACAGGCGCTGTAGTCTGCCAAGTCTGTGCTGACACAGATGCCTTTCTAATCTAATATTTTCTTGCCTCTATGTGGTCTATATCCCTCTATTCCCTGCCTATTCATGTATCTACCCAGATGCCTCTTGAACGTTGTTATAAGATCTGCTTCCACCACCTCATCCGGTAGCATATTTCAAGCATTCACCACCCTCCGTGTGAAAAACCTGCCCCTTACATCTCTTTTAAACTTTCCCACTCTCACTTTCAACCTATGCCCTCAAGTAATTGACCCTTTGACCCTGGGAAAAAGACTCTGACTCTCCACTCTATCCATGCCTGTCATAATCTTGTAAACCTCTATCAGGTCCCCCCTCATCCTCCGATGCTCCAATGAAAACAATCCAAGTTTGTTCAACCTTTCTTCAAACACCATATCCTCCAAATCAGGCAATATCCTGTTAAATCTCTTCTGCACCCTTTCTAATGTATCAACATCCTTCCGGTAGTATGGTGACCAGAATGGTACACAATACTCCAAATGCAGCCTAACCAAAGTCTTATACAGCTGCAACAGAATTTTCCAAATCCTATACTCAACGCCCCGACCGATGAAGGTCAGCATACCATATGCCTTCTTGACCACTTTGTCCACCTGAGTTGCCACCTTCAGGGAACTGTGGATCTGCATGCCTAGATCCACAGGGCGGCACGGTAGCACAGTGGTTAGCACTGCTACTTCACAGCTCCAGGGTCCCGGGTTCGATTCCCGGCTCGGGTCACTGTCTGTGTGGAGTTTGCACATTCTCCTCGTGTCTGCGTGGGTTTCCTCCGGGTGCTCCGGTTTCCTCCCACAGTCCAAAGATGTGTGGGTTAGGTTGATTGGCCAGGTTAAAAATTGCCCCTTAGAGTCCTGAGATGCGTAGGTTAGTGGGATTAGCGGGTAAATATGTGGGGGTAGGGCCTGGGTGGGATTGTGGTCGGTGCAGACTCGATGGGCCGAATGGCCTCCTTCTGCACTGTAGGGTTTCTATGATCCCTCTGTATGCTAATATTTCTAAGGGCTCTACCATTTACTGTATATTTTCCTTCTGCAGTAGACGTTTCAAATCGCATCACCTCACATTTGTCCGAGTTAAATTCTATCTGCCTTCTTTCAACCCAGGTCTCCAGTCGATTTATACCCTGCTGTATCCTCTGACAATCCTCCTCACTATCCGCTACTCCCCCAATTTTTGTATCATCTGCAAATTTATTATCAGACCACAAACATTTTCCTCCATATCATTTATATATATTACAAACAACAGAGGCCCCAGCACTGATCCTTGCGGAACACCACTTGTCACAGACCTCCAGTTAGAAAAGTACCCTTCCACTGCTGCTCTCTGCTTCCTATGCCCAAGCCAGTTTTGTATCCATCTTACCAGCTCACCTCAGATCCCATATGACTTTATCTTCTGTGTCAGCCTGCCATGAGGAACCTTATTGAAGATTTTACTAAAGTCCATGCATACAACATCCACTGCCCTGCCCTGGTCATTTTTGTTTGTCACTTTCTCAAAGAACTCAATCAAGTTTGTGAGACACTACGTTCCCTTCACAAAACCTGCTGTCTACCTCTAATAAGCCTATTCTCTTCCAGATGTGAGTACATCCTGTCCTTAAGAATCTTCTACAATAATTTCCCCACCACTAATGTAAGGCTCACAGGCCTGTAATTTCCCAGATTGTCTCTCCTGCTCTTCTTAAACAGAGGAACAATGTTAGCTACTCTCCAATCCTCTGGTACCTCACCCATGGCTAAAGAGGGTATAAAGATTATAGCCAAGGCCTCAGCAATTTCTTCCCTCGCCTTGCTCAGTATTCTGGGATAGATCCTATCTGGCCCTGGGGACTTGTCCACCTTAATGTTTTTCAAAACCTCCAATACCTCCTCCATTTTTATCTCAACATGTCCTAGAATGTCAACATCCTCCTTTCTGTGCTCACCCTCCACCACATCCTTCTCCTTTGTGAATACTGATGCAAAGTACTCATTAAGGACCTCACCCACCTCATCTGGCTCCACACACAAATTCCCTCCACTGTCCTTGACCACCCTTGCCTTATCTATCTTCATCCTCCTTACATTCACATAAAAAGCCTTGGGATTCTCCTTAATCCTGTCTGCCAAGGACACTTCATGGCCCCTTTTAACCCTCCTAAGTCCCTATTTAAGCTGTTTCCTGCTATCTTTGTATTCCTCAAGAGCCTTATCTGTTTTCAATTTCCTGAAATTTTTGTAAGCCTCTTTCATTTTTTTCACCCTCAGAGGGTGGTGAATCTCTGGAATTCTCTGCCCACTGAAGTGGTGGAGGCTACCTCGTTGTATATGTTTAAATCACGGATAGATGGATTCCTGATCGGTAAGGGAATTAGGGGTTATAGGAATCAGGCGGGTAAGTGGAACTGATCCACTTCAGATCAGCCATGATCTTATTGAATGGTGGGGCAGGCTCGAGGAGCTAGATGGCCTACTCCTGCTCCTATTTCTTATGTTCTTATGTTCACTAAGTCCACAATCTCTCTTCTCATCCAGGGTTCCCGAATCCTGCCATCTTTTTCCTGCATTTCTATAGGGACATTCCTGCCCTGAATTGTTAACAACTTGACTTTTAAAAGACTCCCACATACTGGATGTAGATTTACCCTCAAACAGCTGCCCCAGTTTACATTCCCTTGCTCCTGCCCTAATACTATCGTAGTTAGCCTTCCCCCAGTTTAGTACTTTCACTCTGGGACTACTTCTATCCTTTTCTACAAGTATCTTATAATTTATAGAATTGTGATCCCTGTTCCAAAAATGGTCCCCCACTGAGACATCTATCACCTGTCTGGGCTTGTTTCCCAGAAACAGGCCTAAAATAGCCCGTTCCCGAGTTGGACTATCTACATGTTTCCTCAAGAAGCACTCTTGGACACACTGAGCAAACTCTGCCTCATCCAAGCCCCTGGCACTAAAGGAATCCCAGTCTGTACTGGGGAAGTTAAAATTGCCCATCACAACAACTGTGTTGTTTTTACATCTTCCCATAATCTGCTGACATATCAGTTCCTCCACTTCACGCTGGCTGGTGGCAGGTCTGTAGAACAACCCCAGTGGTGTGATTGCACCGCTCCTATTCCTGAGTTCTACCCATATAGCCTCACTACATGATCCCACCAAGGTGTCCTCCATCTGTATAGCTGTGACATTCTCCCCAATTCAGTAAAACAACACCCCTTCCTCTTTTGTCACCCTCTCTATCTCATCAGAAGCATCTAAATCCTGGAATGCTAAGCCTCCAATCCTGCCCTTCTTTCATCCAAGTCTCTGTAATTGCCACAACATCATAGTTCCATGTAGTAATCCAAACTTTAAGTTCACCCGCCCTACCTGTCATACTCCTTGTGTGAAAGCAAACGCACCTGAGACCATCTGTCCTGTCATATTTTGTACACTGTCCCTGTGTTTTATTTCTCTTAGCCTTACTGGACATATTCACTGAGTTCTCCACAGTGTCTGCACTCTCTGAACTACTGTGTGGATCTCATGCCTCTGCCTTATTAGTTAAAATCTACCTGAGCTGCACGATCAAATCTCCCCACTGGGATGTTAGTGCTCTTCCAGTTAAGAGTGAAGTTGAGACAAAGAAGAGTAATTACAGAAATGCCCCGATTTGGACAGATAGATCCTTTTGATACCTCCGTGGGGGACTGGACACAATATATTTGGGCTATTACTTTCAGTCAATGAAATAGAGGAGTAGGGGAAGAGGAAGTTAATCCTCCTGAGTGCGTGAGATACCCAGACTTACAATTTGATTCACAGGGCCCAATTTTACCATTAAGTTGCACCCATTTTCTGGCGCGAAAACTTGGTAAAGTGGGGCGTGAGGCGAGTAGCGCGATCCACGCCCACCTCTGTGCCCGTTCCCCCTTTACCAAAGACCAAAAATGGCCACCGTTGGGACCGCGCCTGGAACAGGTGCGATGTCAATTTAAGTGCAATTGCATGCATTTAAATTGATTTAATGGACTGCACACCAAAACTTACCGGCACTTCCCCCTTCATTCGCCTGTCCAGATTTGGCGGGAAACGGACATGGTCCGCAAAGCTCTAATCCGGGTGTTCTAGCTTCTGAGGAGGTAAGTTCTGAGCTTCCGGCGGCTCTCTGACTCAGATCGGTGCTGGTGGGGGGAAGGGAGGCGGTCAGGTTGGTCTCTGGTGGGGAGGGAGGGAGGTGGGTCAGAGGAGTTTCTGGTGGAGGAGCGGGAGGCGGGTCAGATGGCTCTATGGTGGGGGGGTCAGGGGGCCTGGGGGGGCAGGGGAAGGGGGGGCAGGAGGGTCTACTGTCACTCTGTGTGTGATCCTAGGGGGGGAAGGAGGTGGCAGGGGGCCGTGATCAATCTGGGTAGTGGAGGTGGGGGAGAATAAGGGGGTCGGTAATGCTGTGGGGATGGGGCAATGTCTGTGGGGGGCAGGGGGAGGCATTATCCAGCCGAGGAGCAATGTGCTAGGGGAGCGTTTTTCTTTTTTTTTACTGCGCATGTGCATTTGAAGGCTCTGATCGGAGCTGCAGCATTTCGGGCACGTTAAGCCCCACCCACAGACTTCTGCAGCACGATTCGGAATCACTGCTGTTTTTTCAGGCAGAGTGTGTATGAGGGTGCCTGAGAACGGGTCTAAAAGTCAGATCTGAAACACTCCCATTTTCAAGTCTGCCCAGCACTTAGAATTAAAGTGGTAAAATAGGGCCCACAGTCTCAGAACCCGAAGAACGCCCAATTCCAAGTCATTCAGTGAGATTGTTAAATTGGTAAAGTCACACTTTCATCCAAAGCCAGTCATATTGCTGAGATTTAAGATTAATTCACAAGGGAGAGTCCCAGGGAAATTATTGTGACATAGTTGAAGTTGAAGCAAATCTTGGAGCACTGTGACTTTGGAGTCACTTTGAATGATATGTTGTGGGACAGATTCATCTGTGGAGTGAATAATGAGGCTAGTCACCGAAAGTAACCAGTGGAGGCAGACTTAAATTTTAAGCAAGGCATTGGCGATAACACTGACAATGGAGAGTGCTGAAAATGGAAGAGTAGAGTTTCAAAGCACTCAAATTGGCACTCTTCAGCAGTTAGGGTGGTACGGTGGCACAGTGGTTAGCACTGCTGCCTCACGGTGCCAGGGACCTGGGTTCAATTCCTGGCTTGGGTCACTATCTGTGCAGAGTCTACATGTTCTCCCTGTGTCTGCGTGGGTTTGTTCAGGGTGCTCCGGTTTCCTCCCACCGTCCGGAAGACGTGCTGGTTAGGTGCACCGGCCATGCTAAATTCTCCCTCAGTGTTACCCGAACAGACGCCGGAGTGTGGCGACTCGGGGATTTTCACAGTAACTTCTTTTTGGTGTTAATGTAAGCCTACTGTGACACTAATAAATAAACTTAAACTTAACCTGCAGTCAAACATGGCACCAAAAATGCAGATGCAATTGTGAAGCTGGAGTGACTTTCAGCCACAAATAAAACAAGAAGATTAAGAAGAGGAAATCAATTGTCAAAGTTTGGAGTAGAATGTTACCATTGTCGGTGGTAACCATTCCCCTGAATCCGATAGGTATAAAGTAGCTGATTATTTTTTCTGTCACAGGAAAGGCCATTTAAGGCATTGGTGCAAAAGGCAGTGGAGTCTACACAGTAGCTGATTAAATAGAGCAATGGAAGTATATTCTGATTTTGATTTATTATTGTCACATGTATTAGTATACAGTGAAAAGTATTGTTTCTTGCGCATTATATAGACAAAGCATAGAGAAGAAAGGAGAGAGTGCAGAATGTAGAGTTACAGTCATAACTGGGGTGTAGAGAACGATCCACTTAATGCGAGGTAGGTACATTCAAAGGTCTGATGGCAGCAGGGAAGAAGCTGTTCTTGAGTCGGTTGATACGTGATCTCAGACTTTTGTATCTTTTTCCCGACAGAAGAAGGTGGAAGAGAGTATGGGGAACGTGGGGTCCTTGATTATGCTGGCTGCTTTTCTGAGGCAGCGGGAAGTGTAGAGTGTGCCAATGGATGGGAGGCTGGTTTGAGTGATGGACTAGGCTTCATTCACAACCCTTTGTCGATTCTTGCAGTCTTGGACAGAGCAGGAGCCGAACCTAGCTGTGATATAACCGGAAAGAATGCTTTTGATAATGCATCCGTAGACATTGGTGAGAGTTGTAGCAGACATGCCAAATTTCCTTAGTTTCCTGAGAAAGTAGAAGCTTTGATGGCTTTCTTAACTATAGCGTCGGCATGGAGGGACCAAGACAGGTTGTTGGTGATCTGGACACCTAACAATTTGAAGCTCTCAACCATTTCTACTTCAACCCCATTGATGGAGACAGGGGCTTATCCTTCACTACTCTTCCTGAAGTCGTTGACTATCTCCTTTGTTTTGTTGACATTGAGGGAGAGATTATTGTCATAGCACCAGTTCACCAGATTCTCTATCACTTTCCTGTACTGTGTCTCATCATTGTTTGAGATCCACCCATAATGGTGGTGTCATCAGCAAACTTGAAAATCGAGTTGGAGGGGAATTTAGCCACACAGTCATAGGTGTATAAAGAATATACTAAGGGGTTGAGAACACAGCCTTGCGGGACACGATGTTGAGGATGATCGTGGAGGAGGTGTTGTCACCTACTCTCACTGATCGTGGTCTATGGGTTAGAAAGTCTAGGATTCTGTCGCAGAAGGAGCAGCTGCTCCTTCCCCTGGTTCTCTCTGTTGCACCCCTTGAGAAAAGAAGTCCAGCCAATGAATTTAAAAAGTACTGCAGCAAAGTTAATAACTTACACAGGAGAAGCCATAAAAATAATAGGCACGACAATAGTACCTGTAAGCTATGGGCAACAGTTTGTCCAGCTCCCAGAAATAATAGTGTCAGATGAAGGACAAAGCCTTCTGGACGCGATTGACTTAATGAAATCGAAGTTAAATTTGACCGAGATTTTCCAAGTTGAGGAAGAAGACTGCTTGAACTGATGAAGAAATATCAGAGCATGACCAGTGACCATTTTGGTAAGATAAAAGGCCTACAGGCGAAGATCAGTGTGAATCCAAAGGCAACCCCTCTAAAGACAATCCCCACTGCAATTCAACCCAATACCATACATCGACCTTAGGAGCCATGTGGAGATGAAAATAACTGAACTTCTAACAATCTATTACAGCACTCACTCTTAAATCTTGACAGTAAAAAAAAGCTCATGTTCATAAAATCATGGCCAGGATTCTCCCAAAAAAATTCCATGTCCCCAATTCACATGAAAATGGGAGTAACTCCCGCCAATTTGTTTAGCGGGATTTTCAGATTGAATCTCCCACACTATGAGCACTACAGAGTGCCCTAGCAGGATTCCCCCTGAAAATCAGAGGCACGGCCTATTCCCACCCGACAGGCTGGCAGCAAAGTGCTGAGTGGGCCACTGCGCATGCGCTGATCTGCCAGAGCGGAGATTGGCGCATGAGCACTGACCCTGCATTGCCGGCATCCCAATCTTTGGCCTGCCCGATCACTGGCCAGCCCCTCGATTCCCCATTGCTGCCACTCCAACCTCCACCCCCCCAATTGCTGGCTTCCTGGACCTCTCCGGGCCAGCCCCAATGTCCCCCCATCCCCGGCCTGCCCCTTTCT
Source organism: Mustelus asterias (assembly GCF_964213995.1). NCBI lineage: Eukaryota > Metazoa > Chordata > Chondrichthyes > Carcharhiniformes > Triakidae > Mustelus > Mustelus asterias. The sequence continues at coordinate 47,953,783 of NC_135814.1, forward strand.
CCCTGACCCTCCACCTGGCCAGCCCCAATCTCCCAATCTCTCCCAATGGCAGTCCCAACGCCACCCCCTGAAGTCCTGAACACCCCTGGCCGTCCTGATACCCCTCCAGGGAGCCCCGACTCCCCCAACAGCTGTGACCTCCCCCTTCACCCGGATGGCCAGCCCGATTGCCATCCTCCCTCCCTCTACCACCGATCTCAATGCAGAGTGGCAGTGAGACACACTCACCCCCACTATTCATCTCCCAATAGGCCCCTCCCCTATCTGACCCTGCCCCCTTGGCACTGCCTGATGCCCAGCAGGCAGTGCCGAGGGGTCCCTTGGGCATTGTCAGTTTGCCCCTTGGGCAGTGCCTGGAGCCAGGCTGGCACTGCATGAGGGCATTCCCAGTTACTCCCGATCTTCTGGGGGAATCTGATGGCCTCTCTTCACTCCAGCCTGTTTGGGCCTCCTGTTCCCCGTTAGTGGGGAGCAGTTTAAACCCCGCTGGAGTGAACCACTCTTGGCAGGGGGGGAATGCGAGCGGGCCCAGAGACTTCAGTCCTGGGGTCTGCTCATCATAAGCTAATCATGATTATAATATTGAGATCAGCTCTGTGTGGATGGCACTGAAAATCCTGGTCCAGGAGACTTCCTGGCCTCCGCTGATGTCTCCCAGCCTGTTGAGCTGCTACAGCAGTGCAGTGGGCTGGGAAAATCGCACCTGCCCCAATACATCATTTTTAAATCTCTTATAAAAACAAATAAACTTCTATTCAGCTCCAACATCAAAGACAGCTAATCCTTTGATAGACTTTTTAAACTGTCAATAAAATTATAAACTCAGAATCCCCTGCTGAGCTAATTGCAGCTTTTGATGCTTATTTGTAATGACATAATGATTGCCCTTGGGAAAATATCAACAAGGAGCTCGATTGAAATGGCACAATCAGGTGCTATTTTCTTCCTAACAAAGGCCTGACAATCAAAGCTGTCCATCAGAGGGTTTTTTGTAACTCTCACTGACAGCTGTAGCCAATTCGTCTAAAGATTTAAGAATGGTACATCTAAAAATTTCAGATTGTGACAGTGATATGAACCTTATCCACCCTTCAGAAGCATTTATGTCTATTCCATCAATCTGTGACACCTTAATTATGCTAAGGCCCCTGGAAAAAGCCAAAGTGGGGTCTGTCTGAACTTAACACTAAGTTCATATGGTGCTGTTGAATTTGATTCCTCTCCTATGTGATGCATACGCCTTCCTCCTTTCCCCCGTCAGCAAAAATTGGCTTTGTCAGAACCCGGGTCCCTCCCAATATTTATCAAGGCCTGCAGATTCTTTCCAACTTCACAAAAATATAACCTTGGTTTCTTTATCCTTTCCCATGCTACTTTAGGTCTGACTGAATTAAAATCACAATCACTCAAATATTCTCCCACTTGTATCCCTACCATCCGCCCAGGTTCATTCCCTGAAACTAATTCCAGAACTGTGCCTTTTCTTGATGGGATTGTACTGGCTAAAAAAAAATCTCCTGAATGTATCTTTAGAATTCTGCACCCTCTATACCATCAACACTGAATTTATCCCAATTATTATTGGGTTGTTGAAGTCCCCAGCTACTTCACAGCAAATTGCCTATATATTCACCTTCCTGTCTCCCTCTAAATTATTTATGCTGTGTATAAACTCTCAGCAGTATGATTTTTCCCTTTTTTGTTCCTCAGTTTCATAGAAATCATAGAAACCCTACAGTGCAGAAGGAGGCCATTCGGCCCATCGAGTCTGCACCGACCACAATCCCACCCAGGCCCTACCCCCACATATTTTACCCGCTAATCCCTCTAACCTACACATCCCAGGACTCTAAGGGGCAATTTTTCAACCTGGCCAATCAACCTAACCCGCAAATCTTTGGACTGTGGGAGGAAACCGGAGCACCCGGAGGAAACCCACGCAGACACGAGGAGAATGTGCAAACTCCACACAGACAGTGACCCGAGCCGGGAATCGAACCCGGGACCCTGGAGCTGTGAAGCAGCAGTGCTAACCACTGTGCTACCGTGCCGCCCCATTTAACCCATAAGACTGCATTTGATGCTCCCTCTAGCATACCATCCCTCCTCACAGCTGTAATTGCTTCTTTGACCAATATTGCAACCTCTCCTTTTTATCCCCCTCTTTATCCTGCCTGAGAACTCTGTAACCAGGAATATTGAACTGTCCTCCCTGCCCTTCTTTAAGCCACATTTGAGTAATAGTTATGATATCATACTTCCAAATGTCTATCTATACCATCATCTTTTCTGCTTTATTCATACACCAGGCTACAGGTCACAAATCATTCAATGAACAAATTATTTTATTGCTTATTTCATGGCCTTTGTTCCCTCGATCTTCCATATTTGCTTATTAATTTACTGCCTTCTATATCCAGCTTTGTTTCTCTTCTTTTTGATACTACAGCCAAAGTCCCATTCCTGTTTCAAGCTGGTTTAAACTGACGCATGGCAACAGGCTTCTGGCAGCTGAGATTGTAACATACAATGGCTACAGAAATGGAAATGGTGGCCATGCATTGCCAGTGGTTGTAAAAGTGACACTTCCCTCAACTGTTGCATTGGATACAAATGAAAATGGGGCACCGAATGCCAGTTCAGCCATTTACGTGACTGCTTGGGATGCCAAGGATGTCCTAATAGGTTGATGGTTCAGTTAGTCATATGCACTGAGCCTCCCCTGTCCCTCCATTCTTCTCCCATGAACACAGAGTGGTCCTTAACCAACTATCCACTCATTGCACATCCACCAATTCATATCTTCACATTCATCAATGAGCAAAGTTGACGCCTAACTTGCAAGAATGAGCAGCATGGGAAAAATTATATTCAAATAAGATATTTGAAGCAATTTGTTTAAAATGAGGAGAACCAATAACAAAACTAACATCCCTGAGTAAGAAGGATGTTCTTGATGATGGAGATGTCCGGAACTGGGGACATAGTCTAAGGATATGGGGTAAACCTTTTAGGACTGAGATGAGGAAATATTTCCTCACTGAGGGAATGGAATTCACCATCGCAGAAAGCAGTTGCGGCCAAAATATTGCAGCCGGAATTTTCCGGCCGTTCATGCCGGCAGGATTGTCTGGTCCTGCTGCAATGAATGGACATTTGGGTGAGTGTCAAATTCTCCGTCCTCACTTGGAGCAGCGATGGGGCATGAATGGACGAAAAATTCTGGACTGAATGTTTTCAAGAAGCAGTTAGATACAGCTCTTGGGATAAAGGGGATCAGAGAATATGGAGGGAAGGTGGGATCAGGCTGTTGAGTTGGATGATCAGCCATGATTGTAATGAATGGCGGAGCAGACTCCAAGGGCCAAATGGCCAACTCCTGCTCCTATTTTCTATGTTTCTATTTTTTTGTGAGTAAAAGTAACCTAGCAACGGCCCTCGTCATGCCAAATCCAGCTGAAAAACGGCTGTCGAAACTCAGAAACAATTAAAAGTAGGATCTAGGAATATCAAGTCATTAATGGATACCTCAGAATTACCTCAGAGATGAACAGTGATGGGAGCCCATGAGCTCCAATGCCTAGCTTTTAACACAGTCGCCCTTAGTGTGGAGAAGACAAGGGACAAATCAAAGAGCATGGAGGTAGCTATACTTGCTTCTGGAAAGGAAAAGCACGAGAAGAATGCAGAATTCACATTGGAATGGCCTCTGCAACTTCTGAGCATCTTCTGACACTAAATCTTAAAATAAAAGGCAACCGATCTGCCACCTTTATCAGTGCCGATGGAGTTACCTTGGATTCAGAGTTCAAAGTGAAAGAAACCTTCGTCTCCAATCAAGACGCAATTCTGGCAACTGTATTACCACAGTTAATGATGATATTTCTCAGTGATTTCATTGCCAGGATAGGGGATAGCCAGACAATATTATCAGGCAGAGAATTGAAAAGTCCATTGCGCTGAACAAGATTATGTGGTCACTAACATCCTTTCCACTGAATAACAGTGAGCAGTGGGAAACAGCGAGAGAAAACTGGGCTTAAAACAGTACAGAGAGAGTGAGACTTCACTTGGTGAATGGCAGGACATGGCAAGAGCAGAACAGGGATTAAATCAGCATGAAGAGAGCAAGACATCATTTTGCAGAAGTGTGGTGGAGGCAGGTTCAATCAGGGTATTCAAGAGGGCCTTAGATGATTACTTGCACAGAAACAATGTGCAGGGGTACCGGAAAAAGGCAGGGAAATGGCACCAAGCCATAATGCCTGTTTCGAGAGCCGGTGCAGGCACAATGGGTCAAATGGCCTCCATCTGTGCATTATAACAATTCTGTAATTCTGAGATTTTGCGCGTAGTAGGAAACAGTGGAAGGAAAGTCAGACTTTAAACAGCATGGAGAGCGCAATACTTCACTTGGTGAGCAGTGTAAGAAGTCTCACAACACCAGGTTAAAGTCCAACAGGTTTATTTGGAATTACGAGCTTTTGGAGCACTGCCCCTTCATCAGGTGAGTCTCAGCTGATGAAGGAGTAGCGCTCCGAAAGCTCGTGCTACCAAATAAACCTATTGGATTTTAACCTGGTGTTGTGCAACTTCTTACTGTGCCCACCCCAGTCCAACGCCGGCATCTCCACATCTTGGTGAGCAGTGGGAGCAGTGTGGGGATATTCACAACCACGAGGAGCCAGACTGTGGGTTCAGAGCCTCCTTTCAGAAAGAAAAGTGGTGATATCACAGGGAAGCAAGTGGTTAATTGTGTGGTGAGTATTTCCTATTCATCATATCTAAATGAGGGACTAAACTTTCCATCTTTCTATTTTTTAAAGTAAGGTTTATTATTAGTTGTAAAGTGTGTTGAGCTTCATAGGTTTTATCAGTATTATTAAGGTTTATTAGCATTGGTAATGTTTATTAATAGCAGTAAGCTTTATTAGTATTACTAAAGTTTTATCAGCAGAAGTATATCTTATTATTAGTAGCAAGGTTATTAATTAACAGATCGTAAGGGCTGCACTATCCTTGAGAGTGTGGGAATTCCAGGACACTTCCCATGTCATGGATAACAATGTGTGCAGGATGCGTCATCTGATGCACCAGATTGAGCTCCAGGTTTTGGAATTTAAACAGCAGCTGGTGTCACTGTGATGAATCTGTGAGGTTTATGGATAGTACATTTATAGATCTGATCAGCCTCATCACAAGACTATGCAGGGAGAGAGGGAATGGGTGACCAACAAGACAGTCAAGTAGAAACAGACAGGTAGAGTAGGAGGCCGAACCCCCTCCCCCATCCCGATCATTGGCCCAACCCCCAACCTCCCACCCTGAGCACTGTTCCTGCCCCCCCCCCCACCCCTCTAATTGCTGGTCCCAGACACACCACCCCCAACCCCATATCCAGCCCCGATTGCTCCCTCCCTCCCCCATCCATTGCTGTGCAGAGTGCACAGCAGTTCCATCCCCATCACCACATCCCCATCCCCTGCCCAACCATCCACCACCGATCGGCCCGCCCCTGGTCTCCCCCACACCCCATTCCCCTGCAGAAATGGAAATGCAATGCGGCTACAACAGAGTGCTGGTTCAAGGAAGAGCGGGACTGGATGTGAAATATTTTTGGGTAAAAACTGTTCAGGTAAGATAGGGATGGAAGAAAAGGGGTTGGTGGGGGTTGGCGGGGGAGGGCAGTTACTGGTAATATTGATGAAGGAGACCATTACACTGCTGAAGAGAGTGGATTTTCCAGAGGAATCAAAGACAGCATCTATGCTGGAGCTAAGGAAAGAAACAGTGCAATTACATTGATTAATATAGTCTATGGGCCACTAACTAATGGATAAGATGTAGAGGGACAACGTTGCAAAGAAATTACAGAGTGGTGCAAGAGAGGGGCAGCACAGTGGCACAGTGGTTAGCACTGCTGCCTCATAGCACCAGGGACCCGGGTTCGATTCCCGGTTTGGGTCACAGTCTATGTGGAGTCTGCACGTTTCTCCCCGTGTCTGCGTGGGTTTCCTCCCAGTGCTCCGGTTTCCTCCCACAGGCCAAAGATGTGCATGTTAGGTGGATTTGCCATGATAAATTGTTCCTTAATGTCAGGGGGACTAGCTAGGGTAGATGCGTGGGGTTATGCAGGTGGGGCCTGGGTGGGATTGTGGTCGGTGCGGACTCAATGGGCTGGATGGCCTCCTTCTGCACTGTAGGATTCTATGATTCTATGAATCTAATTATAGAGTAGTTATCATGAGAAACTTTAATTTTCTGAATATAGACTGGGATAGTGGTAGTGCAAAGGGAAGAGAGGGGCAAGAGTTCATAGAGTATGATCAAGAATATTTTCTGCAGCAGTATGTTTCCAATCCAACAAGGGGGGAGGCATAGAAGAACCTAGTTCTTGGGAATGAGGTGGGTCAAGTGGATCAAATATCAGTAGGAGAAGATTTCAGGGACAGTGATCATTGTATCATCATGTTTAGGTTAGCTATGGAAAAGGACAAGGAACAATCGAGAGTAGGAATAATGAACTGGGGGAAAGCCAACTTGAATAGAATAAGAATGGATCTAGGCCAAATAAATTGGAATTATAGATTGGCGGGAAAAATGATAGCTGAATAATGAGCTCAGGTACAGTCAAGGTATATTTCCTCGAAAGAGAAACATATGGCAACCTAATCTAGAGCTCCCTGGGGGACAAAGGAGATAGAGATTAAGTTGAAGCAGATTAAGCTGTGTTTATGACAGAAAAATAATATAATGGAGAACCAGACGGAATATAGGTTCTTGAGGGAAGTGAGAAAGCAAATAAAAGGGAGTATGAAAAGAGACTGGCAGTGAACATAAAAGGGAATCCAAAAGTCTTTTATCAGCATATAAATAGTAAAAAGATGGTAATAGTAAGAGCATGGCTGATTAAGGACCAAGAAGTGAATTTATGCATGGATCCAAGGGCTGAGGTATTAAATTAATTCATTGCATCTGTCTTTATCAAGGAAGAAGGTGCTATCCAGGCCATGGTGAATGAGGAGGTAATTAATACAGTAGAATGATTTAAAATTGATAAGAGTTATTAGATAGCCTGTCAGTATTTGAAATTGATAAAACACCAGGGCCAGATGTGACGCATCCAGGGATACTGAGGGAAGCGAGAGTGGACATTCTAGAGCCACTGGCCATAATTTTCCATTTCTCCTTGGACTCAGGGGTGATGACAGAGGAAAGTGAATTGCAAATGTTACACACTTGTTCAAAAAAGGGTAAGCCCAGCAAATTCAGGCCAGTCCATTTAACTTTGGTGGTGGGGAAACTTCTAAACAAAATAATTTGGGACATAATTGAGTCACATGTACAAATGCAGGTTGATTAAGGAAAGCCAGCGCAGATTTGTTATGGGCAAATCTTGTTTAACTAACTAGCTGGAGTTTTTTAAAGATGTAACAGTGGATTGTTGAGGACAATGCTGTTAATGTGGTGTACAAGGATTTTGAAAAAACATTTAATACAGTGCCACACAGCAGACTTTGAGCTCATGGAATGAAAGGGACAGGAGCAACAGGGATATAAAATTGGCTGAGTGACAGGAAACCAAGAGTAGTGGTTAATGGATGTTTTTCAGGGTGGAGGAAGATTTGTAGTGGAGGTCCCCAGGGGGTCAGTGTTGGAGGCCTTACTCTTCCTGTTATATATTAATGACCTAGATCTCGGTGTACAGGACACAGTTTCAAAATTTAATGATGATATGAAACTTGGAAGCATTGTGAACTGTGAGGAGGTTAGTGGAGAATTTCGAAAAGACACACAAGTTGGCGGAATGGGCTGGGAAGTGGCAGATAAAATTCAATGCAGAGAAATATGATGTGATTCATTTTGGTAAGAAGAACATGGAGAGACAATATAAAAGAAAGAGTACAACCGGAAGTGGGTGCAGGAACAAAGGGACCTGATATATATTTGCATAAGTCATTTAAGGTGTAGAAAGACAGGTTAAAAGAGCAGTTAATAAAGCATACAGCATTTTAAGCTTCATTAATAGGGGGATTGAGTAGAAGAAAAAGGAGGTTAAGTTGAACTTGTATAAGACACTAGTTCAGCCTCAGCTGGAGGACAGCTTCCAGTTCTAGGTACAACACTTCAGGGAGGATGTGAGAGAGTGCAGAAAGTATTTCAAAAAATGATTCCATGGATGAGGAACTTCACTTTTGAAGATAGATTGGAGAAGTTGGAACTGTTTTCTTGGAGAAGGCTGAGAGAAAATTCGATAGAGATGTTCAAAACCATGAGGGGTCTGGACAGGAAGGAAACTTCCTATTTGTAAAAGAATCAAGAATGAGAGGGGCAGATTTAAAGTAATTGGCAAAAGAAGCAAATCAACATGAGGAGAAATATTTTCACGCAGTGAGTGGTTAATGTCTGGAATGCACTGCCTGAGAGTGTGGTGGAGGCAGGTGCAATTGAGGTATTCAAAAGGGAAAAAGACTGTTATCTGAGAAGGAAAAATGGGGAGAAGGCAGGGTAAAGGCATTATGTGAATTGTTTCTTCGGAGAGCCGGTGCAGATGTGTTGGGCTGAATGGCCTCGAATGTGCTGTAACAATTGTGTGAAGACTTCCTAGCAATATCCAAGATTGAAGCAATGGAACTAAAGAGAATGTTTTAGTCAGGTCCAGGGATTGAAAAGATATACATATTACACATGCTATGGTTAGGGCTGACAAGGCCTCGACAGACCACTGACTCATTCATTAGGTATTGACACTAGAAGTAGCTCCCAGAATGAATCGTCAGCCACAACAGTTCCTGAGGAAGTTAGAGGTTTCTGGCCTGTCAAACAACAGTTTAAGTTTAAGTTAATTTATTTATTAGTGTCACAACTAAGCTTACACTGCAATGAAGTTATTGTGAAAATCCCCCATTCCCCTGTTCAGGTACACTGAGGGAGAATTTAGCATGGCCAATGCACCTAGCCCGCACGTCTTTCAGACTTGGGAAGAAACCGGAGCATCCGGAGGAAACCCACACAGCCACAGAGAGAATGTGCAAACTCCACACAGACATTCACCCAAGGAAGGGATTGAACCCAGGTTCCTTGCGCTGTGAGTCAGCAGTGCTAACCACTGTGCCACCGAGCCAGGCTCAAGGAATATCAAGAACAAAGCAATCGAAAATGGCAGGCCACACCATCAATGAACATTCAAGATGTCAGGCAATCATTTAACTCCATCATTACTCACATGTGTCTAGAAATCGTCAGACACACCACTAAAAGATACCAAAACTGGTTTGGTAACAAAAATACAATCATTGATAGTTAATGGACAGGATGCCAAAACTGGCAATAGGATCCACACTTCACAGAAAATAAATTCAACCACCAGATAGCCAAAGCTGAAGTTCAAAGATGAATTTGATGGACAAATAGTGGACAGAAAAAGCTGATGAAATTCAACTCCCCTCGAACATGCAAGGCACACATCATTTTCAAGGTAACCAAACAGACGTATGGACTCTCAACATAGACCAACAACGGTAAGATCCAAAGATGGCAAGAACTTTCTCAAAGACACAGACAGAATCAACACCTGCTGGAAAAAGCACTTTGCAGAATTACTCAAATCAAAACTCCATGGTGGACATACTTACTGGAAAATCTCCCACAACGTAAGTGAGCTAGACAACGATCCAACAATGCTGAAAGGGATAACTTTTGTCAACCAGATAAAAAACTACATTTCATTTGGTGCGAACAATAATGCAGTGGAAATACTGAAACATGGAGCAGACATACAGACCTCTCGGATACGTGCCCTATTTGTGATGCTCTGGTAGAATGAAGAAATTCCAAATTATCTTTGACCTGTCTCCTTTCTTGAAGATTGTGAGCGTCATGGAGATGGCATGATGCTCACAATCTTCAAGAAAGAAGACAAGTCACATTATAACAACTACAGGGGCATAACAAATCTCTCAACTGTTGGCAAAGTCCCCGCTAGCTTAATTCTTAATTGCCTCTGACTAATTAAGGTGCTTCTAGAGTCTCTGTGTGGCTTCAAACCAGCATAGAGCAACAAACAACATGATTTTCACAGCACACTAACTTCAGGACAAGTAGAATATTCCTTTGTAAATGGCTTTTCGATATCACAAAAGCCTTCAACTCAATGCTATAGCGATATGGGTGCCCAGCTAATTTCGCTAACATCATTAATCTACCCCATGACAATATGCAAATAACAGTGCTATGCAATAGCTCCAGCACAGAGCGTTTCCCTGTCAAAGCAGGAGTCAAACAGGGCTGTGTATTGGCCCTTGCTATTCTCAATCTTTCTTGCAGCAACACTGCAATAATTTCCTGCTGATAAGCTCCCTGCAAGTTTGGTAATAATTTATCACAGTGATAATAAACTCTTCAACCTCATCTGACTGAATGCCACAACCAAGAAAACAACTACTTCTGTAATAGAACTCGGTATGCTGACAGTGCACAAGTTAGTGCTGACTCTGAAGAAGAACTTCAACAGATAGTTAATGTATTCACCAAGACCTACCAAGCATGGGACTTGACCTGAACATCAGGGAAACCTCGATTAACTAACACCATCAAGTCCAAGATCTTCAATTGAGATTCATGGTGAATGTTGGAAAATATCCCTCACTTTCCACATCTTTAAATCTATCTGTCCCAAAGGCTGACATTGATGACAAAGTATATCACTGAATCCAATGTGCTGGCTCAGTCTATGGCAAATTATGTACTTGAATTTTCAAGAATCATTATATCAGCTCTTCCACTTAACTCAAAGTCTACTGAGTGCTGGTTTTCCTCATGTTTCTCTACAGTCTTGAAGTTTGAACAACTTATAGATGCCGTATCAGGGCCTGTAACAATATCAACAATGCTGTCTTAGGGGAAACTTGTAAATCAAGTGGGAGGATAAAATAATAAACATGAACATTCTCCAAGCACAGAGGCCATGATAATCTTACATCAGCTGAGATGGACGAGGTATGTTGTCAGGATGCCCAATTCAGGAATGCCCAAACAAGGGCCCTACTCAGAGATAAGAACAATACAGCACAGGAACAGGCCCTTCAGCCCAGCAAGCCTGCGCAAATACACAGTTTCTATCTCTCTGTCCGCCTCGTGTCTATGAAGATATACCTTGAACGTTGCTAACGTACCTGCTTCCATCACATTCACTAGCAGTGCATTCCAGGCACTCACCATCCTCTGTGTGAAACATTTTCCCCGCACACATCCCCTAAACTTCCTACCTCTTAGCTTAAACCTGTGCCCTCTTGTAGTCAACCCTTCCACCCTCTGACACAAGCCTCTGACTCGCCACCTTATCGATGCCTCTCATAATTTTGTAGACTTCTATCTGGTCGTTCCTCAGCCTCCGTCTTTCCAGTGAAAACAATTGAGGTTTATCCAATCTCTCCTCATATCTAAAATTCTCCAGACCAGGCAACATCCTGGTAAACCTTCTTTGCAACGTCTCCAAAGCATCCACGTCCTTCTGGTAGTGTGGCAACCAGAACTACACACAATATTCCAAATGCGGCCGAACTAAAGTTTAATACAGCTGTAAAATAACTTGCCAACTTTTATACTTGATGTCCTGGCAAGCATGCTGTATGCCTTCCTGATCGCCTTATTCACCTGTGTAGCCACTTTCAGGGATCTGTGGACCTGTGTGTTCAGATATGCTAAGGAACCCATTCTTAAAGGAAACCTTTCAAAGACAACCTCAAAGCCTCCCATGAATGTTTGCTCAATTAACATCAACACATTGGAAACAGATGCCCAGTTGCAACCAGAATAGTGATTCGTTATCAAAAATAATGTCAAGACCTTTCAATCAACATGGCAGACATTGAGAGAGAATGGCAAATGAGACAGTAAGAGAGGTAGCTGCTCAAGCCAATAATCTGCCACTGTCTCTGCCAGCTGACCACCAAAGTACTCACTGTGGAAGAGCCTGCAATGCTAAAGTGGGACTCATAAGATGGGACTCATGGGCAGCACAGTGGCACAATGGTTAGCATTGCTGCCTTTCAGCGCCAGGGACCCGGGTTCGATTCAAGTCTTGGGTCACTGTCTGTGCGGAGTCTGCACGTTCTCCCTGTGTCTGTGTGGATTTCCTCTGGGTGCTCCGGTTTCCTCCCACAGTCCAAAGATGTGCGAGTTAGGTTGGTTGGCCATGCAAAATTGACCCTTAGTGTCAGGGGGACTAGTTAGAGTAAATGCATGGGGTTATGGGGATCAGGGCTGGGTGGGATTATGGTCGGTGCAGACTTGATGGGCCAAATGGCCTCCTTCTGCACTGTAGGATTTTATGATTCTATGAAGTCATCTGCAAACTCACAGGCAACTCACTTCAATCTAGCCATCCACAAGAAAGAATCATGTTCAGCAGAAGGAATTGCAAATGGCCTTTAAACCATTTATAACAAAGGTTAACATATTCTTGTTGCACATCCATGTTAACTTTCCAGATCATGCTCAAGGACACCCAGGTCCCCCTAAATATCAATATCTCTCAGCCTCTCACCATTTAAAGAATATGCTGCTTTTCTCTTTCCCTTTTTAATCCAAGTTGATAACTTCACAGTTCCCATTATAAAATAGTGCATTTAAATGTGAAAATTTCTGAAATACAGCACAATAGTTGTTTCAAGTATCAGCATCAATAATTTATTTTTTGCCATTTCTCTCATCAGCATATCAATTCTTTGCAACAAAACTAATCCTAGGCCTGTGCTCAACCAACCTTTACAAGCATAAACTTCCAGCGGGAGTAACAGAATATTAATCAGCCAATGTCAGCATTTTTCAATGTTTTAAGTACTTAGGCAGCCTACAATAACACGCTTAAATTTCCAATTTCAAAAGTGGTTGTCAAATTCATCAGCTTGTTTCTAACTTTAACATTTAATTGACAGTTTGAGGCAATCAAGTAGAGATCTGCAGATGTGTTTAGGTATAGATGCATGCAGCTAATTGAAGAGCAAGACAAGCCGACCTGTCACAACCAGAAATTGTCTCGATAATGTACCATTTGGTGCAGCATTGTAAAACATTGATGTCATCGATCTCACAACAGCTGCAGTTTTGCATTTCCTGGAATCATTGTGCAACTGTTCTGCAACTTTCATTTCATGTGGCAACTCCACTGAGAATAAATACCTCTTTAGATTGAAAGTCTATTAAAATCTCTGGGCAGAATTCTCCCATGGCCCCAGCTGCGGGTTCATTGATCGGTGGGAGGGGAAGAATTAGATGGACTGGCCATGCTAGATTTCCCCTTCGTGACCCAAGATGTGTAGGTTAAGGGGATTAGCATTAAAATACATGAGGTGACAAGAATAGGGCCTGGGTGGGATTGTTGTCAGTGCAGACTCAATGGGCCAAATGGCCTCCATCTGCATTGTAGGGATTCTATGGTTCTATGATCTGGCGGGAATGCAAAAATTGATTTAGTGCTGGCGTGCATTTCCTGCAAGATCTTCCACTGGTGTCTGCCATGGTGGACCAGGAAACCTGCTGGAGGCCAGCAGTGAAACTGATTCACATCCCGTTAATGGGATGCTGACGAAGGACTAGCCAGAATATTCTCCTTCACTCCTGATTCTCTGCAATGCCAGTGGGAAAACATGCAGGTCCAGAATATATCTGAAACAATGTTGCATGCACAATGCCTCAGGCTGCCTCTCGGGTTTTGGATGGAGGCTGCCAGCAACCCTAAACCCTGGAACGCCATTGTAGTGGGTGTGGGAAGCATCTATCAGGTGGATCTTCCAGCTTCAGTGTTCCTGGAGATCCATCATTTTTCAGGAGGTTCATCTTCTTTCTTCAATGGTAGGGCAGTGACACTTGACATTTTTTCAAGATGGCAACTAGATAAAATGGCAAGACTCGTGCCATCATGCCCGCTCCACCACAGAACATGGCGCTAAACCCCCAGGTGCATAATTAATGAGATTGGGGCTGAAAAATATGTCGTGGTTTCCTGCTGGCCTCCTCAGTGGGAAACATGCCATGTTCCAGCTCCTGCCATGCGACTTTGTCCCAAATGGGAGAATTCCATCCTCTATGTTGCTGTGTTTAATCCATCACTGACACTTCGTACCAAGAATAATTGATGTAACCTTACCTATGCAACCTTAGGCACTATAATAGAGCGGTGGTTAATTAGTGCAGATGAAATAAAAAGGAAAAACAAGACTCTCATTTACATTGTGCCTTTCATGACTGCTAGATGCCAAAACAATTTTACAGCCAATGGAGCACTTTCGAATTGTAGCTATTTTTGTATTGTAGGAAATGCTGCAGTTAATCTGTGCACAGCAACACCCACAGACAGCAATTTTCAACATTACTCTTTATTTTTGTACTGAATGCAGGACATAGTCATCAAATGAGCATATTACAGCATAAGCTCACTAGTTTCTGCAGGTAACTCACTGATGTTACTCATTGCATGGTGTCAGTTGTGGCTCAGTTGGTAATGTTCTCATCTCTGATTCATACAGTTCTGGATTCAAGTCATATTCCATGACTTAAGCATAAAATCAAGGCTGACATTTCACTCCAAGCATTGAGAGAGAGTGTGGCACTGCTAGAGGTGCTGCTTTATGCATGAGATGTTAAACAGAGGCCATGCCTGCCCATTCAGATGGATGCAAAAAAACCCAAGGCTCTATTTTGCTGAAGAGGAGGAAAGTTATCCCTGGTGTGCCATATCTCAGTATTGAAAGCTTTTCATGCCTGTCAAGTCTTGCTGTCCTCCCAGCATGGTTTACCAGACAAGTTCCAGGATGCCCAGAAAATCTGTGTGTACAGAAGCAGAGACAGAATCCTGAGTTAAAACAGCACTTAATGACCATTTGACACATTTAATTGGTAGATCCACCTGTTCCATGGGGTTTTTCCACCACTGAAGCGTGTACATGGATTAAAGGCGGAAATTGGTGGATTCCAGCCAGTTTCCTAACATGCTGGCAGTTTTAACCTCTTGTTCACAAGCAAGCCCACCCACCTTGGCAGGTTAAAAGCCCCAATACATTCAACTGACTAAGTGCTCCCACATTGTTGTACCATTTTCTAAAATCCTGCAGATTTTTTCTTCAGATAGGCAATGGGAAGGAGGAGTGTTGTTACAGTTCTCTTTTTTTGCTCCAAATTTAGAATTACAAAATCTCTGACATTCTTGCCCTTTTAACCTTGTGGTGATGCCAGTAAAATTTTCAATGTGCTGAATTATAATTCACTGTTGAGAAAAAAATGCAATATTTCGTTCTGCAACAGCTTAACCTTCATAAATTATAGCCATTTATAGAAATAAACCTTTAGATTTTAGTTACAGTGGTTGAAACAATGTTAAAATTATTAAATGTATTAAGACTTAGCGAGAAAACAAAGATTACTTAACATTACAGCAAGTTTGACACAATGGGAGTAAAATTCCTCCTTAAAGAATGAAACAATCAATAACACATAGGCCAACAATGGAAGCCAAAAGTAGGTGTAATGCAAAATAGAAACTTAGAATCTAGAAGCAGAAGTACGCCATTTCACCCTTTGAGTCTGCTCTGCCATTCCTTCTGATCATGGCTGATCATCAAATTCAATATCCTGATCCCTCCTTCCTTTAGCCCCAGAGCTTTATCTAATTTCTTCTTGAAATCAGACAACGTTTTGGCCTCAACTACATTCTGTGGTAGTGAATTCCACACATTTACCACCCTCTGGGTGAAGAAATTTCTCCTCATCTCAGTTCTAAGAGACTTCTGGATGAGTACATGGGACTTAATAGGATTGAGGGTTATAGGTAAGCCTATATATAAGCCTAGGTAGGTAGGGACATGACCGGCGCAACATGTGGGCCGAAGGGCCTGTTTGTGCTGTATTTTTTCTATGTTCTATGTTCTAAAAGGTTCACCCTTTATCCTCAAACTATGACCCTTAGTTCTGGACTCACCTATCATTGGGGACATTGTTTCTGAATCCAACCTGTCTAATGCTGTTCGAATTTTATAAGTTTCTATGAGATCCCCTCTCACTCTTCTAAACTCCAGTAATATAATCCTAATTGATTGAGTCTCCCCTCACATGACAGACCTGCCATCCCAGGAATCAGCTTGACAAACCTTTGCTGTACTTCCTCTATAGCAAGGATATTCTTCCTCAGATAAGGACACCAAAACTGCACACAATACTCAAGGTGTGGCTTCACCAAATGCAGCAAAATATCCCTATCCTAAAACTCAAATTCTCTCGCTATAAAGGCCAACATACCACTTGCCTTCTTTACTGCCTGCTGTACCTGCGCGCTTACTTTCACTGACTGATGCACAAGGACTCCAAGGTCTCATTGAGTATCCAACTCTCTCAATTTACACCCATTCAAGTAATAATCTGCCATCCTATTATTGCTATCAAAGTGGATAACCTCACATTTATCCACATTATACTGCACCTGCCATGCAGATGCCCACACACTCAGCCTGTCCAAATCATGCTGAAGCATCTCTGCATCCTCCTCACAGCTCACCCTCCCACCCAACTTTGTATCATCTGCAAATTTGGAGATAATACATTCAGTTCACTCTTCCAAATCATTAATATATGTGTGGGGTCCTAGTTCAGATCCCTGTGGAACCCCACTAGTCGCTGACTGACAATCAGAAAAAGATCCATTTATGCCCACTCTTTGCTTTCTATCTGCTAACCAGCTTTCTATCAAGCTCAAGACATTACCTGCAATTCCATGTGCTTTAACTTTACACAGTAGTCTGTTTTGTGAGACCTTGTCGAAAGGCTTCTGAAAATCTAAATAAACCACATCCACTGGTTCTTCTCGGTCAACTGTACTAGTTACATCTTCGAAAAATTCTAATAGATTTGTCAGGCATGATTTCCCTCTTGTAAATCCATGCTGACTTTGTCCAAATGCTGAGTTTTGAAAACCTTCATAATAGACTCTAGCAACTTCCCCAGTCATGACGTTAGGCTCATTGGTCTATAGTTCCTGGTTTTCTCTCTACCTCCCTTTTTGAATAATGGGCTTACATTAGCTACCCTTCTATCTGTAGGAACTATTCCAATGTCCAAAGAATTTTGGAAAATAACCACCGATGGATCGACTATTTCCAGGACCACTTCCTTAAATACTCTGGGATGAAGATTATCAGGAGCTGGAGATTTATCCACCTTCAATCCCATCAATTTCCTCCAAACCATTTCTCTACTAATGCTGATTTCCTTCAGCTCCTCACTAAAACATATTTCTCTCAGCACTTCTGGTACATTATTCATATCTTCCTTTGTGAAGACTGAAGCAAAGTACAAATTTAATCCTCAGCCATTTCTTTATTCCCCATTATGAATTCTCCTGTTTCTGGTTGTAAGGGGCCTACATTCATGTTTGTCAATCTTTTTCTCTTTACATATCTATAGACACTTTTACAGACAGTTTTTGTGTTCCCTGCCAGCTTACTTTCATACTCTAGTTTTCCCTTCTTAATCAATCCCTTGCTCCTCCTTTGCTGAATTTTAAACTGCTCTCAATCCTCAGGCCTACTGCTTTTCTTGGCAATTTGTATGCTTCTTCCTTGAATCTGATACTATCTCTAATTTCCCTTGTTAGCCATTATTTTGCCACAATTCCCTTACTACTCTTGCGCTAAACAGGAATAAACAACTTCTAGAGTTCACGTATTCATTCTTTAAATGCCTGCCATTGCCTGTCCAGTGTCTTTCCTTTCAGTAATGTTTCCCAATCTACCATGGTCAATTCATGCCTCATATCATCATAGTTACCTTTATTGAGATTCAGGATCTTGGTCTCAGAATCAACTACATCACTATCAACCTTAACAAAGAATTCTACCATATTATGGTCACTTGTTCCCAAGGGTTCTCTCACAACTAAATTGCCAACTAATACTTTCTCATTGCACAGTCCAAGATGGCCTGCTTCCTTGTTGGTTCCTCAACTTATTGCTCCAGAAAACCATCCCGTATGCACTCCAGAAATTCCTCCTCTATTGTGCTGTGACTAATTTGACTCTCGCAATCTATATGCAGATTAAAGTCGCCCATGATCACAGATGTTCCTTTAACACATGCATCTCTGATTTCCTGTCTAAAACTTTTCCCAACATTACCACTCCAGTTTGGTGGTCTGTATACCACCCCCACCAATACTTTTTGCCTCTTGTTTCTTAACTCAACCCATACAGAAACCACATCATCTATGCTAATATCTTTCCTCAATATCGTATCAATATCATCTTTAATCAATAATGCAACTCCACCACCTTCTTCTTTCTGTCTGTCCTTCCTAAACACTGAATAGTCCTCAATGTTTAGTTCCCATCCTTGCTCACCTTGGAGCCACGTCTCCGTAATGCCAATTATACCAAAGTAAAATGTAAAATCAGCTGCTGATCCACGATCACTCATTTTGAGCTTTGTTCTTCCTTTATCTTATGCATTTTCTTTCCATTAAAGAATGTCTTCAGCTAATTTTGCGCCACGTATTCAATTCATAGTTTCTGCCGTGTTTTTGTCAAAAATATTATGTTGGACAATTTCTTTTTTCACAGTATTGGATTGTTCAAAGGATAAAACCTTGTAAAGAGGAGGAATTCTGCTGATGTCAAGAGGAGATGGTTAGATTCTTTCCTACTGGTAATGGTCTTTACTTGACACTTATGTGGTGCAAGTATTGGTTCAAGCCTGGATATTGTCCAGGTCTTGCTACATATGGGCATGGACTGCTTCAGTACTTGTAGTGTCACACATAGTGCTGACCATTGTGCAATTATCAAGGAACCTCTGCTCTTATGATGGTGAGAAGGTCATGAATGAAGCAGCTGATACTGGTTGAGCCTGGGACACTACTAGAATGGACAGAGTACACAACTGATGTGGCCGATATCACACTTTGCACGTTTGAAGTTAGGCAGCCAGTTTGTCCAGGCCTCAGTAAACTCAGCGGCTGAAGTGAGGAAAGAACAGCTTGGGGAAGAAGGTAATCGCCTTCAGAGTGATACCTGTGGGGCCAGGAGGGGCAGTAACACTTCCCCCTGTTCCCCAAGCTTCTTCTCCAGCTAGTCTCCCACCACACAAATCCCTTGGAGTTCGAGAACAGACCTACCCCATGAGATTGGGGATCAAATGTACACAGTAGAATCAGAGATGGGACGTCTCCCCCCACCCCGGGATCTGGATTCGATGCTGTCCTCGCCACTCAAGTTGCCAATCAGACCATTTTGTCCTGTGGCCTTCTTTCGCAACTTTCCCATTGTCAAATCTGTCAATCAGACTGCCAATAACAGAAGGTGGACATTGCGGAGTTAAAACTTTTCCACAGCATGTGAGTTAACTCAGACTTTCGCGTTTTCTGATTGAAACTCTAGTCATCTGCAGGCTACGCAATTTGCTCGTGTTAATATTCCAGGCCATGGATTTAATAACTTATAATGTGATGAATTGTGGATAGCCCATTTATTTCTATTAACATTGTTATGGAATTCCTTCCAGCTATATTTCTGCCATACATGAAATTAAAACTTGTTTTCATTCCACATAAAAGGAAATTAAACACTAACATAATGTTCGAAAGTCTATTGCCTGAAGGGATGGTTTCATCTATGAATGAATGAGTACAATAGTGCTTTAATTATAGTGCTGGCCCGGCAATCCAGTGATCAGAACCTCAAGTTGAACTTGAATAAACCTTGTAATTTCTCCTTCAGGAAATTGAATCCATCAGCACGAAATTGGGATCAATAATACTCATTATTTGGGTGCCAGAAGAGTTACTTAGGGACCAAAATGGCATCTGAAGCACAGGCATATGTCGAACATTTTTGGGGTAAGTTGCACCAGGCACCATATTGGTGAGGGTGGTAGTTCATGCAAAGTGAATAGCCACTGGAAATATGCAGAATAGGTCAATGATCACATCAACTGCTGTGTGATGTTGATTTGATGCAAGTACTGACATTGTGGTGCTCAACCCTCCAGCTAATGCCCTCTGTTAAATCTGTGCAGCTGAACTTCTGTTTAGCAGCGAAGGGAACAGTGCCATTTAAGGAAATCATAACTTTATATAGTTTAGTTACGAGATGATTTCTTCAAATTGTTGCTTCAATAGGGAGTGGGATAGCTTGATCTTGGTTTCAGATAAAGCTCGGCACAACATCGTGGGCCGAAGGGCCTGTTCTGTGCTGTACTGTTCTATGTTCTAATTCAACAAGTGTTTGGTGCTTGCTGTTCAAAGTTTTAAAGATTACAGGATGTGATGTAGTAGGTGCTCAAAGACTTGTGCTGACTTGAAGGCTTCTACCAGTTGCTCCCAGACACAGATGTACTAATAGCCATTTCCCTTGGAATACAGCAAGACTTGAAGAACATGGAACTGGACAGGCTACTGAAAAGGGAGGAGAAGAAAGGCTAGATAGCAGATGAAGTATTTTCCCTGGGTGTTAAGGAAGCAACTCTCCTACCTGTACAATAGTGAAGAAAAATGTGTTCAGTGTTTAGGTTTCAGTAGGGACATCCTCATTGAAACCCTTCACCTGCTGTAGACACAACTGCAGCCTCAGAACAGGGCGAGGATAGCATTGTTAGTGGCTGAGGCCATGAACTTTCCTGCTTCTTATTTCTTTCCGTCTGGAGTTGGAGGCATTTGCAATGTCTCACAGTATGTCTTCTACTGTTGCATGAGGGAGGTCTTTGGCAAAATCCCTTTCTTACTTTTAAGAGGAAAGTAGATGAAGTGAGTACATGGTAAACCAGAGGTTACTACTGGTGGTAACGAGCTATCTGTAAACAGCATGTTTCATGTCATCAGTGCATAGCCCACTAATACGTGGGCAGCGTGCTTACAATGACAATCCTGGTCACACACAAAAATGTGATATAGTGGACCATCATTGTGGTAAAACAATGCTTGTGATAGGGAGAAACTTTTCCCAGTGGCAGCAGGGTTAAAACCAGAGGATACTGATTTAAAGTGATTGGCAAAAAAAAGCAACAACAACATGAGGAAGAATTATTTTATGCATGGAATGATTAGGATCTGGAATGTACTGTCTGAGAGTGGCAGAGGCAAATTCAATCACAACTTTCAAAATATAATTGGCTAATTATCTGAAGATAAATAATTTGCAGGGCTATGGGGAAAAGCCAGCACGTACACACTGAGCTGAATGATCTCTGTGCAGTAATCATTCTATGGTTCTATGAGTCTATGATTCTGGCCGAGCTGTCCATGAACAACTCATCTGACTGTGATGGCAGTAAACACAATCACAATTCCCCATTCACCAACAGACCCACTCCTTCCTTTCCCTCTGTCATTGACAATTATAACACCCATTTGATCACAATGCAAAATTAAAAGCCAATGTGAAATAAATATTCCAAAGTCCATATAAATGAAATCTTTTTTCAGAAATACTCCAGTTCTGTCCTACCAGATGACTACTTATAAATATAATCATTTCATGTTACATACGAAAATCAACTAAACACCCTTGTGCAGGCAGTCCCTTCATTACTGTCATTTGTGTACCCTTGTCTGCCCTAATGCTTCAGCTCATTGCTACTCCAGTGGCTGCGACATGGCTGGTGAAAGGATGGTGGAAGAAGTCTTGGAGTACACCCTGATGCAGCTCTGTACCATCTTGGAATTGGCAGCATCAGTCTGGGCTGATAGACAACAGCCAGGCATTAATGGAGTAGCAAGGGTAGGAGAAAAAATGTGCTTATTGAAAGAGAGGACAGCAGGTTCAGGTTCCATGGTGTCACTACCACTGCCTTGCCAACACTTCAGCAATCCTGGAAATTTGTTGGTGGACATATTGCCTGACTGCTGTGACACTCAGCAAGCCCCTTTGCATGCAGTAATATACAACCATGATGAAATGATGCTTGTGTCACAGCATGCCGAGTTTGCATGACAGCAGTCTCAACTTCCAATGTAGCACTCAGACTTCTGGTGGAAGCTGGTTAAGCTGCAGAAGCAGAGATATTGATCAGATGCTGTATCATGGCTTGTTCCACAAGTGTACTAATGGAGTTGGCCACCATTTTCATGCTAAGGATTTTAAAAATTATTCTCTCATGGGATGAGAATATTACTGGCTAGGCCAGCAATTGTTGCTAATCCTAATTGCCCTTGAGAAGGCAATGGTGAGCCACCTTCTTGAACCCCTGAAGTCCATGCACTATAGATATCCCCATAGTGCTGTTAATTTCCAGGATTTTCACTCAGTGACAGTGAAGGAACAGCGATATATTTCTGAGCCAGGGTGGTGTGTGACTTGGAGGGGAATTTGCAGGTGGTGGTGTTCTCATGTATCTGCTGCCCTTGTCCTTTTACACGATAGGGGTCACAGGTTTGGAATTTACTGTCAAAGAAGTCTCGGTGAGTTTCTACAGTGCATCTTGTAGATGGTACAACATCGCTGCCACTGTGCTTCTGTGATGAAGAGGGTGAACGCTTAAAGTGATGGATGGTGTTCCAATCAAGCACACATCCTTGGACCATATAAGTGCTGGACTCTCCCCTGCTCTTTGACATTGGGATCACCAATACACCAAGTATTGTGCTGTACATATCCATCAGAATACTTCTGTAGACTGTCCTATTGGAGTGCTCATCTGAGTACTCTCAGAATAACACTGTCCTCTGGCGAGCTGAAAACTGTTCTTCTTGCTCCTGGACCTGGCTGCATTCAAGCCCAGTGTCTCACCACATGCAGATCCCACCTCTGTGCCATCCTGTAAATCACACCCAATGCTACAGTCTGAGTTGGTGGCTGCAGATAGTGTGTTAATAAATGATGATGCTTCATCATCAACATTGTTATATTCCTGTTCACCCACTGCCTGACCAGGTTGCACTTCTTGGGTATCTGAAAGGACCACGGTACGGCTGTGGTGTGGGAAGTAGGGGATTGTAAGAGGTATATGCTTGCACCGTCTGCAGGTTGTAAATCAGCAGGGATTGTGGCGTGAAGAATAAGTTGGATGTAAGAAGGCAGATTAGGTATGAGGATACCATCATCTTTGATCGTTTCAGACGCATCTCTGGCCATGGCCTGAATGACCGCTACTCTGATGATGGTGACAGCTGCCTCCTCTATCAAGGTAAGTAGATGTCATTTTCCCTACAGGTTAGCTTCTGCTGCCTCTAGTTGTTTGTCACCTTCTCTTGCAAGGGCAAAGAAAGTAAGTAATCAACTGTCTTTCAATCTCTTCGACTTGGTTGAATAGATAGCAGCTAGCTGTGTGAGTGTGGTGAACCATAGTTGGTTACCACTATGAGTGCTGAGCCATGGATGGTCAGCACTATGGGGTTTGTAGATATGTTACTGTAATTACTGTTGGTGTTAGGGTTGGGCTGTTCTACCTGTTGATATTGTTCTGTGGTACACTCCAGTTGGCTCCGCCTACCAGGGGAAGTATAAAGGTCACTGCACTGCCTGGAGACCCTTTAGTCTGGGATTGTATTGTATATAGTGTGCTCCATTCTTGTCAGTAATAAAAACCTTTATTTCCCGGGTACATTCTAGCCTCCCGAGTGATTTAATCGCGCATCAGTGAGGTTTGCCGCAATACTATATAGGCAAGGGTGGGTTAGAGTATTTAAATATCAGGGCTGTGTCCTGATTTATAGAGATTGCTGGTAGGTGAGTGATGAGTATGTGATGATTTGAGGAGTTTCTGACACTAGTTGTGTAGTTGGTAGGAGATGGCATTTAAAGATAAATTCACTCTCCTTGATCATTTTTGTGAGGTAATTGGACATCTCCCTATACTGCGCTCAGGTACTCAGGGCTCGATTCCTGGCATTAACCTCTATGGCTATGTGCTCTCATTGTGCACATAGCCATAGAGTGTCCGTCTGGAGAACCTGCTGGCCTCCTGCTGATATAGGACATCAGTCTACTTTTCCACCATCTCCAACAAGACCTCCAGGTCAGAGTCCAAAAACCTTCAGATAGAGCCAATTCTCTCCCATGTTGTATGATTATTTAATGCCTCTCAGGTCAGAGTCACTTGTAGTGCATCTACCAGCACCTGTTCCAGTTACAATTCAACTCCCGCACTTCCTAAGCAGTTCAGGCTAGCCTTAAAAAGCGCAGATTAGTTTTAACTGGTACGAGTCACTCACAATATTGGACCCCATCCAGCAAATCAGCAGCACAGTTAATGCTAGCTGGACGCTGTAATCATTTAAAATGGCAGGTAGCACCAAATTGGCAAGCTGCCTGGGTAGCTGTCAACAGATGCAGGAAAATCATGCACTGCGATTCCATTATTTGTTTTCAGGGTTGTCAAGTTTAGCCCCCTATCATGTCATTTTGGTCTGTACATGACTCCAATCCCACAGTCTGCAGTTAGCCCTCACTGACCCCAAAGGTTTGAGCAAACCACGCAGTTGCAAACACTTCCTACAAAGTTCAGTACACACCAGATACCAGTGCTGCAATCTGTTGCCTCTCAGTATAAATGGTTGAGCGTCATACTGCTTTGGCCAGCATTGAACTGACTGAAACCATAACTCACATCTGGTATAAAGACAATTTCCAATTCCCTCCCATCTTGTGAAAGAGCATTTAAACTCAGCAACGATACTGATTACCCCTGCTCACTGTTAATTGTTATATCACATCCATAAATAGCAGTCCAATGGGAAATGAAATTACATGTCTCACCATAAAATACAAAGAGAAAAGTACTCGGCATCATTCACAGAAGCTTCTTAACAAAAAAAAAATTCCAAGGGCCATCAAATTGTCCCGTTTATTTCATTATTTCTATTAACCAACGTGTGCAGAAAGTATGAATTGATACTGGAGTAAACCAAGGATTCACTTATAACACCAACTAAAACTGTAAGACAGTAATATGTCTCACAGAATCATTGAATCCTACAGTGCAGAAGGAGGCCATTCGGCCCATCAAATCTGTACCGACCACAATCCCCCCCAGGCCCTATCCCCATAACCCCATGCATTTACCCTAGATAGTCCCCCTGACATTATGGGCAATTTACCATGGCCAATCCGTCTAACCCGCACATCTTTGGACTGTGGCGGGAAACCAGAGCACCCGGAGGAAATCCAAGCAGACATGGGGAGAATGTGCAAACTCCAAACAGACAGTGACCCAAGCTGGGAATTGAACCCTGGTCTCTGCAGCTGTGAGGCAGCAGTGCTAACCACTGTGCCACCATGCCGCCCTTTATTAAAGCTTCTCCTTTATTAAATTCCTCAGAAAGCATGGCATTCAGGTCTATTTTATTTACACATTTTGAGAAATGTGAGCAATTCCTTGTTGAGTATTTTCCTCTAAAAAAGGTTTGGACTTCTTCCAGATGAAGAGGAGGATGCAGAGAATAGAGATGACAGCAGTGACTGAAGTGAAGATGAAAGCGGAGCAAAGAGTGTGGGAGTTGCTGACTGTACATAGAGATGCAAGGATTAGGGGATGGATTTTATTTTAGCTTATGACAAAAGACTCAAAATGTACTCTTAGCGGATCTGAATAATTGCTATAATTAAGAATTTAAAAAACCTTTTACGATTTTACGAGGATGAATATACTTCTGCTGTCAAACATTTAAAAAGACACAGAAAGAGGGAAAGAAAAACAGATCAATGGCAATTTGGGGTCAAACGGTGAATGCAGCAGTAACACCACAGAGTTTCTTTTGGGTTATAGCTTTAAAATATACAAATTGGCAGTATTTAACAGTTCATTAAATAGTTCCAGCAGTTTAGATAGATGAATAATGTCCAACTTATTGGTAACGCTGCCTTAAGAGTATTCAAGAATTTTGTATCCCACCTAGTTGGCACAAAAAGGTTGCCTTCATGTATTGCTCACATAATTGTATATTGTGTATAGGAAATAATAGGTCTATCTTCTACAATTGCATCCTCTGTTATTTTCCTGGAGAAACTCTCTTTATAGACTGTTGAATATTGCTTACGCTGTTGAAAGCTGGCCTTGCCTGAATATAGCTTAACCTGGCTTAGATAGTTCGTCCTTGAGGTAAAACAAGTAATTAAACACCCCTTCATCCTTGCCAGCACATTTGCAAGGAGAAGGTTAGTATTTGGAACTGTCTGTCCCTGCCTTTTCTGTAATGTGCAGGAGTGAACAGGGTACCTGGAGACAGGGAAACGTATCGATATGTCGACTCAAGAGGGCTTAAGGTCCAACAGAACTAATTTGTGATTACATTTATACAAGTCAAGACTGGAGCAAGACTGGAACACTGAAGTGTTATGAAGACCCCGTGAGAGTGCACCTCAGAATCTTGACACAGTGTTAAGCCTTGCCAGATTCCATCTCAACTTTTTAATTAGTATGCTATAATTATACTCTTACACTTCAAGTGTAATTTCCCATGAAAGCGTTTTGCCTTTGGAGCAAAATACCCTCAAGCCTCTTTGTGCATGGAATCGGACCTTAAACAGATTATTCACTTTGTTATTTCTTTGTTCGATTGTCTCTATGGGCATTCAAACAGAAACATTGCAAGGGTGATGAGGAAAGGATGAACACAGTGCCATTTAGGCACTGACCGAATACAAATCAGAACCAAATGTGCTCAGTTAGCAGCAACCCACCGGCAAGCAAGGGAAAAAAAAGTCCATGGAGACTAGTAGCAATGACTCCTTCAATGCATTCCCTCCCTGCCTTTGAAGTTCACCACTGATACACCACTATCTGCTATAATTGAAAAAATGATGTCGATAAAGAGATTTCAACATCCATCTTAGATGTGGATATGAAATAGATCCTGGTATTGCATTATGCAGGTTAATATATGTACAATAACGAAGGTAGACTACCATGCAAAATAGAACCGAATTAAAACAACCCTTACAAATTATTTCCACTCTTAAAACATCATCATGTTAAAATCCACAAATTTAAGCAGACACATCAGCAGAGTGGAGCAAGTGTGTAAGAGTCCAATATAATGCTATACAAAACAGCTTCCATTTATGAATATATAAATGTGGATATAGAAATTAGAATTTAAATACCACAAGAGTACCTATCAGCAAAGCTACAGGGGAAGGTAATATGAACCCAAAATGTCTTTATAACTACATTTTAAATATTGCTGTTTGAAAAAAATTCAGGAGGTTAGTAGGGTAGAAAGTAGAACCCAAAATGAACCCAGATATGTTGATGCCAACTCTAAAAGCATGTGGTGTAAATGTGGTAGTGAATACTCACACAAGACTGCTTGTTCTGCCAAGGTCACAGACTATCAAAGTTGCTGGAAAGGTACCTCATTTGGGAAACTATGGTGGCGAGTCCCCTGAATTCGGATTAAGTGCTCATGCATTTAGTGGAAAAACGGGAGTGTTTCCTGCTGGCATTGGCAGCGTTTTTCAGGTGGGATTCACCCACCTGAAAGATGCAGATGTGCTCATTTCCTTGGACCAGTAGCTTGAAAAAATCATCCATGGACAGCTCAGTGAATTTCTGCTCTAGCCACCCGTGTTTATGTTCATTTCCCTTGATGCTTGAATGGATCTCAAGCACCCCATTGTTCCTGATCAATGTTGACAGATTCTAAGCCTGATTGACAGCCTGTGATTTCTTCAAAATGATTGTGGTTTGCAAAAGAAGAAGTTAAACCACAATCTGTCAATCAGGCTTAAACTCTGTCAAGGTTGCAGTCAGCATCAATGGGGTACTTGAGGTGCATTCAACCACGAAGAGAAATAAAAATAAACACAGGTGGCTGGAGCACGATAGAAATCCATTGACCTGTCAATGGAAGTATCTTTCAAGGCACTGCACGTTGAATTTGTTACAGATCAAAGGTTTCCATTGGAACTGAGAGGGTTTCAATAATTTCAAGTTGTGAGGAAGCCTCAGAAACTTCAAATCAAAGCTGTGTGCATACATTGTGGCTGAGTGAGGGATCTAAGGGGGAAAGTGGCCTGAGTGGGGGGTAGGCTTGGGTAAACCTCATGCCTGCATGGTGTGTGGGAGGAGGATGTCTCTCATCTTTGAGGCGTCCAACATGCCAAGTTCTCACTTGTGAGGTGCAAATCCTGCTGGGGAGACGGGCGAAGAGTGGGAGCTATTTGAATCAGGCTTCAATCCCGCTAATAATATGTTAACCGTCCAATTTGGATATGATCACTTTCCAGCATGCTATGGGCAGGAACCAAATCGGGGCTGGCAGGCTGGGCCAGGAACATTGTGACAGGCCGGTGCTGAGCCTGTTTTCTGCTCAACGCCCGATTCTTTGGGCCATCGTGATTCTCGTCAGAAGCTAGCGAGCCTGGAAAATTCCGCCTATCTATTCAACAGTATTCAATTAAAGAAACACACCATCAAATAAAAAGACAGTTTGGGGATGGAATTTTCCCATCCCACCCACCCCAGGGAATCATAGAGGACAGCACAGGATCATGCAAAGGTCCGTTGACTTCAGGTGGGATTTTCCGGCCTTGGGGAGAGCGTGGCTCAAAAATCCCACCCGGTGGCGGGGGAGGGGGGGGCGGTGGGGGGTGGGATTCTCCCACCCCACCAGGCTAATTTTCCAGTGCAGCAGGGTGGGAAAATCTCACGGCTGGTCATGTGCTGAATCCGCGTGTGTGTTCCTGTCGGACACGCATCTCCCAGTGCTGGATTTCCAGCGCCATCAAATCCGAGCTGGAAACCGGTGGGTGTGTCTGCACTGCAGGGGTGGGGGCTGGAAATCGGGGTGGGCCGGGATCGGTGGGCGGTTTGGGGCTGGCCCGGGAATGGTTGGGGTGCCGTGAACGGGCCGAGGGGGGTGTTGGGGGGACAGCATTGTGGAAGATCGAGTTGGCCAGCAAACAGGAGGCTCTGTTCGAGACCACAGCACATGCACAGAGGCCTGCTGGTTTCAGCTTCCCAGGCCCCACCCCTGACTTTTAATGATATTCATGCTGGTGGCTTCAGCATTGCACAGAGTGTGGGAGATTCTAGTGTGAACTTCCACTGAAAAAAACCAGCATGAGTTACTCCAGTTTTCTCACGAATTTTGCCCGAGGTCTCCTCTGGAGCTCTCAAAGAAATTTTGGGTTGCTGTTTCCCTGGTTTCTTCATGGTTCAGAAAAACCCTCCTGGATAGCATGATAACTTACCTGGGAGTGGGCTGATATTTAGTGAAGTTAGTACTATGAATTGGAGGGATAAAAATAACTCCTCTATTCTACCACTCCAGTCTGACCCTGTGGTAAATGTCCCTTTAAGGTCAACACAGCAGCATAAGGGTCACCTGGCTTGGGTGACCAATTGGGATTCAGGTATGGAATCACCCCTTGGTGAGAAAGGTTCCTGGGCAGAGACATTTTAGGAGCTAGTTATAGCCATTCCACTGTTGTACAATTCTTATTAATAAATACCTCTGTGTTTGCTCATTAAGTCTGTGAAAATGCATCTTGTTTTTGGTGAATTTAGAGAGGATGTGCTTTGACAATACTGCAGGAGTCTCACTATTTATGCTTTCAGTTTGTAAATAATTCGTCATATACGTTTCTGAGAGTTTAAACAAAGAACAAGATAAGTTTATTGAAACTATTTTAAAAACATAGATAAAGCGTAACCGCCATTCAAACGTCATATACATTCCCTGGGCCCACGCACACATTAATATAGATGGTAAATAAGAAGTTCGGTTTAAAGTATTTTTTTTACCATTTGTGAAGAAACTAAAGTACAGGAATATGTGGCGATCTATCTTTTGGTTGGTTTCAATGCAGTGATTCCATGTTATGGCCATTTTGGATAGTTTTCGTCCTGGGTGTAGGTGAAATTAAAAGTCTAATGATGACCATGAAACCATTGTCAATTACCATAAAAATCCATTTGGTTCACTAACGTCCTTTAGAGAAGGAAATCTGCCATCCTCACCCGGTCTTATGAAGCAGACGTTTACATTTTATCCCCCAAATATCTAAGTTCGCATGAGATTTCTCTTCTCAGTTACTTTGCAATTACAGGTATTATACTTTTAACATCATGAGAAAGAGAGAGAAAGATAACTTCTTATAGTCTTTCCGTACAGCTTTCTGATTTCTGCTCTCTGGCTTAGTAAACAGTTCTTAAAGTCCTGATAGCTAAATGTCCCAGAGGAATTTGATTCATCTATGTCTGCTGCCACCAGTGTTTCTAGAACATTCAATGCCCCATCTCAGAAACTGTTGCAAAGTTTACCAACAGAAGATAGGATCTTTCAAACACTCCAGGGTGTTTGAGTGTCTGTTCCTTTTCATCCCACTTGTTGGAGTGCAAGTTTGTATATTGTATATTTAGGGGAGGCAATGGTGCAGTGGTATTGTCAATGGACTAGTAAACCATAAGACCATAAGAAATAGGAACAGGAGTAGGCCGTTCAGTCCCTTGAGCCTGCTCCGCCATTCAATAGGATCATGGCTGATTCGACATTCATCACGTACATTTTTCAACACTTTCCCCGTTCCCTTGATTTTCTTACTGAACAAAAATACACAAGGACTCTGCTCCCACAGCTCTCCATAGCAAGGAGTTCCAAAAACTCACAACCCTCTGAAAGAAAAAAGTCCTCCTCATCTCAGTCTTAAATTGGCAACCTATTATTCTGAGACTATGCCCTCTGGTCCTAGACTCTCCCATGAGGGGAAATATCTACTCATCATTTACCCTGTCAAGCTCCTTAAGAATCCTATATGTTTCAATGAGATCACCTCTCATTCTTCTAAATCCCAATGAGTAGAGTCTCAGCCTGTTTAACCTTTCCTCCATACCAGGGATCATCCTAGTGAACCTCCTCTGAACTGCCTCCAATGGAATAACAACTGGAATTTTTCAGCCGTTCACACCGGTAAGATTCTCTCGTTCTTCAGCAGTGAACGGAGATTTGGCTAAGTGCAAAATTCTCTGTCCTCATTTGCAGCGGTGATGGGACATGAATGGGTGGAAAATTCCATCTCTTATCTTTCCTTAAATAAAACTGCCCAGAGTGCTTCAGTTGTGGCCTCACCAGTCCTTGTACAGTTTCAGCAAGAATTCCCTACTCATCAACTCCACCTCCCCTAGAAATAAGGGCCAACATTCTATTAGCCGTCCTGATTACCTGCTGTATCAGTATTGTTAGCTTTCCGAGTTTCATACACAAGTCCCTTTGTGCCACAGCTTTCTGCAGTTTTTCTCTATTTAAATAATACACTGGTCATTTGCTCTCCATTCCAAAATGAACAACTTCACATTTTCCCTCATGATACTCCAACTTTTTGCTCACTTATTTAACCTATCAATATCTCTTTGTAAACTCTTTGGCCTGATTTTAGCATCGTGTTGCACACATTTTTGGACACAAAAACTTGGTAAAGTTGGGCGTGAGGCGAAGAGTGTGATCTGCACCTGCTTCTGCCGCAGTTCCCCCTTTACCAAGGCCCGAAAATGGCCGCGATCGGGACCGCGCCCAAAACTGGCACGACGGCCATTTAAATATATTTGCATGCATTGAAATTGACTTAATGGGCTACACCCCCAACTTTATCGGCATTTCCCCCTTTACCACTGCATTCACCCAGCCAGAATCGGTGCAAAACAGACATGCTCCATATAAGTTCAATTCATCGGTCCATTAGTGAGGGTTGGTGAGGAAGTAAGTGCCGAGCATCCGACAGCCCTCTGTTTGAGATCGGTGGGGTGGGGGGGAGGTGGGGGGTGGGGAGGTGGGTCTGCTGCCACTCTGCCTGAGACCAGTGGAGAGGAAGGGGGGTCCGCTGCCATTCTGCCTGAGATCAGTGGAGGGGAAGGGGGGTCCACTGCCACTCTGCCTGAGATCAATGGAGGGGAAGGGGGGTCCACTGCTACTCTGCCTGAGATCGGTGAGGGGGATGGGAGGTCGGTTGCCACTCTGCCTATGATTAATGGGGGGGGGAGTGGGGTAGGGGCCTGTGATCAGTCTGGGTGGCGGAGGGGGTGGGAGGATAAGGGGGTCAGTAATGTTGTGGGGGTGGGGCAATGTCTGTGGGGGCCGGTGGGAGGCATTATCCAGCCTGAGAGCGATGTGTCAGGGGAGCGGCATTCTATCATTTTTTTTCTCCGCATGCGCAGTTGGAGGCACCGATCGGAGCTGCAGGGTTTCAGACATTTCGCCCACAGGCTTGTGCAGCGCGATTCGGAATCACTGATACTTTTTTCAGGCAGAGTGCGTATGGGGGCGCCTGAGAATGGGTCGAAAAGTCAAATCTGAAACACTCCCAGTTTCAAGTCTGCCCAGCATTTAGAATCAAAATGGTAAAATAGGGCCCTTTGTGTCCCTCTCACATCGTGCCTTTCCATCTATTTTTGTGTCATCTCTAAATTTGGCTGCATTACATTCGCTTCCTTCCTCAAAGTGATTGATATGTGTTGTAAACCAGAGCCCATGGGGAAAAAATAGTCACTTGGATTCAAATCCCACTGCAGTAGGAGTGATGTTTAAAATCCAGCCAGAAAAAGAAGAGTTAGAAATTGTATCCTTTTAAAAAGAAGCACATCATTGTAACGCCAGCCAGAATCTGGTGATCTTCCAATGGGCATTTATTTTTGGACAGTCAGCTTATCTTTTGCGTTTAATTGAAGACTAGACATTAAAATGGCCTCTCGCAGAAACTGCCAGGTGGTCATTCCACCATCGGTCCCCCTGGGAGCTAAAATTCTCCTTTGTGTCCCTGTAACAGATACATGAGACATTACAGGAAGAACATGGCACCTCTACTTAAGGAAGTCCAACTGAAGGAGATAATTGACATTTGATCCCGTCACATCTAAGCAAATTTTGTGCCCACAGCAATTTTATTCTCTTAATTGCGTCTGGGGTTCTCTGGAACTGCTGAAGTGAATGGAGTTTTGGCTGGAAAGCCAAAATAGCCATTGCCATTTGCAACAGGGCGGTCACAGACAAGATCAGAGAATCCTGCCATAATCATTCAGTCATTTAATTTCTCATTAGGTAGGCTTAATTAAAATAATATTGACTTTAATAACTTAGAAGACACGTGGCCCATTGCATCGCCAAGGTCAAGCATGAACCACAATGTGTCAAAATGTTTTGGTTGGAATTGATCATCTGTGCATTACAACCATTGTTTCACGCTGATTGCCTCTTCAATTCAAAAACAGTCACAACTTACAGAACAGCAGTTTGTCAGATGTCAGAAGACACATCCATCTCCAATGAATTCTTTAAGGTCTGTTCCTCACATAAGAATGTCCTGAAATGAGCAATTCACTCAATGTAAATAACCCAGCCTTGTGATTCAGTACCTATGGATGCTTTGTGTAATGACTGGGAAATAAGGACAGCTTTAAGCCTAACTAATTGAAGACTGTCATTGTGGCCAGGAGTTTCTGACGCCCACCCACACCCCCCGCCCTGGAGGCGGCCTACCAATGACCGGCAATGGGATATTCCGCTCCCGCTGAAGGCAAGGACACTTTTCCTGGCTCTCCAGTCTCACTGCCAGGGTGTCTGCTGGCCAATGGCAGGCCACCTCAGTCACTGAAAAACACGCTGTAGGGGGACTGTAAAAAACCTGCCTGTATTTACCTTGCAGCTTTAACATCATGATTTGGTTGCTGAAAATTCACATCATTCCAGTGAGAAACAGTGTAAAATCCATTTGGGATTGTTCAAGCCACTTTGCTGAGGGCATTGCCAGGACACTGCCAGGGTACTGCCCAGGTATGGCTCTCTTCCCCCTGGCGGCAGTATTTACCTGTGTGTCCCCCAGAAGATTCTGTTCACCAGGTCTCTTTGTCAATTGTGATGGTGGACATGCCATCACACCGGCAGAGATGGGGTGGGTGGGTACCTCCCGAATTGACGGATGATACAGTGGGGAGGCACAGCTCATGTATACTAATGGGGCTCATGACCTTTCATGGCTGGAACTCCATTACATCATTGGCGAGGGGGCATGCACAATCTCAATGGGAAAGCCCACGGGTGTAAAAGCTATTTTTGGACTCCTGTTGGATTCTCTTTTCCCTCTGGTCTTCCCATCACCAAAAATAGGTGGCATCTGCACCCTGGGTTCAACAATATTAGTTGCCTTATTGCCACTCTGATCTACATCCCTCAAGGCCAACATTAAATCACCAGCAATGTTGTTGAACGGAAGAAAGTATAAGACAACTCTGCCAAGCAAAATACGTCCTCCAAGTGACCAGCAGGAAGTAAGGCAACAACTCACTGATGCACAGGTAGAGGGAGGTCAACACTGCTACAAGCATGCTAAATTCCTACCTGAGTTGTTGAAGCGGCAAATCTTGAAAACCTGGGACCCAGCAAAAGTTGTCAGTGAGGCTGAGACTCCAAGGTCATTCATCGTTCAGACCCTAAGCAGCCATTAAATGGGAAGGAATCGAATCCATATCTGACCTACACTTGAGATTGAAATGCAAAAAGATCATCAGCAACATTAGCAATGTCACAAACCAGCGAGACAACATCAACATATCGTTAACATATGGTGCAACATAACTACATCACCAGCAATTGACACAACATTAGGAACATTAAGCACAATTCCTACAACACCAGGCACAACATGCAAAGCATCGCCAGAGAGCCGACTCACCACTGAGAACAATGAGTAACAAATTCATAAGATGGAGGCACAACATCCTACCACCTACATGGTCCCATCAGGAATAATATTTTGAGAAGAGAAAACAGGCAATAAAAGACTCTTAAGGAATTCAGTTTGTTTATAAAAGTTGATTGTTAATCTTATTTAGTTTTGGAAAAAAAGTTACTAATTGGACCAATTATATTTATATAGAGGTTTTATACATTTTTTTAAAGGAAGAAGGAAGCTATAATATTATATTATTCAGAAAGAGCTCAGAAGTAATTGGTATATGAATGTATATCCCGGGGTGCCACATTCACTATTGCACTGCAAACATGTAAATGTAACAGTCTATCAGTACACCCACTATGTGAATAACTGAAAGAAATACATATGATAATGCTCCAGCATTTTTTGTCTAAAGTGCAATTATTTCTAACTTATTGGGACCAGAAAACATTACTGGCAGAAGAAGGAAAAGGAAAGAAATTGGTAAAACCCAAATGGGAATTCGAGGAAGGCAATCCAGAAAACAAAGGGAAAAAAGAGAGATGGAATCAGAATCAGTAAGAACATTTTTAAAAGAACTCTGTATGGTACTAAGGGTGAGGCAGTAGGAGATCCCCCCAACTACTCACCCAACAGTTCCCTGCCAACTCTTTTTCTTGTTGCGATATAGATTATGCCTTTAACCCTTTAGTTATGTCCTCTTTTATTGCCCATTGTAACCAACTAAGTGGCCAGAACTTTATGGTTGTTCATGACAGCGACATCTTCTGGTCCTGCCCGACAGTGCCCCCTCACCATGGGTTTCCTGGCAGCATGGGGTGGAGTAAATGGGAAAACCTATTGACAGTAGCAGGACCAGAAGATCTCACCACCAGCCAATGTTGTGTCACCTCCCACCGTGAGAAAGACGCAGCGGGGAAGCCAGAGAATCTGCCATTATATTGGTGGAGTCTTAGCACTCATTATGCAGCAACTGATCTTGGCGTGTTCCATGTGCTCAACAAACGTTAACGACTACTTTCAGGTTGAATATTTGTAGGTCACTAAAGCTTCAAATGCAGGCAGAGGCACAATACACTTTAGCTTGGCTGGATGAAAGACAGGTCTGATCATCATTTATATTTTCAAATGTAACAGTATCTGTGTGAAAATATAAATGCACGGTGGCACAGTGGCTAGCACTGCTGCCTCACAGCGCCTGGGACCTGGGTTCAATTCCCAGCTTGGGTTACTGTCTGCGCAGAGTCTGCATGTTCTCCTTATGTCTGCGTGGGTTTCCTCCGGATGTTCCAGTTTCCTTCCACAGCCTGAAAGACATGCTGGTTAGGTGCATTGGCCGTACTAAATTCTCCCTCAGTGTAGCCGAACAGGCGCCTGGGGGATGCCTAGTGTGGCGACTAGGGGATTTTCACAGTAACTTCATTGCAGTGTAATGTAAGCCTACTTGTGACACTAATAAATAAACTTAAACTTAAATTAACTTACTAATAAAAGGAGTGATTAAAGGGTATATGCAATTGTATTTCAATCTCAATGCCATTCTTTGGGGTTTCATCCCAAGATCAACATTTGTTATAGAAACATGAAGGAGGTAACTCTCAGGAAAATTATGGTCTGATGTTCAGTTGAAAATAATTTGTTACAGATTTTTAACGTAATCAAAGGGAAAGCTATCCTTATTGAAATATAAAAATGATGAAAATTAACTGAGTAAATCAGGTGTGAAATTTGTATCTATACCACCGTATCCAGCAGTGTTAAGGGAATCACAGGTTCTACAAGTAGGCCCTACAGCACTTCTTACTGATTGAACATGCCCAGGTGACGCTCTGTGCTGGAAAATTTGTGATGTCAAGCACCCAAACCAGCTATGGAGAAATGTTGGCGTGGTGATAATGTCACTGTTCTAATAGTGCGGAGATGCACGCTAATAATTTGGGGCAATGAGTTCAAATCTCACCTCAGCAGCTGATGGAATTTAAATACAATTAGTTAATCAGGATTATAAAGATAATCTCAGTGACAGTGATGATGCCAACTATCAACAATTGTACGAAAATCCAAAAGATTCACTAATTTCCTTTCGGGATGGAAATCTGCCATCCTTACCTGATCTGGCAACCATATGTGACTCCAAACCCACATGGTTGATTCTTAAGTGCCATCTGAACTGCCTAGCAAGCCACTCAGTTCAACATCAGAATTCTATTGCCCCGCCCGCCACGGAATCGAAACGGGGAGGGGCAGACAAATGGAAATGTCCGTTGACTTCAGGGAGGAATTTTCAGTCTCGCTTGAGCGAGGCCATAAAATTCCGCCCCAAGTGTCATTAAGGATGGGCAATAAATGTTGTCCTTGTTAGTGAAAGAGCAATTAAAAAAACTGAGGCATGATTTATAAATTTGGACCACATTGGACCATTCAATGTCAATTGTCAAAGAACATTTTATGAACTGGGAGCCTGGATTACTGCATGGAATTCTGATGCTATTGCCATTACAGAGACATGGCTAAAGGAAGGACAGGACTGGCAGCTTAACATTCTGGGATATCGTTGTTTTAGATGGGACAGAAGGGGAAACAAAAGGGGTGGGGGAGTTGCATTGCTGATTAGGGAGCACATCACATGTTAAGGGAAGACACATTGGAGGGATCTTGCAGTGAGGCATTATGGGAGTTCAGAAATAGGAAGTGTACTATAGACTTCCCAACAGCCCACAGGAGACAGAGGGGCAAATGTGTGGCCAGATACTGGAAAGATGTGAAAAAAGCAGGGGAGTAGTGGGTAACTTTAACTTCACCCATATTGACTGGGACTTTCTTAGAGCCAGGGGCTCAGATGGGGAGCAATTTGTTAGATGTGTTCAGGAGGGCTTTTTGAGACAGTATGTTGACAATCCAACCAGGAAGGGGGCCATAATAGATTTGGCATTGGGGAATGAGCCAGGCCAGGTGATCGATGTTTTAGTGGGTGTGGTGAACCATCGTTGGTTCCCACTGTGGGATTGTACCAATGTTGTTGTTGGGCTAGGGTGGGATTGATACACCTGTGGTTGTTACTGTTGTGGCACATCCCAGTCGGGCTCCGCCTCCTGGGAGAGGTATAAGACCCCCTGCTCGGACGGGACCTCTTCAGTCTGGGATAGTGTGTTAAAGTTCTGATAGTTCCATTGTTAGTTAATAAAAGCCTTCTTTTACCGAAGCTTTGAGCCTCGTGTCCAATTGATGCGCATCAATTTTATTAACTAAAATTAAACTCTCGACGGAAGAAAAAAAGAAAGGAGAGTATGGAGCAAATCCTTAAGCCAGAACGTCTGACGCTAGATCCACATGCGGTGGGCGCTTCTAACACCTTCGACCACTGGCTGAAGTGTTTTGAAGATTACCTAGCAGCCTCCGCAGCGGTCACCACAGATGATGACAGACTCCGGGTCCTCCATGCGAGGGTAAGCGACACAGTCTACCTCGCGATCCGTGCGGCCACCACTTACCCGAGGGCCCTCGAGCTTTTAAAAAAGCGCTATACGAAACCTCCTAACGAGATCCACGCTCGTTACCTCCTCGCTACACGACGTCGGCAGTCGGGCGAAACCATGGAGGACTACGCCAATGAGCTCTTGCAGCTAGCCAGGGGCTGTGACTGCAAAGCTGTGTCGGCTGAGCAGAGCATGTACGACCTCGCCCGAGATGCGTTTGTGGCCGGGGTCGGGTCTTCATACATCCGTCTCAAGCTGCTAGAAAAGGGGAATCTCAACCTGACCCAAGCCATGGAATTAGCTGAAATGCTTGAGGCGGCTTCGAAGAGCTTGGTCCTGTATCCGGAGGACCATGTGGAGACAACGTGGCAGGAGCAGTCGCAAATCCCTCCTCACCCCTCGGGCTTGAAGTGCAGTGTTATGGCGTGCTCCCATGTGGACCAGACGACGGCTTCAGCCCCATGCGGCCCGTGGTGCTACTTCTGCGGAGGAGCCAAACATACACGACAAAAGTGTCCCGCTAAAGCGGTAGTCTGTACTGCATGCGGTAAAAAGGGGCATTATGCGAAGGTGTGCAGATCGAAGCCCAAGAACGGCAGTGCGGCCTGTGACCCTTCGGAACGGGGATCATCACCATCGTCGTCGAAGTACTCACAGGGTTCGTCCACGTGTGAGTCCAGGACGACGCCATCACGGTCGACGGAGTCGGAGGAGGATGCCCACCAGGAGTCGCTACGTTTGGCGCCCTCAACCATGTGCGATTCATGGGGGCAGCCATTTTGGTCGACGATGACCATGAGCGACCAGCAGGGGTCCTCAGCATTGACCTCAGCTGCCTGCAGTGACGTTCACGGACCAACGGTGGCGTCGATCACCCTGGACCAGGCTAAGCCTCACAGGCTTGATTGTTCGATGATGGATATACAGGTAAATGGTCATGCAATTTATTGCCTGTTTGACAGCGGGAGCACTGAGAGCTTTATTCACCCTGACACTGTGAAGAGGTGTGGACTCCAGATTCAACCTGCCAAACAGACAATCTCTATGGCATCAAGGTCCCGGTCTGTCGCTGTGCTAGGACGTTGTGTGGTAACTTTGAAAGTGCAAGGCACAATTTACGAGCGATTCAGGCTCCTTGTGTTGCCGCATCTTTGCGCACCAATTCTCCTCGGACTAAACTTTATGGTCCACATGAAGAGTGTGATCCTACAGTATGGTGGGCCACTCCCTTCGCTGACAGTGGGGGAACAGCTGCAGTCTCCAAATTGTCCAAAGCGCCCCGCCTGCAATCTTTCTACGTTAAAGATCACCACACCCTCTTTATTTCAGAATCTGGTACCAGGCTGCAAGCCCATCGCTACTAAAAGTAGGCGTTACAGCACTGAGGATCGGATCTTCATCAGATCTGAGGTTCAGCGACTCCTCAAAGAAGGGATCATACAGCCCAGTGTTAGTCCGTGGAGAGCACAGGTTGTGGTGGTCAAGAGCGGGAACAAACCCCGGATGGTCATTGATTACAGTCAGACCATTAATCGATATACGCAGCTGGATGCGTATCCCCTCCCGCGCATATCTGATATGGTCAATCAGATTGCGCAGTACCGGGTGTTCTCCACCATAGACCTTAAGTCCGCCTACCACCAACTCCCCATTCGCCCAGAGGACCGACAGTACACGGCCTTTGAGGCGGATGGTCGTCTGTATCATTTCCTTAGGGTTCCATTTGGTGTCACCAATGGGGTCTCGGTCTTCCAGCGTGCTATGGACTGAATGGTGGACCAGAACAGGCTGCGGGCTACCTTCCCGTACCTGGATAATGTCACCATCTGCGGCCGTGATTAGCAGGACCATGACACAAATCTCCAGAACTTTTTACGCACTGCATCTCGCCTGAATTTGACCTACAACAGGGAGAAGTGTGTATTCCGTACGCGCCGGTTAGCCATCCTGGGATACGTGGTGGAAAACGGGGTCATTGGCCCTGATCCAGACCGTATGCGCCCCCTTGCTGAACTTCCCTTGCCCGCTAGCGCAAAAGCACTGAGAAGATGCCTAGGCTTCTTCTCCTATTATGCGCAGTGGGTCCCCAACTACGCGGACAAAGCCCGTCCGCTTATTAAGTCCACGACTTTTCCACTCACGCCAGAGGCCCAATTGGCCTTCAAGGAATTGAAACACGACATTGCGAAAGCCACGATGCACGCGGTAGACGAATCCATCCCTTTTCAGGTGGAAAGCGATGCATCTGATTTCGCCCTGGCCGCCACACTTAACCAGGCGGGCAGGCCCGTCACCTTTTTTTCCCGCACCCTCCAAGGCCCCGAAATTCGGCATTCAGCGGTGGAAAAGGAGGCCCAGGCCATTGTGGAGGCCGTCAGACACTGGCGCCATTACCTGGCGGGAAAGCGGTTCACCCTGATCACGGACCAGCGGTCCGTGGCGTTCATGTTCAATAACACGCAGAGGGGCAAGATTAAGAATGACAAGATCTTGCGGTGGAGAATTGAACTCTCCACCTATAACTACGATATCATGTATCGTCCAGGGAAACTCAATGAGCCCTCGGATGCCCTCTCGCGCGGGACATGCGCTACTACGCAGGAGGATCGCTTGAACGCCCTCCATAATGACCTGTGCCATCCTGGGGTCACTCGGCTCTACCACTTCATCAAAGCCCGCAACCTGCCTTACTCGGTGGAGGACGTCAGGTCGGTGACAAGGAGCTGTCGGATTTGCGCGGAATGCAAACCGCACTTTTACCGACCTGACCGGGCACATTTGGTCAAGGCCACTCGCCCCTTCGAGAGGCTGAGTGTTGATTTTAAGGGCCCCCTTCCTTCAACAGATCGGAACGTGTACTTTCTGAACATAATAGATGAGTACTCCCGGTTCCCGTTTGTTGTCCCCTGCGCGGACACATCGGCTGCCACGGTGATCAAGGCATTCCATGATCTTTTTACCCTGTTCGGGTACCCCAGCTATATCCATAGCGACAGGGGCTCGTCGTTCATGAGCAATGACTTGAGGCAATTCCTGCTCTCATACGGGATTGCCTCTAGTAGGACCACGAGTTACAACCCTAGGGGTAATGGACAGGTGGAACGAGAGAATGCTACAGTCTGGAAGGCTGTCCTATTGGCGTTGAAGTCCAAAGGTCTTCCAGTCTCCCGTTGGCAGGAGGTCCTCCCTGATGCGCTTCACTCCATTCGCTCCCTCCTGTGTA
This sequence comes from Mustelus asterias, assembly GCF_964213995.1. NCBI lineage: Eukaryota > Metazoa > Chordata > Chondrichthyes > Carcharhiniformes > Triakidae > Mustelus > Mustelus asterias. Next base: position 47,995,125 of record NC_135814.1, read on the forward strand.
CGGCAACCAATGCTACTCCCCACGAGAGGATGTTCTCATTCCCTCGGAAGTCGTCCTCGGGGATATCTTTACCAGCCTGGTTGACGTACCCAGGGCCCGTCCTCCTGCGGCGACATGTAAGGGCCCGCAAGTCCGATCCCTTGGTCGAACAGGTCCACCTCCTCCACGCCAACCCTCAGTATGCCTATGTGGCATATCCTGACGGGCAAGAGGACACAGTCTCGGTCCGAGACCTGGCGCCCGCAGGGGACGTAGCAACTCCTGTCGCTCCCATACCCCCAGTGACGAATCCCTTATCCCTTATTTCTCCCCCGGACGTGGTGCGGACAACATCGGGACCAGTGCTTAACAGTTTTACTCCAATGCACAGCTTGCCTGAGCCCCAAAGATCGTCGCCACCGCAGAATGTGTCAGGATCCCCTGCACTACCGTTTCATCAGGGTCAACCGGCCTGTGAGTCCGTGGGAGAACAGCTGGACGCTGTTTTGGGGAGAACGCCACCGCAAGTGCCTACTCCGGTGTCACCGCCGGTATTGAGGTGGTCACAACGACAGTGCGGTCCTCCAGACCGTCTGAACTTATAATCTGTTGACATTTTAGTCTGTTTTCGTACCCCGCCGGCCTTTGTTCTCAAAGGAGGGGTGAATGTGGTAAACCATCGTTGGTTCCCACTGTGGGATTGTACCAATGTTGTTGTTGGGCTAGGGTGGGATTGATACACCTGTGGTTGTTACTGTTGTGGCACATCCCAGTCGTCTCCACCTCCTGGGAGAGGTATAAGACCCCCTGCTCGGACGGGACCTCTTCAGTCTGGGATAGTGTGTTAAAGTTCTGATAGTTCCATTGTTAGTTAATAAAAGCCTTCTTTTACCGAAGCGTTGAGCCTCGTGTCCAATTGATGCGCATCAGTGGGGGAGCATTTTGGGCTTAGCGACCATAATTCCATAAGATTTCGGTCATTGATAGAACAAAGAACAAAGAAAATTACAACACAGAAACAGGTCCTTCAGCCCTCCAAGCCTGCACCGACCATGCTGCCCGACTGAACTGAAACCTCCTACCCTTCCGGGGACCATATCCCCCTATTCCCATCCTATTCATGTATTTGTCAAGACGCCCCGTAAAAGTCACTACCGTATCCGCTTCCACTACCTCCCCCCGGCAACAGGTTCCAGGCACCCACTACTCTCTGTGTAAAAAATCTGCCTCGTACATCTCCTTTAAACCTTGCCCCTCGCACCTTAAACCTATGCCCCGTAGTAATTGACTCTTCCACCCTGGGAAAAAGCTTCTGACTATCCACTCTGTCCATGCCTCTCATAATCTTGTAGACTTTTATCAGGTCGCCCCTCAACCTCCGTCGTTCCAGTGAGGACAAACCAAGTTTCTCCAACCTCTCCTCATAGTTAATGCCCTCCATACCAGGCAACATCCTGATAAATCTTTTCTGTACCCTCTCCAAAGCCTCCACATCCTTCGGGTAGTGTGGCGACCAGAATTGGACACTATATTCCAAGTGCGGCCTAACTAAGGTTCTATAAAGCTGCAACATGGGGCGGCACAGTAGCACAGTGGTTAGCACTGCTGCTTCACAGCTCCAGGGACCTGGGTTCAATTCCCGGCTTGGGTCACTGTCTGTGTGGAGTTTGCACATTCTCCTCGTGTCTGCGTGGGTTTCCTCCGGGTGCTCCGGTTTCCTCCCACAGTCTAAAGATGTGCGGGTTAGGTGGATTGGCCAGGTTAAAAATTGCCCCTTAGAGTCCTGAGATGCATAGGTTAAAGGGATTAGCAGGTAAATGTTTAGGGATAAGGGGGTAGGGCCTGGGTGGGATTGTGGTCGGTGCAGACTCGATGGGCCAGATGGCCTCTTTCTGCACTGTGGGGTTTCTATGATTTCTATGATGACTTGCCAATTTTTAAACTCAGTGCCCCGGCTGATGAAGGCAAGCATGCCGTATGCCTTCTTGACTACCTTCTCCACCTGCATTGCCACTTTCAGTGACATGTGTCCCTGTACATCCAGATCCCTTTGCCTATCAATACTCTTAAGGGTTAAGGACAAGAGTGGCCCTCGGGTGAAGGTGCTCTATTGGGCGAAAGCCAATTACATCCAAATATGGATTGGGAGCAGCTATTTGAGTGCAAATCCACATGTGGGAGGCTTTAAAAAGCCAGTTTATTGAAGTGCAGGACAGCATGTTCCCGCAAAAATGAAGGATAGAAAGGGCAGGATTCTGGAACCATGGATGACAAAGGAAATTGTCAGCTTAGTCAAAAGGAAAAAGGAAGCGTACGATATGTCTACACAACTAAAAACTGACAAAATCCTTGAGGAGTATAAAGAAAGTAGGAAGGAACTTAAACGCGGAATTAGGAGGGCTAAAAGGAGCCATGAAATGTCTTTCGCAAACAGGGTCAAGGAGAATCTTAAGGCTTTTTATGCACATATTAGGAGCAAGAGGTAAGCAAGAGAAAGAGTAGGCTCACTCAAGGACAATGGAAGGAAGTTATGCATGGAGCCACAGGAAGTGGGTGTGATCATTAATGAGTACTTTGTATCAGTACTTTGTATCAGTATTCACCAAGGAGAAGGACATGATGGATGTTGAGGTCAGGGATAGGTATGCAAACACTCTAGAGAATGTCAATATGTCGATGGAGGAAGTGTTAGATAGCCTAAATTGCATTAAGGTAGACAAGCCCCTGGGGTTGGATGGTGTCTATCCAAGGTTACTGCGGGAGGCAAGGAAAGAAATAGTTGGGGCTTTAACAGATATCCTCACACCCTCTTTGACGACAGGTGAGGTTCCAGAGGATTGGAGAATAGCCAATATTGTTCCCTTATTTAAGAAAGGAAGCAGAGATAATCCAGGAAATTATAGGTTGGTGAGCTTGACATCTGTGATGGGGATGTTTTTGGAAAAGATACTGAGGGACAGGATATATGCGCATTTGGAAGAAAATAGACTAGTTAGTGACAGGCAGCATGGTTTTGTGTGGGGAAGGTCATGTCTCTCAACTTGATTAAGTTTTTTGAAGAGGTGACAAAGATAATTGATGAGGGAAGGGCTGTAGATGTAGTTTATATGGACTTTAGTAAGGCATTTGACAGGGTCCCACATGGCAGACAGGTACAAAAACTAAAATAACATGAGATTCGGTGTGACTAGATGGATACAGAACTGGCTTGGTTATGGAAGACAGAGAGTAGCGGTGGAAGGGTATTTTTCAGAATGGAGATCTGTAGCTAGTGATGTTCCACAGGGATCAGTGCTGCGACCTCTGTTGTTTGTAGTATATATAAATGATCTGGAGGAAAATGTGGGTGGTCTGATTAGCAAGTTTGCAGATGACATGAAGATTGGTGGAGTTGCTGATAGTGCCGGGGACTGTCAGAGGATACAACTGGATCTAGATAGATTGGAGACTTGGGCACAGAAAAAACAGATGGAGTTTAATCCGGACAAATGCGAGGTGATGCATTTTGGAGGATCAAATCTAGGTGTGGATTATACTGTAAATGGCAGAATCCTAAGGAACATTAACCTACAGAGGGATCTTTGTGTGGAGGTCCACAGTTCCCTAAAAGGGGCAACACAGGTGGCCAAGGTGATTAAGAAGGCATATGGCATACTTGCCTTCATTGGCTGGGGCACTGAGTACAAGAGTTGGGAAATCATGTTGCAGCTATATAAAACCTTGGTTAGGCTGCATTTGGAGTATTGCGTGCAATTCTGGTCACCTTACTACCAGAAGGACATGGAAGTTTTGGAGAGAGTGCCAAGAAGGCTCACCAGGATGTTGCCTGTCTCGAGGGAGTTAGCTATGAGGAGTGGTTGAATAAACTAGGATTGTTTTCATTGGAAAGACGAAGGCTGAGGGGAGACCTGATAGAGATCTATAAAATTTTGAGAGGCGTAGAGAGGGCAGATATTCAAAGGCTTTTTCCCAGGGTGGAAGTGCCAATTACAAGGGGGCAAAGGTTCAACGTGAGCGGGGGAAAGTTTAAAAGAGATGTGTGAGGGAAGTTTTTCATGCAAAGAGTGGTGGGTGTCTGGAATGTACTGCCAGAGAAGGTTGTGGAAGTAGGCACATTAGCAACGTTCAAGGGGCATCTGGATGGGTACATGAATAGGTAGGGAATAGTGGAATACAGACCGAGTACGGGCATCATGATTGGCATGGGCTTGGAGGGCCAAAGGGCCTGTTCCTGTGCTATAGTTTTTTTTGTTTTTTGTTCATTAAAAAAGCTGCAAAAGAGACTCACATCTAGGATGATTTATAGGACCAGGCATCCAACTTGAAAGATTTGATTTAACTAATCCTGCTTTTGTAAAGTCTCTGGAAGTTGAGCATTTTACAGGGGCTGGTCTCCTGAACGCTCCTTGATAGTGACATGAGGCTGTCTGGCAAACCTGTCCATGCACCCAACACCTAAATGTGCATCCTCACCAGCGTTCATCTGCAAGCCATCACTTCAAATTCTCATTTGAATCCCCTGTAACAGAACTCATCTATGATCTCACCTTCCTTGGACATGGGACGCAAACTATCCATTTTCTCCAGGCCTGGTTGTGGCCCACTGAGGCGCAGTGACTCACTACTTGCAGACACAAATCCCTTATTAGCCTCTGAGGTGCGCGCAGTCCCAGTATCTGCAATGGTGGCTGTATATGGCAGATCATGTGATGGGAGCTCTTTATCAACACAGTGCTGTTCTTTCTGTAAATCCTGGCACTGTTGTGATGGGGCACATGGCTCTTCCTGGGTGTCTGAAAGCAGAAAATCATCAGGTGAAGGTGGCTGTAAAGCAAGGGCAGATGGGATGGAAAGCAAGAAATCTACCGTTACACCATCAGAAACTTGCGCATCATGCCAGGCAGCAGGGTGAGGGTTAGCTGGAAGCTGAGAGTGACATTTGGCAGGAACATACTTAAATGCTCTCAGTGACATTGGATGCCATGGACTCTGTCACTGCCAGACCCACGATGCAGACCTCCTGCATAGGAGATATGAGCATCATTGTCCCCCTCTGGCTCTGCGCTGCTCCCTTTTATTATGGAAATCTTTGTTTTTTGAGGGAGGGAAGTATGTCAGTGTAGTTGTGTTTGGGTATGTGCCTGTCGTAACCAAACAGTTGGAGTTATGTGGAAGCAGTGAGAGGTGAGTGTGTGGCTGACATTATTGAAATACTTGTGAGGATGAGGTGGAACATCTGGATGTTAGTCCTGAGTCCTGAGCATCAGGAACAACTGCTGAGTGTATTGAGCAACGTGGGAGCTTGGTGCTGTAGTGGGTGGATATCATAGGAAAATGCATTCACTGATAATTAATGGCCACCTAAGGGCTGTTCCTGCTAAAAGATCTCTCCCCGCCGTCACGGCCAACAACCCCTGCTGGTCCAAGCTTGCTGCTGCCCTTGTAGTGGCTGGGACAGAAGTGCCGCTGCTCATCTGATTGGCTGGAAGTTCTTTGGGCTGGGGTTTCATCCCTTAAAGGGGCAGAGACGGAGGCATTAATTGCATAGGTATTGTAAAATCCAGTCTGGGCTTCCAGGACTGACCAAAACAGGGATGCACCTGACTTACCGGCTGGTGGATAATGCTGCCCCACCTCCCCGAAAAATTCCTGCTCAACGCCGGATGAGATCATTTTATCTTTGCACAACTTCTGAGTTGCTCATGAGCATGTGCGTGGCATAAAATGGGGAAATTATTTGGCTGAAATCTGCATGTTGATTGCTCAAATCCCACGGGAAACATCCAGAAACACCAGTACAACATTACTAATTAATGTGATTGGAATTGGGCCAGAATGAAGTCTTCCACAATTTAATCTGACAGGGTGCAATATGGATCACTTTGTGTGTGTTGCTTAATTTGATTTCTTTTAATTTAACATGGCACACATCCCTGATTAGTTAGATACACTGCAGGAAATTCAAAACAATATATGATGTAGTTCAGATTATATATAGATCAAACATGAATTTACCAGCATAGCAAAAATATGCCAGAAGCCTTTAGTTGCTCTGGACCATTATATTTCCTGATACTGGTAAAGAGGCTATATTGTTTTCAGCAAATGTGTGCTGGGAATTCCCTCCAGTGTTTTCTTATAATGCAGTTGGACCTTTGGCGCAGACTATTCTGTGCACAAATAAGGTTTCTTCCAAAGGTCTGGGGGCAGGTTGGGAGAAGCTGCTGAGAAAATTGGCCATGCTAAATTTCCCCTTAGTGTCAGGGGGATTAGTGGGGCAAATACATGGGGTTACAGGGATAGGGCCTGGGTGGCACTGTTGTCAGTGCAGGCTCAATGGACCAAATAGCCTCCTTCTGCACTGTAGGAATTTTATGATTCTATGAAAATTCAATGGTTCTATGTTCAGGCTTTGTAATCCAGGATGCAAATCATGTGACATAATAACTATCCCAAGGTGTTTCACAGGAGCATTTATAAAACAAAATGACAATGAATAATGATGAATGTCCGATATAGAGCCTAATAATTTCCAACAGGAGTCAAAAGAGCTAGCTATCTTCAGAGTACATGTGAAGACTAATGCTTTTGGATGCTTTAGCGCATCAGCTTTAGTTCACGGGTTACTTCACCACATCCACTCACTTGTAAGTTCGAACCTGTTGCACATTGGGCGATGCCTGACGTTTTATTTTTTGGGTGGCATGGTGGCATAATGGTTGGCACTGCTACCTCACAGCTCCAGGGGCCTGGGTTTGATTCCCGGCTTGGGTTGTTGTCTATGTGGAGTTTGCATGTTAGAATCATAGAAACTCTACAGTGCAGAAAGAGGCCATCTGGCCCATCAAGTCTGCACCGACCACAATCCCACCCAGGCCCTATCCCCATATCCCTACACATTTACCCGCTAATCGCTCTAACCTACGCATCTCCGGACACTAAGGGGCAATTTTAGCATGGCCAATCAACCTCACCCTGTGAAAGCCTGAACATAGAACCATTGAATTGTCATAGAATCATAATGTTCTCCCTGTGTCCGCGTGCATCTCCTCCAGATGCTCCGGTTTCCTCCCACAGTCCAAAGATGTGCAGATTTGGTGCTTTGGCCGTGTTAAATTGCCCTTAGTGTTCCGGGATACGTAAGTTTGAAGGATTAGTGAGATAAGTATGTGGGGTTACGGGGATTAGGCCTAGGTGGGATTGTTGTCGGTGCAGACACAATGGGCCAAATGGCCTCCTTCTGCACTGTAGGGTTTCTATGATTCTGTGATAGAACCTAGGGGGTAGCATGTAGACAAATTGAAGGGGAACAAGGTTATCTCCTTTGGGTCACCAGAGGTAATGGTGTGAGGAAAGACAGAGAAACCATTGCAAGTAATACTCTGGATGTGATTGGATGGATAAGAATGCAGCCAGTTAAATACAAGTAGCTGGAAGATAGTGGAGACGTATTAGAGGAGGATAATGTGGTCAACTGTGTCAAAGACTGCAGACAGGTTTGAATCATGGCAAATTGCTAAGTTTTAGAGTTTAATGATTAATTGTGTATGAAGAATTTACTTTTTAAAGTCAATGATTTAGTCTGTGCATATCACTGCCACAATTTCAAGGTTTTTAGTACTATCCTTTCTCTCAAAGGTCTTACAGTGATTCTCTTATCTCATGTAATTTGGAACATTTTCTATACTTTAATAATTATTACGCAGGGACAGCTGGATTCTCCAGTGTGCCATGTGCTCCTAATGCTGAGGGTAGCTATTGTCACGCATGAATAGGCGGAAGTCCATTCAGTGAATGCCTAGCTCATCTATGATGCAAACCAATCATCATTCCAACAAGTATCAGAAGTCCGCACATCTCCTCGGAGAGGCCTATTGTGATCTATACACATATTGAGGAGGTCCACAGTACCTGCTGGCCTATTGTAGCAATACTGCCTCGTTCGCCTAACATGCACACACTGGTGCTGCTGTTTGTCTGAGACTGATCTGAAATTGAGCAGGGGTGCGGGTTGGGATGGGGGGGTGGTGGGTGGGTGGGGAGAGGGGTAACCTGGTTAGTGTTTTGCAAAGATGGGTGACCACCATGTAGATTAATGAATCAACAGTTTATTAAGGTAAGTAACAATGTACAGAGAGTGATATAAAGGCTACCGTAGTGCATGATTCCAGACTTCCAACTGGCAAGGAAAACCCACACTCAGCTCCAGGATTTGCGCACTCTGGCCTGATTGGCCAAAGGAGTCACATGCCCCTCCGAGAGCTTGCCCCTTGAAGGGACATGCTACCACACTTGGGTTGCCAACATTTCTTTATGAACAAAGAGGAAACCATTACAGTACACAGATTTTGAGAAGGCCTTTGGTACAGTTCCTCGACAAATACTTTTACTGAAAACTGGAATTAGTGGGAATACGTTAAAATAGATATGAAATTGGTTGAAGCATGCTATATATACATTACTAAGATCTTTCCTAGCCCAGGTCAACCAGCACTTTTGTTCTTTTCAGAGTAAAAACTAAGCCATGTTGACAATTCAGCTATTAACATGGAAGCATTTAAAAAAAAACATTTTTTTCAAGTCCTATATTCAGAAATCAACAGAAACAGAAATTCCCCACTCCCCCATGCATTGTGAATGAAGAATGGATTCAATCACTTCTCTGAGAATTCACTGAAACAATTATCCCCAGATTCTCAGGAAGAAAATGGAAAAAATCAATTTGTGGAATTTCAAAGGATGGGACTCATTGTTACTTAGAGAGCCATTAAATGGGAACAACCAAGATATGCCTAATCCAAAAATAAAATCAATTTGTGGCTTCCATCTATTCACCTTAAAACTATTCAGTACTTATTGATAGCAAGCTATTTTATAATGTGTGCTACATAAGGCAAGAGATTCTTTCTCTGCCAGTCTGTCAACTACATTCCCAAAGAACATGCAGCAATGAATTAATACAAATTATATCAGTAAATTGTTTCGGTATATTGGATTACTGCTACTGCTTGACTTTGCTTGCTTTTTGGTTCAGGCTTGGCCGTAGTTACTCTGTATATTCCAAATAGATGGGAGTCGTTATTAGGATACCACTAAACTGATAACATCACTAGAATATTCCTTTGATATAATTATTAATAAAACAATGACGATGTCAGACTCTGGCAGGTGTTGATACAACAATTCTAGATACCAACCACCTCCAGCAGAGGGGAGTGTTTGTTCTACATGTAAGCTGGAGTCGGCCTGTTTATATATTAAAAAAAACTTTATTTTCCCATTAGGGTTGAATGCATTCCGTTCAAATTAGATTTCTCAGCCTTTAGCCGGTTTCCATGGCTACGAGATATAGATATTTATTAACTGGGATCGCAGGCACGTATTTCTAATGTGAGTGATGGACATAAATAGAGATAACTGTGCATGTCGTTTTCAGAGATGAGACACAACATGCTCTATGGAGGGTGCTTTTGAATTGTGCCTTTTTGTCGAGGACATGTGTGCATGCACACACAAGAGTGTACATCACACAATAATTTGAAGATGTAATCATCATCCATGGCTTGAATTTATGTCCACAGGTCTTCCTATAGAAACTAAATTAGTGCAGAGATGAATTGTTCTATTATTATGCATCATACATGTCATTTTTATTACAAAGATAAATAAACGATATTTCAAAAATTATTTTTTTTTTTAGGCTTGATATAGTGATACCTATTTAAGACTTAAAAATAAACACTCAAGCCTTCAAAGTGTCAGGCATGTCTTCCTTCTAATACAATCCATACACTTCTGTTGCTGCTTTAAGGACTGCTCTCAACCATTAAAGTAACATTTTGATACTTACTGCAATAATTATTTTTAATAATTTGCTTTACTCCCTAATTCCCTCTTTGTGTTTTCTCAAATGTGTGGCTATCCCTTATGTAACTGCTTCTGCTCGGATACAGACTGTCCAATAACTATCTTCAAGCCAGTCAGTTGACAGGAAAGGTCTTTGAAGTTGATATAAGGTTTTCCTTCGCTGCTGAAGCTTCTTGCCAGGCCCAAGAACTCCTTCTAGTGGTTCAGCTGCTTGAAGAAAAAAATTATTCATCAAGTTGAAAGACCAGCAACCCAGAGAATCAAACCTAACCTAATTATCATAACTTAAAAGTTTCTCTGCTACGTGCCTAATTAGGCTCCATTCAAATTGAGTGTTTTTAGCTCCATTTTACCTTCTGGCATAGAAAATTAGCAAACAACTAAGCAAAAGCTTCAAACAAACTGACAAAATATAGGCTTGTGACCAAAGGACCAGACTTTGTTCAATGGCATGTATTGTTATTCCAGATCATGACTCTCTGTGTAAAATTGTTCTCTTATTTTAGTTCTGGTTCTTTTGCCAAGCATCTTAAATCTGTGTCTTTAACAGTTGTTCCCACTTCAAATATTGGAAAATGTGATGTTTTTCTGCTTTAAAGGGTGATTGGCTGAGAGGGTCATGTGACCTGGGTAACCAATCAGGCACCGGGGTAGTGGATCACCCTAGCAAGTGTGGGGTTTTGTATCACTTTGTTCCTGGAAACTGACTGGCAGCCTTGAGGCCACAAGCCTCTGCCTTATAGTTTTTTTTATTAATTCATGGAACATGTGCATCGCTAGTTGGCCAGCATTTATTGCCCATCCCTAATTGCCCTTGTTCAGAGGGCAGTTAAGAGTCAACCACATTGCTGTGGCTCTGGGGTCACATGTAGGCCAGACCAAGTAATGACAGCAGATTTCCTTCCCTTAAGGGCATGAGTAAACCAGATGGGTTTTTCTGACATTTGACAATGGTTTCATGATCATCAGTGGATTTGTAATTCCAGATTTTTTTTATTGAATTCAAATTCCACCATCTGGCGTGGCGGGATTCAAACCTAGGTCCCCAAAACATCAGCTGAGTTTCTGGATTAATAGTCTAATGATAATGCCACTAGGCCATTGCCTCCCCCCCCCAAATTAAATGTAAATAAATGTTGCTGTTGTTATTTACCTAACCCGGTGAACAGGAATTATTCCAGAAACAATTTATTTACTCTGATGAAACCATTCATGATTTTGACCACCTCCATCAAATTTATTATTAACCTTCTCCACTTTAAGGAGACCAATCCCAGCCACTCCATATTCTTCATGTAGCCAAAGTCTCTCATCCCTGGCATCCTCTCTAAGGCCTTGAAACCCTTCCTCAAATGTGATGCCAGAAAGGAACACAATAGTTTATCCAAGGCCATGTCAGTATTTCATATACTGACTAAACAACTTAAGGGGAGGCAATGGCCTAGTGGTGTTATTGCTGGACTATTAATCCAAAAAGTCAGCTAATATTCTGGGCACCCAAGTTCGAATCCCGCCACAGCAGATGGTGGAATTTGAATTCAATTTTAAAAAATCTGGAATTAAGAATCTACGGATGACCATGAAACTGTTGTCGATTGTTGAAAAAAACCATCTGGTTCACTGATGCCCTTTAGGAAAGAAAATCTGCCATCCTTACCTGGTCTGGCCAATATGTGACTCCAGAATCATAGACCTCTGAAATGGGGCCACTCAGTAAGGGCAGCTAGGGATGGGCTATAAATGCTGGCCAGCCAGTGATGCCCATGTTCCATGAATGAATTAAAAAAAACTTGTTTAAAATGAACAACCGCTGTACAACACATGCAAAAGTAATTGAAGAACATCAGCCAAGTTTAGATTCCCTCTGTTTAACTAACCAAATAACATGCACAGAGTAATTTTTGCCTAACCTGACCAGCAGGAAATAGCATCAGCCATTTTAAAGCTCGATTACCTGAGTTGGATCTAGGGTGGAGTGTATGGGAAGCTGATCTGATCCAATAGTTTCACACTGGCTAGACAAATGTAATATTACCTCCATCACATCAATGTTGTACATGCAGTAATTCATCTAATCAAGGTAAGAGATAATGTTGAAAAATAAGAAATTATTATAAAATGCAGTAACTTTAAACACATTGGTGGCTTTTTAAGATGAAAATAGCTCTTAATTTATTTTTACTTTGAAGTTCATTGTTCCATATCAATCATTAAAATAAATCAAGTGAACATATCATGTTATTTGAGCAGTAGTTCCTTTCCACTTCACGAGCATTTCAAAATATTTCTCACATTAGGAGTGAGCGTGTGAATTCTTCCCAAATACTCTGCATTTATTCATTTTGTTACGATGGTCTTTTCTATAAATAGCAAATGTATTTGTATAATTTGCATATTGAGCAATAGCAAACTTCCGTTGCATCTCATTACTATTCAAGTAACCAAAATATTTCACAACACATTCACTCTTACCAGGAACAACAATCATTTTAAACCATATTCATGAGACTAGGATTATGAATTACAATTCCAACATGCTACTAAACCTTAGAGCAGAATTTTACCAGCATGTCTGCCCAAGATTCGTACGATCCCTTCCAAGGCCAACGGAGAATGCCATCCTCCGAGCCTCACCCGCCCCCGGAATCGGGGCGATCATGCCGGTAAAGTACCAGCCATAGAATCCCTACAGTGCAGGAGCAGGCAATTTGGCCCATCAAGCCTGCACCAACTCTCCGAAGGAGCATCTTACTCAGACCCACTCCGCATCCACCCAAAAAAGAACCTCATGTCCAAGACGTTCGATCCAGTCTTCTTCAGAACTGAGGAGCGTCTCTGCTATTGAACTTATTTTTTAGTGTGCTGGATCATCATGCCAAGACAAGCCATGCCTCATTTTTATGGCACTAACTGCCGTATTTTGCAAAGTACAGAGTTTAAATGTCTTAAAGTCTTTTTGAAAAGCTAAAGAGAGAAGGTAGGGAGGTAGAGTGGGTGAGCTGTGGGTAAAGGAGTTGGGTGGATAACTAAGTGGGCAAGGGGTTAGGGTGGATAAAGTAACTAGATAACAAGATAGGTTGGGTGTGGACAGAGAAAGAATGGCTGCAACAATAATTTAACAACAATAATGGCAATAGTGGATATAAAATGGCTATTTTGGCTGAGAGCTAAGTATGCTAGGATTTTTGGTCAATTTATAGATTAAAACCAGATACAGGTCGTAAAGAGGCTCTGGTTTGGGAACTGTGATCTGAAGCTTCCCAGATAAGGGAAGTTGTTTACATTAACCGAGACACCATGGCTCTGATTTATATGGCTGCTATGTATGGGACATGTCAAATGAACTGAGTGTAATGGTGTCATTCAAAAGTAATTTCATTGGATGTTCGAGCCATGTAATTGGTTTCTGGTTACATAGTTGGCTGGATGACAAAGAATCTTCCGGAAGCGAGTGGAGAATTGTGGATAAAAGACATGCAGTCCTTTGTTTGGCGGTGATAACTCGAAAAGACCAACCATTGCAACAAGACCTGTGCCCTGAAGGATGCTTCAGGGAAGGAAAAGATAGATTCTACATCGAGGATATTTCTTGGCCAAGGTTTTCCTAAACTCGGTAGTATCTATTTTCAGTTAAATAGGTAAAGTTGGTGTTTAGTTAAAGTCGATGTTTAGTTAAAGTTGAAGTGCAGTTTAAGAGTAAAGTTCAGTAAAGAGTTAATGAATTGCAACTGTTTATGTTTCAGTTGGTACTCGAAATGTTAAATAAAGAAATAATTGAATTACTGTCTTTGTTTGTCTCATTAAACTGGAATGTTTGGAAGATGTTTAAACTAAAGCTGTATAACATTGGGTAAGATTAGGGGGTAGCCAATAGTTTAGGTGAGCTAGGTGGGTGAGAGGGGAGGGTAGGTGGCAGGATAGGTTGACAGCTGGATAGGGTGCTGACGTCAGGTCAGAATAGGTTGTAGGGAAGTTAGGTGGGATGCTGTGGGGTCAAGGAGATAGTCAGGTCATGAGGTTGAGTCAGGTTAGATCGGAGGGAAGTCAGAATGTCAGGCAGGAATCAGGTAGGGCTAGCCAAGTTAGCTCGAGGGAGGCAGGACTTCAGGGGGGTTTGAGGCATCAGTCAGGGATTTGGGGAGTTGGAAGGAGTTAGGTGATGGGGTTAGTCTGCTTGGGTTGGGGAGCTAGGACGGTGGTGGGGGGATTTAGGTGGTAAGGTTGGGTCGGAGGAGTTGAGGCATCCGGACGAGAGATGAGTGGTAGGATTAGGTTAGGTTAACTTGGGAGGAGGCCAGAAGGAATTTGGGGGGTTGAGGGGGGGGGGAAATTGAATGATTAGATCGAGTCAGGTTGGGTGTTGAAGGCAGTTAGGGGTCAACGGGGGAGTCAGGAGGTCAATTGTATAGTTATCCAAAAGTTTGACTCGTATTTTACTGCTTAACTCAGTCAAAACTGGTCAAAGTCCTGACTCTAACTCAGAGTTGAAGGCTTTTTGGAGCATTCCAGGGAATCAGGAGAATTGCCCATTGGTAGTACAAACATCCAGAGCAATTCCCACGGAATCCCTGTGTTGGGATTTTCAAGGCATCACATAGTACATCTAGAGGGGGTTACATCCGGTCTCCAATTATACGGAGCCTGGAACTTCTCGGCCCCCTTCTCATTACCCATTAGAAGTGCCTCCTCTCTAATTGGTTTCACAATGCATTGTTTTAGGAAATTGTCTTGAATGTTTTCCATGAACTTGCCATCTAAACTACTTTTGTTAATTTGATTTGTCCAGTCTATATGGAGGTTAAACTCTCCCACAATTGCATTGCCTTTGTTAAAAGGTCCTCTTATTTCTTGATTAATGTTTTGCCCAATGAAATAGCTACAGTTAGGGGGTCTATAAACTATAGAACATAGAACATAGAACATTACAGCGCAGAACAGGCCCTTCGGCCCACGATGTTGCACCGACCAGTTAAAAAAAAACTGTGACCCTCCAACCTAAACCAATTTCTTTTCGTCCATGAACCTATCTACGGATCTCTTAAACGCCCCCAAACTAGGCGCATTTACTACTGATGCTGGCAGGGCATTCCAATCCCTCACCACCCTCTGGGTAAAGAACCTACCCCTGACATCGGTTCTATAACTACCCCCCCT
Source organism: Mustelus asterias (assembly GCF_964213995.1). Taxonomy (NCBI): domain Eukaryota; kingdom Metazoa; phylum Chordata; class Chondrichthyes; order Carcharhiniformes; family Triakidae; genus Mustelus; species Mustelus asterias. The sequence goes on from NC_135814.1 coordinate 48,010,125, forward strand.
CAATTTAAAGCCATGCCCCCTCGTGCTGGATTTCTCCATCAGAGGAAAAAGGCTATCACTATCCACCCTATCTAAACCTCTAATCATCTTATATGTTTCAATAAGATCCCCTCTTAGCCGCCGCCTTTCCAGCGAAAACAATCCCAAATCCCTCAGCCTCTCCTCATAGGATCTCCCCTCCATACCAGGCAACATCCTGGTAAACCTCCTCTGCACCCTCTCCAAAGCCTCCACATCCTTCCTGTAATGTGGGGACCAGAACTGCACACAGTACTCCAAGTGCGGCCGCACCAGAGTTGTGTACAGTTGCAACATAACGCTACGACTCCTAAATTCAATCCCCCTACCAATAAACGCCAAGACACCATATGCCTTCTTAACAACCTTATCTACTTGATTCCCAACTTACAGGGATCTATGCACACATACACCTAGATCCCTCTGCTCCTCCACACTATTCAAAGTCCTCCCGTTAGCCCTATACTCAACACAACTGTTATTCCTACCAAAGTGAATTACCTCACACTTCTCCGCATTAAACTCCATCCGCCACCTCTCGGCCCAACTTTGCAACCTGTCTAAGTCTTCCTGCAGACTACGACACCCTTCCTCACTGTCTACCACACCACCGACTTTGGTGTCATCAGCAAATTTGCTAATCCACCCAACTATACCCTCATCCAGATCATTAATAAATATTACAAACAGCAGTGGCCCCAAAACAGATCCCTGAGGTACACCACTTGTAACCGCACTCCATGATGAATATTTACTATCAACCACCACCCTCTGTTTCCTATCTGCTAGCCAATTCCTGATCCAATTTCCTAGATCACCCCCAATCCCATACATCTGCATTTTCTGCAGAAGCCTACCATGGTGAACCTTATCAAACGCCTTACTAAAATCCATATATACCACGTCCACTGCCTTGCCCCCATCCACCTCCTTGGTCACTTTCTCAAAAAACTCAATAAGGTTAGTAAGGCACGACCTACCTGCCACAAAACCATGCTGACTATCACCTATCAATTCATTACTCTCCAAATAACTATAAATCCTATCCCTTATAATTTTTTCCAACATCTTGCCGACAACAGAAGTGAGACTCACCGGTCTATAATTCCCGGGGAAGTCTCTGTTCCCCTTCTTAAACAATGGGACAACATTCGCTAACCTCCAATCTTCTGGTACTATACCAGAGGCCAACGACGACCTGAAGATCAGAGCCAGAGGCGCTGCAATCACTTCTCTTGCCTCCCAGAGAATCCTTGGATAAATCCCATCCGGACCAGGGGATTTATCTATTTTCAGACCCTCCAGAATATCCTGCACATCCTCCTTATCAACTGTAATACTGTCTATTCTACTCCCTTGCAACCCAGTGTCCTCCTCAGCTATATTCATGTCCCCTTGCGTGAACACCGAAGAGAAATATTGGTTCAATGCTTCACCAATCTCCTATAAGAACTCCTATAAGAACTATAAACTACTCCTACCAGAGTCTTCTGTCTCTTGTTATTTCTTATTTCCACCCTTACTGATTCGACCTCCTGCTGTCTTGAGTAAAGATCCTTCCTCACTGCTGCCTTTCTGTCATCCTTTATTACCAGGGATACCCACCCCATCTCTGCTCCTTCCTTTTTGTTCTGTCTTTCTTTTAAAATGTGAAGTAACTTAGAATGATTAATTCCAAACTTTGGACATCATGCAACCACATTTCTATTATGAACCATTAGTTTGTCTATCTCGTTATATATGCCTCATGCATTCAGAAAAAGCACTTTCAATTTTAACTTTTTTTATGATTTCTCCTGATTTGACCTTATTCTCTAAGGTACTTGTACAACTTTTTCCTTTCTGCCACACTCTTCTTATTGTTACTCAATATGTTACATTCTTCTTGAGCTTTCACTTTCAGCTGAAAGCTTAATCTACAGCCTAGTTATACAATTCACTTGATCCAGTCTGTCCCAATGGAAAAGCTCCCTCTTTGCCCAGGACTGGTGCCAGTGCCCCATCTGTCTGGGTTGCAGCCTCATTAGTGGATCTTCTCTGCACGCTGCCTGGAGTTACGCTGGCAGACTGTTGAAAGGGCGATAGACTTGCAGCCCCAAATGCCGCGATTCTCCCATTGCGACCCACAACTTTTCTGTCGAGTCGTGGTGGGAGACGTGTGTCTCCGGCCTTGAACAGGGATTTGCGCATGTACCGGGAACGCATGCGCATCTCCCAGAGACGGCGAACAGTCGCCGGTCAGACCATGCTGGAAACCGGCGGGAAGGCAGGTAGGTAATTTAAATATTTTTTGCGTGTATTTGAAATATGTATATTAGTTAATTATCGGGACCTTTCAGGTCCCGATTGAATCTCCCACCCCGTCAGGAGTACTTCATTCTGGTGGGGTTTAGACTAGCTCCCCATGTTCAGGGAACTAGCGGGAGACCCCAACAGAATGAAGGGGGGGAGAATCGGGGCGGCGGAGGGGTGGTGCCCCCTGCGCATGGGCACCTTGGCAGTGCCAGCCTGTGTCCCCTGGCACTCCGAAGGGGCAAAGTGCCCATGCCCAGAAGGCACCTTGGCACTGCTCATCGGGTATCGGGCAGTGTCAAGGGGGCAGGGCCTATTGTGGGCGAGGCCTAGGGACGATTGAGAGGGGTTGGGGGGTTCCGCTGCCACTCTGCATGGGGATTGGTCTGGGATGGAGAGAGGGCAGTGATTGGGGTGTGCTTGGGGGGGGCGTTGGTCTGCCGGGGGAGTGGGGGCTGCCTCCAGGGGGAGTCTGACCCGAAAGGGGGTCAACAGTGGGGGACTGCCAGGGTGAGGGGGGTGGGGGGATCGCCACTGCTCGGGCGGGGGGGGGGGGGGCTGTACATTGGGGCGCTCTGGGATGGGGGTGGGTCAGGGCTGGCCCGGGAATTGTTGTGGGGGCTGCGATCGGGCCATGGGGGAGGGGTGAAGGGGCAGCACTGCGGGGGTCCCGGGCTGGCCAGTGGTTGGGCTGGCCAGCAAACGGGGAGTCTGACAGATTGGGACCACTGCGCATGCACTGGCGCGAATAGGCCCTGCCCCCTGGGTTTTAATGAGATTTCCGACTGGGAACTCTTCAGTGCACAGAGTGCGGAGATTCAGTTGAGAAGTTGAACTGACAAAACAGTCGGGATTTAGAATAGTTCTCTCACCAATTCAGCACTCTTGGGAGAATCGTGGCCAAAGTTTCTAACATAACAACCTAATTCTTCAGGTCTGGGGAGAGGCCTCCAGCTCAACTTACGGTGCTGATGCACAGCAGGATGCCTCAACGTGTGCTTATCTGCTGTCATTACATGGGAAGTTTAAACTTCTGATTGCTGGTTTTACTCTGTGCAAATTGCTTTGTGATTCCTAGGACAATGAGAATCAAATGGCCTATCCCACAGAGACTCAGGCTGTTTGCTTTATACTTACCATGGTTTTAATGCAGATTTACTTTGAGCTTTTCAATGCAGATATAAAACCTGCTAAGCAGCATAACTTTAAGAAAATCAGCTAGAGTGTCAAATGACCCCAGCACCACCAACAATGTTCACCCCCTGCTTCAGCAGTGTTCACTCCAATCCCCAGTACTCCGCGTTTCCTGCTCCGCCTCTCCAACTCACCTTTTGGAATTCCTGGCCCTTGTCCAGCTCATGTTGGAAGAGTCAGCAGTGTTGGGGAGTGCAGGGGGTGAACATTATTGGGAAGTGAGCATTTTGCAGGATGAGGGAGGTTAAGAATTCTGGTACATATGAGGGGGTGGAATGAACATTTTTGTGGTGTGAGGGAGGGAGGTGAATGTCATCTGGGGGTGAATGAGGGTCAGTGAGGCGAGATTGTACAGTGTTTGGCTGACAGTTTCACTCCCGTAACTTCCTGGCTCCCCAGCATTGGACTTGGGGGATACCCCACAGATGTGCTGGGAATCCCACTGGAAGTTCCCAGGTAAGGGTTTACTTGGCAATTATCCAGAAATGCTAACTTCCCCTGGACAATTGCACTGCACTGGGAACCATCCGACAAAGCGATTTAAATCCCTAACTTTGGATGGTTCTGCCATATCATGCTAATAGCTACTCCCTTCTGACCCAACCTGACCCCATCCCATCCAGTTTTTATCTGCCCCTCCCAACCTCGCCCTATTGCACCCGATTTGAACCCCCCCAACCCCTACCGCCCTGATCCGATCCCTCCCGACCCAACTCGAATCCCCCTGCTCCCGATCTGACCTGATCCTACCCAGCCCCCACCACCTGACCCCACCCATCCCGGCTCCACCCTTTCCTGACCCAAGCACCCTGCTGCGATCCAATTTAAAGCACTAAGTTTGCAGGTTCTGCCAGCATTACACTAAAATAAATAAAACATTTTACACGTGGGGTGGGATTTTCCAGGTCCACCCACTGCCGGGGTCATCCGATCCTGCCAAAAGTCAATGGACATTGACACTAAAATGGCAAACTGAAATCTCCCAGTGGGTCCTTCCACGACAGGGCCAGAAAAATCCCAGCCATGGAGTACAATGTGAGAAACTGTGAACTTGTTCACATTGGTATGAAAGATAGAAAAACAGAATCTTATTTAAATGGACACAGACTGCAGAAATCTGCAGTACACAGGGACCTGGGTGCCCTGGTACATGAATTACAACAAGCTAGCATGCAGGTATGGTAAAATGATTGGGAAGGCAAATGGAACATTGTTGTTGATTGCAAGGGGGATGGAGTATAAAAGTAGGGAAGGTTTGCTACAACTGTATAGGGCATTAGTAAAACCTGGAGTGCTGTGTAGCGTTTTGTTCTCTTTACTTAAGGAGGGAAACAATTACATTAGAAGTAGTTCGGAGAAGGTTAACTCGGCTGATTCTTGTGATGAAGAGGTTGTCTTATGAGGAAAGGTTGAGCAACTTAAACCTATATTTATTGGATTTTGGAAAAATGAGCGGACCTTATTGAAATAGTTTGGGTGGGATTTTCCGACCGCGCCCACCCCAAAACGGGAAAATCCCGCCCGAGGTCAATGGACCTGTCGATGGTCCGCTCCTCGCCTGCTCGGATTACTATGGCGGGCGGAATGGGAAAATTTACCCCATAAGAATTTGAGGGGAGTGGACATTCTGGATGTTGGAAGGATATTTCCCCTTGTGGGGGAATCTAGATCTAGGAGGCAGAGTTTAAAAATTATCGGTTTCCCGTTTAAGACCTTAAAACCATAAAACCATAGAAAAATTACAGTGCAGAACCCATTGAGTCTGTGCCATCCAAAAAAGAGAAAAAAGAAACTAGCCGCTCATTTCAATCCCATTTTCCAGCACCTGGTCCATAGCCTTGCAGGTTACAGCACTTCAGATGCAGATCCAGGTACATTTTAAATGAATTGAGTGTTTCAACCTCAATTCCCAACTTAGGCAGTGAATTCCAGACACTCACTACCCTCAGTATCAAATAGGGCACAAAAGATTGAAAACAGAGTGGCTTAATCTGTTAGTATTACCTTGGAGAGGGTCTGAATTGATAGATAGGAAATGGCTAAAAGTAAAATACTGCGGATGCTGGAATTTGAAACAAAAACAGAAAATGCTGGAAAATCTCAGCAGGTCTGACAGCATCTGTGGAGAGAGAATAGACCAACATTTCGAGTCTGGATGACTCTTCGTAAGGGCAAAGTGGAGTTTGGAGGGGGGACCGAAAACAATCACTTCGATCTTGCCAAAACTTAACTGCTGATCTTTTCTGCTCATCCAGTAATGATAACTGAGCAACATTTGGAGGAATTGAGAGAGGTGGTGGTGAGAAAAAGCTGGGTGTCATCTACAACCAAATTGAAACTAACACTGTGCCGGCCTTCAGACAATGGACTGAATTTTTCGGCAAACTGATAGGCCTGCAATGAGGGCTGAAAGCCAAAAGCAAGGCCACTTGGCAAATGATGGTTCCCTGTGGCAGCATTGCTGCTAGTGGCCAATTATGAGCCCACTGCTGGGGATTCTGTCCAAGTAAAGAGGGCAACCTGCCCCCAGGATCTCCAAGCCCAATCAGAGAACTGATAGCTCAGCCTGAGCAAGTGGCAGCCAGTGCTGAGGCTGCAGGGAGAGGGATCCTCGATGGCAGAATACTCTTACAGCGAGGTGAGTATGTTTGGGGGAAGGTGGAGCCAGCCAAACAGCCTTTTTTAGGTTGGGGGAAGAGGGAGGGAGAGGATTTGTGGTGCGCCAGTGATGCTTTTACTGCAGGGCCAGTCATTGCCATAGAGTTGCCCCTTTGTGGGCCATGAAGAACTCAGCAAGGACATAGCCCCTGGAATCCACTTGGAGGTCACCAGGACTACCTCCTTTCTCAATGCCTTCCTCCACCATACTGCCAGTCCCCCAACTTCATCCCCTCAGCGTTGGGCAAGGAAAATTCAGCCCAATGTCACCAAGTGGCAGCATATAGATAAGAAATGGATGGAGGCCAAGGATGGATCACTGGGGAACATCAGAGCACAGGAACAAGAAGAGAAGCCATTGCAAATGATTCTCTGGCTACAATTAGATAATAATTAATGGAAACAAATGAGAACATTGCCACAGAGTTGCTGGAACACAGTGGAAAGAGGTCAGAGAAGAATAGTGAAGTCAAGCATGTTGAAGGATGCTGACAGTTCGAGAAGGACATGGAGGAATGCTCACCTTTTTCACATAGCATCTTAGGGAGTACAGCACCACATTTAACCTGTACAGTAATTGAACAGTGCTTAAGACTAGCATAGTATGAGAAGTGTAAAGATTTCATTCCCCTGCTTTGATTAATAATTTGTATTGTGAAAATGAGACGAATCTAGCAGAATAATTGAGGATACTTTAGGCACGACAGCATGTAGATAAAGGAAATGGTAAGAAAAATTCAATGCATAATTTGTGTAATAAAATATCCATATGCATTTTGTATCAGAACTGTGAAAAGCATAACTTGAAACAAACATCCAGGTGCAATCCACATTTTCATCTCTTACGCAGCACATTTAATAGGTAAATCTAAAATTCATTTTGCATGCTTAAAGAAGATGTCGGTCTATAAAATTATATGACTACACATGCTATGTGAATGAGGCATTTCATTGAACAACATAACAGATAATTAGTACAATTGCAGTAGCTATTGTGAGCATGATCCTTTTTGGGTTCCTGAACCGTGTTTCATCGCAACAGCTAAAATGTAATCTTCTGCTCCATTGCTCACCAAGTGGTAAGGTTTCCTAGCAACAATCTCTTCTTACTGTAGCACTACATCTCTCGAGTCTCTTAAATAATTTGCCCTGCAACTGTTAGGGAGGGTTTTATTAAAGATTTATAATGTAGCTAAAAATGAGCAGCTGAAATGGAAATCCTCAGCACTGACTTCAGAATTCAATTAATATATCATCCAATTAGCATGTAAAGTTCATTCTTGGCTAACACTATGTCCACTATAATAATCAATAAAACATGAACTGTGCCTCTTGAAGGAAAGAGATCAATTCTGCACAAGGCAAGTTTTCTGTAAAAGAAGAAAGTGTTCTGATCTTAAAATGAAAATATGTTCAATTAAATTGAGAAACTTGGGTTTATATCTACATATGTTGATTTATTGAGAGAGGACTTTAATGCCCTGTGATAATGTATGGATTTAAATCTCTAAAATATCATCCAAACAGTGGGAAGAGAATAATGGGGAAGAAATTGAACTGAATGTTACTCATTTTTTTGCTGTCTAACACTTGAAAATAAAGTTTGAGTTATGCACACACACTTCTGGTAAGCAGCGTGCTGGGTGCCAGCTGGTTGCCAGCTTGCGGTTTACACGCTCATACCTAATAACCTATGGCAGTTTACAGAGAAGGCAGGTTACAATGTCAAAAGTGAGCAGCACTCGTGCCGGCCTTGCCATTTCTGAACTCCATGCTCCAGCTGACACCTTCCAGTCTTAACCTCACACAGCCGAACGTGTGTTACTTAAAAGGATCATAACTACTTGCAGATTCTGTTGTGGATTATTGCTTCTGGTTGCTGGTGCAACTCTGTGCATTTCCCATACTTGCCTAGAGTTTAAACACTGGGACCAGTCTGGCCGGTGCTCTGGAACTATTAGTTGGTTTAAAAGCTCAGACAGAAACAAGTTGATTCCGGTCATGGACTGCTGGGTTTTGAAGTGGGAATTGAGCTCAATTGGTAGAATTTACAGAGGTCACACAGAGTAGGACACGTTAACGCAAGACGGGGGAGAAGGAGGGGAGAAGGGTTCTGAGTAGAAGGCCTTACACAGTCTTCAACATGCAGTTCTCTTACCTCAACTTAAGCAAGGGCCAATCCTTAAGATGTTTACACTTCATCAAAGAGATGGCAACTGGAATCTGTCAACAGCTGCCGTCCTGAGGACATTTCAGCCCATAAAACAATTTATTATATTATTCAATATGACTATTAATAAATGTATGAACTAAATTTTTTTAAGCTGCATCTTGAGTCTGCACACAAAAAGAGAAAATGCTGGTTAAACCCAGCAGGTTTGACATCTTCTGTGGAGAGAGGAGTAGAGTTGATGTTCTGAGTCCATACGGACTCGAAACGTTGGGCGGAATTTCCATTTCCTCTTCTAAGTGCTGGACCAGGTGAGAGAAGCCATGTGCAGCTCACCGGCTACACAGTCAGCTTTCCTTGCTATATTGTCCTGCACTTTGAAGAGAAAAGTCCTGGAGGCATGTCCACGCCGTCACACTGGCAGGTGGGTCCTAAAAGAGCCGGCAATGTTGGCTTTCCAGAGGTCAGGGCATCATTTCTAAAGGGAACTCCAATCTCTGGTATGCAAAAAAATGATGACCATCCCCAATGCGCACAGGGAGAACCACCCCCCTCCCGACCGCCCGCCCCCTCCGCCTCCCCGACGGGAAACTCCCTCATCCACATTACCCCCCTCCTCCAAGTACACCTCTATAAAACCGACTCTCAAGCCTCTCTCCTCCAAGGAGAACAGCCCCACATTCTATAGTTTATTTTTGTAACTGGAGTTCCTCATCCCAGGAACCAGCCTCATGAATATTTTCTCCACACTTCACTCATGCTTTCATATCCTTCCTCAGGTGTGGTGCTCAGAATGGGACAGAATACTCCAGTTAAGTTCCAACCATTTTTTAAAACAGGTTTAGCATAACTTCCTTACTTTTGTACTCTGCTCTATGCCCCTTATTTATAAAGCACAGGATCCCACGTGCTTTTTTTAATTGAGCTTTTAACCTGCCCTGCCACCTTCAACAAATTGTGCACAGGTACACCAACATTCCTCTGCTCCTGAAACCTGTTTAGAATTTTCCCCTTTATTTCTCTCTGTTCTTTCTACTAAAATGTATCACTTCACACTTCTTTATATTAAATTTCATCTGTCACTTGTCCAACAGCCTGTCTATATCCTTTTGAAATATATCTCCTCCTCACGGCTCACACTTCCAAGTCATCCACAGATTTTGTAACTGTGTCCCGTACTTCCAATTCGAGGTTATTCATATATATCAAGAAGAGCAGCGGTCCTAAAATCTGATCCCAGGGAATGCCACTATAAACCTTTCTCCAGTCTGAAAAACAACCATTCATCAGTACTCTGTTTCCTATTGCTCAACCAATTTGAGTTAATGTAAGAAACTTCATCCACTGTCTTCCCTCTACATGACAGACATAGCACCTCAAAAGGAAATACATAGAGTGAAGTATCAGTGCTCTAAAAAGTGCATCTGGCTCCAGATCTGGATCTGGGAGGGCGTTAGTAGAATGTCTGGATCATGGGTGAACGGCGTCAGTAAGAGCCGGATTTGCAGAGTCTGGAATATTTTTATAGGGAGAACAGGAAAGGAGGAAGCTATAATAGGAGAGAGCAGGGAACAATGAAGGGAATTAGAGTGTAGGAGCACTGGCAGAAGAGGAGACAAGTCAATGACAGACAACTACCAAGACCATAACAGAGAGTTAAGCCAGTCATCTAAAAGAAGGAGGTAGGATACCAAGAGTATGTATGTGAGTCATGAATAGGAACACCGAAGAGTAAAGTGCAGAGTTGCACCTGTATAGAGTAAGTGGAATGTAGAGATTCTTAAACAATGCAGCTTGTGGAAAAAATAGTTCAACCAAAGGATTAAAATTTTGGAAATGTAACAAATAAGCTCAAGTCCCGAGAAAAAATGAAAACATCTGTGAAGTAAACTTATTGTGTGATTTGTAATTTTTTATTGAATTTTGCATGTATCTATTATGCTATGAATGTAATATATAATGCATATGTAGCATAACAAATTAACAACTAACATAATTGTTAAAGTACTTTAAACATTTCAAGGACACAACTAATCCTTTTTTAATGAAAGTGTATTTTGGGGCGAGAAAAGTTAAATAAATGTTTGTTTTTTTTAACTGGTTACTTTTCGAGGAATTCAATATTTGAGCTCATCAATCTATTTCTTGCTCGTGTCATAACTGCTTCACAAAATTTAATTTTTACTGATAATGCCATCTTGTCGTGAAGAGAACAATGCTTTATATGTTCACAAGTATAGTTAATGATAGCAGTGTTTCGTTTTATATTGGCTACATTATATTGCTACATTATATTGTTAAATATATGTTAAAATGCTACATTATATTGTATTAAGGAATTCAACTGTTTCAGATTTGAGATTTCCATTTACAATACAGCAATCAGGAACCCTTTACCATGTCAGAAATGGTGTGAAGATCCAATAATCTAATTAAATTCTCACTCTCAGTATCTATAATCAGAACCAAACACAACCAACTGATTTGGATCTTTAAACGCAAGGACTCTAGATTAATAAAAACTTTTGACAACATAATTGTAAAACAAAAAATATCAAAACTTTTTGTTATACTGCAGAATTCTAAACATGTTGAATCATTGAAAGGTAAATCATTCTGCCAAGTAGCCTGATGGGCCTTTGTGTTCATTTTCTAATACATTGCACTACTAATTGGCAGGATGTAGATTCTCCCATGATTCCAAATAGGTTGAGTTTTCAAACTCAGTTTCACCATCTGGATGAAGACACCAAGCAGTGACAAGACACTTTCCAACTGCAACAAAAGATGATCAAAAGATTAGTTGACTAAACCATTTCTGTCCAATTCTTTGCTTGCATTTCAGTTTGGGAATGATGATGATATTGAAGGGCTCATAAAGTATAATTAATACTACTACCATTTTGAGCTGAATTGGCTTTGAATAGATTATCTTTGAATGTTCTGGAATATACAGCTGAAGTGCACAGTGGCAGTCATTGCAGATTATAGATAGTTGAACAAGTGAAGCAAATATAACCAATATTTTCGTAACAGAAACCTATCGATGACAGAACTATGAAGAAAAACAGTCTCAACCTCAAAGTCAGACATTTTGGAAAGTTATAAATAGAAAAGATACTTCTGCCCTGCTCAATGTAACCTAGTCAAATCAGAAAACGAATAAAATTTAGTTTCTGGTCCCTGTATATTGTTTCATTTTTCATCAGTAAACTAACGATCAATCAATATTCACCCCTGGTTCAATTATATTAAAATTTCCAAGACTGCATCAACCAAGTTGTTCCACAAACAGGAATGCCTATATTAGAAATTAAGGTGCTAATAAGGAAGTTAGGTAGTGAGTGCATATTTCGGGCCAGAAGTGCACGCCAGCCATATTGGATAAGGCCAAGAAGAGGCATTCATTCGCCATTCATAAAATAGGAGTTAGATTATTTGCATATGAAAATATGGGCCAAATCTCTGTACTGAAATACACTCCTGTAAGATTGGCTTGTCTCAGGGAAAACAAAGTTTCACTCAGGGAATCAATGCCAGAATCACCTGCAAGAAGTATCTTACCTGAATCTGGAGCATGAAGGATTAAAATTCCAACTCCTAACTACATATTAAGGAACTATATAAGGATTTGGACTTCATATTTCAGAATATACTGAGAAATTTAGTTTGTAACAATCAATTCTGCACAATATTAGTGTTCTCCTCTTCTGAAAAACATTGGCCGTTAAATTGGTTATGACCCCAAAGTGGGGACAGGAATCACAATGTACAGGCAGGATTTATTGCGCAACTCACCATGTATTTTGTGGCAGTGAGAGGTAGCCTGCCATTAGCTGGCGGTGGGAGCTTCTGGTCCTGCCATTGTGAGTGGGGTTTCCAGTTGAAAGCACCCTTGCCACTGTGAAACCCATGGCGGATGAGAGCCATCTACAGGTCTAGAAGATCCTGCTGGCTTGAATGTCCAGAAAGTTCCAGCCTATAAATGTTGACTGTGTTGGAGGGAGTATGTCCTGCTGTGTGCGGCCAATGATTCAATGTTCATTAGCTGCTCATATTATTGGGGTGGCACAGCGGCTAGCACTACTGCCTCACAGCACCAGGGATTGGGTTTCAATTCTGGCCTTGGGTGACTCTCTGTGTGGAGTTTGCACATTCTCCCCATGTCTGCGTAGGTTTCCTCTGGGTGCTCCGGTTTCCTCCCACAGTCCAAAGATGTGTGAGTTAGGTGGATTGGCCATGCTAAATTGCCCCTTAGTGTTGGATTAACAGGGTAAATATATGGGGTTACGGGGATAGGGCCTGGATAGGATTGTTATCGGTGTAGGCTCAATGAGCCAAATGGCCTTCTCCTGCACTGTAGGGATTCTACGATTAGCAGAGTGCCCACTATCTCCTGTGGCTAGCACTATGTCAAGCTTACCTCCATCTCTTGGTGATGAATTGTGCCTGCTGGAGCAGGTGAGAGAATTTTCAAAAGTATGCTGTGGAAGATCCAACAATGGCTGACTATAATAGAGTGTGCACCAAGAATATCAGATACTTGAGGTCTTGTTAAAAGCAATAGAAATGGCTAAAGATACCTTCTGTATGTTCAGGAAGCAATCTAGAAACACCATCTTCAGATATGACCTCCAGTTGAGTGCCCTTCTCATCCTCCTCCTTCTCCTTCTTCTAGCAGTATGTATTGCTCTACATATCCTCTCTTCATTCCCCCTTTTTGGTTCAATTTCAAGAGGAGGCCTAATAAGCCAGCCACATCAGCAAGAAACTGATTGCTAACACTAATCTGGCCACTCCTGGAGCCTTGAATGAAATCTGGAAAAATTCCCAAAATGTGTAGAATAGCACCAACAGAATGAAGAAATAAGCCAGCAACTAATTTGTCAGTAGCTGGTGATACCATTAATTAACAGCTGTGGGGGGGGGGCCTATATACCGTTTAACATCATGTTCAGCTGCACAAATGTAAGAGAGAGAGCATAGACTGCAGCATGGAGTTTGAAAATGAAGGCACTGGCAATCAGTCAGGAGGTAAGTGAATGTAATTCATCTGTTACAGTCTGATATTCATTTTAGTTCACTACAATAATGGAGCAATATTGGTCGTTACCTCAGAAAAACTGCAGGCACTGGAGTGTGTAGGGTGATAAGTAGTCATTGATTTTTTAAAATTGTAAACATGAAAGACACAACACTGCTGCTATCAACTGTCCCCAGAACCATGAATGATTAACACAGTGAAATGTCAACCATGTGCCGCATTTCATTTTGTAACTTTGCTCAACTGGGCATGTTGCACAAACATAAATATTAATAAGGACAAGATCCCGACAGAGTCAGCCTCTTACTGAAACCATCTCGTGACTGTCAGCCACCAATAGTTAATACTTTTCCAGTTGTTTTCCCTCCATATCCCCAGAGTCCCCTCAATCCCAAGCTTATAACAAAATCATCAAGGTTAATTTTCTCTTGCAAAAATATACCTCATGCAGATAAAATCTGAAAAACACATTACAAAACATTTCCAATTATTACAACAGTAAAGTTCCACAATATTTACATTTTCTCCTGAGATGCTCGGAGGTGACTTTTCAGGTGTGACGTGATTTGTAATGTGGGGCGTAAACCGCTTAGCGTGATTGCACCGGTTTTCGCGACCATCACCATTTTACGAGTGCCGGATTTCTGGCACAGTCAGCCTCTCACTGGAAATGGGCACGAGGCAGGATAATGTATTTAAATTTATTATAATGTTGTTTTACAATTGCTTACTGAGCCTGGCATTCAATCGTTCGGGCCTGCCCCCCATTATAACCTCACCGGGATGGGTTCTTGCCGGTGAGGAATAGACATGTGCCTATGAACGGGGGGGGGAGCAGTCGACTTGGCCTCACCGGTGGAACTGGAGGCCACTGAGGCCCCCTGGGGAGGCCAACGACAAGTGGGGGTGTCCCTTGGGCAATGCCAGACTGGCAGTGCCACCCTCATACCTGGGCAATAAGCACTGGACAGTGCCAGGGGGTGGAGCTAATGGGGGGAGGGGCCACTGCGGAGGGGCTAATGGGAAGGGGCCAGTGGGGGAGTGACAAATGGGGAGGGGCCAGTGGGGGCAGGGCTAATGAGGGAGGTGGCCCGCTGCCACTCTGCAGGGATCGGTGGGGGGGAGAGAGGGAGATGGGGATCGATGGGAGGAGGAAGCGAGAGAGAGCCACTGCCACTCTGCAGCGATCAGTGGGGGGAGGGTGGAGGGTCCGCGATCGGTGAGAGGAGGGCGACGGGTCCGCGATCGGTGGAGGGAGTGTGGTGAACCATCGTTCGTTCCCACTGGATAGTACTGAGCCAGGGTCTGGCCAGTACTACAAGGATGTACATATGTTACTGTTGGGTTGTGCTACTTGTTGCTGTTGGGGTTAGGGTGGGGCTGTTACACCTTTGTACTGTAGTGTTGTGGTACATCCCAGTCGGGCTCCGCCTCCTGAGAGAGGTATAAAAGTCCCTGCTCTGGCTGGGACGCCTTCAGTCTGGGATAGTGTATATAATTATTGGCTGCTTCATTACAGTAAATAAAAGCCTTTTATTTCCCGAGCATCTGGCCTCGTGTTTGAGAAGTGCATCAATTTTATTTACTGTTGTTAAACTCTCGTCGAAGAAAGAAAAAAGAGAGTATGGAGCAGATCCTGAAGCCGGAACGCCTTACACTAGATCCACGTACGGTGGGCGCTTCTAACACCTTCGACCACTGGCTGAAGTGCTTCGAAGACTACCTGGCAGCCTCCGCAGCGGTCACCACAGATGATGACAGACTCCGGGTCCTCCATGCGAGGGTAAGCGACACGGTCTACCTCGCGATCCGCGCGGCCACCGATTATACTAAGGCCCTCGAGCTTCTGAAGAAGCGTTATATCAAACCATCCAATGAAATACACGCTCATTACCTCCTAGCCACTCGACGACAGCAGTCTGGCGAAACGATGGAGGAATATGCGAACGAGCTCCTACAGCTAGCCAGGGGCTGTAACTGCAAACCTGTGTCGGCTGAGCAGAGCATGAACGACCTCGCCCGAGATGCGTTTGTGGCGGGAGTCGGATCGTCGTACATTCGAATTAAACTATTGGAGAAGGGTAACCTTAATCTTACCCAGGCAATCGAGCAAGCGGAGATGCTCGAGACGGCCTCCAAAAGCTTAGTATTATATCCGGAGGACCATGTGGAGACAATGTGGCAGGAGCAGTCGCCAATCCCTCCTCGTCCCTCGGGTTCGAAATGCTGCGTAATGGCGTGCTCACACTCGGGCCAGACGACGGCAGCAGCTCCGGGCGGCCCGCGGTGCTACTTCTGTGGGGGAGCGAAGCATACTCGGCAACGGTGTCCCGCGAAGGCTGTGTTGTGCACCGCATGCGGTAAGAAAGGGCACTATTCGAAAGTGTGCCGATCTAAACCTAGGAACGGCAGTGCGGCCTGCGATTCTTCAGAGCTCGGGTCATCGTCGTCGAAGTCATCGAGGGGTTCGTCCACGTGCGAGGCCAGGATGACGCCATTACGGTCGACGGAGTCGGAGGTGTGTGACCACCAGGGGTCGCTGAGTTTGGCGCCATCACCCATGTGCGACTCATGGGAGCGGCCATGTTGGTTGACACTGACCGCGAACGACCAGCAGGGGTCCTCCTCATCGATTTCAGCTGCCTGCAGTGGCGCTCATGAACCAACGGTGGCGTCGATCATCCTGGACCAGGCCAAGCCTCATAGACTTGACAAATCTATGATGAATATCCAGGTAAATGACCACGTGATTTATTGTCTGTTTGACAGCGGGAGCACTGAGAGCTTTATCCACCCAGACACTGTGAAGTGGTGTGGACTCCAGATTCAACCTGCCAAACAGACAATCTCTATGGCATCGAGGTCCCGGTCTGTCACCGTGCTAGGGAGTTGCGTGGTAACTTTGAAGGTGCAAGGCACAGTTTACGAGCGTTTCAAGCTCCTAGTGTTGCCGTATCTTTGCGCGCCAATACTTCTCGGACTAAACTTCATGGTCCACTTGAGGAGTGTAACCCTACAGTACGGTGGGCCACTCCCTTCACTGGCAGTGGGAAAACAGCAGCAGCCTCCAAATTGCCCAACGCGCCCCACCTGTAGCCTCTCGACGCTGAAGATCACCACACCCTCCTTGTTCCAGAATCTTGTGCCAGGCTGCAAGCCCATCGTGACTAAAAGTAGGCGTTACAGTGCTGAGGATCGGATCTTCATTAGATCTGAGGTTCAGCGGCTCCTCAAAGAAAGGATCATACAACCCAGCGCTAGTCCGTGGAGAGCGCAGGTCGTGGTGGTCAAGAGCGGGAACAAACCCCGGATGGTCATTGACTACAGTCAGACCATTAATCGATATACGCAGCTGGATGCATATCCTCTCCCGCGCATATCTGATATGGTCAATCAGATTGCGCAGTACCGGGTGTTCTCCACCATAGACCTCAGGTCTGCCTACCACCAACTCCCCATTCGCCCAGAGGACCGACAATACACGGCTTTTGAGGCGGATGGTCGCTTGTATCACTTTCTCAGGGTTCCCTTTGGTGTCACCAATGGGGTCTCGGTCTTCCAGCGTGCTATGGACCGAATGGTGGACCAGAACGGGCTGCAGGCCACCTTCCCGTACCTGGATAATGTCACCATCTGTGGCCATGACCAGCAGGACCACGACACGAATCTCCTGAACTTCCTACGCACTGCATCCCGCCTGAACTTGACCTACAACAGGGAGAAGTGTGTGTTTCGTACGCGCCGTTTAGCCATCCTAGGATACGTGGTGGAAAACGGGGTCATTGGCCCTGATCCGCCCCCTTGCTGAACTTCCCTTGCCTGCTAATGCAAAAGCACTGAGAAGATGCTTAGGCTTCTTCGCTTATTATGTGCAGTGGGTTCCCAATTACGCGGACAAAGCCCGTCCGCTCATTAAGTCCACGACTTTTCCCCTAACGCCAGAGGCCCAATTGGCCTTCGATAAATTGAAAGCCGACATCGCGAAAGCTACGATGCACGCTGTAGACGAGTCCATCCCCTTTCAGGTGGAGAGCGATGCATCTGATTTCGCACTGGCCGCCACACTTAACCAGGCGGGCAGGCCCGTCGCATTTTTTTCCTGCACCCTCCAAGGCCCCGAAATTCGGCATTCAGCGGTGGAAAAGGAGGCCCAGGCCATTGTGGAGGCCGTCAGGCATTGGCGCCATTACTTGGCGGGAAAACGGTTCACCCTGATCACGGACCAGCGGTCCGTGGCGTTCATGTTTAACAACACGCAGAGGGGCAAGATCAAGAATGACAAGATCTTGCGGTGGAGAATTGAACTCTCCACCTATAACTACTACATCATGTACCGTCCAGGGAAACTCAATGAGCCCTCGGATGCCCTCTCGCGTGGAACATGCGCCAGTATACAGGATGACCATTTGCAGGCTCTCCATAATGACCTATGCCATCCTGGGGTCACTCGGCTCTACCACTTTATAAAAGCCTGCAATCTGCCCTACTCGGTGGAGGACGTCAGGTCAGTAACAAGAAGCTGTCGGGTTTGCGCGGAATGCAAACCGCACTTTTACCGACCTGACCGGGCACATTTGGTCAAGGCCACTCGTCCCTTCGAGAGACTGAGTGTCGATTTTAAGGGCCCCCTTCCCTCAACAGATCGGAATGTGTACTTCCTCAATATCATTGACGAGTACTCTCGGTTCCCTTTTGTTGTTCCCTGCTCTGATGCATCCGCTGCCACGGTTATCAAGGCATTCCGCGATCTCTTTACCCTGTTCGGGTACCCCGGCTACATCCATAGCGACAGGGGCTCGTCGTTCATGAGCGATGACTGGAGGCAATTCCTGCTCTCATACGGGATTGCCTCTAGTAGGACCACGAGCTACAACCCGAGGGGTAACGGACAGGTGGAACGTGAGAATGCTACAGTCTGGAAGGCTGTCTTACTGGCATTGAAGTCAAAAGGTCTTCCAGTCTCCCGTTGGCAAGAGGTGCTCCTTGATGCACTCCATTCTATTCGCTCCCTCCTGTGTACGGCAACCAATGCTACTCCCCACGAGAGGATGTTCTCATTCCCTCGGAAGTCTTCCTCGGGGACCTCATTACCGTCTTGGTTGACGTACTCAGGACCCGTCCTCCTGCGGCGACATGTAAGGGCCCGCAAGTCCGACCCGTTGGTCGAACAGGTCCATCTCCTCCACGCCAACCCTCAGTATGCCTATGTGGCATACCCTGACGGGCGAGAGGACACGGTCTCAATCCGAGACCTGGCGCCAGCAGGGGACGTAGCACCCCCTGTCGCTCCCATACCCCCTGTTACAAACCCCTTAACTCTTGTTTCTCCCCCGGACACGGCGCGGGCAGCATCGGGACCATTGCTTAACCCTTTTACTCCCGTGTACAGCTTGCCTGAGCCCAGAAGATGGTCGCCACTGCAGGGCATGTCAGGACCCCATGGACTACCGTCACCTCAGGGTCAACCGGCCTGTGAGTCCGTGGAAGAACAGCTGGACGCCGCCTTGGGGAGAACGCCACCGCAAGTGCCTACTCCGGTGTCACCGCCGGTATTGAGGAGGTCACAACGACGGTGCGGTCCCCCTGACCGTCTGAACTTATAGACTGATGACACTTTATTCTGTTTTTGTACCCCGCCGGCCTTTGTTCTCAAAGGAGCGGTGAATGTGGTGAACCATCGTTGGTTCCCACTGGATAGTACTGAGCCAGGGTCTGGCCAGTACTACAAGGATGTACATATGTTACTGTTGGGTTGTGCTACCTGTTGCTGTTGGGGTTAGGGTGGGGTTGTTACACCTTTGTACTGTAGTGTTGTGGTACATCCCAGTCGGGCTCCGCCTCCTGGGAGAGGTATAAAAGTCCCTGCTCTGGCCGGGACCCCTTCAGTCTGGGATAGTGTATATAATTATTGGCTGCTTCATTACAGTAAATAAAAGCCTTTTATTTCCCGAGCATCTGGCCTCGTGTTTGAGAAGCGCATCAGGGAGGAGGGCAGGTCCGCGATTGGCCTGGGCGGCGGGGTGGGGGTGGGGGGGTCGGCGGGGGCTATATCTCCAGCCATGTCCCCTGCAATTGTAGGGGGGAAGCTGCTTCTGGCAGCCTGCACTAGCAGGGGCCGGACAGTTCCCACTTTTCTGTCAGACTCCTGTTACTTCTAATGCACATGTGCAGCATCAAAGGCCTGCACATACGCACTACCACCCTCTGCAGGCTTCCAGGCACCATTAAGCCCCTTCCACAGGTTTCTGCAGTGAGCAACAGGCTCTCTGATATTTTGGAGGCAGAGTGAGTATGGGGGGGCCTGAAAGCACACCCAAAAGACAGATCTGAAACTCTCCCAGTTTCATGTCCGCCCAGCACTTAGAAAAAAAAGGTAAAATTGCCCCCAGAACCTTTTTCAATATTTTCATTATGAAGTCCAAATTTCTTTACAAACTATATACATTGGTTTAAGACCATAAGATATCGTAGCAGAATTAGGCATTCAGACCATCGGGTCTGCTCTACCATTCAATCATGTTTGATAAGTTTCTTAACCCCATTCTCCAACCTTTTCCACATAACCTTTGATCCTCTTACCAATCAAGAACCAAGATTTTGCACTCTGCCGTGCCTCAATGAAGTTACACACTGTGAGAATTATACGCACAGTCCGAGGGGTTTTACCCAATTACTAGCCCCTCGGTGTACATTAGCTGAAAGGCCTTACACAGTGGCCTTTCAAATAGCGCCTGCCCCAAGCTTGAGTACGTCCCTCAGCAAGTAGTCCTGGGAATAACAAGCTCATCAAGGCAAATAATTCAGCCGTTGTTTTCATTTAGTGGTGAGGAGCCTGAATGGATGGGTCAGTAAATCCACCACCCTAATCAGTTCAGCCCATGTTTCAGTTCTGCAAAGTGTCCATCCTGAACTCTTCACATTGAATAACATGGCATCCTCAAAATAGGAACCTGAAAAATAATAGAGGTGGATGAGACTCCTCTATCCATTGTTCCTTTAGTGATTGCTCAATCTCCCAACATACATCATGACAAGGCATAAATGCAGATGATTATGAGCTTTTTCTGATCTGATCTTTGGAAACTATAACAGTCCACTGTAATAAAAACAGCGTTTTACCTTTTCAGCCAGGTTCTGCATTTGCATTTTTAGATCCTAGTGGAGATTTTTGGAAAAATAAACAGTCATTTATCATTGGCCAAGATCAATATTTCATTATGATTGTAAAAGAAAAGTCTATTTTCATTTTACTGACAGCTAGTATAAACCACCATGGCTGCTCGGTATACATTGGGCCAAGTAGAGTTCTGTGTGCAACTGGGAGACTCAGGAGTATGCCATCGATTTTGCATTCCCCCCACTGTGGGTCGAATAATACTCTCTGAAAACGGGAGCGTTATGAGCGACATATTATCGGGGCACAATGACGTCAGGTCACATTCCCTAAGGAGAGTTTCCAGACCTTTTGCAATATTAGACATAATAGCAAAGCTGACAGCTGCCTCTCGCCTCTCACTCTTTGCTTGCCTTTCCTTAAGAACATAGCCTGCTGATAGTTCTGCTAGCTAGCTAACCTGCTAGGCAGGCATTGCTTAAAATAGCAATGTCAATATTGTATCACAATAGCTGCCTGTCAACCGGAGCAGTTCTACGCTGGGGTAGGGAACTGTTGCCTATATCAAGTAGAGTTCATACATTTCAAGAAGCTAAGTGGAGGTCCTGTTTCTTCTTCATGCCTCACCCGCTATACACTGTAGAATGTGGGTGAGTATGAAAGGAATCCATTGTGAGGGTGATTTTTATGCCCCTGATCATTGCGAGTTCAAACAGCAACGTGGGTGCAAAATCCCGAAAAGTCAAGAAACAAGATTCTCGCCAGTGAGACCTCCCGTTTTCAGATTTTCCCCATCCTTCGCCAGTGATGTAACAAGGGTGGGAACTCATTTCAATAAATTTTAATATATTTACATCTTATTAAAAGGGCTTCCCAGCCACATAATTCCTCCCTCAGTAAATATACCTCGCCGATATGATGTCACGTCGGCGAGGTTTACAACGACTGTATAAGAACGGGAATCAGTTGACGGGAACCCGCCGGGTGTGCCAAGGTAAGTACAGCCCCTGAGGGGAGAGAGACATACCCGGGCAGTGCCCTGGCACAAGTTGGCTCTGTCCCCGATACAGGTTGGCACTGCCTCAGCAGTGAAGGAGGAGGGCAATGGCTGTGAAGGGAGGGAGGGCAATACTTGTGAGTGGATAAAGTGGCCCCTAATGCTTGCGTGGTGGCGGGTGAGGGATGGCTTGGGAGAGGGGGAGCGTGTCTCTGATACCTCCGTGGTTTGCGGGAGGGTGGTGGGGTTCACCCGATGCTTGTGGGGATCTGTCCTCTGTGTTCTTGGGGGGGGAAGTATATTTTAAATGCAGATCAGAGCACCCCTGAAGGATGGCGCCCTGATTTCTATGGAAGCTTTTTCTGTTGGGCTCTATCAGGCCCCATCCTGTCAGGGCGGTGGTGTAAACCATTCCCCACACTATCTGTGCACTAGGTGCCAGAAAATCTGGTCTGAAAACTCGGCTGGAGAGATACACGCCAGTTTTCAGTCAGAGCCTGATAGTCGGACAAGTTCTGGGAAAATTCCACCCATAATGTACAAAGAGTCGGTCGGTAAGGTGTGCATGTGAGTTGGTTACCGTGTAGTGGATTGCACTTGGCCAGCCCCACTCTTTCAGTCTTCCACATTTGTTCTCAGTGGCTTGACAAGTTAAGATGACTGGAGATGTGGTCGACTGTAGTGGATGATCCAAAGCACCTTCTAACCCTGTGCTGATGAACTCTTACAGGTAGATATCCATACAGCTGTGCTGTAATACTTTAAGTACCAGGACGGGAATATCATTTCCTCTGCTACATCCATCAAGGCAGTTTTTTTTGTGCACTTGATAACGGGTGATTGGAGGTAAGCATGTTCCCTCAAATGTAGACAGCAGTCCGCATGTTACCCTCACATAAGTTGGCCTGTAAAAATGACACAGTGGCCATTGGCATGCACAAGCAGCTCCATGGAACACAGATGAGACGGCTGTGTGTTGCGGAGTGTGCAGTTATTCATCCAGTTCTGAAGTAGGATATGGCGGACTCCTGCTAAAGGGTCCACACCTGCTCTGGTACACACCTGCTCTGGTACACACCTGCTCTGGTACACACCTGCTCTGGTACACACCTCACAAACCCTTGCTGAAAACTATTGCTACAAATCTAGCTTGGTGTTTAATCTTTTGTCTGATTTTCTCAGGCAATGGTTCACGCCGTGCTTTAATTCTCATCAAAGTGGCCATTTTTAATGTGCGATCCTGGAATGTGTTAACAGTTGATACGATCATAGGTAGTTCCTTATCCAAGCACCAATCCATCCTGATTGGAGATCCACAAATGTACTGGCAGGATTTCCCCTCATTTATCCCGGGGCCAACACAGCTAATTACAGTTCCCCAGCTTCTACCTCATGCTGTTATGTTCTGGAGCTTTAGCCTCTTCGACAGCAAAGAGCAAAATATTAGATAGCCACACCCTGGATCATTACACCAACAAGTCAGAGTCTATTGTGATAAGTGCTGCTTCATCACTGTCTAAAATGGAAGAGAGATAGAACCCTGTAAATGCCTCTGATGACGTCACAGCACGTCATGTGACTAATCACACAGAGATGCATTACTTCACGATACATAACGCCTCAGCAGGAATATAGTATCATCCTATTTCTCTTCTCACCTATCTCATGCTATTTGTAAGCTAATATGTGACAGCCTGATAGCAGAAAGAAAATAATTCTGTGGTCTTATGGTACTTGACAAAATTGGTTAGCATTGTTACAGTTGAATTGCTTGCATTACTGAGGTCTTGTACATGTTGTACATTGGAATCAATGGAATAAAATTTGGACAAGTTCTACAAAAGATGAGCAATCTATTCCATTTGATTACCCCCCAAGCCACAAAAGCAAAAAACGTGTTTATACCTGACTAATATTCAATTGGCTGTTACTTCAATGGAAGTAATATATACCAATGTCTATTTGAAAACAAAAGGTTAACTTGTAGAGTGAGAAATGCAATAGTTTTCAGTCAGCAGGCTTAGGTGCACCAGTCACTGAAGATTCCAGACCAGAGTAAGCAAGGCTTTGCATTGTTCATCATCTGATTACCCTGAGGAGACCTCGAACAGATGGTTGGCCCTTCACATCCATTAGCAAGCTGTTTTAGGCAGACACTGAAAAACGGCCCAACCCTAATTTTGAATGGGATGTTTTTCAGTTGTTGGGGGTTGGCTTCTGAAATTCTCTCATGTCTCAGTGAGGTCCAAATTCTACTCTTATTTTTAAATCACAGAAAGTTAGGTTCAATACAAATTGTGCATCACACTGTATGTAAATTCTATCTAAATAATTTTATATATGAGTTAAACCTCTTATACATTTTCATGACATCCTCTTTCTTCTTATACAAGACGGTGGCACAGTCGTTAGCACTGCTGCCTCACAGTGCCAGGGACCTGGGTTCAATTCCATGTCCCTGTCACTGTCCACATTGTCTGCGTGGAGTTTACATGTTCTCCCTGTGTCTGCGTGGGTTTCCTCCAGGTGCTGTGGTTCCTTCCCACAGTCCAAAAATGGGCGGGTTGGGTTGATTGGCCATGCCAAATTAACCCTAGTGTCAGGGGATTAGTAGGGTAAATGTGTGGGGTTACGGGAATAGGGCCTGGGTGGGATTGTGGTCAGTGCAGACTTGATGGGCCAAATAGCCTCCTTCTGCACTGTAGGGATTCTATGATTCTTATAGCTTTAAATGATATAAGAATTATGAATGTTAATTCAATTTTCCAATTCATTGCAATAACTTTAATTTCGATCAAATTACTTTACTCTCAACGGTGCCAAGTATATGACAGTACAGCAATACATTATAAAGCAACATATCCTGAATAGTCCGATGAATGATTCACTAGTTGTTTGAAAACAAATTGTTTTTCATGGAAGTACATGACAGATGTGTAAGCCACTGTGCACATTTTCTTTTTATTACTGCTCAGTTTCCTTTGATATTGAGCAATATTGCTTTCTATCAACTTGATGATGAGTGGAAAGCACAGACTCAGAGAGTTGTTACACTGCAGAAGGGGGCCATTCGGCCATTGCACAGACTATTCTGAAAAAGTGTCATTTTCGGAGCTAAAATTGGTGTGATTCCTGCCTGCTCCTACAGTACGATCTTAACTGCAATCTTCATACACTGAGAAAAATTTTCTTTTCCCCTTGTGAAAAATGCCGCACCTGGGGTGTCTGGTTAACCTGCCCCTGGGATCATCTGAGAACTTCAATCAAGAGGGCGCTGCATTTAAACGATTCCACAACACTTCCTCGAATCCAAGCCAGGAGGATGGCAGCGAGGAAACCAACTCCGAGATTTACAGACGGGGCCCTCAGCCGTTTGCTGGATGCTGTGGAGGAGAGGTGGGCAACGATATGACCTCAGGCTGGCAGGAGACCCTCCAGCAATGTGACAAATCCAGCCTGGGAGACGGTGTCATAACTGGTCAGTGCCAGCAGCTTGACCAAGAGGACGGGTGTGCAATGTTGAGAAAAGATGAATGATCTGCTCTGATCAGCCAGGGTCAGTGCTCCCGGTCTCCTCTCTGCACTCCACCTTGCAGTCACCTCTCGGAATGTCACTTTGATCTTACGTGCTCTCACCTTGCAGGGCCCCAGCACCTGACTAATGCGCGATTAAATCACTCGGGAGGCTAGATCGTACCCGGGAAATAAAGGCTTTTATTAGTAACAAGAATGGAGCATACTATATAACAATACAATCCCAGACTAAAGGGTCACCAGGCAGTGCAGTGACCTTTATACTCCTACAGATAGGCGGAGCCAACCGGAGTGTACCACAGAACAATACCAACAGGTAGAACACCCCAACCCTAACCCCAACAGTGACAACAGTAACAGATGTACAAGTACCCATAGTGCTAACCATCTATGGTTCAGTACCCATAGTGGTAACCATCTATGGTTCACCACATTCACCCCTCCTTTAAAACAAAGGCCGATGGGGCAAAAAGAACAGAACGAACTGTCCATATATTCACAAGTTCAGTCGTATCGGAGGGCCGCACCGTCTCTGCGACCTCCTCAACACTGGCGGTAGCGCCGGTTCTGGTGACCGTGATGACCCTCTCTCTAAGGCGGTGTCCAGTGACTCCTCCAGTTCCTCGCGGACAGGTGGACCACGAGGTGGCAACAATCTCCTGGACTCGAGCACGCCCCGAGGTGGCGACAATCTCCTGGACTCAGGCAAGCTGTACACGGGAGTAAGAGGATTAAGTGGTGGTCCCGATACTGCCCGCGCCGTGTCAGGAGGGGAGATAAAGGTCAAGGGGTCCCTAACCAGGGGTGCGGGAGCGACAGGGGTATCCAAGTCCCCTGCAGGCGCCAGATCTCGAATAGAGACCGTGTCCTCTCGCCCGTCAGGATATGCCACATAGGCATATTGAGGGTTGGCGTGGAGGAGATGGACCTGTTCAACCAAAGGGTCGGACTTGCGGGTCCTAACATGCCGCCGCAGGAGGACAGGTCCTGAGTACATCAACCAAGACAGCAGTGAGGTCCCAGAGGAAGACTTCCGAGGGAAGGTAAACATCCGCTCATGTGGGGTAGCGTTGGTTGCCACACACAGGAGGGACTGGATGGAATGGAGCGCATCAGAAAGTACCTCTTGCCAACGGGAGACTGGAAGACCTTTAGACCTCAACGCCAGTAAGACAGCCTTCCAGACTGTAGCATTTTCTCTTTCAACCTGCCCGTTACCCCTGGGGTTGTAACTCGTAGTTCTACTTGAGGCAATCCCTTTTGAGAGCAGGTATTGCCTCAAGTCGTCACTCATAAACGACGAGCCCCTATCACTGTGGATATAGTTGGGGTAACCAAACAGGGTGAAAAGATCCCGCAATGCTTTGATAACCGTGGCAGCGGTCATGTCTGAACAGGGAATGGCAAAAGGGAATGGGGAGTACTCGTCAATCACTTTGAGGAAGTACACATTCCGATCTGTCGAAGGAAGGGTGCGCTTGAAATCCACGCTCAGTCTTTCAAAAGGGCGAGTGGCCTTAATGAGGTGTGCCCTGTCAGGTCGGTAGAAGTGCGGCTTGCTTTCAGCACATACCTGGCAGCTTCGGGTTATTGACCTGACATACTCTACTGAGTAGGGTAGATTCCGGGCCTTTACGAAATGGAAGAGCCGAGTGATCCCCGGATGGCAGAGATCATTGTGGAGGGCCTGTAACCGATCCTCCTGCACACTGGCACATGTTCCACGCGACAGGGCATCTGAGGGCTCATTGAGCTTCCCCGGACGGTACGTGATATCATAGTTGTAGGTGGAGAGTTCGATTCTCCACCTCAAGATTTTATCATTTTTGATTTTACCCCGTAACGTGTTGTTGAACATGAACGCCATGGACCGCTGGTCTGTGAGCAGGGTGAATCGTTTTCCAGCCAAGTAATGGCGCCAATGCCGGACGGCCTCCACAATGGCCTGAGCCTCTTTTTCCACCGCGGAGTGCCGAATTTCAGGGCCTTGGAGGGTGCGAGAGAAAAAGGCGACGGGCCTGCCCGCCTGGTTAAGTGTGGCGGCCAGGGCGAAATCAGATGCATCACTCTCCACCTGAAAGGGGATGGACTCATCGACAGCATCCCTTCAAAGGCTAAGCGAGCCTCTGCTGCCAGGAGAAAAGAGGTAGACTTTATGAGCGGACGGGCTTTGTCCGCATAATTGGGAACCCACTGTGCGTAATACGAAAAGAAGCCTAAGCATTTTCTCAGTGCTTTGATGCTAGTGGGTAGGGGAAGTTCAAGGAGGGGACGCATACGGTCTGGATCAGGGCCAAGGACCCCGTTTTCCACCACGTATCCGAGAATTGCTGGGCGGCGCTTGCTAAATACACACTTCTCCCTGTTATAGGTCAGATTCAGGCGAGACGCAGTGCGTAAAAATTTTAGGAGATTGGCATCATGGTCCTGCTGGTCATGGCTGCAGATAGTGACGTTGTCCAGGTACGGGAAGGTAGCCCGTAGCCCGTTTTGGTCCACCATTCGGTCCATTGCACGCTGGAAGACCGAGACCCCATTCGTGACGCCAAAGGGGACCCTTAAGAAGTGGTAGAGACGACCATCCGCCTCAAAGGCCGTATATTTTCGGTCCTCTGGGTGAATGGGGAGCTGGTGGTAAGCTGACTTCAAGTCAATGGTGGAGAACACCCGGTACTGCGCAATCTGGTTGACCATGTCAGATATGCGCGGGAGAGGATACGCGTCCAGCTGCGTGTGTCTATTAATGGTCTGACTGTAGTCTATGACCATCCGGGGCTTGTCTCCAGTTTTAACCACCACGACTTGCGCTCTCCATGGACTAGTGCTAGGTTGAATGATCCCTTCCCTGAGGAGCCGCTGAACCTCAGATCTAATAAAGATCCGATCCTCAGCGCTGTAACGCCTGCTCTTAATTGCGATGGGCTTGCAGCCTGGCACGAGATTCTCGAATAAAGATGGCGGGGTGATTCTGAGTGTCGAGAGACTGCACGTGGAGCGCGCTGGGCAATTTGGAGGCTGCTGTTCTCCCACTGAAAGTGGAGGGAGTGGCCCATCGTACTGCAGGGTCACACTCCTCAGGTGGACCATAAAGTCCAGTCCCAGGAGTATCGGAGCACAAAGGTGCGGTAACACGAGGAGCCTGAAGTTCTCACAAACTGTGCCCCGCACCGTTAGGTTGACCATGCAGCTCCCAAGAACGGTAACAGATCGGGACCTCGACGCCATAGAAATTGTCTGTCTGACAGTCTGTACTCGGAGACCGCACCGTTTCACAGTGTCAGGATGAATGAAACTCTCCGTGCTCCCACTGTCAAACAGACAATGTATTAGGCGTCCATTTGCCTCTATGCCCATCATGGACTTGTCGAGTCTGTGAGGCTTGGCCTGGTCCAGGATGATTGATGCCACCGTTGAGTCTTGAGTGCAACTGCAGGCAGCTGAGATGGTTGATGATGATGACCCCTGCTGGTCGTCTGCGGTCGGCACCGACCGCAGACGATGGATCCCAAAATGGATCGCACGTGGTCGGTGGCGCTGAAAGTGGCGGCCCCTGCAGGTCGCACGTGTCTTGCGTCGTCGTCGTCAGGAATGGCGGCGCTCGTGAATCACACGTGGTGGAAGACCTCGATGAAGCCGGAGACAAGGAGACAGGTTCTGGAGAATCACACGCCGCGCTGCTAAGCTTCGAGGGTGGTTTAGCTCTGCATACTTTGGCATAGTGCCCTTTCTTCCCACACACGGAGCAAAATACCGTTCTGGCCGGACATCGCTGCCGAGGGTGTTTCGCCAATCCACAGAAATAGCACCGCGGGCCTCCTGGAGCTGCCGCCGTCGTCAGGTCCGAGGTTGAAAACACAATCGCGCAGTTTTTCGGAGCTGCTGGGTAGAGTTGAGTCGGTGGCTGTACTTGCCACGATGTTCCCACGTGGTCGGTGGGGTAAGTTTCTAGACTTCTGGAGGCCGTTTCCATCATGTCAGCCAATTCCACCGTCTTAGCTAGGTCTAAGTTACCTTGCTCTAGCAGCCGCAGGCGAATATAGGATGAGCCGATTCCCGCCACGAACACATCTCGGATCAAGTCGTTAGTATACTGGGTCGCCGACACTGGCTTGCAATTGCAGGCTCTGGCTAGCTTCTGAACTTCGCGCAGGTACTGTCCCGTCGTTTCACCGGGCTGCCGCCGTCGAGTGGCTAGAAGGTGTCGAGCATGAATCTCGTTTAGCGGTTTGTTGTACAGTTTCTTAAGCAGTTCGATGGCCCCTTTGTAGTCTTGGGCATCGCGGATTGATGAGTATACAGTGTCGCTTACCCTTGCGTGGAGGACCCGCAGTCTATCGGTGTCGTTTTGAATGGCTGTTGAGGCATCGATATAGTCTTGAAAACACTTCAACCAATGGTCGAAAGTGTTCGACGCTCCAGCTGCACGTGGATCTAAGGTAAGCCGATCGGGTTTTAACATTTGCTCCATGGTTTTTTTTTAACGAAAATTGTTACTAATACAATTGATGCGCGATTAAATCACTCGGGAGGCTAGATCGTACCCGGGAAATAAAGGCTTTTATTAGTAACAAGAATGGAGCATACTATATAACAATACAATCCCAGACTAAAGGGTCACCCGGCAGTGCAGTGACCTTTATACTCCTACAGATAGGCGGAGCCAACCGAGTGTACCACAGAACAATACCAACAGGTAGAAGACCCCAACCCTAACCCCAGCAGTGACAACAGTAACATATGTACAAGTACCCATAGTGCTAACCATCTATGGTTCAGGACCCATAGTGGTAACCATCTATGGTTCACCACACCGACCTCCCACAAGCTTCCTCACACCATTTCAATAAATGTTAACAATTTTAAATATCATTCGTTGGCAAGGTTTACAACAGGCATTTAAAAATGTGAAGCGGTTGTGGGGAACCCGCTGAGGCGCAAAGATAAGTATGACCCCTGGGCGGAAGGGTAAATGCATGGGCAGTGCCCGGATACTTCTCCCTGGCAATGCATTGGCAATGTCAACCTGGCAGTGCCAACCTCACAGTGCCAGGGACAGGCCCTCTAGGGAGGCACATTGCGGGGGGGTTCCCCTATGTGTGAAAGGCGGGTAGTGCACCCCAATGTGATGTGGTTGGGGGTCGCCTCGTGGATTGTGGGGGTGGGGGAGAGGTGGGTCCATGGGGATGAGGAGATGAGTTTTTTAGCACGGGTTGGGGTGCACTTTAAAGATTGTGCCCCGATCTCAGTGGGGCCAGCCTTGTCAGTTCTATCAGGCCCCGCCCCACTAGAGTGACAGTGGAAACCAGGTCCCAGATTCTCTGTTACAGAATAATCATTTGATATTTTCAAACTGTGTTAGGTTTCTTTACCAGGTTTAAAGCCATGTTTGTTCCCATATCCTTCAATATTCCTCCTCTTAAGGCAAACATCCTACTCCCTTTGGAAAGTAATTATTGCGGATTTTTCCTCAACAATAATTTGCGGCAGACAATTCCATGTGCCACCCCCAACACCTCCCCACATCTAGCACCATCCCTTAGCCCAGCCCATCCTTTAAGTGCCTTTCCATTAATTATTTTGGTGATTAATTTTGATTGATGTCTGGTCGTTACTGTATTGTTAACTAGTGGAAACAACTTAACATTGATTCATATTTATAGCAATTCATAATCATCCAAGTTAGAACTTAACCTCCTCAGCTCTAATGGAAAAAAGATTAAAATTCTCTGCTATCTCTTGGTAACTGTAACCCTGGTGACACTTAAGTGAATCTGTGCTGCACATTTTCCAATCGTCTTACATCCTTCCTCTGTTGGGGGTTCCAATATTGAACACAATCAACTGCAGTCTAATTAAAGTCTTGTACATGTTCGACACTTTGCTTCTGTATCTCATGCCTCCCAATACAAGATTTCTTTTTCCTTTTATGACCTTATCTATTTGCACTGCTAACTTTAATGACCTGTCCATCTACACTCCATTGTCCTTTTGCTTCTCTATTTCATTATAAATCTGATCACTTAAAACAAGTTTCTTTCCCTTATCATCACCTTTCTCCACATCTCTCTCCAGATGGAGCATTCACATGTGCGCGAGGCCCGTGCTGTGAATTTGTTTATTCAGACAATTGCACTGACATCATGACCTTGAAAGAAACCTCGTTAATATGCTGTGACTTACATCTTAATGAAGCCTCACTCAGGCTGTTGCAGTGGCACTTATCATAACCCCACACATTTTACGGTGTCCACCTAATACTCTGGCACTTTGTCCTCAATTGAACATTTTACATTCCTCTAAAATCCTCATTCTCGACCAGTAACCACAGCAAATTATTCATCTTTGTCCCTTCCTATTTCTATAATCTCCTCCAGATCTCTGTACTCCTCCAATTCCGGCATCCCCTATTTTCTCCCTCCACCATTGGCTATGGTGCCTTCAACTCTCTGGGACCTACTTCTGGAACTTACTTCCTCAACATCTCAGTCTCTCGACTTCTCTCTCCTCACTTAAAACTTTCCTAAAACCTACCACTTTGACAAAGCTTTGGGTCCCCTGTCCATTTATCTCCTCATGTGGCTTGGGCCTGAATTTTGTGCCTGTTGGGTACGCAGACTCAGTGGCCTGAAAAATGGCGCAAAACGCACTTATGGCCACAATTAGCTCTGCAATGCAATTTCACGTTAACAATTAACAGGCATCTGACGTGAAGCATGTGCTGGGAAAGACTCCGCGCTGCTGGGGAGGATGGGGAAAAGACGGGTTCCAAGAAAAGGGCGCAGGCTGGCTACTAATGCGCTTCCTCAGAGGGACAGCCACTGCGGAGCGGTCTCAGAGAGCTGCAGACCTGTACAAAATAAATCGCGATGGAAAAACACTCCAACCAGTGTTTTGGCACCACCTTCAAACACAAAGTTCTGTCCCCAGACACCTTTTCAGAATTTATTTAGAACCATAGAATCCTACAGTGCAGAAGGAGGCCATTTGGCCCATCGAATCTGCACTGACCACAATACACCCAGACTCTATCCCCATAGCCCCATGTATTTATCCCAGCTGGTCCGTCTGACACTAAAGGGAATTTAGCATGGCCAGTCAGCCTAACCCGCACATCTTTTGACTACGGGAGGAAACCGGAGCAGCTGGAGGAAACCCACGCAGACACGGGGAGAACATACAATGCCACACAGTCACCCAAGGTCGGAGTTGAACCTTGGTCCCCGGTGCTGTGAAGCAGCAGTGCTAATCACTGTGCCATTGTGCAGCCCTAACATTTCATCCTGTCTTGGATCAAGGTCGCAGCAAAAAACATAAAGGCCGCCTAGCCAATCAGCTGAATCTGCCAACCATAAAAGCAGACAAGCCACATAAAATTGCATTCAGTTGGGCCTTTAATTGGCTAATTTGCCTGCTTGATTGTTGGTGGGCTTCCAACTTTCCTGCGTGCCTGCTGATTGAGTGTGTGTTGACTGATGTTTTCTGGTGCAATTTCATGTGCTTCCCGGTCAGACTTGCGCCTGCCCAAACAACGTAAAGCTCTGGCCTTCGTGCCAAATTCTGACTGATAACTTTCCTGTGCAGCATCTGCTTTGTGAGGTTTCTCTATTTTTTTAACATCTGATCGTGCAAAACAAAATTATTTTCCCCAATTTTACTTTGAAAATGTCGTACCGCCCCTTTCCTTACATCGTGCTGCATCGGCTGACTATGATACTTTGGTACAGTATTCTGGAATTTTAGCAATCATAATTAAAACATTCACATGAGAGGATGATTCCTGCTTCAGGTTGGTAATTTGAGCCATTACCAGAATTCTCCATAAGTGCTTTGCTGAATATTGTACCATAGAAAATAGCTTATTCTATTTATAGGTCTCATCAAGAACTTCATCAATATCTACCACACTCCCGATTGTTATTAATGGTGCTGGCTTCTGACACATTTTAGAAGCTTTGCCATTACTGCAGCACATAGAACCATTAGTATTTATTGAACACGCATTCCTCTTCAATCTTGATTTCTGGATATTCAAATTCATAATAAAGTCAGTGCACCAAAGTGTAAAAGTCCATCGCAAAAACAAAGTGCAATGTGAAGTTGAAACTCAGGCCTTTGTAATTTTAAAGATGCTGGTCTAAAAGCTTAGTTAGAAAGAACATGTGGCATGTTTTGACATGCACGTCTAAAGCTAGCTTATTGAGTTCCTAGCAGAGCTAAAAGGAACACATATGAACATCTGACTAGAACTTTTCCATGCACCATATTGGTATGGTGGTAACTCTGGTCACAGAGGTACATGGTGTCAGCATTGAATGGAGATGCAGGAATTCATCCTCCCCATTGGTTCAGCTCTGCTCCCTTTTGCCATCTGCCACCCTATCCTACATAGAGAGAAAGTTTCAGTGACTGTATTGCATTATATTTGGGTGATATGCCTGAGAAAGTTGAATAACTAGAGATATGTGGAGCCAGCACGAGGGAGGTAGCATTAGTACATGTCTGATGATGAGGTGGCGTACTTGGCTGTTAGACACGAGTCCTGACTACCAGCAGCTAGTGCTGGTGAGTGATGAGGATCTGATGCATTCAATAGCATGAGAGGCTGTTATTGTGAGGCTGGCAATGTCAGGTGAAGTGGCCTTCACTGACCTTAATCACCTGTGTGCAGTCATTAGACTTCTTGTTGCAATACCCTTGGGTCGAGACTTAGGCAATTGACTTCACTGGCTACTTTTGCCCATTCCCTTCTGAGGCTGGTTCTGGAGAACCTCTTGGCCAATCATGCAATCATTGTATCTGCCCTGGTCTCCAACTATCTGACAAGTGCTGCCTAGGCAGCACCAGTGAACCTGAAGCCCTTGCCTGCTGCACCACTTACTAAACTTGAGAATTTCAGAATAATTTACCAGCAATTTTCCCTTCATTAATGCAGCTTTCCATTTATGGGGAATGTGCATTTAAGAATGGAAGGTTTGCCGGCACTATGAGATATCAGCCCAATGCTGTTTGGCTCCTGATTGAGCACAGATGTCAGCCACACTATAAGGGGGACAGCAGCATGGGATCAGCTCTGTGCCATGCTACTATCATGTTAGAGAGACTGGAGCACCAAATATACATAATATCCAGGGAATCAGGGTGGGCAGGCTGTGAATCACAGATCCCCGTGCATAGAATGAAGGCTAAGTCCATTTCTGGCCCCAACAGTTCAGCAATAGACTCACCCATATAAATGTAACCTTCAACCTTGATAGGTTATTCTACTGTTTGGAGATGAGAAATAATGAGGCAACACACATAACCTTATTAGGCTTGCTAGGAATACCAGTTGACAATACAATACACCTGTCAACAGGATACCTGCTGGCAATACACCCGTTATCAATATACCTGTTATTCACAAAGACTTTACAAGGAGTTATACATGTGATCACCCAGTGAGTAGTCAACCTCCTGCTGATTGTATCCTTCAGCAACTGACCAAACCTGGTTGCCTAGTTAAAGTTCTGAATCCGTTTTTGCAACAATTTTTACACCTTTCTTTACAAGGTGGGCTGAATGTTTAATTGACAAGATCATACTGTCCTGTCAAAATACACCTTAAGCTACAATGCGGTATAAATTCTTTGTTCAAGCTATGTTATTAGACAATGCGTTTACATTGTGCATCTGTTTTAAACTTCCTTCAGGAATTCCATTATCGTTCCAGATCATTATCGGTAATAGAACAGAAACTTCCTTTCTTCATTATACATTCCAAAACCATAGAATAATTAAATAGTCAGAGTCCCTCAAATTACTGATTTTTTAAATAAATTGTTCTTTAGAGAATTAAAGACAGAGTGGTTGGAATTTTCCCAAAAAATGGCAAAGTTATTTTTGCAATTTTTAGGCACTTTGAATATCCTTTCCCCCATGTGAAAAATGCAACGTCTGAGGCACAAAGCATTTGACTCGCCTGTCCTGGGGGTCATTTGAGCACTTCAATCAAGGGGGAGCTGCACTAAAGCAGCTCCACAGCATTTGATTTGATTCACACTAGGAGGATGGCAGCTAGGAAACCAGCACTTCAATTCACGGAGGTTACACTTTCCCATATGCTGGATGCCATGAAGGCGAGGCGGGCAACAATATACCCTTGGATTGGCATGAGGGCCTTCAGCAAGTGACAAATCCATTCTGAGAGATAGTGGCAAAATTGGTCTGTGCCATCAGCCTGACAAAGAGGACAGGAGTACAATATCAGAAGAAGATGAATGACATACTCCGATCAGCCAGGGTAAGTGCTCCCAGTCTCCTCTTTGCACTCCACCGTTCTGTTACCCCTCCGGAATGTCACTTTGATCCCACTTGCCACCACCTCGCAGATTCCCAGCACCCACCTTCCCAGCATCTTCAAACTCCACCCTTCGGCATGCCTCATCGAATTCCTCCCTGCTTTGGGGCAGTGCCCACACATGCCTGTTGTTACCAACCTCTGATCATGACCACCTTTTGTGTCCCTGCAGGGGAATTTAGCACACAATTGGAGAGAGAGAGAGAGAAAGAGAGAACGGGTGCTGGGATGCCCGAGCCGAGGATCCTGACTCCATTTGAGGAGAGAGCCATGGAGATCGCAGGGGAGGAGCAAGAGTGGGCCTGTTCTGATTGTGAGGTGGGCCTGCGAGAGAAAAGTGAGGAGCCACTGCACCTTCACCTAGATGACCAGTCTCAAGTGAGTTCTGCAGAATCCAAACCCTTGATCAGGCCATATACTAAAACCAAGTCCCTTGCCTTGCAGGAACATCAACCAAAGAGCCTAGGCCACTAACTAGCAGTGCCCCATTGCCCATCCTTGAAAGCACCTCAGAGGAGATCTGTGAAGAGTCACAGCTATCACTCACACCATTCACCATCGCAGAGACACATGCATCAATGGGTGAACTTAACAGGGAGGCTGGTTGTCTATCTGATAAGCATTGCACAGCTTCTAATGTGCATCAGATGGAGACAGGAGCATCCCAAGAATCAGACAATTGGAGGTCTGCTGGATCCAAGGACAAAGCCGTGGCCCAGCCAAGTGCCGTGCCTCTGGACACGTTCAGACCTCAGCTTCTGGAGGCAGAGCCGGGAATGCCAGGAGGCGTTGTAAGCGACATTCCTGCCACTGCAAGGCCGAATGGAGGAGTCCAAAAGTCTTCTGTCACAGTAGATGTTGCCAGCGATATGTGGCACCCAGGCCAAAACAAGGGTGGTGGATACCGTGGAAAGCCTGGAGAAACTCATCTGCTCCATAACTGCTGAACTCCAAGGTCTGGCTTAGTCTCTCAGGAGCATGACTAAGGGGTTCAACACCATGTAAATGGCAGGCCTCCAAGACTGACGGTGCCAGATATATTGAGTCTTCTGCCACTCGATACAGCTGCCCCTCCATTCCATTGAGTGGCCCAGGGCCCACAAGCACCTGGAGGGAGGAGGAACCGAGGAGACCATGGATGTGACCAGTGAATCTGAATCCCCCCTTCCTGAGTTCAATGCAGCTCAGGGGTAGCGGGCTGAACACAATGATGCAGTAACATCAATGCCACCCAAGAGTAGGGCAGGGCTTTCCAGGTCCTGGTTCTCCAGAGGACATCCGCCAAGGGCATCTCGGGTAATAGAGCATGGCAGGCAGCAGGCCGCCTCCACTTCTGATGTGCAGTGCATCCTGACAATCCACCGAGACATGGTGGGAGAGTTCACAAGGCTAAGGAATTGTACAGGCACAGAGTGGGCATGGGTGATGTTAGGCATAGATAGCTGGGGAGTTTTATCAAATGTCACAAATGCATGTTACCCCATTAAAATCTCTTGTTATTCACAATCTTAAGAACTCACTCTCAATTAACCCTGCTCCCAGTGGGATAATGCTTCCCCTTATCTGGACACAGTTCTTCTCACATGCCCTTTAAGTCAGACAAATGGTTAGGCCCACTCAAAAGGAGACAGTCTGAGGTAAGTTCACAGTTATAACTCAAAAGATTGGTCCCATCAAAGATCTAAGGTGAAATGCTTCCTACATTAATGTGAGACTGGGTTATTCTTCCATCAGTTATTCTGAGAGAAGGAAAAGCAAGAAGTGTTCTTGAATGCCAGCCTCACACGCCTGGTGCATTTGCCCGGCATGATTCACAAAGGGGCACTTTTCTTCCTTCTAATGGTTGAATCCCATCTCAGCAACACTGCCAGTGCCAGTGGAAAACGTTCTGATTTTCCCATTGGTGGCAGCACTCCGATTTTTATCGGGAGAATCACGGGCAAAATTTCAATGTGGCATGCCAGATGGGAATGTGCTGATTTAGGCTCCATGCCCTAATAATATCCTCCAATAATTGCAGTTGCAGCAAGATGCAAAATAATTTATACTATTTTAATTTGTAAATCCTTCCACACGTTTGCACCTATCTTATTAATAAATTCATGAAACTGCTCATACTTGGAACATTAAAAATAACTGCAGTTTAATCATCTTCTTCCCAATATACTTAATTATGGTATATTAATCTCTGTCCTTTCTATTGACAACTAATGGAAATCATTGCCTCATTAATGTCAACCTAATATCTTAATAGAGACTCATTATGCAGACAAACTTGCAATCTTTGTTGGTTTATTGCCCCTCATTGTGATTGTCATATTACATACGAACATATGAAATAGGAGCACGAGTAGGCCTTTCGGCCCCTTGAGCCTGCTCCACCATTCAATAAGGTCATGGTTTCAAATCGTTCTGTGTTTCAAACCGATAACTTTTGATTTCCTTGCCGAACAAAAATCTATCTAACTCCGCCTTAAATACATTCCCCCACCCCGTCTCCACTGCCTTATGAGGCAGAGTCCCAAAGTCGCACAACCTTCTGAGGGAAAACAATCTCCTCATCTTTGTCCTAAAAGGACGCCCCTAATTTTGAACAGTGCCCCTTAGTTCTGGACTCACCCACCAGAGGAAAATCTTTTCCACATTCAGCTTTTGTTTCTTATAATATTTTATTCAGCCAACACCATTGTTTATACCTACATATTTCACATGGAAGCATTTGATGATAACTGCCTATAAATAAACTTAAGTCAGGTTCATTTCAAATTTATTTATTCGTCACAAGTAGGCTGAGATTAACACTGCAACGAAGTTACTGTGAAAATCTCCCAATTGCCACACCCCAGTCCTGTTTGGGTACACTGAGGGAGAATTTAGCATGGCCAATTCACCGAACCAGCCTGTCTTTCAGACTGGGAGGAAACCGGAGCACCTGGAGGAAACCCACGCAGACACGGGGAGAACGTGCAAACTCCACACAGACAGTCACCCAATCCGGGACTTGAACCCAGGTCCCTGGCGCTGTGCAGCAACAGTGCTAACCATTGTGCCACCGTGCCATTGGCCTGCAGTATAACAACATTGAATCATCTCAGAAACAAGATGGGTTCTATCTTTAATTGATATCAGCCATGTACATTGCTGATGTCCAGCACCTCCTGGAACTTGCTTCATTGCTATTGGGCAACAGAGGGGGAGTATTTAAACTCTCCAAGGAGATCACATGACCGGGGTTGGGTCACAGTGCATATTGACTGCACCATCCCTGGATCACTCAGCCTGGATGTGTCCGTTTGTCTTTTCTTGTCATTTTAATTAAAATCACTCAAAGTAATATTTAGCCTTAACATCCCCCCATTATGGGTGGAATCTTGTGGAACTAATTCTTGTTGGACTATCAGGACCATTTTTAGGTTGGGAACCCAACTTCCTAATGGGTGTACTTTGCCAAGGCTGTATCCTAGACCAATGGCATTAACATGTCATTGGTCAGGGCGGCACGGTAGCACAGTGATTAGGACTGCTGCTTCACAGCTCCAAGGACCTGGGTTCGATTCCCGGCTTGGGTCACTGTCTGTGTGAAGTTTGCACATTCTCCTCGTGTCTGCATGGGTTTCCTCCGGGTGCTCCGGTTTCCTCCCAAAGTCCAAAGATGTGCGGGTTAGGTTGATTGGCC
This sequence comes from Mustelus asterias, assembly GCF_964213995.1. NCBI lineage: Eukaryota > Metazoa > Chordata > Chondrichthyes > Carcharhiniformes > Triakidae > Mustelus > Mustelus asterias. Next base: position 48,049,158 of record NC_135814.1, read on the forward strand.
ATGCTAAAATTGCCCCTTAGTGTCCTGGGATGCTTAGGTTAGAGGGATTAGTGGGTAAAATATGTAGGGATATGGGGGTAGGGTCTGGGTGGGATTGTGGTCGGCACAGACTCGATGGGCCGAATGGCCTCTTTCTGTGCTGAAGGGATTCTAAGATTAAGGGGATGTAGGAGTAGAGTTAAGCAAGAAACCAGATGGGCAAAAAGGGGACACGAGATTGTTTTGGCAGATAAGGCAAAGGAGAATCCAAAGAGGTTCTACAAATACATAAAGGCCAAAAGAGTAATTAGAGAGAGAGTAGGGCCTCTTAAGGATCAACAAGATCATCTATGTGTGGATCCACAAGAGATGGGTGAGATCCTAAATGAATATTTCTCATCAGTATTTACTGTTGAGAAAAGCATGGATGTGAGGGAACTTGGGGAAATAACTAGTGATGTCTTGAGGAGTGTACATATAATAGAGGAGGTGCTGGAAGTCTTAAAGCGCATCAAGGTAGATATATCCCCGGGACCTGATGTAGTGTATCCCAGGACATTGCGGGAGGCTAGAGAGGAAATTGCGGGTCCCCTAGCAGAGATATTTGAATCATTGATAGTCACAGGTGAGATGCCTGAAGATTGGAGGGTGGAAAATGTTGTGCCTTTGTTTAAAAAAGGCTGCAGGGAAAAGCCTGGGAACAACAGGCCAGTGAGCCTCACATCTGTGGTGGGTAAATTGTTGGAAGGTATTTTGAGAGACAGGATCTACAGGCATTCAGAGACGCAATGTCTGATTAGGGTCAGTCAGCATGGCTTTGTGAGTGGGAAATCATGTCTCACAAATTTGATTGAGTTTTTTGAAGGGGTAACCAGGAAGGTAGATGAGGGCAGTGCAGTTGATGTTGTCTACATGGACTTTAGCAAGGCCTTTGACAAGGTACTGCATGGTAGGTTGTTGCATAAGGTTAAATCTTACAGGATCCAGGGTGAGGTAGCCAAATGGATACAAAATTGGCTTGATGAGAGTGTGATGTTGTACAAACTAAGTAAGGGCATGATGGGAAAATTGGTCAACTAGTTGTTACAATATAAAGAACGGCTGACCAAAGCTATTTCAAAATGCCAGACCCCTGTAAGAGTTAATAAGGCTGTATGAGTAAATAAAACAAGATAAGGTCAGGGAGGAAGGAGTCATCGACCTTCTTCTGTTCCATCAAAGGACAAGATAAGGGTATGAATAATGGGACAACGAGTTCTGGGAGGTCAGCAAGTTAAAACCTGATTAATGATATTGCTCACAATTCGATTACTAATCGAATTCCTGAATATGCTCTGGTCACGAAAACTGATAATGATTATGTATAAATACTGAACAGTTTCTCTGTGTAATTGCGGACTTGTGGAAGAATCAGCAGCTGTATCAACTGCTCTCTGACCCCAAGTCTCAGACATATACTGCATGCAGTTATTAGTAAATAAATGCTTGTTATACTGACGAAACGAATCTTGTAGAGTCTACCTTTCACAGTCAAGAAGCAGGAAAAGTTTCTACTTCAACAAGAGAATGATGTGGAGATGCCGGCGTTGGACTGGGGTAAACACAGTAAGAAGTCTCACAACACCAGGTTAAAGTCCAACAGGTTTATTTGGTCGCACAAGCCACTAGTTTTCAGAGCGCTGCTCCTTCATCAGGTGACTCACCTGATGAAGGAGCAGCGCTCTGAAAGCTAGTGGCTTGTGCTACCAAATAAACCTATTGGACTTTAACCTGGTGTTGTGAGACTTCTTATTGATGAGAGAAGCCAGAAGGTGGTTATAGAGGGCTGTTTTTCAAACTGGAGACCTGTGACCAGCGGTGTGCCTCAGGGATCAGTGCTGGGTCCACTGTTATTTGTCATTTATATTAATGATTTGGATGAGAATATAGGGGGCATGGTTAGTAAGTTTTCAGATGACATCAAGATTGGTGGCATAGTGGACAGTGAAGAAGGTTATCTAGGATTGCAACGGGACCTTGATCAATTGGGCCAGTGGGCTGATGAATGGCAGATGGAGTTTAATTTAGGTAAATGCGACGTGATCCATTTTGGTAGATTGAACCAGGGCAGAATTTACTCAGTTAATGGTAGAGCGTTGGGGAGAGTTATAGAACAAAGAGATCTAGGGGTACAGGTTCATAGCTCCTTGAAAGTGGAGTCACAGGTGGACAGAGTGGTGAAGAAGGCATTCAGCATGCTTGGTCCCATTGGTCAGAACAGGAGTTGAGACGTCTTGTTGAAGTTGTACAAGACATTGGTAAGGCCACACTTGGAATACTGTGTACAGTTCTGATCACCCTATTATAGAAAGGATATTATTAAACTAGAAAAAGTGCAGAAAAGATTTACTAGGATGCTACCGGGACTTGATGGTTTGAGTTGTAAGGAAAGGCTGGATAGAGTGGGACTTTTTTCTCTGGAGCATAGAAGGCTGAGGGGTGATTTTATAGAGGTCTATAAAATAATGAGGGGCATAGATCAGCTAGATAGTCAATATCTTTTCCCAAAGGTAGGGGAGTCTAAAACTAAAGTGCATAGGTTTAAGGTGAGAGGGGAGAGATACACAAGGGTCCAGAGGGCAATTTTTTCACACAGAGGGTGGTGAGTGTCTGGAACAAGCTGCCAGAGGTAGTAGTAGAGGCGGGTACAATTTTGTCTTTTAAAAAGCATTTAGACAGTTACATGGGTAAGATGGCTATAGAGGGATATGGGCCAACTGCGGGCAATTGGGACTAGCTTAGGGGTTTAAAAGAAAAGGCGGCATGGACAAGTTGGGCCAAAGGGCCTATTTCCAAGCTGTAAACCTCTATACTCTATGACTCTATCCCACTTCCAAGCTCCCTACCAATTTGGGAGGACAGGAGAGATGGGACGGTGTCTGTGTGAGAGGAAGAATTTCTAATTAAGGGGACTATGGCATGGGTAGGAAAAGCTCACTTAGATGCAGCTACCACAGGAATAGAGAGGAGACCTCAGAAAACTGTTCCCAGCTCTCTTCACTCTTTCCTGGAGGTCCTATTGTGGGATATGGAGGGATACAATGAGGTGATTCTTTCTCAAGGATGAGAGAAAGAGGCCAACCTCTTTGACCAAGTAGGTGTGGCCATCATTGACTGAGGAAATCAGCAGCATAAATGTGGTTCCTTCAACCTGAAAACAGTGCACCAAGCGGATCCAGGATCTCATGGGGGTATAACTGTTGAGTGGAATAATCATGCCCCACACTCTACATGTCCAGCATTCTCCAGAGAGTACTCTTTAGGACAACACACCTTGCAGCTCCACTTACTCATCACTTTCCAGTCTCCTCCTCAAAATCCCATCCAAACAGCCAAAACTCCCACTCACCATCAACCTATTGCCCTTTCTCACCCATGCCTCACTCCACCAATGGTATCATTTGTCCTCTTTATCCAAGCCATTATCAGCATCCAGCATCCATACCTCTCTGTTTTCTCTCTTTGCAGGAGCAGAGCACAAAAAACCCTGGTGAGAGGCAGAGATCCAGCAGGTCGGAGGGGGGGCAGAGGCAGGGTTGGAAATAGTTAATGGCCATACACCGATAGACATCTCTTAGACCATAAGACATAGGAGCAGAATTAGGCCACTAGGCCCATCAAGTCTGATCCGCCATTCAATCATGGCTGATATTTTTCTCATCCTCATTCTCCTGCCTTTTCCCCATAACCCCTGATCCCCTTATTAATCAAGAACCTATCTATCTCTGTCTTAAAGACACTCAATGACCTGGCCTAACAGCCTTCTGCGGCAAAGAGTTCCACAGATTCACCACTCTCTGGCTGAAGAAATACCTTCTCATCTCTGTTTTAAAGGATTGTCCCTTTAGCCCGAGGTTGTGCCCTCTGGTTCTAGTTTTTCCTATTAGTGGAAACATCCTCTCCACATCCACTCTATCCAGGCCTCGCAGTATCCTGTAAGTTTCAATAATATCCCCCCTCATCCTTCCAAACTCCAACAAGTACAGACCCAGAGTCCTCAACAGTTCCTCATACGACAAGCTCTTCATTCCAGGGATCATTCTTGTGAAACTCCTCAGGACCCTTTCCAAGGCCAGCACATCCTTCCTTAGATATGGAGCCCAAAACTGCTCACAATACTCCAAATGGGGTCTGACCAGAGCCTTTTACAGCCTCTTGTATTCTAGCTCTCTCGACATGAATGCTAACATTGCATTTGCCTTCCTAACTGCTGACTGTACCTGCACATTAATCTTTAGAGAATCTTGAACAATGACTTCCAAGTCCCTTTGTGTTTCTGATTTCCTAAGCATTTTCCCATTTAGAAAGTTTCTTGTCAGCCACTGACAAAGCGTGTCCACCTGGTCCGCTGGGAAGGAAATCTTGTTCCAGCTTGCAGATTTTTGTAGTGATTTACCTTGAAGGCCTGGTTGTCTTGAGGCACTGAGGCTCAGGCATGCTGAAAGAATTGATACACTGCCTATAGATTTCATGTTAGGTTCTTGCCATCCATGCAGCTGAAACTCAGTGTCCCGTCTCTTTGCCTTGCAGAGGGGCATGTGGCTGAGGAGCTGGTGCTGCTCCTTCTGTTACTGAAGGAGGTTGGAGCAGAGGTGAATGGCTGAGCTACGTTACTGTGTTAAAGGCTGACGTGGAGATGCCGGCGTTGGACTGGGGTGAACACGGTAAGAAGTCTCACAACACCAGGTTAAAGTCCAACAGGTTTATTTGGTAGCAAATACCATAAGCTTTCGGAGCACTGCTCCTTCGAAGGAGCAGTGCTCCAAAAGCTTATGGTATTTGCCACCAAATAAACCTGTTGGACTTTAACCTGGTGTTGTGAGACTTCTTACTGTGTTAAAGGCTGACAGCAGGGAAGTGCAGCTGAAGGTGAGTGAATTGCTAGAGAGGTGAAGTACTTTCCAAGAAGTTAATAATCACCTATCCAGCAGCAATTACACTCCCTGTGAGAAGGAACGCTTTGAGCAACAGTCTCTCACCTGGCCATGCCTGCAGCTCGTCTGTGTGAAAAAGTGTCGGTTTCACTGCTTCCCATCCCTGCGCAATTGTTTCAGTAACCCTGAAGAAATAGAGGCACGGTGTGGAACCCTACACTGTTGGGAAAGCAGGAATATAGGGTAAAAGAGCCCTTAATTGCCTTTAAGAACTAAATTCGGGGTCTTTTCCATGTCTCACACCTCGGATCCGACCTCCTGTTGGCTGGGAAAACTGTCTGCCCTACATGTTTGTTGGCTAATTCCAAAACACCATTGAAATTAATTATACCACAATTACATGCAATGTTACCTAATATATGAATATTATACACCCCACATACATTAAAAAACAGTTGTTCCTGACAGGTCATTGTTAGGCAGGGATTTTGAGGGTTATAGAACCAAAGCAAATAGATGATTAAGATCGCCCATGGTCTAACTCAATGGTGGAATAGGCATGAGCTGTTGTTTGGCTTAATTCATTGTTCATTTAATGGACAAATCTGAGATGTTTGATCCTGAGTGGCAGTTTTGGGACACTTTACTCAATCTTCCTCAGTAACATGATTGTTCCTTCTACAAACTTCCTTATTATCTAGGACAGTGCAGTAATGTTTACATTGTTTATGCTTAGGGTTTAGAGGGGTAAGGGGACAGTGTGGTCAATGTTGAGAGGAGGAGTTGGACCTCGAGGGGATATGGTCAGACTGGCGAGGGAGGGGTGTCAGGAGGGAGCGGGCGGTGGGGATTTTGGAGCAGAGGGAGGATTCGGAATGCAGGAGGGGTTAGACTGGGAGGCGTGTTGTCTGACCAAAGACTAGAGTGGGGATGGGGGGTGGCCAGTGCAGAGGTGGGGGGGGGGGGGGATTCAAACCAGGAAGGGGAGGAGTCAGAGGGGTGTCAAAGAGGGCGTGGGGTGATGTGGTGGGACCCCTGGGGCTTGTGTGTGTGCGGGTGTCCCTTGTGAGGCTGGGTCTGGGTATTTAGGTAGTTACTCTAGAGTTATAAGTAATTTTCTTTCCTTCTAACTCTTTCAGAGCAACTACCAGGGTAGATTCCCCAAATGTGATGCTGGGGAAGCAGGGAGTTATGGGACAAATTATTTTAAAATTATAGAAAGAACTATCCAACTGTAAGCTTCCAATCCAAAGTATGGTATTTTGGCATTTTAAAATTGCTTACAGCTAGTCCATTTCATTCAAACTCCATTTCAGTCTATGTCCTTCAATTGCCTCAGTACCACTACCACCACCCCGCCCCCCCCCCCCCCCCCCTCCCCCGCCATCCATCCACACATCCATTTCTCAATTGCTCCAGGTCTTGTACAGCTGAGCTAGTTAAACCAAATAGTTTTGTCAGGTTTGACCCAGGTTCACTTCAGACTGGCTGACAAATCGCCTTATACTTGTGAATTTCTGGATTCAGAGCCAAAATTAAGATGTGTAAGCAAACATAGTAGTCCATCTGGAACACCAAAAATGAGATTACAAAATACAACACATTTAATTACTTGGTTTTTTACAATCAAGAGATTTTTGGGAAAACTTTTGATACAGTTATCTTTTTATAAGCCTGTAATAAATATCCAGACACACGTTTTGAATCTCTCCCTAAAATCATTGTTTTCAAAATAATTTGCACTCACCGTGTTATTTTTCATTTCACCAACATGGCCTTATTGCCATGGTAACAGCTCCTTCAGCTCGACTGATCATTTCCAACATTGGTATTACTTTCTGACTCTCTCGACTGGACAACAGAGTATTGCTAACAGCAGTTATCACTTGGAGGGAGCATTTTTCCCTATTCTGAATTGGATTATATAACAACAGGCGGTCCCTGCAGAAAATGCCACAGAAAATCAGACTGGCACTCTTTTATAAAGGATGTTTGGTAGGCAGTGGATTTGAATAATAAATTATAACAGGAGCGAGACTATGGTAAAGTACCAGAACTTCTAAAAATGCAATTTTATTAACATCCTCAAAAATCTCATTCATTTACAGATATATTTATAGACTTTTGTCAATATGGTTATCAATAAGGTCTTCCTTATTTTTCAATCACTTGCATATACATCAAACTAGATCAATTAATTTCAAAATATATTGCGAACACCTCAGCAGGCATGCACAACACGACTGCTGATTCTCAAAAAAGAGAGGAGTTTCGGCAGATATAGAATCCCTACAGTGCAGAAGGAAGCCATTCGGCCCATTCAGCCTGCACCGACCACAATCCCATCCAGGTTCTATTCCCATAATCCCACATATTTACCCTGCTAATCCCCCTGACACTAGGGTCAATTTAGTATGGCCAATCAACCTAACCTGCACATCTTTGGACTGTGGGAGGAAACCAGAGCACCCGGAGGAAACCCCACTGACATGGGGAGAAAGTGCAAAGTCCACACCGACAGTGACCTGAGGCCGGAATTGAACCCAGGTCCCTGAGACAGCAGTGCTAACCACTGTTTTGCTCGAGTGCATTGTGAACCAGTGATTGAACAAATATTTTTGATGAGAGACAGAAGTTAATTCTGTTGACGCTGTGTTCTGCAAATGATTCTTTTTTTTGGATTTGATGTGATTGGCAGATAAACATGTGTCCCTTTATAGAATCTGAAAATATACCAGAAAAAAATGTTAAAGGCGTCTTAATAGAGCTTACGTTTTAGCATCTGCTAGTCAGATATTGTATTCTAAATGTTAAATAGTGGGCAGGTGGGAAAGGAGATTAGACGGACGCAAGGGAATATGAAAGTGGCGAGCAGATAGTATTAAAGAAGCAGGAAAGGTTTTAATAAGCAGATTAAAAGTGAAAAACAACATTAAAAGTCAGATTGAGCTGTTCAGGATTGGACAGAAAGTCTAATTATGAAGGAGGAAAATATAGCAGAGATATTAAAGCAATGGTCTGTGCCACTTTTATGTGCAAGTCAAAAGGCAAATGTAGTAGAAGAGGATATAGGAAAATTATTAGTGATAGCTGTAGAAAATGAAGAATTCAATAGAACTCAAGGTGAATAAGTCAATGGGACTTGATGGCATGCAATCAAAGCTGGATATACAAATTGTACCACAGAAATGAAGGTTAACCAATAACAGCTCTGGTCAAGATGAACCTACAACTGTCACTGACTCATGGACTCCTCTTTCTTCTGCGTTAATCCCCAGGACTTCCGCCATCTCTTCCCCATGCATTGTCAGAGACTGAAGCTGTGCCCCATTTCCAAACAAAGGCTAACCTTTTTAGACATCATCACCGGAATTTTACCGGCATGCCTGCCCGGAATCAGGGTGGGCGAAGCTCGCACAATAGCATTCTCTGTTGGCCTCAGGCGGGATATTATGAATCTCAGGCGGGCGAGACTGTAAAATTCCGGCACGTATGTGATATCTCTTGCAATGATAATACAGGTGTGAAAGGCCTGTGTTTAGATCAAAGTCCTGACAATTGCATGCTGTTATCAGGCTGAGAAACAGAAATGGAATAACAAAATACAGAGAAGAAGCAAGGGCATACTAAACACATGAAATTGAATACATTAAAAGAGTCATTATTCATTCAGTCCATGAGAAGTACATTCCTGTGAAAGTGGGAGAGTGAGGGCTGGGAAAAGTCCAGTAAATTGGTACAATACTTGTACAGTGTTAGGCTAAAGAGTGATGGATGATCACACATGATAGTGCAGCAGTCAAAGATAAAAAAAACTATAAAAAGAATATCCATGCTTGGGCTGACAAGTAGCAAGTGATATTCATGCCGCATAAGTGCTCGGCAATGCCCATCTCTATCCAGAGAGGACCTGACAATCACTCCTTGACATTCAATGGCATTACTATTGCTGAAACCCTCATTATCAACATCTTGGGGGCTTCCATTGACCAGAAACTGAACTGGACTAGCCATATAAATACTGTGGCTATCAGAGCAGGCCAAAAGCTAGGAATCCTGCAGCAAGTAACTCACCTCCTGACTCCCCAAAGCCTATCCACCATCTACCAGGTACTCGTCAGGAGTGTAATGAAATACTCTCCACTTACCTGGATGAATGTAGCTCCAACAACACTCAAGAAGCACAACATCATCAGGACAAAGTGACCCGCTTAATTGCTACCCCTTCCACAAACATTCACTCCCTTCTCCACCAACAAACAGTGGCAGCAGTGTGTACCATCTACAAGATGCACTGCAGGAGCTCACCAAGGTTCCTTCGGCAGCACTTTCCAAACCCACGACCAATACCACCTAGAAGGACGAGAGCAGTAGACACCTGGACGTTCCCCTCCAAGCCACTCACCATCCTGACTTCGAAATATATTGCCATTCCTTCACTGTCACTGGGTCAACATTCTAGAATTCCCTTCCTAACAGCATGGTGAGTGTACCTGCAGCGGTTCAAGAAGACAGCTCACTACCACCTTCTCAGAGCAACTAAGGATGGGCAATAAACGCTAGCCTAGCCAGTGATGCCCACATCCCATAAATGAATAAAAAAACATACAGAACTGGCCACTGACGGACCTTCCCTTGGATTGAGGACACTGGGAGTGATTACTCCTGCTGCCCAATTCTCCTGCCCAGCCAATGCCATCATGCTCGTTCTGTGAGCTCAGTTAAATTCCCCCCATTAACTCGAAGTTTCCCTCCACAGATGCACATAGATCTATTGACTATTTCCAGAATTTTCTGCTTTTACTTTTCTAATCTTCTGCTGTATAGGTAAGTGTGATTGACAAAGTTGTACTATAATGGGACTGGACTTTGTTCCACTGGTACAGTGACATCCGCTGGTTGGAGAAGCAGGTGATTGGCTTCCAATAAAAGGCCCGATGCAGTTAAGACCTTCACAGAGATCAGTCTTGGACCCCCCACATGATCAAACCCCTGTGGTACAGAAATCCCACCACCAAGTGCTGCAGCCATTCAAAGGCTGGCCACTCTCCATTGCCAGTAATGCCACTAGGACTAATAGCAGCTGCCAACAATGCACTGAGGCCCAGCCGTAGGATCAATGCTGGATCCCAGGACACAGATCATAGAAATCATAGAAACCCTACAGTACAGAAAGAGGCCATTCGGCCCATCGAGTCTGCACCGACCACAATCCCACCCAGGCCCTACCCCCATATCCCTACATATTTTACCCACTAATCCCTCTAACCTACGCATCTCAGGACACTAAGGGGCAATTTTAATATGGCCAATCAACCTAACCCGCACATCTTTGGACTGTGGGAGGAAACCGGGGCACCCGGAGGAAACCCACGCAGACACAAGGAGAATGTGCAAACTCCACACAGACAGTGACCGAAGCCGGGAATCAAACCTAGGTCCCTGGAGCTGTGAAGCAGCAGTGCTAACCACTGTGCTACCGTGCCCCCATGAATGAGTGAGGACAGGATGGAGTTTGCAGAGAGGGAATCAAAAATAGGGAGTCAAAGGGTTTGGAGGCAAGGGCAGGGGATGGCTTTCAGTATCCACCACCGCCCCCCCCCCCCCCCACCCCCACCACCAGATCCCTCCCCCCATCCCCCGTCCCTCCAGCATAATTCCCTCTCCAGTGGGCTACTCTAAATCTAACCATGGTATTTAGTTTTATCCATTCTCTGGATCGGCTCTTCGCTATCTTTGACCAACATTTATTTAGTCATTTGACCATCCCTAATTGCCCTTGAGAAAGGCATCATCAACTCTTTTTCTCAGCATCTTTATTTCCTTTGGGTGGTGAATTTCATCCATCAAGTCATTTTATCCCTCATTCCCTTCCTGATGGAAAAGCTACTAATAACTGAGGGGGTTCCTGTCCACAATGAATTAGCTTTGGAAGGTCATGCAAATGTTCTAACCAAGGCAAGTTTGGTTTCCAAATCATGGGGCCACATTCTCTCCATAGCAACCGAACGTGATTCCAATGATAACTTGCTGCTAATTCTTGTTGGTGAAAGCTGTTAAATCTGTTGCATTAACTTGAACTCTCTAAGGCCATTTATCAATGTACACTCCAGAATATCCATAGTTTTACAAAGTAAATACTAAGAATCCACTGAGGTAATATCTTGCAAAGCTTTGAGGATTCTGGTTTCTCCAGAGAACACAAGCAAATACCTTACAGTATCACTTGTCTTGAACAAAGAACAATTTGCAGAAAAGACAAATTCCATTTGGTTTTCATATATCTACACTTCCAGTCAAGCCTACTTCTTACTGACTGAAGTTTTCAATAACCTAAGATTGGCCATATTAGTTTAACTTAACAAAAACATTACTTTTTTTCAGATACAGCACTTTTATTTACTGTCTCTTATACCCAGAATTTCTTACAACTGGCTGCAATTTCAAATAACGGTATGCATTATCATATGTCATCAAGACTGATGCATTATGGTGCATGCATAGAAACATAGAAACCCTACAGTACAGAAAGAGGCCATTCGGCTCATCGAGTCTGCACCGACCACAATCTCACCCAGGCCCTACCCCCATATCCCTACATATTTACCCACTAATCCCTCTAACCTACGCATTTCAGGACACTAAGGGCAATTTTTAGCATGGCCAATCAAACTAACCCGCACATTTTTGGACTGTGGGAGGAAACCGGAACACCCGGAGGAAACCCACGCAAACACGAGGAGAATGTGCAAACTCCACACAGACAGTGACCCAAGACGGGAATCGAACCCAGGTCCCTGGAGCTGTGAAGTAGCAGTGCTAACCACTGTGCTACCGTAGAACATAGAACAGTACAGCACAGAACAGGCCCTTCGGCCCAAGATGTTGTGCCGAGCTTTATCTGAAACCAAGATCAAGCTATCCCACTCCCTATCATTCTGGTGTGCTCCATGTTCCTATCCAATAACCGCTTAAATGTTCCTAAAGTGTCTGACTCCTCTATCACTGCAGGCAGTCCATTCCACACCCCAACCACTCTCTGAGTAAAGAACCTACCTCGCACGTCCTTCCTATACCTCCCACCATGAACCCTATAGTTATGCCCCCTTGGAATAGCTCCATCCACCCGAGGAAATAGTCTTTGAACGTTCACTTTATCTATCCCCTTCATCGTTTTATAAACCTCTATCAAGTCTCCCCTCAACCTCCTCCACTCCAGAGAGAACAACCCTAGCTCCCTCAACCTTTCCTCATAAGACCTACCCTCCAAACCAGGCAGCATCCTGGTAAATCTCCTCTGCACTCTTTCCAGCGCTTCCACATCCTTCTTATAGTGAGGTGACCAGCACTGCACACAATATTCCAAATGTGGTCTCACCAAGGTCCTGTTGCAGCATAACCCCACGGCTCTTAAACTCCAACCCCCTGTTAATAAAAGCTAGCACACTATAGGCTTTCTTCACAGCTCTATCCACTTGAGTGGCAACCTTCAGAGATCTGTGGATATGGACCCCAAGATCTCTCTGTTCCTCCACAGTCTTCAGAACCCTACCTTTGACACTGTAATCCACATTTAAATTTGTCCTACCAAAATGAATCACCTCACATTTATCAGGGTTAAACTCCATCTGCCATTTTTCAGCCCAGCTTTGCATCCTATCTATGTCTCACGCAGAGAAGGAAAAAAATGGATTTTAGCCAAGCTTCAAACAGCAAAACAAAAATGTAATCCTATTGTTTAATGTTCACTTTAAGCCCCTTTTGTACAACAATAGGCTTATTATAGACTGATGATTGACTTGGGAAAGGAGGATCAAAGCAGATAATATCTGCACATTAACTGCCACTGTATGAGTGGCGGGCAGTGGAGAGAAGGATCCTTTTCTGAGTTACGGCCTGTTTGGGATTTTGAGGTGGTGAAATGTTGTTCTTTAAGGTTATCATCTTAAATCTTTTCTCCTCCAAAATTGCACCTGCATTGCCTTCCCCCAAAAACGTAGTCCTCCCAGAAATGTCTGGCCAGTACCTCCAACACCTTCCCCCCCATTTCTTCCCCAAACCCATGCAACTAATGAGTACTAACTATGAATGACCTGATTGAGGCTAATGCAAATATCCCACAGGTGAGTACAGCTTGTATGCTCATATTTAATGTTGCTGTTTCTTTAATATTCTTGAAAGTGCTTTGTTGTTCGAGTCATGATATCTACACCACTTTATCAATTCTGCTCAAAATATTGCTTCACAATGTATCACCATTTGGACATTGTGGTAACTGACAATAGGACCACAACAATGATCCCACACAGTGTAGTCAAGAGTGAGCATTGTTTAGAAAAGTGCACAATATGTTTGCCAATTAACATTGAAACTAGGAGTGATGAAAGATCAGCAATTACTCTTGAAGAAATTGTTTGGAGATTGAAGACAGCTAATGTTTGCTAAATCACAACATAAAATAATTTTAAATGATCGGATCCTAACTAAAGGGAAATATACTTGAAAATATTGTTAATGCTAGAATCAAATCATTATTTATTTCATCTAGCCAATAAGTATTTCCTTATAAAGTAAATTGTTTTGGAATATAGTTTTGTGTGAAATAATTTTGTGTTTCCCTTCTCTCTACCTGTAGTTGTTGACTGAAAAAGCCAGAAAGGAATTGCTCTGAACAGCACTATTGTATAAATCATTCAATATTTAGCGATTAAGAATGTGCAAGGTATCAATTTGGTTTAGCTTTTTGCGTCTGTTTTGCTGGTGTAGTTTCAGGGTTACCTTCCGTATTACATTGTAGTGTCAATGAATCAAATGTTTTGTGATTAACTTGATTATTGAACCCAGACTGTCTGTTTCTAATAATTGATGACTTAAAGGCAGATGAATTATGAGGTGGGGGAAAAACAAAAGTGAGTGTGTTAATTGACACAGTACAACAGTTGGAGGCTTGTCTTCCTGACAATGTGTGAAACCTATGATTCGATTGCATGTTGGACACACTCCTTCCCCTTTAGAAAGGTGAAATCATAATCTGCTTGACTGGAGAAAACTACCTCAACCAGAGAGGCCCGAGCATCCCTTACACCCTGATTGATGCCTTGAGTCCTCAGCTGGGTCACTCTGCTCCAATATGTCTTCTCATTTTTCGAGGAAGTGTGCCACTTTATTAAGGTTTCTCCTGTAGCATGAACAGCTACAGCACCAGTGATTGCCTAAGGATTAAGGAATCGTGAAAGCTGCCCTGCTACCATGCGTAGACCTGGAGGAAATGCTTCTGGAGGTTGCACACTTGTCGAACGTTGGTAGAGTGGAATCCCTTTCTGCTCATGAATGCCCCCAGCTGCTCTGCCAGCACCTTGATGGTCACATGCATACAATAGACACACTGTACGTAAGCGATCCAATGGTGAAGGAAAGTCCTCCGTGCCTGTGTGCCCTCATAAGTGATGAAGTCAATGTGATCCAAAACCTTCTTAAACAGAGCATCCATCACCTTCAATATGCTATGATGAGCAGCCAACTCTGAGACACCAGCAACCACCACCTCTTGGGAGAACCACATGGCAAAGGTGTTCAGCTCCTGTGACCTTTGACGGCTGCTGACAGGTTGTGCTGATCCAGCTGGTGAGGTGGCCTGCCACCAGTCCACACAGTACTCTCACCATCTGCCTTGATCTTTCAGTGATACCAATATCTGTTAGATTCAGGAGGATAATTTATTATCTATGTGGAGGTTATCTTCATTGCCTCCCTGCCTCTTGTGCAACTCTTCTGTGATCTTCATCTCTGCCGTCGCCAGGTCGGATTAGTTCAGCTCAATCTCTATATTTGGTCCCCCTTGCCTGCAGAAGCTGCTTGGACGCTCTGCTCTGTCTGTAGGGTAAATTCCCTGCACCCCACCAACAGATCCAGTGCTTAGAGAGTTACCTCGATGCAGCCTTTGCACAATCAAGGACCATTGTGTTCTACCAACTGAGCAGCTCTCTGAGTTATTCCTTTTTAATGCAGTAATGCTAAATGGACCTGCCTCCATGACTGGCTCCCCACTGCGATGCTGCCTCCTACTCAAGGGCATGGTTGCAATCCCTCGTGAGCTCTGTACCTGCATCAAAAATTGTTTTCTTCCCTTTAACGTGCTGTTAAGAACATAAGAACATAAGAACTTTGAGCAGGAGTAGGCCATCTCGCCCCTCGAGCCTGCTCCGCCATTCAATAAGATCATGGCTGATCTTTTTGTGGACTCAGCTCCACTTACCCGCCCGCTCACCGTAACCCTTAATTCCTTTACTGTTCAAAAATTTATCTATCCTTAAAAACATACAATGAGGTAGCCTCAACTGCTTCACTGGGCAGGGAATTCCACAGATTCACAACCCTTTGTGTGAAGAGGTTCCTCCTCAACTCAGTCCTAAATCTGCTTCCCCTTATTTTGAGGCTATGCCCCCTAGTTCTAGTTTCACCCGCCAGTGGAAACAACATCCCTGTTTCTATCTTATCTATTCCCTTCATAATCTTATATGTTTCTATAAGATCTCCCCTCATTCTTCTGAATTCCAATGAGTATAGCCCCAGTCTACTCAGTCTCTCCTCATAAGCCAATCCTCTCAACTCTGGAATCAACCTAGTGAATCTCCTCTGCACCCACTCCAGTGCCAGTATATCCTTTCTCAAGTATGGAGACCAAAACTGTACACAGTACTCTAGGTGTGGCCTCACCAGCAGCTTATATAGCTGCAACATAACCTCGCTGTTTTTAAACTCCACCCCTCTAGCAATAAAGGACAAAATTCCATTTGCCTTCTTAATTACCTGCTGCACCTGCAAGCCAACTCCTTGAGATTCCTGCACAAGGACACCCAGGGCCCTCTGCACAGCAGCATGCTGCAATTTTTTACCATTTAAATAATAGTCCATTTTGCTGCTATTCCTACCAAAATGGATGACCTCACATTTACCAACATTGTACTCCATCTGCCAGACCCTCGCCCACTCACTTAGACTATCTATATCCCTTTGCAGACTTTCAGCGTCCTCTGCACGCTTTGCTCTCATTTACATGCGTAAGTGCTAAATTGCTGCATCTGTGCAGTTCATCAGTATACAGGTCCCAACACCCCTTCAATAATTGCTGGGAGGGGGGGTCATGCCAGAGAGCCAGCACGTTGCTCAGGGATCTGAACTTATGTTCTTATCACCCTCAAGATCAACCTCCACCAAAGGGTGCCATCCTTTGACAATGCATTAAACCAAACTCCCTGCTGCCTGTCCAAATAAATTATAAACATCCCATAGTACAGTGTGAAGAATAGCAAAGCAATCTTCTGGCATCCTACTCAGCATTGTTCCCTCAAACTTTACCACTGGAAAGTAGATTGACTGGTTATTCACCTGATTGCTATCTGTGCAATCTTCTATGTACAGAATGTTTGTCACTGTTGGCTACATAACAAAAGGCACAACTACAAGGTCATTAATTATACCTTAAATGCTTTAAAACATCTCTGAAAAACATGGTAAATCTTTCTTTGCATCTGCGTAGTGTCTTGACCTAATTTAAAAAAAGATTTTAGTGTTTCAAAAATTAAAGAGGGTATTGATATATAAGGTGATATAATATTTGCCATATAAATGTCCTTACTCTATTTCTAAATACTTACACTAAAAAGAAATACTAATTCTTTAAAGTATGTTGTATTTTGATGCCCTTTAGTACTGGCATTTAATTGCAGCATGGATTCATAGAATTTGATTTGTGCACAATTCCTTCTTCCATGCTGTGAGGTGGCACAGTGATTAGCACTGCTGCCTCATAGTGCCAGGGACCTGGGTTTGATTCCTGGCTTGGATCACTGTCTGTGCAGAGTTTGCACATTCTCCCCGTGTCTGCGTTGGTTTCCTCCCATAGTCTGAAAGATGTGCTGTTTAGGTGCATTGGCCATACTAAATTCTCTCTCAGTGTACCCGAAGAGACACCGGAGTGTGGCGACTAGGGGATTTTCGCAGTAACTTCATTGCAGTGTTAATGTAAGCCTACTTGTGACACTATTAATAAATAAACTTTAAACTAATCTACACTTTAAATTCTTCCAGATCTACACTTCAAATTGTGCGAAAGAGTTGATTTAGGAAAAATCATTGTAAGCAGCGCATTTCTCATGGAGTCTGCCTGAAAATCTCCAGTGGGCATTTTAGCATGAATGGAGTGAGTAGTGGAAAATAAAGGCTTTCATATTTTTTATGTAGAAATCCTTGATGTAATCAGAGCCATTACACATGGTGTTAATTTAATCTAGCCAGCCCCACAGGAGACCGAAGGCATCGGATTCAATCCCTCTGTTCTACTTGCCGTGAACTTCAATGGAATGTAAAATTGGGCAGGTATAAAAGGTGTGGCAGATAAGATCCTGCCAGTTTCCTGCAGGTTAGGTTACAATTACGTGCTTGCAAGCTGCAACATAAATATTTCAGTCTTCGTGAACTACAGCTGGAGTATATTAAAACACTAAGCACTTTCAAAGGCTGCCAGAGCAACATGATTTTGACGCAAATATATATCTGAAAAAGTAAGTACAATATGCAAAGACACAGAGATATATGGTAAGTAAGCAACTCCCTGGGGGGGCAATTCTCCCATCCCGCTATACTGCTTTTGTAGCGCAGCGGGCCAGGAGACTCTAGCAGAGGCTGTTTCGCGGGCTCCCCGCTGGGCACCACAGCCTCCATGCGTCTTCCAGCGCCGGATTTCCGACACCGTCATGTATATTCAACAGTTCATTTAAATATCATTTAAATCCTATCAGCAGGTCCGGGACTGAAACCACTGGACCCGCTAGCCTCTCCCCACCCCTCGCCAGGGGTATTTCGCTCCAGTGGGGTTTAGTATAGCTCCCCACTTGAGGGGAGATGGCGGCCCGACCTCACTGGAGTGAAGGGGGGGCAATCGAAGCCCCCCAGAGGGTTGGGTGCGGGGGGGGGGGGGGAGTGTCCCCTGGGCATTGCCACCTTGGCAATGCCTGTCTGGCCCCCTGGCACTGCTCCAAGGGTGAAGTGCCAATGCCCAAGAGGCATCTTGGCATTACCCACCAGCAGAGGGCAGTGCCAATGAGGTGGGGCCTAATGGGGGCAGGGCACGATGGGGCGGGGCCTCTGGGGGCCATCAGTATGGGTGGGGGGGTCCCACTGCCACGCTGCACTGGGATCTGTGACAGAGGGAGAGAGGCCAGGCATTGGGGCTGTCCATCAGGGTAGGGGGGTGGCAACCTGCTGGGGGGGGTTGTCGGGGCTGCAGGGTGGGTGAGGTTGGGGATTGCCGGTGGGGGGGATTCGGAAGGGGGATCTGGAGATTGAGGTGAGCTGGGGGGTGGGTGGGTGGGCAGCATCGGGACTGGGCCCGGACAAGTCCGGGGGGCCAGTGATCTGACCATGGGGGGGGAGGGGGGGGGGGGGGTCACATGGCCAGTAATGAGGGGGTCACGGGGCTGCCAAGCGATTGAGCTGGCCAGCAATCAGGAGGTCGGCAAACAGGGGCCAATGCGTGTGCACCAATCTCAGCGCTGACAGATCGGCACATGAGCAGTGGCCCGCTCAGCGCTATGCTGCCGGCCTCTCCAGTGGGAATAGGTCCCACCCACTGAATTTCATCCTGATTCATGCTGAGGCACTCTGCAGCGCACAGAGTGCGGGGACTCATTTTGAAACTCCTGCTGAAAAAACAGCGTGATTTGCTCTAGTTTTAGTGTGAATTCGACACTTTGAATTTTTGGGGGAGAATGGCCCTCAGAATGTGTGGAATAAAATCTGCAGACTGTGTACACGTACGTATTCAATCTTTAAAACTGTGCGATTTTTTCCCCCACCATTTTAATGTAATTTAACAAAACTCTCATGATATCCATTGCTGAGTAAGACCCCGGCCAGTTGCAATTCACTGGTAGTGGGGATTTGCCTTGGCTGCAGTGCTAAATAGGCAAAGCTGAATTAGTGGCCTGCTTTGCACACCATCATTTTGGAGAAGTAAATCAGGCTAAGTTTAAAATCATTTGCTGATGCATTGCAATGCTAATGCATTTTATCCACTTTGCAACACGGAAGAGATGAATTCACCTTCAACATTCCCTTGAGACCATTGAGACGGATTGCAACGGGATCTTGATCAATTGGGCCAGTGGGCCGAAGAATGGCAGATGGAATTTAATTTAGGTAAATGCAAGGTGATGCATTTTGGTAGATTGAACCAGGGCAGGACTTACTGTTAATGGTAGGGCATTGAGGAGAGTTATAGGACAAAGCAATCTCGGGGTACGGGTTCATAGCTCCTTGAAAGTGGAGTCACAGGTGGACAGAGTAGTGAAGAAGGCATTCAGCATACTTGGCTCCATTGGTCAGAACATTGAATACAGGAGTTGGGACATCTTGTTGATCGTTTTTCTAGACAGAGACAGCATGTGAAGGACACTTCCAATAACGAGATAATGGTTAAAATATATGTTGGATTTCAGAGTGTGTGTATTCAGTCTTGTGTTCAAGTTCAGTTCAGTTCAGTTCTTAGATTACAGGGGTTAGCTTAGAAGCCAGTCTCCAAGTTCATTTTTTTGCTTTTGTCACGTTAATTTTTTAAAGTTCTTTTCAATAAAAGAAAACCATTTTAAAACTAGTACTAGTGCTGTCCTCTCATCTCTTCAAGCAACGGGATCTTGATCAATAGAGCCAGTGGGCTGACGAATGGCAGATGGAGTTTAATTTAGATAAACACGAGGTGATGCATTTTGGTAGATTGAACCAGGGCAGGACTTATTCAGTTAATGGTAGGGCATTGGGGGGAGTTACAGAACAAAGAGATCTAGGGGTACATGTTCAAAGCTCCTTGAAAGTGGAGTCACAGGTGGACAGAGTGGTGAAGAAGGCATTCAGCATGCTTGGTTTCATTGGTCAGAACATTGAATACAGGAGTTGGGATATCTTGTTGAAGTTGTACAAGACATTGGTAAGGCCACACTTGGAATACTGTGTACAGTTCTGGTCACCCTATTATAGAAAGGATGTTATTAAACTAGAAAGAGTGCAGAAAAGATTTGCTAGGATGCTTCTGGGACTTGATGGTTTGAGTTATAAGGAGAGGCTGGATAGACTGGGACTTTTTTCTCTGGAGCGTAGAAGGCTGAGGGGTGATCTTATAGAGGTCTGTAAAATAATGAGGGGCATAGATCAGCTAGATAGTCAATATCTTTCCCAAAAGTAGGGGAGTCTAAAACTAGAGGGCATAGGTTTAAGGTGAGAGGGGAGAGATACAAAAGTGTCCAGAGGGGCAATTTTTTCACACAGAGGGTGGTGAGTGTCTGGAACAAGCTGCCAGATGTAGTAGTAGAAGCGGGTCCAATTTTGTCTTTTAAAAAGCATTTAGACAGTTACATGGGTAAGATGGGTATAGAGGGATATGGGCCAAATGCGGGCAATTAGGACTAGCTTCGGGGTTTAAAAAAAAGGGCAGCATGGACAAGTTGGGCCGAAGGGCCTGTTTCCATGCTGTAAATCTCTGTGACTCTATGACCAACATTACAAGTAGTATTATGTTCTTACATGGGACAGCCTGGTTTCTTTGTGATAAGCTGATGATTGGCGTTGCCTGTATTATGACCATTACTGTTTAAACTACATTGTTCTGGCATGAATTCTTCATAAGGGATTCTTTAAACAAAATGTTCTCGCTAGGAAATTATATGATTTAAGATATTCACAAATTTCAAAACTAAATTGTTCTTACATACAATTGCTTGCTTATTTTTTTCAAACTGCATCCATACAGGAACTAACATTTTTTGACTGATAGCACATAAAAATTAAATTTCTTTCACTGAATTATTGAAAAAATCAATAACATGAAATCCTGACGAGAGTTGTGTGAAATTGACACTAAAGGTAGTGAAATGAAATGTGTTTTTTTTGCTAATTAAAATTGATGTTCATTATTAATGGACAAATTGCTAAGGTCTATTCTGTTGGTGAAGTAGACCTCTGTGGAACTGAAATAGCTCACAATCATTTTCAACATATTCTGCAATGATTGGAAACTCAGATTCACTACCTAAAAGGGAAATGCACAGGAGGCAAAGTCAGATTCAGTTTACATACAGTTTATTTTAGACCCACATCAGTTCATGAAATTTCTCACATAATCATGATGAAACAGTACATATATGGCTTGTTATCTCATCAACATTTTTTTTGCTGAAATTACTCTCTGTTACTTAGAAAATTTGGTTTTCAACATGAAACTTCTGCAATCCTTCCAGCAATGGGAACAGTTTTTCTTTATCTATTTTGTCCCGACACCTCATGATTTTGAATACATTTATCAAATCTCCTCTGAGCATTCTATTTTCCAAGGAGAACAGTCATAAGTTCTCCAATATTTCAATGTAACTAAAGTCCTCATCACTGGAACCATTCTCGTGAAGCCTTTCTGCATCCTCTCCAATGCCTTCACATCCTTCCTAAAGTCTGTGTGGAGTTTGCACATTCTCCCAGTGTCTGCGTGGGTTTCCTCCGGGTGCTTCGGTTTCCTCCCACAGTCCTAAGATGTACGGGTTAGGTTGATTGGCCATGCTCAATTGCCCCTTCGTGTCATTGGGTTTAGCAGGGTAAATACATGTGGTTACGAGGATAGGGCCTGGGTGGGATTGTTGTCAGTGCAGGCTTGCTGGGTCAAAGGGCCTCTTTCTGCACGATAGGGATTCTATGATTCTATAAAGTGTGGTGCCCAGAACTGGATGCAACATTCCAGTTGAGACTGAATCAATGATTCATACAAGTTAAGCATAACTTCCTGGCTTTTGAATTCTAAGCCTCTATTGATAAAGCTCAAGATGTTATATGCTTTATTAACTCTCAACCTGGACTGCACCTTCAAATGATTAATGCACATATACACTCAAGTACCTCTGCTCCAGCACCCCTCTGGAATTGTACCCCTTTGTTTTATATTGTCACTTTGCATTCTTCCTACCAAAGTGAATCACTTCACAGTCCTCAGCATCAAGTTTCTCCACTGCTTGTCCACCCATTCCACCAACCTGTCTGTGGCATTTGAAGTTCTACATCATCCTCTTCATGGTTCACACCACTTCCATGTTTCATATCATCCACAGCCAGGATTTTGTGAATGGCAAGGTATCCCTTAACAAGTGTTGTTTGGCTGGAGGTCCGAGTTCAGCCTGCCCTCACTGGGGAGGAAGTCCAGTCTCAGAAAGCTGTGAGCCAATCTGACTGGCTGACAGCACACTATTTCCTGCAGTGTCAGAAGCTGCAGTGGACAAGCAATCCCCAGAGCTTAAATCCCAGGCGTCTGGCACTAAGGGCGCTGTGAGGGGTTTCAGCACAGGATAAAGAGGTGAGCCCCAGAGAGGTGGGGATATTGTTGGAGGTCAGAGAGGAAAAGAGGACTAACAGAGGCCAATTCCTTTTGAGGGGGTTCCCGATGTTGAAAGGAGGCTTTTGATGAAGCCGCCCTCTACCCCCACCCACCAGAGGTCTGAACAGGCTTCCCCCATGCTCCTGAACTTTTCCTGCCAACCTGAGAAGTGAGACTGGATGGGAAACAGCTCTTATATGTTCAATAATTGGCCGTCAAGGATGTCAATTGGGGCAAGGGCAGGTAGGCCAGCCTATGCCTCACCTGTCTAAGTACAAAATTGTGGAGAGGAAGAGACAGTTGGGAGCCTGCTAGGAAAGTCCTCCAAGAAACTTTACAGCCACCTACCACCTACAAACATGCTGGCAAGGCAACATAAAATTATTTCCACCAATTTTAAAAATATTTGCTCCCAGATATCGGTGCAGTAATAAGAATTTTTCTTGGAAAAGTCAAGACTGCATTTTAGTTGCAACGGCAACCCAAAGGCTAGCCCCTGGCTAGCAAGAAGCTTCCATGAAAGCCATAGCTGCTTGTGGTGAACCATCGTTGGTTCCCACTGGATAGTGCTGAGCCAGGGGCTGGCCAGTACTACAAGGATGTACATATGTTACTGTTGGGTTGTGCTATTGTTGCTGTTGGGGTTAGGGTGGGGTTGTTACACCTTTGTACTGTAGTGTTGTGGCACATCCCAGTCGGGCTCCATCTCCTGGGAGAGGTATAAGAGTCCCTGCTCTGGCCGGGACCCCTTCAGTCTGGAATAGTGTATATAAGTTCTGGTAGCTTCGTTACAGTAAATAAAAGCCTTTCATTTACTGAGCTTCAAGCCTCGTGTTTGAATAGCGCATCAATTTTATTTACTGTCGTTAAACTCTAGTTGAGAAAAAAAAAAGAGAGAGAGTATGGAGCAAATTCTGAAGCCGGAACGCCTTACGCTAGATCCACGTGCGGTGGGCGCTTCTAACACCATCGACCACTGGCTGAAGTGTTTCGAAGACTACTTGGTAGCCTCCGCAGTGGTCACCACAGATGATGACAGACTCTGGGTCCTCCATGCGAGGATAAGCGACACTGTCTATCTCGCGATCTGTGCGGCCACCGATTATACTAAGGCCCTCGAGCTTCTGAAGAAACGCTATATCAAACCGCCTAACGAGATACACGCTCGTTACCTCCTAGCCACTCGACGACGGCAGTCTGGCGAAACGATGGAGGACTATGCGAACGAGCTCCTACAGCTAGCCAGGGGCTGTGACTTCAAAGATGTGTCGGCTGAGCAGAGCATGTACAACCTCGCCCGAGATGCGTTTGTGGCCGGGGTCGGATCGTCGTACATTCGACTTAAACTGTTGGAGAAGGGTAACCTTAATCTTACCCAGGCCATCGAGTTAGCAGAGATGCTCGAGACGGCCTCCAAAAGCTTAGTATTATATCCGGAGGACCATGTGGAGACAACGTGGCAGGAGCAGTCGCTAATCCCTCCTCGTCCCTCGGGTTCGAAATGCTGCGTAATGGCGTGCTCCCATTCAGGCCAGACGACGGCAGCAGCCCCGGGCGGCCCGCGGTGCTATTTCTGTGGAGGAGCGAAGCATACTCGGCAAAAGTGTCCCGCTAAAGCTGTGTTGTGCACCGCATGCGGTAAAAAAGGGCATTATTCAAAAGTGTGCCGATCTAAACCCAGGAACGGCAGTGCAGCCTGCGATTCTTCAGAGCTCGGGTCTTCGTCGTCGAAGTCATCGCGGGGTTCGTCCACGTGCGAGAACAGGACGACGCCATTACGGTCGACGGAGTCAGAGGAGTATGACCACCAGGGGTCGCTGAGTTTGGCGCCCTCACTCACGTGCGACTCATGGGGGCAGCCATGTTGGTCGACACTGACCACGAACGACCAGCAGGGGTCCTCCTCATCGACTTCAGCTGCCTGCAGTGGCGCTCATGAACCAACGGTGGCGTCGATCATCCTGGACCAGGCCAAGCCTCATAGACTTGACAAATCTATGATGAATATCCAGGTAAATGACCACGTGATTTATTGTCTGTTTGACAGCGGGAGCACTGAGAGCTTTATCCACCCAGACACTGTGAAGCGGTGTGGACTCCAGATTCAACCTGCCAAACAGACAATCTCTATGGCATCAAGGTCCCGGTCTGTTGCCGTGCTAGGGAGTTGCATGGTAACCTTGAAGGTGCAAGGCACAGTTTACGAGCGTTTCAAGCTCCTAGTGTTGCCGTATCTTTGCGCGCCAATACTTCTCGGACTAAACTTCATGGTCCACTTGAGGAGTGTAATCCTACAGTACGGTGGGCCACTCCCTTCACTGGCAGTGGGAAAACAGCAGCAGCCTCTAAATTGCCCTACGCGCCCCGCCTGCAGCCTCTCGACGCTGAAGATCACCACACCTTCCTTGTTCCAGAATCTTGTGCCAGGCTGCAAGCCCATCGCGACTAAAAGTAGGCGTTACAGCACTGAGGATCGGATCTTCATTAGATCTGAGGTTCAGCGGCTCCTCAAAGAAAGGATCATACAACCCAGCGCTAGTCCGTGGAGAGCACAGGTCGTGGTGGTCAAGAGCGGGAACAAACCCCGGATGGTCATTGACTACAGTCAGACCATTAACCGATATATGCAGCTGAATGCGTATCCTCTCCCGCACATATCTGATATGATCAATCAGATTGCGCAGTACCGGGTGTTCTCCACCATAGACCTCAAGTCTGCCTACCACCAACTCCTCATTCGCCCAGAGGACCGACAATACACGGCTTTTGAGGCGGATGGTCGCTTGTATCACTTTCTCAGGGTTCCCTTTGGTGTCACCAATGGGGTCTCGGTCTTCCAGCGTGCTATGGACCGAATGGTGGACCAGAACGGGCTGCGGGCTACCTTCCCGTACCTGGATAATGTCACCATCTGCGGCCATGACCAGCAGGACCACGACACGAATCTCCTGAACTTCCTTCGCACTGCATCTCGCCTGAACTTGACCTACAACAGGGAGAAGTGTGTGTTTTGTACGCGCCGTTTAGCTACCCTAGGATACGTGGTGGAAAACGGGGTCATTGGCCCTGATCCAGACCGTATGCGCCCCCTTGCTGAACTTCCCTTGCCTGCTAGTGCAAAAGCACTGAGAAGATGCTTAGGCTTCTTCTCTTATTATGCGCAGTGGGTTCCCAACTACGCGGACAAAGCCCGTCCGCTCATTAAGTCCACGACTTTTCCCTTAACGCCAGAGGCCCGATTGGCCTTCGATAAATTGAAAGCCGACATCGCGAAAGCTACGATGCATGCTGTAGACGAGTCCATCCCTTTTCAGGTGGAGAGCGATGCATCTGATTTCGCACTGGCCGCCACACTTAACCAGGCGGGCAGGCCCGTCGCATTTTTTTCCCGCACCCTCCAAGGCCCCGAAATTCAGCATTCAGCGGTGGAAAAGGAGGCCCAGGCCATTGTGGAGGCCGTCAGGCACTGGCGCCATTACTTGGCGGGAAAACGGTTCACCCTGATCACGGACCAGCGGTCCGTGGCGTTCATGTTTAACAACACGCAGAGGGGCAAGATCAAGAATGACAAGATCTTGCGGTGGAGAATTGAACTCTCCACCTATAACTACGACATCATGTACCGTCCAGGGAAACTCAATGAGCCCTCGGATGCCCTCTCTCATGGAACATGCGCTAGTATACAGGAGGACCGTTTGCACGCCCTCCATAATGACCTGTGCCATCCTGGGGTCACTCGGCTCTACCACTTTATAAAAGCCCGCAACGTGCCTTACTCAGTGGAGGACGTCAGGTCGGTAACAAGGAGCTGTCGGGTTTGCGCGGAATGCAAACCGCACTTTTACCGACCTGACCGGGCACATTTAGTCAAGGCCACTCGTCCCTTCGAGAGACTGAGTGTCGATTTTAAGTGCCCCCTTCCCTCAACAGATCGGAATGTGTACTTCCTCAATATCATTGACGAGCACTCTCTTTTGTTGTTCCCTGCTCTGATACATCCACTGCCACGGTTATCAAGGCATTCCGTGATCTCTTTACCCTGTTCGGGTACCCCGGCTACATTCATAGCGACAGGGGCTCGTCGTTCATGAGCGATGACTTGAGGCAATTCCTGCTCTCATACGGGATTGCCTCTAGTAGGACCACGAGCTACAACCCTAGGGGTAATGGACAGGTGGAACGTGAGAATGCTACAGTCTGGAAGGCTGTCTTACTGGCGTTGAAGTCAAAAGGTCTTCCAGTCTCCCGTTGGCAAGAGGTGCTCCCTGATGCGCTCCATTCTATTCGCTCCCTCCTGTGTACGGCAACCAATGCTACTCCCCACGAGAGGATGTTCTCATTCCCTCGGAAGTCTTCCTCGGGGACCTCATTACCGTCTTGGTTGACGTACTCAGGACCTGTCCTCCTGCGGCGACATGTAAGGGCCCGCAAGTCCGACCCGTTGGTCGAACAGGTCCATCTCCTCCACGCCAACCTTCAGTATGCCTATGTGGCATACCCTGACGGGCGAGAGGACACGGTCTCGATCCGAGACCTGGCGCCAGCAGGGGACGTAGCAACCCCTGTCGCTCCCATACCCCCTGTAACAAACCCTTTATCTCTTGTTTCTTTCCCGGACACGGCGCGGGCAGCATCGGGACCATTGCTTAACCATTTTACTCCCATGTACAGCTTGCCTGAGCCCAGAAGATGGTCGCCACCGCAGGGCGTGTCAGGATCCCATGGACTACCGTCACCTCAGGGTCAACCGGCCTGTGAGTCCGTGGAAGAACAGCTGGACGCCGCCTTGGGGAGAACGCCACCGCAAGTGCCTACTCCGGTGTCATCGCCGGTATTGAGGAGGTCAAAACGACGGTGCGGTCCCCCTGACCGTCTGAACTTATAGACTGCTGACATTTTATTCTGTTTTTTGTACCCCGCCAGCCTTTGTTCTCAAAGGAGGGGTGAATGTGGTGAACCATCGTTGGTTCCCACTGGATAGTGTTGAGCCAGGGGCTGGCCAGTACTACAAGGATGTACATATGTTACTGTTGGGTTGTGCTAATGTTGCTGTTGGGGTTAGGGTGGGGTTGTTACACCTTTGTACTGTAGTGTTGTGGCACATCCCAGTCGGGCTCTGCCTCCTGGGAGAGGTATAAGAGTCCCTGCTCTGGCCGGGACCCTTTCAGTCTGGGATAGTGTATATAAGTTCTGCTAGCTTCGTTATAGTAAATAAAAGCCTTTCATTTACTGAGCTTCAAGCCTCGTGTTTGAATAGCGCATCACTGCTGACTCTGGTGCAAGCCAAGCAAATGTGCGCAGCTTAGATACAGTGAGACCCATGTTGCCACACAAAATCTACCACTTGAAGCAGTTTCTCTTTAGTTACTCCATCAAAGCACTTCATAATTTGGAACACCTCCAGCTAATCTACCCTTAGAGAGAGCCAGGTGGTTATAGTTGAGGGGCATCCACTCTGCATTAAGCCATGGAGACGGGTAAGGCAAGACAAACCAGCAGCCTTAGGAATTATCTCAGTAGGTAGAAGGATTGAATCCTTGCTATTGAAATCATTCTGCACCACACTCTAGCCATCCAATTAACCAACTCCCTCCCCCAGTACAGTAGTGATAATAATTACCTAATATTATATTCACACAAATCCTTAATCATAAGAGATATTCTAGAGCATGATTGTCAATTTTGTGACTACAAAGCAGTCTGCTCCTATGATCGTCTACGCATGGTATATGTTCTTTTTGACTCCTTTAATGTATGCAACGTGTTTAATTCATGAGCTAGAAATTAAAATATGAAAAGAGTACAAAATTAAACTGATAACACAAAATCAGGTCTCTGAACATTTAATATGAACTAATTTTAAATATCTAGTAGAAGGTTCAATCTCTTCACTTCCTCTTCTTTCGGAGACCCCACCTCCCTCCACCCCATCCATCTGCCTGCCTACTCTGGTCATCCAGTAATGCCACACACCATTTAATGGGAAGATAGTGATAATGACACTAGACTAGCAATCCTAAGCAAATGTTCGAGGTTCAAACAGGTTCAAATATAATCATAGCATCTGGTGGAATTAAAAATTCAATTATGAAATCTGGAATCTTAGTAATAGTGACCATAAAGCTATCATTGATTGCTGTAAGAACCAATTTGATTCACCAGTGCCTTATAGTGAAGGAAATCTGCCCTCCTCACCTTGCCTGGCCGACATCTGACTCCAGATCCCCAGTAACATGGTTGACTCTTCAGTTGACTTTGAAATGGCCTCTCAGATATAAGTAAAGGTAAAGTCGACATAGTCCCAGATGATCACCATTGAAAAGTTCCAACAGTTTAAAAATTCCATCTCTGTTATCTCTGTCAGGAGTGGAAAAGGGGAATTTATTCATCTCTCTGGACTTGGTCGGATGTCTCGGAGCAGCTACAGGACATTCTGAAGGGGAAGGGCAAACAGCCAGTGGTCATAGTACCTGTTGGTACAAATGACATAGGTAAAAAAAGGGATGAGGTCCTAAAAGCAGAATATAGGGAGCTAGGAAGAATGCTGAAATGTAGGACCTCAAAGGTGGTGATCTCAGGATTACTACCTTTGCCACGTGCTAGTCAGAGTAAAAACAGCAGGATACATAGGATGGATACATGGCTGAAAAGATGGCGTGAGGGGGAGGGTTTCAGATTCCTAGGGCATTAGGACCGGTTCTGGGGGAGGTGGGACCTGTACAAACTGGATAGGTTACATCTGGGCGGGATTGAGACTGATGTCCTTTGGGGAGGGAGGGTGGGGGGGGGGGGGGGGGGCGTGGGGAGTGTTGGCGAAGGCGGGGGAATACTTGCTAGAGTGATTGGGGATGGTTTAAACTAATATGGCAGGGGGATGAGAACCTTTGCTAGGAATTAAGAGCAGGGGGAATTAAGGACAAGTGGAAAAGATAGTAAGGAGAATAAGGACAGTGATAGGCAGAGAAATCAATGGCCAGAGACTGATAAGGACGAAGTAAAAAAATAGTAGAAAAGGGAAAAGAAATGTTAAAAGTGCCTACCTTAAAGTTTTGTACCTGAATGTTCAGAGCATTCGAAACAAAATGGATGAATTAGTTACACAGATAGATGTAAAGAGCCATGATGTGGCTCCAAGGATATTTTGCTGCAATTGTATAAGGCGTTAGTGAAGCCACATCTTGAGTATTGTGTGCTGTTTTGGTGTCCTTAACTGAGGAAGGATGTCCTTGCTATAGAGGGAGTACAGCAAAGGTTTATCAGGCTAAATCCTGGGATGGCAAGTCTGTCACATGAGGAGAGACTAACTCAGTTAGTATTATATTCAATGGAATTTAGAAGAGTGAGAGGGGATCTCTTGGAAATTATAAAATTCTGACAAGTTTAGATGGGATAGATTCAGAAAGAATGTTCCCAATGGTGGGGGAATCCAGAACTAAGGGTCATAGTTTGAGAATAAGGGGTAAACCTTTTAGAACTGAGGTGAAGAGAAATTTCTTCACCCAGAGGATGGTGAATGTGTGGAATTCACTACCACAAAATGTAGTTGAGGCCAAAACGTTGTTTGATTTCAAGAAGAAATTAGATATAGTTCTTGGAGCTGAAGGGATCAAGGGATATGGGGGAAGGTGGGATCAGGATATTGAATTCAATTATCATTCATGATTGAAGTGAATGGCGGAGCAGGCTCGAAGGGCTGGATGGCCTACACCTGCTTCTCATTTCTGTGTTTCTATGGTCATAACAGCATATAATGCAAAATTTGAACATTGAGAAAGACAGTGATAGATTTCAAAAGAATATTGACAGGCTGGTGGATTGGGCAGTCACATGGCAGATGAAATTTAATGCAGTGAAACTTGAAGTGGCAAATTTGGGTAGGGAGAAAAAGGAGAAGCAATATAAATCTAAAATGGAGGGCAAGAAAAGCAAGACCTTGTATGGAAATTGTTAAAGGTGACAAAGTCAGTTGAGAAAGCAAATTTAAAAACATGCAGGAAGGAGCATCGGTTTTATAAATAGCACCATAGAGTATGAAAGCAAGAAAATTATGATGAACTTTGATAAAACACTGGTTCATGCACAACTGGGGCAATGTGTCCAATTCTGGGCACAACACTTTAGGAAAGATGGAAAGACTTTCGAGATGGTGTAAAAAAGATTTACTTGAATGATTTTAGAGATGAGCAACTTCAGCTCAATGGATAGAAAGGAAAGGCTGGTTCTCTAGAGCCGGGAAGGTTATGGGTAGAATTGACCGAGAATGTTCAAAATCATGAGGGGTCCAGATAAGAGTAGATAGAGAGAAATTGTTCCTATTGGCAGAGGGGTCGATGAGTATAGTGATGGGCAAAACAGCCAAAGGTGACATGAGGAAAACCATTTTTATGAAGCCAGTGGTTAGGATCTGCAATGCACTGCCTGAAAGAGTGGTGAAGGAAATTCAATCAAGACTTTGAAAAGACAACTTGATAACTACATGAGGGGAAAACAATTACAGGATCACAGGGAAAAGGCAGGGGAACTGTCCTAGCTGGATTGCTCTTGGAAGGAACTGGCACTGGTTTAATGGGCTGCGTAGAATCCTTCAGTGCTGTAAACATTCTATGATTCTGTGATTCAAACACTGAACCCTGCTATGGTCCGTTCAATAATTACCCCCATTCAGATATGGTGGGGGAAATCTTCCCATCCCACCCGCCACGAGAATCATAGCTGGCAGGGGACAGACTATACAAGGGGCCAGTGCGGCCAAAAGGTTTAAAGTTTATTCATTAGTGTCACAAGTAGGCATATATTAACACTGCATTGAAGTTATTGTGGAAATCCCCTAGAAATCCTGCCTATAATCTTCTAACCAGTACATTTTATTTCTACCTTCAACGAATTTCCTCTCAACATTTGACTAACCTTGCTGTACAAATTGGCAGTCACAGTAATCTGAAGCAGGACATGGTTTTATATATTTTTTTAATAAAATGCTTACAAATCTCAATTTCTTGCAATATTTTGACAGCTTCAAGCAACTGTATACATTGAACAAAATAGTATTCAAATTATCTGACAGGGTCGCTTATGCAGCAAAAGGGGATAATGGGAATCAGTGTTTTTAAATAGACATACATGCAAAAAGCACAATTATAATTTTAAAATCACATTGGCTGTAATTAGGTCAATTTCAGAAGAACAATTTTAATCATTAGAACCGTAATAGAAACAAAATGAAAAGGCTGAAGTAGCACATGTTCCTTATTTGACATGTCAATTGTGCATTTTTAAATTAAATGAATGGGTTCCTTAATTGAATCTTGAATCTCTTCCCCCATTCCATATTTGTATGCTTTCAGTTGTTCAGCAATTTTTCTAAATTGCTTTTATGGCGTTTTGGCTTCCTTCTACCGATGCTCAGAATAGTCAAAGCTCTATCTGAGTTTTTAAAATGCATCAACAGTACAAATGGCCAGAAAGCAGAATCACCTGCCTTCACTTATAATGGAGACTCTATTTGTGACCAAGGTTGCAGTAAATAATTTCTAAGTCAAGCATGGCACACGTTGCAGAAACATGCTGTGGTGTAATGTGTTAATAGGAGGACGACGATTCAAATTCTGTGAGTCATTAAATGTGGTTAACACGAGAGACCAGATTCATACTTGCAAATTAGCATTGGGTTTTGAATGCCCAAAGATCCAGATGCTCAATTTATTGTTCTACGCTTCCTATACCTTCATATTTTAAAATATTTACACATGGACTGCGATGTTTAGCCTTTGAGATAAAGTGCATCATGAAGAATTTTTATGTTGCTCTAATAGAGACATCCCAAACGCGATCACTTTTAAATCTGTAAGCAACTATTTTGTTCACATGTGCAATAGAGGAAACATTTCTAAATAGGCCTGTTAAATTAACCAATTATCATTCTCACTACAACCATAACAAGTACAGTTTTTCAAACATTCTTGTGCGTCCCTCTTGACATTACTATGCATTATATCGCCTCTATGATAACCAGCAGTCTTATTTTATTATCTCAGATACAATTTACAATTAACTTACATTTCCATATAGCCATGATACAAACAGAAAACATTCCAGTGACGTGTTGGCTAGGATAATACCACAACTGAATAACTCACCTGACCATTGCTCCTGGTCCATTGACAGCTTTGTATAGCACACCCTTTGCCAGTGTGGTGAAGATCAGAAACTCACTATTAGCTATATTTCCTGAGCTACTTTTTTCACTAAAATTAGGGAGCTGAGAAAAATGTAAATTTATGTGGCTAAATATAGCTTTATTTGGGACTTGCCAGGTGGTCTCAAGCATCCCTTCCAGCCCAGTAAATTCTTATGTACTGAGCTCTGATGAAGAGTCATCCGGGCTCAAAATGTCAGCTCCGTTCACTCTCCACAGATGCTATCAGATCTGCTGAGATTTACCAGCATTTTCTGTTTTTGTTTCAGATCCCAGAATCCGCAGTAGTTTGCTTTTACATTCTTATGTTGCTGTATGGTAACTTAAGTCCAAATCCCACTACCCAATCACACATATTGT
Organism: Mustelus asterias; assembly: GCF_964213995.1. Classification (NCBI taxonomy): domain Eukaryota; kingdom Metazoa; phylum Chordata; class Chondrichthyes; order Carcharhiniformes; family Triakidae; genus Mustelus; species Mustelus asterias. The sequence goes on from NC_135814.1 coordinate 48,082,012, forward strand.
TGCAACACCATCCTGCACTCTGGATATGCACCTCTGTTTGTCCACCCCACACAATGGGGTTGCATATCAGTGCTGTTTGAATGGATTTATATGGTTGATGAGTGCGCTATTGTACAGAGTAGGAAAATTAGAGAGTGCCCTGTGTGTTTCCTTGCCTGTTCTGGTAAAGGTCTTCAACATTTTGCAGTACTCTTCTGTTGCCTGGTGTGAAGGAAGCATTCAGTGCTGCTACATTTCTAAATACAGCATGACCTACAGACCTGGTTGCAGCTAAACTGAGGAGTCTGCATCTCCTCTCTACTCAACGTCCTCAAGGTGAGCTTGAGTGTCTACATCAAAAATGTTCTGTATTCTTCTATGACCTGGCATCATACCCTGGGATCCTCAATTTCCAGGTTTGATTTGATTTGATTTATTATTGTCACATGTATCAGTATACAGTGAAAAGTATTGTTTTGCGCGCTAGACAGATAAAGCATACCGTTCATAGAGAAGGAAAGGAGAGGGTGCAGAATGCAGTGTTACAGTCATAGCTAGGGTGTAGAGAAAGATCAACTTAATATGAGGTAGGTCCACTCAAAAGTCTGATAGCAGAAGAGAAGAAGCTGTTCTTGAGTCGGTTGGTATGTGACCTCAGACTTTTGTATCTTTTTCCCGGCGAAAGAAGGGGGAAGAGAGCATGTCCGAGGTGCGTGGAGTTCTTGATTATGCTGGCTGCTTTTCTGAGGCAGCAGTAAGTCTAGGCAAGACAGAGTTAATGGATGGGAAGCTGGTATGCTGGTAATGGACTGGACTTGGTTCATGATCCTTTGTAGTTTATTGCAGTCTTGGGCAGAGCAGGAGCTATACCAAGCTGTGATACAACCAGAAGGAATGCTTTCTATGGTGTATCTGTAAAAGTTGGTGAGAGTCATGGAGGACATGCCAAATTTCCTTTGCCTCCTGAGAAAGTAGAGGCATTGGTGGCTTTCCTAACTATAGCATTTGGCATGGAGGGATCAGGACAGATTGTTGGTGATCTGGACACCTAAAAACTTGAAACTCTCGACCCCTTCCACATCATCCCCATTGATGTGGACAGGGACATGTTCTCCTTTACGCTTCCTGAAGTCGATGACTATTTCCTTCGTTTTACTGACATTAAGGAAGAAATTATTGTTGTCGCACCAGTTCACCAGATTCTCTATCCCTTTCCTGTACTCTGTCTCATCATTGTTTTGAGATCCGCCCCACTACGGTGGTGTCATCAGCAAACTTGTAAATCGAGTTGGAGGGGATGTTAGTCACACTGTTAGATGATGTCTGTGTCATCATAATTGTGTACAGCCATAATAAAAATCATGGTAAGACATGCAGCCAAGTAATTGGCAAGTAAAGTGAAAGAACCAAGCACTATTTCTTTGTGCCTCAGTCTGCTATTGAAGAGTAGAAGCTAAAGTGTTCTTTTAAAGGTGGCACAAACATTTCCAGGTAGCTCGGCTGTTTACACCTGTTATCAATGGGTCTACATCAATAACTACACAATAGTGAAGGTGATTCACAATTATTCACAATTGTGAATAAATAGACTCAAGAAAACATTACACACTGGAATAATTCACAATATTCCAAATAGCACTTCAATAAGGTGGGCTGAATATGAAGATGGTTGTCAATGTTCTTTGCACTGGCAATAAAATTTCAGTATTTCCTTTACAGACCCTAACTTAGCATTTTTAATACATTAAATTGGGGAATGGAGCATCAGTACACCCGAAAATAATCAGGAGTGGAGAACAATTAATATCTAAAATATTGATGATAAAATACTGCTGCACTATCGTGTGAATAAGCCCTTTATTTTCTGGCCATATATACCTCTAGAGAGCGGACCTTAAATTATCTTGAAGTAAACATTCAGGGTCTACTGAAATAAAATCAGAAAATGCTGGAAAAAATCTCAGCAGGTATGGCAGCATCTGTGGAGAGAGAAGCCAAGTTACCATTTCAAGTCCATATGACTTCTTCAGATCTAAAGTGAGGGAGAAATGTGATGGATGTTATACTGTTAGAGAAGGGATGGAGCAGGTGGAGCAAAATAGAAGGGCAGTGATAGGCGTAAACTGGGAGAGATTGCACAAAGATGTCAGGGGTACAATTCAAAGGAAGGATTAATGGCAGTGTTGAGAATGATAGAAGGTGCTGATAGTGGCATAAAGCCATAAAGAGGAAGCCCACGCAGACACAGGGAGAATGTGCAGACTCCGCACAGACAGTGACCCAAGTTGGGAATTGAACCTGGATCCCTGGTTCCTGGTTAGCAGTGCTAACCACTGTGCCACTGTTGTGCCCCCCAGTGGGAGAGGATCATGCCGGGCAGTGCAGGGGCAGTGGCAGTGCTGAAGAAGGGTCAGGGAGGGGGGTGTTCCTGTAGGGCAGGGGCATTCTGTGTCTGTAGTGGGAGGGGTGTGTTTCCATGTGTGGAGGAAGGGGGGGGGGGTGTTGATGGTGGGGGGCTGAGTTCCGTGGCGAGTTCCTGTTTTTATTTATACTTTTAAAAATCTTTTAAAGATTGAAGTTGCTGGTGGGATGGGCTCTGTATTGTGGGACCCGCCCCTTCCATTTTCTTTTTCTCAAAGTGTTCAAAAGTTCAATGGGAAAAGCCGGCAAGGCAACAGATAGGCTTTTCACTTTTCCTGATCAAGATAACACTTTGAACAAAAATCGGAAATCTCCGTCCATTGTTTTGTGAAATGGAGCATCGCCAGGGACATGAGAGGTAACTTTAACCTTGGGCAATGGTGTAAAATGAACAAAGAGCAAAACTGAAGAGGGAGGGCTGGAAATGTTACTGCCACCTCATTTTAATCAGCATGATGGATCAGGGCCAATTGCAGAAGCTGACCTACCCACTTACGGAAGTGAGGCAAATTCCAAAGCAATGCACGGAAGGTAGCGACCTGATGGAACAGGTCTTCAACCCCATTACTTTTCGACAGCACCTGGGGCATGTTTGTTCTCTTGGTGCCAAACAAATCTATTGCCAAGAAAGATACGTTGCATCTGTGACCAAGCAGGAAATTACAAACGTAAAAGTAAATTCTTCAGATTCACAGCTTCAGGAATTTGCACCAACAAAAATAGGTCAGCCTACCCTATCAGGCCTTTCCAGCATTTTCTGATTTTATATCTGAGTTTTGACTGTTTATCTTTTATATCCATCCTGAATGTTTGCTCAGTGTGCTTTCTTCTTGTCAAATTTGCAAATATTCCTTTTGGGTTTTCATTTCCTGCATATAATTTAATACTATGCTTGAATTTTCTTGCCTTTTTCTCAGATTTATTCAAATATGTCATGTGTTTGTATCCTTTTATGTATTTGTGTTCTTTTGATAACATATTTCTCTTTCTAGAATTTCCTGCTCCAGCTGGCCAGATGGACAGGCAATCTGGTCTCAAGCTTCTGCCAATGAGCTTTTGGCATCGAAACCAGCCAGTAGGAAGCATCCATGTCAGGATGGTGTCAATAGAACTGCTCATTTTCCAATTTGAACATATTGAACTGTAATGTTTTGCTTAAAGGTGATATGCTCTCACTTGTTACCATCAGCCCAACATTAGAAAAATCAAAACACGCTCTTTAGAAATATTCAGAAATTGGCACAATTTGGAGAAATGTAGAATCATAGCAATATAGGAACAGTGGTGGGCCATTCAGTCCCTTGAGTATTTTGCCTACCTGGACGGCACTACTATACTCAGTCCCAGGTTAACACTTGACGTAGGGTGGCACGGTGGCGCAGTGGTTAGCACTGTTGCCTCACAGCGCCAGGGACCCAGGTTCGATTCCCAGCTTGGCTCACTGTCTGTGTGGAGTCTGCATGTTCTCCCCGTGTCTCCGGTTTCATCCCACAGTATGAAAGACGTGCTGGTTAGGAGCATTGGCCATGCTAAATTCTCCCTCAATGTACCCGAACAGGCACCGGAGTGTGGCGACTAGAGGATTTTCACGGTAACTTCATTGCAGTGTTAATGTAAGCTTACTTGTGACATTAATAAATAAACTCATAAATGCACTGGATCCTATAACGATTGTCAGTGAGCAGGATTCCTACCTTGGGTCCTTCTCACCCATTTGCAGACTGTTTCCCGGAAAATGGGAATCAGATGCAGGAATTCCTGCCCGATTCTCCTGCCACACCCCCGACATCATACTTGCTTCAGCAGGCTTCACTAAACTCAACCCATCCTAACTGTCACAACTCCCAAGTTTGATATCATGGGCCAATTTTGAAATTTTACTCTGGATTCCAAGGTTTAAGTCATTTATTTATATCAGAAAACACAGTGGCCTTAGCACTGACCCTTGGGGAACACTACTATCTACCATACTCCAGTCTGGAAAACAAACATTTGCAAAAGCTTGCTGTTTTCTTTCCTTATGATGATTTTTTATTCAAGTAGACACCAACCCTTCTATTCCAGGAGCTTCAATTTTAGTTAATCAAACTTTAATATGGTACTTAGTCAAATGTTTTCTTAACATCCATATAGACAGCAGCCATTGTAATCCCTTCATCAAACTTCTCTGTTATTTCATCAAAAATTTCAATTAGATTAGTCAAGTACAATCTGCCTTTTACAGATCTGTGCTGGTTCTCCTTAATTAACTCAAACCTTGCCAAGTAGCTGTTGATTTTTTTCACTGATTATTTCTAAAATGTTGTTGAGCTTTGATGTTGAAATTACTGGCCTGTAGTTACACGGAATGTCCTTGCACCTTTCTTCAATATGGCTGCCGCATTTGCCACTCTCCAATGCCTTGGTAACTTCCCCATATCCAGAGAATATTGGTAGATTATGGTCATAAAGATTTCCTTGATTCCCACTAGCAAACTAGGATGCAAGCCTCCCAAACTAGGTGACATGTCCGCTCTAAGTTAGTTACATTGGCCATGGTAAATTCTCCTTCAGTGAACCTGAACAGGCGCCAGAGTGCGGCGACTAGTGGATTTTCACAGTAACTTCATTGCAATGTTAATGTAAGCTGACTTGTGACACTAATAAAAAAAAATGAAGCATAACCAATCATTCTAGTGCAACCATCCTATCAATTTTCACCCCAGACATTATTTCCACCTTCCCACTTTTACCAATATTTTGTCAAAATTCTCTTCCTTAGTAAGCACATAAAACAAATACTCATTCAAGTCGTCTAAAATTGCCCTGCACCTCTATATATATATCACCCTCTTTGTCCCTAATAGACCCTACACTGCCACTTCCTGCACATATACTGGGTAGGATTTCCAATCCGCCATGGCATGTTTTCCAGAGATGGAGGTGCCTCAACATTTGCCGATGGTGGGATCTTTCGGTCTTGTTGATATCAACCGCTTTTGTGTTGTTTGCCGGCCACACTGCCAGGGAACATGCTGCCGGGGCTGGTCATCAGTGGGGCTGGAAGATCCTGCCAATGGGAAGCATTGGAAAATTTGACCCACTACTTACATGCCAATGGAAGATTTTTAGGTTCCTTTTTACGTTAGCCCACAATGGCGAGTCAGAAAACGTGCCAGAGGAGAGAAGGAACCTTGTTTGCGTCCTGTTAATGGGATGCTGGCAGATGTGAAACACGGTTGTACAGCGTGCAGGTGTCGGCATATAACTGAACAATGCCTGGTGTTGCCTCCAGACTTTGGGATCCTGGACCCCAGAGCACCACAGCAGTGAGTTGGGGGAGTATCTGCAAGTGGGCCTTCTAGGTCATGTGTCCTGAAGGGGGTCCATCTTCCGGCCTCAGAATGTTCCTGGAGATCCACCTTCTTTCTTAGGAGTTCCATTTTCCAGTCTCGGAGTGTTCCCAGAGATCCATCTTCACATTTAGGAGATCTACTTTCTTGCTTCAATAGTGGGTCAGTGATGTTGGACACCTTTTCAATATGGCACCCAGACATGACAGTGGACAACGAGCCATCCAGGACTGCCTCACCACGGAATATGGCAGGAAACACCCGGTTGCATAATTTACAAGGTTGGGGCCAGAAGATTTGGCATGTTTTCCCGCCAGCTGCAGTAGGATAACACTCCACATTCCCACCTCTGTCGTGGCGTTGAGGCCAAAATTCTCCAGTCTCACACACCCTGCTACCTCTACCAACGAGGATGAAAAGTCGGGCGCCCAACCAAATCATCGTTCGCAGCAGTGGGACTGAGGAATCCCAGCCACGGACAAGGTTGGAGAATCCGGCCCTTCGTCTCAAATTGGGTGAATTCTGTTCCAGATTCATCAGCATTGCCCAAATAAGAACAAAAATATAGAAAACGTGACTTCAACCTTTTGTCTCTTAACGTCACTCGAAGCATTGAGCTTAATATAAATGCTCACTCATTTTCCAATCACTCGAATTGAATAAAAAGGTGAAGAGAACACAAATAAATTAGCCTTGATTTACAGAATGGTGGCAGCAGTTGTGTGAGTAACCTAGAGGATTAGAAAGACTGCCACCCACCTGCCTATTCTGATAAACAAATAACTCTTAATTACCTACTCCTCAAATATATATTCCAATCTCCTTTAAATTTTTCATCACTGTTTAGCTCCATTGTCTTCCTGTCAAGTTTGTTCTACATGTTTACCACCATTTGTTAAGTCATTAAACCTAAACTGCCTATGCATGTGCTTTCTTCAGAAACAAACAGAAAAGAAAAATGCCATATAGCTCCTGAAGCCTGCTTTCCACTGAATACTTTCCCTTTACAGGTTCTCTGGAGGAGCTAATCAGCTCATTTGAAAAATTGAGCAAATCCTTAACATATCATCAATGTTTCTGTAGGATTCAGGATAGACCATTCAGGACGGAGATGAGGAGACATTTCTTCACCCAAAGAGTGGTGAGCCTATGGAATTCATTGCCACAGGAAGTAGTGATGCCAAAACATTGAATGTATTCAAGAGGTGGCTGAATATAGCACTTGGGGCGAATTGGATCAAAGGTTATGGGGAGAAAGCAGGATTAGGCTATTGAATTGGATGATCAGCCATGATCGTAATGAATGGCGGAGCAGGCTCGAAGGGCCAAATGGCCTCCTCCTGCTCCTATCTTCTATGTTTCTATGCCTATGTTTCTATGCAACTTTTGTTCTGGAATTAAGTGCTTAAATAACATATGCGCTGAGATTGTCCATCCTCCCAGGGCGTGTTTCTCGGCAGTGGAGGGTGGCGTGCTGTTTGCTGGTAGCGGGTTTCTCTGCTCCCACCGCTGTCAATGGGATTTCCCATTGAAAGCACCCCATGCTGCGGGGAAGCACGTTGGCGGGGTTGCGCTGCTGGCGGGACCTGAGAATGCCGCTGGTGTGAATGGACGGAGATGCCCTTGCATCTCCAGCAGCTGAGGGGGCGAACATGTCCAGAGGCACAGCACCCAGCTGGGACACAGCTGTGTCCTGGGATCCAACAGACCTCCGACTGTCCGATCCCTGGAACATTCCTGCCTCTTGATGTGTATCAGAAGCAGTGTGGTGCTCACCAGACAGTGACCCAGATGCCTGCCTGCTACAATCGCCCATCGAAGTGTGTGTCTCTGCGATGGTGGAAGGTACGAGTGGCAGCTGTGACCCATCTTCTGTATCCTCCTCTGAAATATCCTCAGAATCTGTGTCGAGAGTGGGTGGTAGAATCCTGCTGGTGGCTGGGCCAGGCTGATCGGGTGTTTTTCCTGCAAGGGAAAGGACATGGTATTAGTACGTGTCTAGGGAGACACAGAACTCACCTGAGTTTGGGCAGCTGGGTGAAAGTGCAGAGGCTCCTCAATTCTCTCTCGCAGGCCCATCTCTCTCAGCACAGGCCCGTTCCTACCCCTGCCTGCCAGCTCCAGGGTTCTCTCAGCTCTGGCATCCTACCACCCATCTTCGCCCACCTTCGGCGTTTGTGAGCAAGCTGCTCCTAAGGGAGACAAATGGGGGTGATGTTAGCAGGCCATCTGCCAGGTCAGATGGTGATAATACCTGGCATATTGCGGGCACTGCACGTGAGCAGGGAGGAGTTGTGAGGAAAGGAGTCCTGGGAGGTTGTGAGGAGGTTTGTGGGAGGTCGGGTGCTGGGTCCTGCTAGGTGACAGCATGTGGGATTGAGGTGACATTCCTAAGGGTGACAGAAAGGTGGAATGGTGAGAGGAGACAAGAAACACTTACCCTGGCAGGATGGAGCAGGTTGTTCATTTTTTACAGTATTGTGGAGCATGATGGCACTCACTAGTGTGCCCAACGTCTTCCAGCCAAGGTTTGTTATCTTGCTGGAGCGTCTCCTGTCAGCTGAAGGGAAGATAGTTGCCCTCTTCTACAGCATCCAGCATTCTTGTGAGGGTCCTCTTGGTGAATCGTGGAGCTGGCTTCTTAGCTGCTATCCTCTTGGCTTGACTGTGAGTAAATGCTGTGGAGCCATTTAAATGCAGTGCCCCTTGATTAAAGCACCTAGATAGCACTCGGGATGGGCCAATCAAATGATCCGCGCCACAGGCACAGCGTTTTCCACATGGGGAATTGTTTTTTTAAATCACAGTCCGGATCGCGCCGTCAGGGCTGGTGGGATTCACACTGGTTTTTGCGACGAAAAGACACAGCCAAATTTTGGGAAAATTCTGCCCTATATTTCTATGTTTCCTTTTCTGCATTACTTCAGTGGCTGCATGTTCTTGCTCTTGCGCAATAACCATAATTATATGTAGTACTGTAAATTTTACTGTAAATAAATTTATTTATATAATACATTTTATGGATTCATTCTCATATCATGCTCTACCTCTTTGGTTATATATCCCAAGCTTTGCTTACTACTGCTGCATACTGTGTTGTCCTCTTTAATGAGTTATCTCCAAATATCCCCAGACTCCTTTCTGTATTCTCTCTTGTACCTACAGCCATTTAGTTTATAAGATAAATTCAGCACTATCAACAATAGCTTGCATTTATATAGCACCTTTAATACTGTACAGAGTCACAGAATTGTTAATAGTGCAGAAGGAGGCCATTTGGTTCATTGCGTCTGCACTGGCTCTCCAAACAAATATCATGACTAAGTGCCATTCCCCTGCCTTTTCCCCATACCCTATGGACATTGTTTCTATTCAAGTAATTATCCAATGTCCGCTTGAATGCCTCGGTTGAACCTGCCTCCACCACTCTTCCATGGAAGTGTATTCCAGACCCGAACCACCAGTTGTGTGAAAAAGTTTTTTCTCACATCACATTTGCTTCTTTTGCAAATCACTTTAACTCTGTACTGTCTTGTTCTTGATCCTGCCACAAGTTTTTTGAACAAGGGCGTAACATCTGCAACTCTCCAGTCCTCTGGTATCTCCCCTGAGTCTAGAGAAGATTGGAAGACCAGAGACCCTGCAATTTCCATTCTCACTTTCTTCAATATCCTAAGCTGCATCTCATCCAGTCCCAGTGCCTTTTCAACTTTCAGCACCGACAGTTTATTCAACATTCCCTCCTTCTCCGGATAGAATGTCCAACAGTGATTCAAAGGAGCATAATCAAACAAAATTTCATGGTGACACATAGGAGATATTAGGATAGCTGAGAAAGCTTGTTCAAAGACGTAAGGAAAAGAATGGATCCTAAAGGAAGCGATAAAGCGTAATAGGCTGAGAGGATTACAAAAATAACTAAGGGGATGATTTTACCAAAAAACTTCTAAGTGCCAAACGAGCGTGAAACAGGACAGAATCGCACCCATTTTTGTAGCGATTCAGTCACGATCTTATGGCACTTAGTGCAAAAACAGAGGCAAAGTGCGATTCACACCAGTAGAGGGAGTGGATGGAGTCCATTCATGCCGGAAAGTCAGCTGCTCACACCAGAGGGCACAATTATGCATGCACAGATGTCTCTGTTTTGTGTAACAGAACACAGGGAGATCTGTCACTCATCCTCCCCCACCCGGATATTGCCCCGAATCCCTCCCACCCCGTGATCTGGTCACTCGCCGTCCCAGCTGATTCTCAATTGCAGAGTGTGCAGCTTCCCCCCCCCCCCCCCACCCTCCCAGCCGATTGTCCCCCTCCACCCGTTTGGCCGATCGGCCCCCGCCCAATTGATCACTGCCCCGGACGACTCTGATTGCAGAGTGCGCAGCTCCCTCCCCACACGCCTCCCTTTAAACGCTGCCTCCATCATGGCCCTATCCCTTGGCACTACCCAGTGCCGTTCAGGGGGTCTCAACGGCCATCAGTCCCAATGGTGAGGCCACCATGTCAAGTCCCTGTTGATCCTCGCCGGTGAGGCTGTTAAGGCAAGTGAGCCCAGACGATTCTGTCCCGGGCTCACTAATTGTATTTAAATTCAAATTTCAATATTAAAATCAGTCTTGTGTCCTTCCCGGGCACAAAGCTGATCACACTTGCAATCTGAGGCCAGTAAGATTGCAAGAGCGAGAAACTAGTTTTTCGTCTCTTTCGCAATCTTACCAGCTCACATTGCCCATCGACTGGCGGGATGAGCCGGTGACATTATCCCCTTAGTATTTACACATTTTTCCTCCCTCAAACTCTGCACGAAGCAATTCCCTTTCCTCAGGGATCTCAACCTGCAGTTTGATTCTTCATACCCTCTCTCCTCTGAGTTCACTGCCCTCCTATCCTCACTTAATTTCGCCTACCATGTAAACACCCCAACTCGTATTCATGGTCACCCTTAGACCTTGCCATCTCACTTGGTCTTGTTACTCAATTGGGTCAATCAGACAAGACCATCTCTGATTGCTTTCTTTTCTCATTCAATACCCACATCACCCTTTTCTCTCAAAATCCAAGTTCGAAGTCTCTGGAAGACAAAGGGACGTAGTGACTCTCTTGTCTCAAGATCCCTGACTATAATGATCTAGCATGACAAGTCCATATACCCCTTGCAATACATTCTGGGGGTTAAAAGCTAAGCTTCCTGCCTGCCAAGGAGACATTTGGGACTTTGAGGTATTCTTCTGGAGTCTTCTCTCTCTCCCTGTGTGCTGGGAAACAGCAGCTAGAAGTTACTACACATGCTAGACAAATATAGTGACTGGGAAAAGGAACTGAAATCTCTTGACCGGACTACAAAACACCTGAACCACAGAATCAATTATTATCCAGCAGATGCGAACTTTACTGAAAAGAATTGCACCGGCCGCAACTCGTCACCAGCCACTTCTCACAACTCAAGAGACACGATCTTGCCACCCGTTCACACCACACACCCGCTGCAGCGAGTTCGGAGAATTTGATGGCCAGCCAAATCTCCATTCACTGTGGTGGGCTGAGAAAATCCCACCGGCGTGAACAGTGGTAAGATTCCGGCCAAGGACTTCAGTATAATCTTTTACTTACGTTCATTTCTAATCCAGATGTATGTAGATGCATGTGTGTGACCATTTCGCCTTACTCTCTTTCTTAGTAATTAATAAACTTATTCCTTCTTAACTCAAGAAGGCCTGGTTGAATTGGCTCCTTTTAAACATAACTATTAGGTCTGGAAAAGGTATCCAAAGGAAAGAGAACCATGTGAAATTAAACCTTAGTTGCTACCCAAAGAGGGTGGATTGATTAAAGGCGCAGGGGCAATCTTACCAAAATTGTTCTAAGTGCCAAACGAGTGTGGAAAACAGGAGAGAATCACACTGTCTTTTTGGGCAAGTAAAAAATCGAATCTTACCTCAGTCTGTAAAAAAAATCTGTTTCCCACCAGCAGGGGAAGTGGGCGGGGCCTAAGCTCACTGAAAGCCAGCAGATAGCAGCAGAGGGTGCCATTGCGCATACTGAGATCTCTGTGTTTCACGAGGCTGCAATAGGAAGAATTGTTCAGGCACAATTTCCTTTTTAATACAAATCAGGCAAGCTGTGGGTAGGTATGCATGCTACCAGCTCAAAGGAATTGGTATTGATATAATTCTTATGGTGAGGCATGATTTAAATGGAATCAGTGAGTTGTCAGTATTAATTGCATTCCGACAAGTTGTTGGTAGGGAAGATGGCAAATTTTAAAGGCAGGCTTGAATCTAAAGGCTGCTTACAACATCCTAAAGGAAAGGCATATTTACAAAATGGATACAGACAATGATATTCTATTCAACCAGGGTCACAAACCTTTGATGAAGTGGTGGAAATGTTCCTGGGTTTGGTCAATTGTATAAAGAGGTACTCTTCATTTTCAATGGACAACAGGTAATTGTTTCAGCAGGAATGGGGACACGTAGCTGTAGAGTAAAGGGTTAACATCAGAAGCACATGATGCTGATGTAATGACACGACCAAGCACAGAGATCTGGAGGGAGAAGTCCATCCTTGTGCAGAGTTCCTAAGAAGCACATCGAGCTGTAAATAAATAATAATGTTTTTCACAAACTAAAGTCTTTAGTAGCTTACTTAAGGAAAATTGACTAACCTCGAACACACAACAAAACAGCAGCCAAGAATGAAGATGCCAGAAGAGTGCCCTGAGGACCTGGTAACAGAGCAGGAATAAATGTAATGGCCTTTTCAGGATTGTCAAAGTGTGACTCCTCTTCATATCTCTATGCAACGGGACTGCACGGCTCAGTTAAAGGCCCAGCACTATAAATCCTTCCTGTCATTGTGCACACTGTGTTAAACTGCCTTATACTTTCCTCAATAGGATTCACACTAATTCACTTGCTGGATAAGATTGAACACAACTAAAGGGGAAATACAGGAACAGAAGGGGGTCCTGCCTCTATACAAAGACCAATAGAAGAGACAGCCTTCAAGGTCAGTGGCAGAGAAAAGATAATTTAAGATGACCTGCCGAGAGACCAGGCACAGCAGGATGGTTGGACGACTTCCCTTCCATTTCTAATTAACCCTCTCGCTCAGACAGTCACATGCATTTTGACAACCTGGATAACTGCGGCACTGGAGCTGATGAAAAGCAAAAACTTTATTAAAATTTAATATCTGTGTACATTAGTAGCTTGGCTTTTTGCTAACAGAACTCAATTGTCAATGTTCTGACTGAAACATCATGCTTCAAGCTGCTTGTCTATTTGATATTTTATCAAATAGTGGGTATTAAAATCTCTTAGTTGTGCATTCAAACTGACATGAAACAGTGTCATCTACTGTAGTACAGGGACATCTATAAACTATCATATTATACAGTATTACAGCAGGCTTGCTGGGGGCTTCCCCCTTATTTGTCACACTGTTATCCTTCGTCGTTAGGATCTGGCTGTCTGAAACATTTGATCATACGTGGAACAAGTGACCAGCTGCATTCATGATCAAATAAAACTGTGCATTATCATGGCTATCTCCGTGGATAATTAAGACAGGCAACTGGGGTCAAATACTGGGGTTCATAGTTATATTGACTGCCCATTCTAAGATAAAACATTAAATTAAAGGATACTTCCTATAAACAGCAAACTAGGCAGAATAATATTTATCCAACAGTACATAAATCTTTTCTGTATCAAACCTGAATGCCAATACAGAGTAAGTCAGTTTTGTCTAAGTCATGTGTTGAACCATAAAAATTGGCAGCTGCATTTGTAATTTGTAAACTAGTCCCACTGGGTCTGAAATTAACTGAACACATAAAAGGATAATGCAGTTACAACCTCCAGCTGCACTGAAAGTCTATGACTCATGAAGTATTAACCTCAAGATCAGCTCATTGAGAGGTCCAGCACAGTCCATTTGTGTGTCCATTATATCCATTATAATTCAATTTGTTATTAAGATGCAATTCACAGTACTTTGATTTTTTTTCTGTGTTGGGCATGAATATTAATTTCCTGAGACGCAACTTCATATAAATCAGGAAAGTAATCATCTATTAAAAATCAATGCCATTATCTGGGCTGTAGAAAAAAAATTACAGAATTTTTTTTTTCTGTTTTATGAAATCATTGATTATCTTTAAGCCATGGTAATAAGCATCTACTGACTGAATAAAAATTCCAAAAGAACCTGAACAAATACAACTCAACAATAACCAGAGCTCAACGACATCCATCTGAGCTTTGAATAAAACATGTGCAATGCTGCCTGGCTTGTCCTAAGTGTTCCAGAATATTCTGGACCAGCTCCAAAGCACTCACTAACCAAACCAGCAGCAAGAGGGGACAAAGTCAAATGCAACTGGGCTCTTGGTCACTGGCTGCTGGAGAGCCGCAAAAATCTGCTGGATCAGTCTGTAAATTACCTTTGGATTTCCCCCAAACCCCTGCCCACCACCTCTTCTATCCTTCGATATTTACAATGCACATCCACCACCATTTTCTCACAGACCATGACGACAGTAGAAAGAGATGGGAGTGAAACATCCCTTGCTGCCCCATCATTATGTCTGCAATGAACCTGCAAGCCTAGTGCACCCAGAACCCTTCCCCTGCCATACTAGGCAGTCTGGAAAATACCAGGCAACATTAAAAGCAGCAGAGGCCCAGTATAACAGGTCTCAGGCCCATTTTCCTTACCTTTTGCACCCAGAGAATGAAAATCGCCATCAGCATGTGTGCTCTGCTCTCAGGCAGCTCCTTGTTGCAGACTAGTTTTGCAATATCTTTCTATCCTGTCTCATTTTTTTCATTTGCCAATGTTTTCCATCAATTTTCAAGCCATTCACCCGTTCCTCTTTTTCATAGAATCATAGAATCCCTACAGTACCCTATCCCCATAACCTCTCGCATTTACCCTGCTAATCTCCTGACACTAAGGGGCAATTTATCATGGTCAATCAAGTAAAGTAAAATTTATTCATTAGTCACAAGTCAGGCTTACATTAACACTGCAATTAAGTTACTGTGAAATTCCCTACTTGCCACACTCTGGCACCTGTTCAGGTCAATGCACCTAACCAGCACGTCTTTTGGACTGTGGGAGGAAACCAGAGCACCCGGAGGAAACCCACGAGGACACAGGGGGAACATGCAAACTCCACACAGACAATGACCCAAGCCGGGAATTGAACTCGGGTCCCTGGCGCTGTGAGACAGCAGTGCTAACCACTGTGCCACCATGCCGCCCATATCAATCAATGTAACCCACGAATCTTTGGACTGTGGGAGGAAACCGAAGCACCCGGAGGAAACGCACACAGACATGGGGAAAGGGTACAAACTCCACACAAGCAGACATCCAAGGCTGGAGTCGAACCTGGGTCTCTGGCGCTGTGAGGCAGCAGTGCCACTGTGAAATCTTCCCTTTATAATGTCCTTCGCAGGCTTGTTTCCTCTTAAAGTGTGTCCTCTTCAGTTTCTCCACCTTTTCTTAATTATGTTCAACAAATTTCTTCATTCATTCGACACGATGGGCCAAATGGCCTCCTTCTGTGCTGCAACCATTCTGTGATTCACTCTCCTCGGCACTTCATCATTTGTTACTTTTTTCTGTCCAGCAGGTCCTTTCCATTCTCATCCAAACCCACACTTTAGCATGTTGGTCTCCTCCTTCTATAATGTCCAAGTTTTACATCCGTACAGCAGCACTCCAAATCAAGCTCTTTACAAGTCACCTTTTGAGTTGTTTGTTCAGCTTTCTGGTTAATAGCCATTTCTTCCTGCTAAATACATCGTTATCCTCATTCTTTTTTCATCGTTGCAGCTTTCAACTACAGATATGTTTCCCAAATACTTGAATTCTTACAACTGTCTTAGTCCTCTTCCTTTTAGGAATATATGAAATGTTTTGGTGATTTGGAAATATGCATTTGGTTTTGTCAATGTAAACTTTCATTCCAAAGTTCAGACCTGCTGTTACAAGTAGTTCCTTTTCTGTGCTTGCTACAAGTGTCTTGTCATTGGCAGGTGTAACTGATTTTATCATTTGCCACCACCCCCGATTCCGAATAATCTTAACACCGGCAGGGTTCACATACTGATAAAACACCTTGGGATTTCCTTTATTTTGCTGGCTAGTGTTTTTTCATTTCCCCTTCCCTCTTTGCTCTCTTAATTTTTTTTAAGTACCTCCCTCCATATTCTATACTTCACTAGGGCATCCACTGTTTTGAGATCCCTGTATGTGCTATAAGCCTCCCTTTTTTTCTTTATTTAATGCTGTATATCCCTTGACATCCAGAGTTCTCTAGACTTTTTGGTCCCACCCTTTACTTTTACAGGAACATGTTGGCTTTGTACTCTCTCTGTTTCCTTTCTGAATGACCCCCACTGTTCTCTTGTGGATTTTCTTACAAATAGCTGCTCCAAGTCTACTTTGGCCAGATCCTGTCTTATCATATTAAAGATGTGGAGATGCCGGCGTTGGACTGGGTAAGCACAGTAAGAAGTCTCACAACACCAGGTTAAAGTCCAACAGGTTTATTTGGTAGCAAATACCATAAGCTTTCGGAGCGCTGCCCCTTCGTCAGATGGAGTGGATATCTGTTCTCCAACAGTGCACAGAGACACAGAAATCAAGTTCCAGAATACTAATTAGAATGCAAATCTCTACAGCCAGCCAGGTCTTAAAGGTACAGATAATGTGGGTGGAAGGAACATTAAACACAGGTTAAAGAGATGTGTATTGTCTCCAGACAGAACAGCTAGTGACATTCTGCAAGATCAGGGGGAAAGCTGTGGGGGTCACTGATAATGTGACATAAATCCAACATCCCGATTGAGGCCGTCCTCATGTGTGCGGAACTTGGCTATCAGTTTCTGCTCATCGACTCTGCGCTGTCGTGTGTCGTGAAGGCCGCCTTGGAGAACGCTTACCTGAAGATCCAAGGCTGAATGCCCGTGACTGCTGAAGTGCTCCCCCACAGGAAGAGAACAGTCTTGCCTGGTGATTGTCGAGCGGTGTTCATTCATCCGTTGTCGTAGCATCTGCATGGTTTCCCCAATGTACCATGCCTCGGGACATCCTTTCCTGCAGCGTATCAGGTAGACAATGTTGGCCGAGTTGCAAGAGTATGTACCGTGTACCTGGTAGATGGTGTTCTCACGTGAGATGATGGCATCCATGTCGATGATCCGGCATGTCTTGCAGAGGTAGCTGTGGCAGGGTTGTGTGGTGTCATGGTCACTGTTCTCCTGAAGGCTGGGTAGTTTGCTGCGGACAATGGTCTGTTTGAGGTTGCGTGGTTGTTTGACGGGAAGAAGTGGGGGTGTGGGGATGGCCTTGGCGAGATGTTCGTCTTCATCAATGACATGTTGAAGGCTCTGGAGGAGATGCCGTAGCTTCTCCGCTCCGGGGAAGTACTGGACAGAGTACCCTTCGTCGTGGATGTCAGAACTGGTAGCAGTAGAGGGGTGCTTTTCAGAATGGAAGGCTGTGACTAGCGGTGTTCATGATGTGGAGATGCCGGCGTTGGACTGGGTCCCAGTCCAACGCCGGCATCTCCACATCATGACTACCATCGACACCGCAAACTGCCGGCTCCAAGTGGAGAGGATCTCCAAGAAGATCGCGTCTATCGACACAGACGTCAAGTTTTAGACTTCTTACTAGCGGTGTTCCACAGGGATCAGTTCTGGAACCTTTGTTGTTTGTAGTATATAAATGATTTGGAGGGAAATGTAGTTGGTCTGGTTAGTAAATTCACAGATGACACAAAAATTGGTGGAGTTGCAGATAATGAAGAGGATTGTGGGAGGATACAGCAAGATATAGACCAGTTGGACTCATGGGCAGAGAAATGGCAGATGGAGTTTAATCCGGACAAGTGTGATGTAATGCATTTTGGAAGGGCCAATGCATGTCGGAATTATACAGTAAATGGTAGAACCCTTAGGAGTATTAACAGGCAGAGAGATCTGGGTGTACATGTCCACTGATCACGGAAAGTGGCAACATAGGTGGATAAGGTAGTCAAGAAGGCATACGGCATGCTTGCCTTCATCGCTCGGGACGTTGAATATAAAAATTGGCAGGCCATGCTGCAGTTGTACAGAACCTTAGTTAGGCCTCATTCAGAATATTGTGTACAATTCCAGAAGGAAGTGTATGCTTTGGAGAGGGTACAGAAGAGGTTTACCAGGATATTGCCTGCTCTGGAAGGTACTAGCTATGGGGAGAGGTTGGATAAACTCGGTTTGTTCTCACTGGAACGGCGGAGGTTGAGGGTGACCTGATCAAGGTTTACAAGATTATGAGTGGCATGGACAGAGTGGGTAGTCAGATGCTCTTTCCTAGCTTAGAAAAGTCAAGTACTTGGGGACATAGGTTTAAGGTGCGTGGGGAAAAGTTTAGAGGAGATGTGCAAGGCAAGTTTTTTACACAGAGGGTGGTGAATGTCTGGAACATGCTCCCTGGGGAGGTGCTGGGAGCAGGTATGATAGCAGCATTTAAGGGGCAACTAGACAAATACATGAATTGGATGGGAATGGAAGGATATGGGTTCCATAAGTGCATACAGTTTTAGTTTAGGCAGACATCATGATTGGCGCAGACTTGGAGGGCCAAAGGGTCTGTTCCCGTGCTGTACTGTTTCTTGTTCTTTGTACTATTCCCTCTCTTGTAGCACTTTCTATGTACTGGTTCAAAAAGCTCTCCTGGATGCACTTTGGGAACTCTATCCCCTCTAAGCCTTTCACACTTTACCTTTCCCAATTAATATTGGGAAATTTGAAATCCCCAACTATTATTATCCTTTGGTTTTTACACTTCTCTGAGATTTGCCTGCATTTCTGCTCTTCTATCTCTCCGTGACTGTTTAGGTGCCTATAATACACTCCCAGCAACGTGACTGTCCCCTTTTTGGTTTGACATTCCACCTATGTGGCCTCAATTGAGGAGCTTACCAAGATATCATCCCTCCTCATTGCATAATTGACTCCTTGACCAATATTGTGACACCATCTGCTATTTTGCACCCACCCCCACCCTCCGCATACCCCCTCTTGAAGATTCTATACCCCAGAAAATGGAGGTGCCAGCCCAGCACTTCCCTCAACCGCATTCCGGCATGTTTCCACATAATTCTTACCGTCATTCCTTTGGAATGCCGGGGAATGCTTTACAACAGACACTGCGATAATGGCAGGAAAACCCTGAGTCTGCTGGCAGAAATGGAGCAGCCAGCAGCTTCCTCGCGCCCTCCATTTCTGCCAAATATTTGGAGGCTTTAGTCTTATCTGAGACCTTCAATGGAAGGTTTTCTGCAATCTTCAGGGCTCATCTGTATTTCTAATTCCGAGGGGCATTCAATCCTGCTGCAACATTGCCTGAACACTCCTCAAGATTACAGGTGAGACTTTGCTGGCAGGAACCTGAGCAGAAGGCCACTATATGTTTACCCTGACCAAGGAACACCCAGGACAGCAAGGGAGGAAAATCCAGCCCATAGTTTTGCTAACAGTATGCTCCTTTCTTTATTTACTTATCCCAATTAAGCTTCTGACACAAAGCATGCAGATTCTTTGTATTATGTCTTTGACGATCCATTATTTTAGCGAGTACATGAGCCATAATAATCAATGTTCTTGAAGAGTGACACTTTGAATGTAGTTTAATACACATTTGCATTTTAACTGAGAAAGATCGTTGGATTGTAATTATTATAATCACACAAAAGCTATTAGAATAAGACTTATTTTTTGAGGATTTTGTGAATGTAAATTCGCTAATCATCCTTGTGAGCTCAGTTGGAAAAGGTTCAAACTAAAATTGGCTCTCCCTACTTTTTGAACTTGACCTTTCTGTAAACAGATGGCAACTTTATTTCAACTATTTTTTGAAGCACATTCATTTCCTAATCACAAGAAGCTTTAATTTGAGCAAACACGATCAATCATCCATGCTTGAATACTCTGAAGAACTAATCCTTAAACCGTATAGCACATCCTACCATTGGGCAACAACAAGTAAACACATGGGAATGTTCTGTTAGAAAGGGATGTTGATTAAGACTGAAGAAAGGCATTAATAAACTGTGCATTGGCAATAAGACTGCCTGAACCTTCATTTTTCAAAATGAATGAAAAATTACTCATAAGGCAGCAAGTCATTTTGTGCAGTGCATGTGAATTTCCAGCTTTGCGTGTTTTTGAATTTGTGTCGAATTGATTGAGAAGGCGACCTGGGATTATTTATATTTAGGTATCATCATGCCATGGAGAGGCAAATGTGCGAGAGGCTGCCAAGTAGTGTAGGTGAGGCTGGGTCTCAGTTGTCACTTAAGGCCTGGATTTTCGGCCATGAATTTGGGTCGGCAAAGCAACACCATTACGCTGGTCTCAAAAATGATGCAAGGTGAGCGGGCAGAAGAGTTGAAAGTACTAATCGACAAGCTATTGACCTTGTTCGTGCCAGTTTCCATTACATGATCAATAGTTCTATCATCCATCCTAAAGAATTTGAAATTAGAAGCCATTGCTACAAAATGGGGTAAAGATGGGGCTTGTTCACATTTATTTATTAAGAATGGTTTATTTACCAGCTCTCTGTTAAATTTCAAATTTGGAGATATGTGGTGTCTCTGCCCACCACAGGAATCGGAGTGGGCAAGGGCTGGATAATGGGAAGGTCTGTTGACCTTGGGCAGGGTTTTACGGTTTCGGGATGAGCGAGGCTGTAAAATCCTGCCAATAGACACAGGTTTTTGCCCCGGGGTCAGGTTCAAAGAGTCAGTCGATGTCCTGGCTCGGTAAAACCAACCTTTAAAAACGTCCATTCATCGGTCAGTTATCGGTTGGCAGAGACAGACTGAAATATCAATTGGGATGGACATCCCCAGAAAGAATGCAAAGGCTGCCAGGTGTGGAGGCAGGCTGGGGGCCAAGCCTGCCTCTATCTCTGGAACTGTGTGTAAAATACTAATAAAACAAAAGACATCTATTCAGCCCTCATCCTCCCCCCCGCCCCCCCCCCCCCTCCCCCCCACACACACCCTATGGCCCACCCATGCCAACTTTTGACCTCCTCGCATACCATGGCCCCCATATGCCCATGCCAAATTCATGTTCCTCTAGCTACCCCCATGATCCTCATACCCACGATGTCAACTTAGAGCCCCACTACCCACACTATTGACCCCATATCCTCAGTCCAACTTAGTGCCAATTCATGCAATCCCAGGGTCCCCACCCACCACTCCTTGCCTCTATCACATCCATGCTAACTCATCTAGTTTCTTTGGACAGTTCTTTGACAGCTTTGACACTTCTTGGATAACTGATAGACTTGATGTATTGTCCTAATTATGTTAGGGGTTGTGGGTTTTAAAGAAATAACATGGTTTATACACATAGATTCAAACTAACGCACAAAATGTTTTATATCAACAGCTTTTGCCTGTGCAGAAAATAAAATGAAAGTAAACAGCAGCTCATGACAACACTCTAATGACATCACCATCAAATTATGTGATCAGCTCTTAAAGCAACCTGCATCCCTTATAAATAAATAACAACAGGTTTGAACACTTTTTTAATAGCTTTGATAGATTTATTGGTTTGACACTTCTTGTGTAGCTTTGACAGGCTTGACAGCTTTGACATTTCCTGTATAGATCTGACAGGTGTGACAGCTGGACAGCTTCTCAACATTTCCTTGATATCTAGTCAGTATTAGCAAGAGGCAACATGGTTTTGTGAAGGGGAGGTCATGTCTCACTAACTTGATCGAGTTTTACGAGGAAGGGATGAAGATGATTGATGAGGGTAGATATTCCCTACCACTGAAGTAAGGCTTGCCGGCCTGTAATTACCTGGATTATTCTTGCTACCCTTCTTAAACAAAGGAACAACATTGGCTATTCTCCAATCCTCTGGGACCTCCCCTCTAGCCAGTACTCCAACTGAAGTTTAACTAGTGCCTTGTATAAATTCAGTATAACTTCCTTGCTCTTGTACTCTATGCCCCAGAATACGATATGCTTTATTAATCAGAGGATACAGCAGGATATAGATCCGTTGGAGACTTGGGCAGAGAGATGGCAGATGGAGTTTAATCCGGACAAATGTGAGGTAATGCATTTTGGAAGGTCTAATACAGACAGGAAATATACAGTAAATGGCAGACCCCTTAATAGGCAGATGGATCTGGATGTACAGGTGCACAGCTCACTGAAAGTGGCAATGCAGGTGGAGAGATAGTCAAGAAGGCATACGGCATGCTTACCTTCATCGGCCGGGGCATTGAGTTTAAAAATTGGCAAGTCATGTTACAGCTTTATAGAACCTTAGTTAGGCCACACTTGGAATATAGTGTTCAATTCTGGTCGCCACACTACCAGAAGGATGTGAAGACTTTGGAGAGGGTACAGAAAAGACTTACCAGGATGTTGCCTGGCATGGAGGGCATTAGCTATGAGGAGAGGTTGGAGAAACTTGGTTTGTTCTCGCTGGAGTGACGGAGGTTGAGGGGCAACCTGATAGAAGTCTACAAGATTATGAGGGGCATGGACAGAGTGGATAGTCAGAAGCTTTTTCCCAGGATGGAAGCGTCAATTACTAGGGGGCATGTGTTTAAGGTGCGAGGGGCAAGGTTTAAAGGAGATGTACGAGGCAAGTTTTTTAGATAGAGGGAGGTGGGTGCCTGGAACTCGCTGCCGGGGGACATAGTGAAAGCAGATATGATAGTAAGTTTTAAGGGGCGTCTGGACAAATACATGAATAGGATGGGAATAGAGGGATATGGTCCCCGGAAGGGTAGGAGGTTTTAGTTCAGTCGGGCAGCATGGTCGGTGCAGGCTTGGAGGGCCGAAGGGCCTGTTCCTGTGCTGTAATTTTCTTTGTTCTTTGTTCTTTGTACTGTCCACAGCTCTGGGTGCAATATTGTAGGAAGGGTGTGAATGCATTGTAGAGAGTGCAGAAGAGATCTACAAGAATAGTTCTTGGGATGAGAAACTTCAGTTCTGAAAATTGATTGGAGAGGTTGGGAATGTTCTGCTTGGAGAGAAGAAAGCTAAGAGGAGATGTTCAAAAGTCATGAGGAATTGGATAGAGTAGGTAGGGCAAAACTGTTCCTCCTCATAAAAGGATTGCGAATGAGAATAAGGTGATTTTCAAAAGAGGCAAATGTGATGTGAGGAAAAGTTCCTTCACACAACGAGTGGTTCGGATCTGAAATAAACTGCCTGGAAGTATCGTGGAGGTAGGTTCAATCGAGGCATTGAGGAGAGGATCATTTAAATAGAAAGAATGTGCAGGGCTATGAGGAAATGGCACAAAGACCTAATGCCAGTTTGGTGAGCCGGTGCAGACACAATGGGCCAAATGGCCTCCTTCTGCGCAGTGACAATTCTGTGATTCTCCTTCTCCTTTTAAAACCCAGGGGCTGATCTATCTTTTTTCCCTGACTCTCCTTTTCTCTGGAGATTTTTCTGGTTCATCTAGCTTCACCCTATCTCTCCATAGCTTGTAAGAGTTACCAGATCCAAGGTTGTTTTGAATTTGCAGTTTGTGAGTTAAGTCATACTCCTTTACCATGATGTCATGGGATTCTTTGGTGCTCTTTGTGAGTTCCAAAGGCTGCACAGGAGGCAAAGTTTGAGCTCCTGTAACAGGATTGCCTCTCTTAATCCCTGGCAAGTGCGATGAATTTTGAATACTTCACATCCACTGGGTGAATTCAAGTTGTTTATATCTTTGGAATTTGTCAAAGGTTTGAGTGAAATGTTTGCGAGTGTTCTGAAATTTCTAGTGGGATGCTTCCAGCACTAATTCATAAGCACTCAGTTGTGCTTGTTCTTAGTTTGCAGAGCTCTCTGCAGACAACAGGGAATAAACCTTGCGCACTTTACTTAGCTGAACCTGCATTAGGAAAGCCCAAACCTCTGCAGGCCACTTCAAATTCCCTGCAAGCTTCTCAAGGAATACGAATAAGGTTTCAATGTCATTTTCTTCAAATCTCAGTAGCAACTGGGAATACTTTAAGAAATCAAAGCTTTCCTCTGATCTGGGGTTATTTGAATTACTAGCACCTTCCTCACTATATAATGGCAATTTTTCCCTAGCTAATTAAATCCGTCTCATTTCACTGACATTTTGGACTTGCAATTCCTTCTCAAACATTTTTCCTCTGGAAGGTTCGCCTCTCTCTCCATTGAAATTCTCTTTCCTGCCTTTCCCACTCCTCTTTTTGTGCCTAAAATTCTAGCTCTAAGCCTTCGCTCCTCTAGGTAAGATTTTATTATAGTAACCTGGTCTGTTTCCGGTTCTATCTCCTCTGCCCGTTCTACTTCTGGGATGAGGGAGACGGGCTTATCCAGCATTTTCAGCACCTTGTGTCTTCTTGCCCTTCTATTCACATCAAGTTCCACCTGTCAGCTATTGCTCCAAGCTGTTCTGTTGTTAAGGTTGTTAACTTATGCCAAGTTAAATCCTCCTCTTCTAGAAGTCATAGAAGAAGTCATAGAAGCCCTACAGTACAGAAAGAGGCCATTCGGCCCATCGAGTCTGCACCGACCACAATCCCACCCAGGCCCTACCCCCATATCCCTACATATTTTACCCACTAATCCCTCTAACCTACGCATCTCAGGGCACTAAGGGGCAATTTTTTTAGCATGGCCAATTAACCTAACCTGCACATCTTTTGGACTGTGGGAGGAAACCAGAACACCCGGAGGAAACCCACGCAGACACGAGGAGAATGCGCAAACTCCACACAGACAGTGACCCAAGCCGGGAATCGAACCCAGGTCCCTGGAGCTGTGAAGCAGCAGTGCTAACCACTGTGCTACCATGCCGCCCCTATTCTTGCCCTTCTATTCACATCAAGTTCCACCTGTCAGCTATTGCTCCAAGCTGTTCTTGTTGTTAAGGTTGTTAACTTATGCCAAGTTAAATCCTCCTCTTCTATGAATTATTTAACATGAAAGGGCAGGCATTCTATTTTTCAGTATTAGCAGACATGAACACTGCTGTGGTCCTCCTTTCTTAAATAAACAATTGAGCTCGCTTCCAATTTACTCTTTTCATGTCAGGTGTAAGCTTGTTTATTCTAATGAGGCTTATTGTGGTGGTGTGGCCAAATACCCCTCCAACTCGATTGTCAAGTTTGCTGATGCCACCACCATAATGGGTTGGATCTCAAACAATGATGAGGCGGAGGAAGGGAAAGAGATAGAGAATCTGGTGAACTAGTGGAACGACAATAATCTCTCCCTCAATGTCAACAAAATGAAGGAGATAGTCATCAAATTCAGGAAGCGTAGTGGAGAACATGCCCCTGTCTACATCAATAGGGACGGAGTAGTAATGGTCGAGAACTTCGAGTTTTTAGGTGTCCAGATCACCAAAACCTGTCCTGGTCCCCCCATGCCGCATTATATTTAAGAAAGCCCACCAATGCCTCTACTTTCTCAGAAGACTAAGGAAATTTGGCATGTCAGCTACGACTCGCAGCGACTTTTACAGATACACCATAGAAAGCATACTTTCTGGTTGTATCACAGCTTGGTATGGCTCCTGCTCTGTCCAAGACTGCAAGCAACTACAAAGGGTCATGAACGAAGCCCAGTCCATCACTCAAACCAGCCTCCCATCCATTGACATTATCTAAAATTCCCGCTGCCTCAGAAAATCAACTAGCATAATTAAGGACTCCACGCACGGCAGACATACTCTTCCACCTTCTTCTGCCAGGAAAAAGATACAAAAACCTGACGACATGTACTAACCGACTCAAGAACAGCTTCTTCCCTGCTGCCATTAGACTTTTGAACAAACCTACCTCACATTAAGTTGATCTGTCTCCACACCCTAGCTATGACTGTAACTCTACATTCTGCACTCTCTCCTTTCCTTCTCTATGAACGGTATGCTTTGTCTGTATAGCGCACAAAAAACAATATTTTTCACTGTATACTAATACATGTGACAATAATAAATCAAATCAAATCAAATAATTAGTTCAGATCCTGGATGCAGCTTCCAATTCTGCTATTGCACAGAGAAGAGAGAATATGGGGGCAATCTTACGAGAATTTGGCAGAGTGTCAGTTCCAGCAAGAACAATGGAGTGAATTGCGCCGAAGACTCCAGCGTAATTTCTGACTGAATCTTGAGCCTCATTGCCAAAGCTTTTAAGGCCATTAGAATAATGCTACACCCGCGGCGGCCTCCCTCTGATCACCCACCATGGCTCCACTTAATTGCTCCAGTCTTTGGAGAGCTCCATATAAACAGACCCCCAGCACTCCCCAGCACTTGTTCCACATCTATTGCAGGAGATGGCAGCAAGGAAGCCCGCACCACGATTCTCAGATGGAGCCTTCACCAGACTTCTCGATGGTGCAGAGCAGACGCGGGATGCACTCTACCCCTGCTCCAGGAGGAGGCCTTCCACCTCCACTTAGGATGCAGTAGATCATCTGGTGCACAGCCTGGGGCCTCCCATCTAGGAGACCGTGGGGGTGTCCAGCCGATCTGAGTCCCCCGTTCCTGTGAGTGACACAACTCCAACCCCTTACACCAGGGGTGCAGCACTGCAAAACCCGTGCTGCCTGAAAGCAGGCCAGAGCCCTCAAGGTCCAGGCCACTCAGGGGATGCCTGCCAAGGTCATCTCGGGCAACAGGGTGTGGAAGTCAGCAGGCCTCCTCAACCTCAGCTGTGGATCCGGGGGAAGCACCTAGATGTAGTGGGAGAGTGAGGAAGATTAAGCAGTGATAGGCACCAAGTTGCCATGGGTGAAAGTAGGCGCAAGTGTAGAGAGGTCACCAATGTATGTAGTTACAAATAATAAATCACTCTATTCAGTCACAGAGCCTTCACCATGTAATTTCACGCTGCTAAGCTCGCAAACCCACACACACACCCAGTGCTTCATTCCTGTGGAGTGTGAGAATGGCTGTGCTATGTCTCTCCCACACTGAGGGCAGAGTGAAGAAGCCCTGCTGTAGGCAACTTCGCACATCCTTCCCAAGATCCCCTTCATGGAAGGAGCCCATTTATCAGGACTAGAGCAGTTCAATTTTGCATCTCTTTACCTGAGCTGCAGAAGCCAAAAGCTGTCGAGGTGCTGATTGCCTGTCCACCTCAGGTGTAAGATGAAAGTGAAAACTGGAGCTAAATACATATAGAGCCCTGCAGTTCCTGAGACTATCCATTCTTTGATGAAGCCCATGATATGCTCGTTCATTGGCATGGCACATGCAGCAGGAGTCAGACATATCGCTGAGGCTGAGAGAAGCATCGCTCTGTCCTTGCTGCAAGTCATCATCATTCTCCTGCAGGGTCAGGCCAATGGCTGCAGTCCCCTGCCATTGAAAACGTGCAAACTAATGGTTAGATAATGGTGGCACAATATCATTGGATGGATCTTACACCACCCATTGTGGGAGACCCAACTACCCATTACTCCTGCTCACCCCCAAAATGAGAGGCCTTGATTTTAAAATTCCCACCCTATTTTTTAAGTCCATACATTCCTTCATGCTTCCCTATCTCTGTTTACTCCTCCTATACTGCTACCTTTGAGATCTTGGTGCTTCTACAGTTCTGGCCTCTTTTTCATCCTTGGATTTCTTTGGATTTAGTGTCCTATCTCCTTCATCTGCTTGGGGTGGAGATCCCTTCCTAAACCTCTCCACCTGTCTACCCCAATTTCCTCCTTTCAGGCATTCCTTAAACCTGACCTCTTTTAATATTGTAAGAATCATTACTTTATGCACTTCTAGCCAGTGTCTTGGATACCTCCAGAACAGCCTGGTCCAGTATTGGGAGTGACACACTTCAGGGGTGGAAGCAACAAGCATACCACCCGTCGCTACCTGTTTTGTGTCTGAAACAACCAACAAATGTCTCGACATCAGGCAAATATTTTTAACAGTAATGAAGGCGTGTAAGGGTTGAGAAAGATAAAGCTAAATGCTGTCCGCATACCCGTGAAATCTAGCCGCATATCTGCAAGTCTCTTTGCCAGAGAGAAGAACGTAGGTGAGCTCAGGAAAATTGCCAAAGAGGCATGTATTTCTTGTGTATTTTCCCCAACTTTATCCCCAACACACATAGCCAATGTCTTCAGCTGTCTATGCCTATAATCTGGAATTATTTCTCTGAATAGCACGGTGGGGCGGCATGATGTCATGGTGGTTCGCACTGCTGTCTCATGGCTCCAGGGGCCCGGGTTCAATTCCAACTCGGGTGACTGTCTGTATGGAGTTTGTACATTCTCCCTGTATCTGCATGGTTTTCCTCTGGGTCCTCCAGTTTCCTCCCACAGTCCAAAGACGTGCGAGTTAGGTTGATTGGCCATGCTAAATTGTCCCTTAGTGTCAGGGGAACTAGCAGAGTAAATACAAGGGATTATGAGGATAGGATCTGAATGGGATTGTTATTGGTACAGGCTTGATGGGCCAAATGGCCTCTTTCTGCACTGTAGGGATTCTATGATTCTATGATAACCTTCGTCTCATAGAAACATAGAAGCCAGAAGTAGGAGTAGGCCATTCAGCCCTTCAAGCCTGCTCCACCATTCATTTTGATCATGGCTGATCATCAAATTCAATATCCTGATCCTGCCTTCCCCCCATATTCCTTGATTTCTTTAGCCGCAGGGACTAGATCTAATTTGTTCTTGAAATCACACAACATTTTTGCTTCAGCTACTTTCTGTGGTAGTGAATTCTCTCTCAATCTCTGTCCCTCTCCTTTAATACTCTCTTTGAAACACACCATTTGGACATGTTTTGATCACTTCTCCTTCCATCTCTTTGTTTGGTTTGACCTTGATTTTCTTTTCTGCTTATGCCCCCATGAAGCACCTTGGAATGTTTTTGAATGTTAAAGTGAATGCAAGTTGTTCGGTTGCCCTGAGATACTGAGGTGATAATGTCTGAAGCACGTCAGGAAATGTCTTGCCTTAGCTCCTGCAGATGAGTCAAATGCAGCACGCTTTCAGCACAATTATAGTTGAAGCAATTTTTAACATTAATTTAGAAATGAGAATTTTACTTCTCTGGAATTTTTTGCTGAAATGCTGCCTTAGACTAGTATTGCTATGGAAATGAAGGAGAATAATATAATAATGCCGATTATAGCTATGACAATGATTGGGGATGAATCAAGGTAATTCTAACAGTGATAAAGGATGACATAGAAGTAAAAGCTTTGTTTGGATTTTAATTCATCTTTCACAGTCTTCTTCAAACCTAAACAGAATCCCTCTGTTTAAGTTACATAGATAAGTTCATTTAGGGAAATACAGGGGGAATTTTACCAAAAGCTGACAATGTTGGTTCCAGTGAGATAAACGGTTTGCTTCTCTCCAGAGAAACAGGTCGGTTTTCTCTTCAGATCTTGCCACAAAAACACAGCTGGGCGTATTTCACGCCATTATGTGGAGGAAGGGGGAGTGGCGAGGCCTCAACACACTGGCAAAGCCTGGCTGCACTGAGATCGGGGGGTCATGTTAAAGGTTAAATGTGTCGTTCTGATGCTAGGCTGCATCTTAGCAAAGGAGTTAACTTCCGTCGGAAGTATGCCAAGTGGACAGCTTACGATGCCAATCAGTGTGCATCAGTGTGCTGATTTAAAGCCAGCCGAGTCAAATTGGAACTCCACAACCCAGCTGATGTTGAAGACTGCTCAGAGCAGGACAGGCTGCTGGAAGATGAAGGAAAGGAGGGGAGAAAGAACACTCAGCAGAAGGCCATATCAGCCCAGCATGTTTAGGGAATAGTTCTGCAACCTGAATCAATAACAAATATTGAGAGCTTGGCCCTTCACCACTGAGATTGTCACTGAAATCTGCCAAATGCTGCAGTCATAATTGTAACCTCAGAACAAAACGAGGATTTGCGTTGCCAGTGGCTCTGAAGGTGACCCCACAATAATTTTATATCAGTTTGGGTTACTTTCAGGATAGTGCTGGAGATATTTGCAACATCTCACAGTTTGCCAACCATTGTTACGTAAGGGAGGTCATTGAGGCTCCCTATTCAAAGAGAGTTAACTTCATTTCATTCCCTCTTGTCAGAGAGGAGCAGATGGGGCTCAGCACGAAGGTTTGCAAGGGTGGCAGACTTTCCCATGGTGCAGGATGCCATTGACTGCATGCACATTGCGTTGTGGGCGTTGATTGTAAACTTTCCAATGTACTGAAACCATAAGGGGCTGCATTCCCTCAACGTCCAGCTGGTGCCTGACCATAGGCAGCACATCATTGCAAGTCAATGCTCGATATCTTGGCATCAGGTATGATGCCTTCATTTTAAGGCAGTCCATTATGCCAGTTCTATTTCAACCACTGTGGTAAACTAAAGGCTGGCTATTGAATGACAAAGGCTATCTGCTGATGACATGGCTCATGACTCTGGTTCATTAGCTATGCCGCATACATTAATGAGAACATTGCTGGACAAGAAATGTGATAGAGCAGGCTATTGGCATGCAGAAGCAATGATTCCACTGCCTGGACATCTCCAGAGGAACTGGGCCGTATCTGCTAAGGGGTGGTTTTCAAGATGCTGCATGGTATACAACATTGCCAACCTGAGGTAATCAGGCAAGAAGATGACAAGCAGGACTTGGAAGAAGAGGAGGAGGCAGAAGGGGAGAAAGAAGACTAATTCGGTGGTTGCAACTCCATTTCCCCATTCACCCACAATGCCACATTCCATAGCTTTCCCTTTGTCACTGGCCATCACATTATCCCCTTGCGGCACGGTGGCACAGTGGTCAGCACTGCTGCCTCACAGCGCCAGGTTTGATTCCCGGCTTGGGCCACTGCCTGTGTTTGCACATTCTCCTCATGTCTGCGTGGGTTTCCTCCAGGTGCTTCGGTTTCCTCCCACAGTCCAATGATGTGCTGGTTCGGTGGATTGGCCATGCTAAATTGCCCCTTAGTGTCAGGGGGACTAGCTGGGATAAATATATGGGACTCCAGGGCTAGGGGCTCAGTGGGATTATGGTTGATGTCGACTCGATGGGCCGAATAGCCTCTTTCTGCACTGTAGGGATGCTATGGTTCTATGATCAAATACATATTGCAAATCTATAAATGAAAACATGACATATTGCATAGGGGAATCAACTAATCAAGTCTGTGCCTTTCTTTAGTTTCTGTCTTCCGTATGCCTTGCCCTGTCCTTGTATTCCTACAAACTACTGCCATAGAACTATAGAATCCCTACAGTGCAGAAAGAGGCCATTGAGCCTGCACCAACCCTGCAAAAGAGCATCCCACCCAGGCCCTCTCCTCCACCCTATCCCTGTTACTCTGCACATTTACCATTGCTAACCCACCTGACCTGGACATCTTTGGAGTGTGGGAGGAAACCGGAGCACCCAGAGGAAACCCGCACAGACAGGGGGAGAATGTGCAAACCACATGTCACCCAAGACTCCAGACAGGAGTGAAGCAACAGTGTTAACCACTGTGCCACTGTGCCACCCGCCAAGATGACGTAGTATGGGTGTTGAAAGTCTGCTCAACTTTCAGTGGCGGAGACTACAGATAACTTTACAGGAGGACCTTGAGCTGCTCAAGGTCTGGAAGGATTAACTTCAGACTGCACCATTTGGACATTGGCAATAGCAGTTTGTTTTGTCTAACTGAAAGGAAACAGCAAGGGCAATGGCAAAATGGCAGTGGTGGATTTAAGAGTTAAAGTGAACACGCCAGATTTCCTTCACCTTCTGAGAAAGTAGAGTTGTTGAACTTTCTTAACTATAGCATCGACGTGGAGGGTCCAGGACAGGTTGTTGGTGATCTAAACACCTAGAAGTTTTGTGGTACCGGGTGAAATACCTTTGATGTGGAGATGCCGGCGTTGGACTGGGGTAAACACAGTAAGAAGTTTAACAACACCAGGTTAAAGTCCAACAGGTTTATTTGGTAGCAAAAGCCACAAGCTTTCGGAGCCTTAAGCTCCTTCTTCAGGTGAGTGGGAATTCTGTTCACAAACAGAGCATATAAAGACACAAACTCAATTTACAGAATAATGGTTGGAATGCAAATACTTACAGCTAATCAAGTCTTAAAGGTACAAACAATGTGAGTGGAGAGAGCATTAAGACAGGTTAAAGAGATGTGTATTGTCTCCAGACAGGACAGCCAGTGAAATTCTGCAAGTCCAGGCAAGCTGTGGAGATTACAGATAGTGTGACATGAACCTGAGGCCGTCCTCATGTGTGCAGAACTTGGCTATCAGTTTCTGCTCAGCGATTCTGCGCCGTCGTGTGTTGTGAAGGCCGCCTTGGAGAACGCTTATCCGAATATCAGAGGCCGAATGCCCGTGACCGCTGAAGTGCTCCCAACAGGAGTTCCTCAACCGGGATATTGGGTTCATGTCACACTATCTGTAATCCCCACAGCTTGCCTGGACTTGCAGAATTTCACTGGCTGTCCTGTCTGGAGACAATACACATCTCTTTAACCTGTCTTAATGCTCTCTCCACTCACATTGTTTGCACCTTTAAGACTTGATTAGCTGTAAGTAATCGCATTCCAACCATTATTCTGTAAATTGAGTTTGTGTCTTTATATGCCCTGTTTGTGAACAGAATTCCCACTCACCTGAAGAAGGAGCTTAAGGCTCCGAAAGCTACCAAATAAACCTGTTGGACTTTAACCTGGTGTTGTGAAATACCTTCTCCAGTTTTGTCATCGCTCACCTTGCCTCAGGTCCTCCATGATTGGGAATGATTCTGGGAGAGGTAGAGCAGAAGTCATTGCTTACTGAAGGTCAAGGTTGCCGTTTCCAAGTGCTGCTTGCCTTCCTAGTTGCTGCGCTGTCCTCATGTTTTGTTTCTTTTGAGTGCTTGCAGGGTTGGCATCAAAGTCCTTGACCTCTGCTGCTGGGGTTCTCTTTGGACAGCTCCCCGTTGCCCTGTGGATGTAGTCACTGCTGCCACCATCTGATATTGCTGGGTTATCTCGGGAGAGGTTGCTTTTCTAACTCTGAGGTAGATCTTGCTGGAGGCAAGGGTCTTTCCTTCAAAACTCTTTTATGTACATAACTAACTATATGCAAGGTTACTGAACATCGGGAGGTAGCTACAGCTCCCCTCTTAGGCCCTTCACACTCATCTTCTCTCAGTGTGTGTCTTCACTATGTTATAACTCTTTACCCACATTCTCAGTAGCAATTATTAGAGTTAACCCTTTACTTGACAGAGGAGAGTATAGAACTTCAAAAGAACATAGATAGTTTGGTTGAATGGACAGACAAGTGGAATATGAAATTTGAAGCAGAGTAGGAAGAACACAAAGAGGCAATATAGGATAACATTCTAAAGGGGTTGTACGACCAGAGGTATCTGGGTGTTATGTGCACACATGACTAAAAGTGGTAGCACATATGGAGAGAGAAGTTAATAAAGCATACAACATCTTATGTTTTATCAATAGGGGCAGAGAGTACAAAAACATGAAAGTCAGATTAAACGTGTATAAAGAACATAAGAACATAAGAACTAGGAGCAGGAGTAGGCCATTTGGCCCCTCGAGCCTGCTCCCCCATTCAATAAGATCATGGCTGATCTTTTCGTGGACTCAGCTTCACTTGCCCTCCTGCTCACCACAACCCTTATTTCTTTAATAGCTGTAATAATAAAATACCTGTTCAGGCTCAACTGGGGTATTACATTCAGTTGTGGGCATCACATTTTTGAAGGAAATGAAGACATTGGAGAGGATGCAGAAAAGATTCATGAGAATGGTTTCAGGGATGAAGAACTTTAGTTAAATTGATAAATTGGAGAAGTTGGAGCTGTTTGCCTTAGTGAAGAGAAGGCTAAATGGAGATTTGATCAATGTATTCAAAATCTTGAGAGGTCTGGACAAAATAAGCAGGGAAGATCCCATTGGAGAACAGGATGGAACAGATTGGCAAAGGAAACAATGGTGACATGAGGAAAAGCTTTTTCACACAGCGAATGGTTTGGATCCGGAATGCACTGCCCGAGAGTTTTATTAAATTTATTTTTATGTAATGTGGTTGTCACTGGCTGGGCTAGCATTTATTGCCCACCCCTGAAGGCATTTAAGAGTCAACCACATTGCTGTGGGTCTGGAGTCACATTTAGGCCAGACCAGATAAGGACGGTAAAGTTCCTTCCCGAAAGGACATTAGTGAACCAGATGGGTTTTTACAATAATTGACAATGGTTTCATGGTCACCATTAGACCTTTAATTCCAGATTTGTTTTTATTGAATTCAAATTTGACCATCTGGTGGGATTCGAACCCAGCCCCCCAGAATGTAACCCTGGGCCTCTGGATTACTAGTCAAGTGACAATACCACGATGCCACTACCTCCCCTGTGGTGTGGTGGAAGCAGGGTCAATCATAGCTTTCAAGAAGTAATTGGATCGTTATGTGAAAAGGAAGAACATGTGCAGTGCTATGCAGTGTGTTGGGGAATGGGAGGGGACGTGACACTAGGTGAATTGCTCTTTTGGAGAACTAGCACAGACATGATGGAGCGAATAACCTCATTCTGTTCTGTAACCATTCTACGATTCTTATCCAACCAGCAGCAACAGGAAAGAGAAAGAATAGCAATGGCTGAGGATAGGGAGGGTTGGGAGGTGGGCGAGTGGCGAAGGGGAGAGAAGCCAGGACTATGTGGAAGTATTGACAGTTCAAAAGATAAAGAAATAAAAGAGAAACAGAGACCTGAGGAGGAGGATCATTAACAGAATTTAGGTTTCAGCATGAGGACCGAACATGGTACCCTACAATTAATCTGACAATGTGAATCTTTCACCACCACTACAGTTCACAGGAATATTTTTTAAAAATTGTTTCCACCTACAAACTGCATGGCTCAATAAGACAAAAGCTTCAGCTTTGCTTGAAACATTGTTCAGGCTAAAAATAAGAACATCCAAGACACAATAATACACTGACCCTCCAGGCAACACGGATACAGAATGGAGCCAAATCATTTCTGCCTTCAAAAAGCAGAGCAAGAATTATGAGTAATCAGCAATTCAAAAGGTTCTAGCCCCATGATAATTCTTCATCTATATATTCCATTGCACACGACAATTCTATTCAACCACTAATAGGCTTACCAACCCTTCAGCCGCACTCAGAAGACTTCCAGAAATGAGTTCAGCCTCTTGAGCTCCTGTGGATATTTCTCAATTCTGAGAAGAGGAATAAAATTTACACAAAGTGGCAGTGGCAACTGTGATTCTTCCAGATAAGCATATCGAACATTCCAACTGCCCAAGATACTTGTATAAATCTGAGATGAAAGCTTGTATTGATAGGCAATTTGAACTTGCGTGACTTTGTGTTATATCCCTTGTTCAATGTTATCTCCTGGAACTAATTTTTAATTGGCTTTGGGTTAGGTGCAGTGAGGGAAGGGAAGAGGTTTCCCAGAACCTTTTCACCTCAAAAGAGCATATTGTTATATTTCAATACTTCCTTACGCACTCTCAGGAGCTTACATGGCAGTGGTGGATGCGGAGTATTGAATGTCATGTGGTTTAGTTGGGACAGATTCAATGGACTAGTTAGTCTATATCAGTCTGGGAATTGTTTTGTTTCTGTTTTGTTCCATACTCCCCCATTTATTGGACACCCTGTATAATCCATGAGGACCAATTTCAACTCTGCTTGTATGACAGGAATGGGACTGGCTGGAGTTAAGTTAATAATTGGGCACTTTTTCACTGTGTTCTCCATGCCCTGTGTTATCTGAGCCCCACAGTTTTCTTAGTCAGCTGAGGCCTTATAAATGTATGTCAATCAGAATCTTTAAGTTTAAGTTTATTTATTAGTGTCACAAGTAGGTTTACATTAACACTGCAATGAAGTTACTGTGAAAATCCCCTCGTGCATCTTGTGACCCAATTTGAACTCCAAAGCCACTTGGATGCTAAATTGTCAAAGATTCATCCAGTGCTAAATTTTCAAAGATTCATCCATTATTTCCTTCTGCTTAAAATTTTTGTCTTACTTATCCTCAGTAAGTTTTATCTTCTTATTATGTGTCCTACTGTTACCAACTCTCAGAGAAACATATTCCCTGACAGCGCAAGAGAGGCCGACAAACGCTGTTCTCATTATATCACTCCTATGAATCTGAGTTATATCATTTCCACTGCTCTGCAAGAGAACAGGTTACAGAAGATCCACGAAGCCCTGAAAGCCCTTATCCATTTCTCCAATCAAACTGTGCAAGGGGGACACTGTCTCTCAAAGGCAAAGGGCAGGCTTGAATGCAGTGTTTTCATGGCAGCCGCTTAAAGTTGGCACTACTAAATCTCTTTGTTGTGGCCCAACTACAACTTACGTGGAGATGGCCATGGTCTCCAGGTCAGATGCGTGGATTCTGATTGGTGCTTTCCCTACCGCTATGCAACTGATGCAGTCAGTCAAGACAAAGAATTAATTTTATGGCCCATTGCTTTGCAACAAGATAATGAAGTACTCCTACGTTAAGTCTGTAGTGTACAGAATAAAATAAGGCTATAGATTTCATCAAGCCTATGTTCTTCAGTGATCTTTTGACCTTGCATTAATTTTACCCTTGCAGTTTTCTAAATAATGCAACCAGCCATAGTTAATCTTCCACTGAGGTAAATCCATCTGAAGCTGCTCCTTGACGTCTAACTGTAATCAAACAAGTTTCCACTGAATTAGACCAGGATCCGTGGGTGCCTGGAAGGACTGGCAGATGGATAAACTGGTGGAAAGACTAACATCACAGCACATTCTTCCCCTTTCCTATTATGAAATATATATCAATAATGGGAATAAGGAAAATCTGGCCAAACTATTCAGTACAGAAATAAAGCAGATCTTTCAAAACAAAATACGTAAAATATTGTGGTCTATATTTGTGGAAATATCTAACAGATTATGACACGTCCACTGCTACTGAGCTATAAAAGCATAAAGGACTTCCCTCTGATTAGCGGCCAATATTGAACTAATCACAGAATCATAGAATCCCTACATTGCAGAAGGAGGCCATCCGGCCCATCGAGCCTGTACCGACAACAATCCCACCCAGCCCCTATCCTCGTAACCCTATGTATTTACCCTGCTAATCCACACATCTTGCGACACTAAGGGGCAATTTAGTATGGCCAATCAACCTAACCCGCACATCTTTGGATGACTGTGGGAGGAAACCGGAGCACCGGAAGGAAACCTACACAAAAACAGGGAGAATGTGCAAACTCCACACAGGCAGTGACCCCAGCCAGGAATTGAACACAGGTCCCTGGTGCTGTGAGGCAGCAGTGCTAACCACTGTGCCACTGGGTCGCCCCAAAAGTCTTACAAAAGTTGTATCTTCCAAAGGCTTGAAAACTCAAGATTATGCAAACTCCACAGACAGTAACCCGAGCTGGGAATTGAACACAGTTCGCTGGAGTTATGAGGCAGCAGTGCTAACCACTGTGCCACTGTTCCACCCTAGTTATTAGCAACTAATAATCAGTCTGCCAAGGTAGTCTTTTTAGTGAATATATTTCATTCTGCTTTATCTATTCTGAGTTTCCTCAGTAATTTTATTTGTGAGCAGCAGCTTTCTGTGTTAAATCTATAAAAAGAATAAGTCTTTCTAAAAACTGACCTAGTGCTTCATGACCCCGCAGTTGCTCATTCTGCCCTCATCCTAAGGGGTTTCCAAGATTAGATTATCTTTTGCCTCCCAGATAGTTACATTTATTTAGCATAACAATGCTGACTTAATTACATGTCTTTACATATGGTGTGTGCAGTTAAATGATGCTCACAATACAAACAAGGCAAAGCGTTTGCCTGCTATGCACTGAATTTTCCATTACGTCTACAGACCCCGTGAACAGATGTTAACAAATCTGTTTTTCACAATTTCTTGTTAAGCCTGGCCAGATTGCCTCACACCCTTTGGTTCTTCCAACTACAATTTTGAGTGACAAAGCTGATACATCATTTTTTTTTTAATGAACTCAAAGCAAGCATGAAACCATGACAGCACCTCACACAACCCTGCAGTCCAAATACTGGCATAAACCTCCACATTGTGTAGCTAGGATATGATTAATTACCTTCACAATGACAAACATGAGTAGCCTTAGTAATTATACTGTGTTTTAGTGAGATACAACTAAATTACATGTATTAACTCAAACATCTCATGCCTGCTTTCTCAGATATTGCAGCATTCTCTAATTTACAAGATTCACTGAACAAGAGTATTTATTGACCTAGGGCACTGTCAGCCCAGGGAAATGATATTTGCCTGACAAACACTTGAGTTTTGTTGGTAATCATTGGCTGTGAAGGTCTGCAAAGGAGGAGTGATTTCGGTAAAAATGGGCAGAATTTAATGAAGACTTTCCAAGTGGGAAACATGGTAAGTGGCATGAGTTAGTCAGCAGGAAGCCAAAATGTTGAAATCACAAGGCTGGTTCAGGATAAAATATTAAGTCGGCGATGTGACAGTGCCAGGTCAGGCTTCACACGGGTTCCTACTTGTACGACATGAGCTTACCCTGAATACCCTTTTAAACTTAAATCCTACCTATAAGGTGGGTGAGCAGCCAGAAGTCGTTTTACATATTGGTACCAACGACATAGGTAGAAAAAAGGATGAGGTCTTGAAGTGTGAATATAGAGAGTTAGGCAGAAGGCTAAAGTGCAGGACCTCAAAGGTAGTAATTTCTGGACTACTACTGGTGCCACATGCTAGTGAGAGTAGGAATAGGACGATTGGGCAGATGAATGCGTGGCTTGAGAGCTGGCGCAGGGGGCAGGGATTTCGATTTTTGGATCATTGGGATCTCTTCTGGGGAAGGGCTGACCTTTTCAAGAGGAACGGGTTACACCTGAACTGGAGGGGGACTAATATCCTGGCGGGGAGATTTGCTAGAGCCACTCGGGAGGGTTTAAACTAGTTTGGCAGGGGGGTGGGATCCAAAGCAGTAGGGAGACAGAAGAGAAAGTTGAGGACAGCACAGAAGTTAAAGAGAGCACATTAAATAGTAAAAGCTTTGTCAGTAATCCGAGTATTAGACAGATCAGGCAAAAGAAAGACAGAGAGCAAGGGAAGTCCAGATTAAACTGCGTTTACTTCAATGCAAGAGGCCTGACGGGCAAGGCAGATGAACTCAGGGCATGGATGGGTACATGGGACTGGGACATTTTAGCAATTACTGAAACATGGCTAAGGGAATGTTCCAGGGTACAGATGCTCTCGGAAAAATAGAACAGGAGGTAAGATGGGAGGGGGAGTTGCACTTTTGATTAAGGAAAACATCATGGCAGTACTGAGAGGGGATATATCCGAGGGTTCGGCCACTGAGTCTACATGGGTTGAACTGAGAAATAAGAAGGGGGAAATCACTTTGACAGGGTTGTAATATAGGCCCCCAAATAGTCGGTGGGAAATTGAGCAGCAAAAATGAAAGGAGATTATAGATAGCTCCAAGAAAAATGGGGTGGTAACAGTAGGGGATTTTAACTTTCCCAACATTGACAGAGACAGCCATAGTATTAGAGGGTTGGGTGGAGAGAAATTTGTTGAGTGTATTCAGGAGGAATTTCTCATTCAGTATGTGGATGGCCCAACTAGAGAGGGGGCAAAACTTGACCTCCTCTTGGGAAATAAGGAAGGCAGGTGACAGAAGTGTTAGTGAGGGATCACTTTGGGACCAGTGACCATAATTCCATTAATTTTAAGATAGCTATGGAGAATGATAGGTCTGGCCCAAAAGTTAAAATTCTAAATTGGGGCAAGGCCAATTTTGATGGTATTAGGCAGGAACTTTCAACAGTTAATTGGGAGAGTCTGTTGGCAGGCAAAGGGACGTCCGGTCAGTGGGAGGCTTTCAAAAGTGTATTAATCAGGGTTCAGGGTAAGCACATTCCTCTTAGAGTGAAGGGCAAGGCTGGGAGAAGCAGGGAATCCTGGATGACTCAGGATATTGAGGTCCTGGTCAAGAAGAAGAAGGGGGCATATGACATGCAAAGGCAGCTGGGATCAAGTGGATCCCTTGAAGAGTATTGAGGGTGTAGGAGTAGAGTTAAAAGAGAAATCAGGAGGGCAAAAAGGGGACACGAGATTGTTTTGGCAGATAAGGCAAAGGAGAATCCAAAGAGATTCTACAATACATAAAGGGCAAAAGAGTAACTAGAGAGAGAGTTGGACTTCTTAAGGATCAACAAGGTCATCTATGTGCGGATCCACAAGAGATGGGTGAGATCCCAGTATTCACTGTTGAGAAAAGCATGGATGTTAAGGAACTTGGGGAAATAAATAGTGATGTCTTGAGGAGTGTACATATAGCAGAGAAGGAGGTGGTGGAAATGTTAAAGTGCATCAAGGTAGATAAATCCCCGGGACCTGATGAAGTGTATCCCAGGACACTGTGGGAGGCTAGGGAGGAAATTGCAGGTCCCTTAACAGAGATACTTGAATCATCGATAGTCACAGGTGAAGTGCCTGAAGATTGGAGGGTGGAAAATGTTGTGCCTTTGTTTAAGAAGGGCTGCAGGGAAAAGCTTGGGAACTACAGGCCGGTGAGCCTCACATCTGTAATGGGTAAGTTGTTAGAAGATATTTTGAGAGACAGGATTTACAGGCAGTTAAAGAGGCAAGGAGTGATTAGGGAGTGGCTTTGTGAATGGAAAATCGTATCTCACAAATTTGACAGGCAGTTAGAGAGGCAAGGATTAGGGAGTGGCTTTGTGAGTGCAAAATCATGTCTCACAAATTTGATTGAGTTTTTTGAAGGGGTAACCAAGCAGGTAGATGAGCGCAGTGCAATTGATGTTGTCCACATGGACTTTAGCAAGGCCTTTGACAAGATACTACATGGTAGGTTGTTGCATAAGGTTAGATCTCACGGGATCCAGGGTGAGGTAGCCAAATGGATATAAAATTGGCTTGATGACAGAAGACAGAGGGTGGTTGTAGGGGGTTGTTTTTCAAACTGGAGGCCTGTGACCAGTGGTATGATGTGGAGATGCCGGCGTTGGACTGGGGTAAGCACAGTAAGAAGTCTCACAACACCAGGTTAAAGTCCAGCTTGCCTCCTGGACTTGCACAATTTCACAAGCTGTACTGTCTGGAGACAATACACATCTCTTTAACCTGTGTTGAATGCTCCCTCCACCCACATTGTCTGTACATTTAAGACCTGGCTGGCTGTAGAGATTTGCATTCTAATCAGTATTCTGTAATTTGATTTCTGTGTCTGTGCCCTGTTTGAGAACAGAGACCACTCCATCTGATGAAGGAGCAGCGCTCCGAAAGCTTATGGTATTTGCTACCAAATAAATCTGTTGGACTTTAACCTGGTGTTGTGAGACTTTCTAACCAGTGGTATGCCTCAGGGATCAGCGCTGGGTCCACTGTTATTTGTCATTTATATTAATGATTTGGATAAGAATTTAGTAGGCATAGTTAGTAAGTTTACAGATGACACCAAGAATGGTGGGATAGTGGACAGTGAAGAAGGTTATCTAGGATTGCAGCGGGATCTTGATTAATTGGGCCAGTGGGCTGACGAATGGCAGATGGAGTTTAATTTAGCTAAACGTGAGGTGATGCATTTTGGTCGATCGAACCAGGGCAGGACTTATTCAGTTAATGGTAGGACGTTGGGGAGAATTATAGAACAAAGAGATCTTGGGGTACAGGTTCATAACTCATTGAAAGTGGAGTCACAGGTGGACAGAGTGGTGAAGAAGGCATTCGGCATGCTTATTTTCATTGGTCAGAGCATTGAATACAGGAGTTGGGTTGTCTTGTTGAAGTTGTACAAGACATTGGTAAGGATATTATTAAACTAGAAAGAGTGCAGAAAAGATTTACTAGAATGCTACTGGGACTTGATGGTTTGAGTTGTAAGGAGAGGCTGGATAGACTGGAACTTTTTTCTCTGGAGCGGAGGAGGCTTAGGGGCGATCTTATAGACGTCTATGAAATAATGAGGGGCATAGATCAGCTAGATAGTCAATATCTTTCCCAAAGGTAGGGGAGTCTAAAACTAGAGGGCATACATTTAAGGTGAGAGGGGAGAGATACAAAAGGGTCCAGAGGGGCATGTTTTTCACACAGAGGGTGGTGAGTGTCTGGAACAAGCTGCCAGAGGTAGTAGTAGAGGCGGGTACGATTTTGTCTTTTAAAAGCATTTAGGCAGTTACATGGGTAAGATGGGTATTGAGGGATATGAGCCAAACATGGGCAATTGGGACTAGCTTAGGGGTTAAAAAAAGGGGCAGTATGGACAAGTTAGCTGAAGGGCCTGTTTCCATGCTATAAATCTCTATGACTCTATGACTATGACTCTATGACTTTAATATTAACTCAGCAGCATACTGGAACTTTGTGACACTGTTCATGTTTGTTTAAAGCTGAAAAATATTATTTTCAAAAATAAAGGGGCATGGCCTTGTGACAGTCTGAGATGAGTGAATGAACTCTGCAGCACAAGGGAGAGGAGAAAGAGAATGGCAACTTGCCTGGAGGGTCAAGGACGGCAAGCATAAGTCAAGGGTTGGGGTGGTGAGTGTGTTTGAGTGGGGGTACGGCAGAGTGGCAGAAGGTTCTGAGGGAGGACAGAATGAAGTGGAAGAGGTTTCTAAGGACAGAGGACGGGGTCGGGACATAAAAATGTGCAGCGGGCAGGACCTGGCATTTTAGATGTGGTGGTGAGGGAGGAGCAGGGGAGGACATAGGCTGCAGTCATTGAAGATAAACAATGTGGGCCAAAGGGGCAGAGGATCCTGTGGGTCAAACTCAGGTTGTGGGCTGAAGGAAGCAATGTTCACAGTCACAGGGGGAAGATGGATTTGGTAGGGGGAGCAGGTACAATCTAAAGCAGTTCATGGAATCTAATGTAAACACCAAAGATGGTGCAGGGAGGCTGTAGGAACAGAGAAAAAATCTCAATGGGGATGGAGGCAGGCTCAGTGTGAAGAGATGGTAAGTCCACTTCCACAATGACAGGGACATGGGGGGAGGATCAAGGCTAATAGAGGGAAAGTGCAGAGTGATGTCGGGAAGGTCAAGGCTGATGGGGACAAAGTCAAAGGTGACAGGGCAGGGTGCAAGGTCATGTATTGCAAAGGAGGGTCAGTCGCACATTGTAGCTGGCCATTTTTAAAAGTTCGCTTGTAGCTACCAGGAGTACACAACCAAGTTGGAGGAGGGGTGAGTGGATATTTAGGTGTGGATAGTGGAAGGAGTAGAAACTCTCACAGTTCAGCAGCTGTATGGACAAAACACTGGACACACAGGTTCTCATATCACTTACTGCCTTTTTCACACAGTTCAGTTGTTTGAATAACTTTGAATCTCTTAAATCCAAACTTCATATGTACTAAGGAACAGGAGAAGATTTAACAAAGAAAGGCTCTTGCCAGGCAACTAAAGCCATTTAGCTAGCAGCTGGCAGCACAAGAGGGGAAAGGTGGTTAGGTTGCAATCATCCAGTGAACACATCGGAAAAGTAGGTGACTGGTGCATCTGCACGTCTTCAGTTTGTGGGGAACTACTTCCAAATG
The DNA here is from genome assembly GCF_964213995.1 of Mustelus asterias. Taxonomy (NCBI): domain Eukaryota; kingdom Metazoa; phylum Chordata; class Chondrichthyes; order Carcharhiniformes; family Triakidae; genus Mustelus; species Mustelus asterias. The sequence continues at coordinate 48,125,345 of NC_135814.1, forward strand.
TCCAAGAGGCAATGTTTAAGATTCCTGAGACTCACAGGTAGCAGTCAGCAGAATCTCCTGCATCCTGCAGCAAGATCTGTTATTATATGGATTTGGTGGCCATGCTATTCCATTGGCCCTCAAGGTGCAGCATGCAACCTTTTCACCAGGTCCTCCACTCGTGGCCAGATGTGGCATTTCACAGGCTGCCACACACTGTTGAAGAGAGGTGGCCAATGCCCTCTTCCATGGTGCCAATGAGTCCACAATAGATGATACTGGCCTGGCGGCCAGGACAGTGGTCATTGGGCCATCGCTCATATCCCTAAAGTGCAAGGAGTAATTGACTGCACTTGTGTTGCCATTCTGGGAACAGCCCATCATTTATGAAGGGATTCCACTCTCTAATCATCCAACTGGTTTGTGACCACAAGTGAAAAATCATGTAGCTCTGTACTTGTTTCCAGGGAGCTCTCATGACTCATTTGTAAAACGCACGGCTTTCTGAGATTTGAGGTCCCTCCCCAGAGTGATGGCTGGAACCTGAGTGACAGGGGGTATTGCCTTCAGTGCTGGTTGACAAATTCAGTGAAGCATCCCCACAGCACAGTAAATGAGTAGTTCAATGTAGCTCATACCTCCATCAGAGCCTTCATTAAACAGACCATTGGAATGTTAAAATGTGCTTCCTCTGCCTGAACAGGTCTGCAGGGGTTCCATCATACGCACCACATGGGGTTTCATGATAGCTGTGGTATGCTGTGCATTGCATAATGTGGCCATGCACTGTGATGAATGCTTGCATCAGGATAACAGGGAGGAGAAACTCACTTCCTCAGGTGGGAATGAATAAATTGTGCCTCTTGAAGAGGACATAAATGTGCATGAGCCTCTAATGGATGCCAGAGCCATGGAGAAGGGTGCCAGGGATACAATTCCACCTGTGACCTTGATGGACCACACGGTTGCTAAATCCTCTGTAGGGTGGGTCTCCTGTTGCTATTGCTCAGGAAGATCATCTCCCATCATTCCTTCATGGCCTGAAGGAGAATCTGACTCATATCAGAGGATCGGGTAAATATTCCGGGCCTGCCTGCCACGGAAATTGTCATGGCTGTGAAGGGCAAATTGTCAGATCATTGAAAGGTCTGTTGACCTCAGGCAGAATTTCCGGTCTCGGGGCAGGCGCAACCAGAAAATCCCGCTCATAGGTCTTAGGAGCAGGTATAGACCATTCAGCCCTTCAAGTCTGCACCACGATACGATAAAATAATGGCCGATCTGTTGGTAATCTGAACTCCATTTCCCTGTCTGCCCCCATAACCCTTGACTCCATTGTCTATCAAAAATCTATCGAACTCAGTCTTGGATATGTTCAATGACCCTGCCTCCACTCCTCTCTGAGAAGAGAACGCGACAGACTTATGACACTTTCAGAAAAAGAATTCATCCTTGTAGTAGCTAGCCCCTTTAAGAGACTTGCCCCTTTAACAGGCATTCTCTGAGGGAAGAGTCATGTGATCTACTAGTCCCATCAGGAACAGAGTTGAGAATTCACTGGGATGTGTTGGGACTTTTCCCAGCAGTTGGACCCTAGTGCTGCGTATGGAAAGACTGTTTAAAGTATTCTGTAAATAGTTGTTTCCAATTGAAAGTGAAAGAAATCATTGTGTTTTACAAGGTAAATGGTGGAGCCAATCATGTAAGTTATTGCGCTTCTCTCACATCTGTCTTGAAAAGAAGACCTCTTACTAGTGTCTGCTAGTTCTAGTCTCTCCTACAATGGGAAACCCTATCGAGTCCTCTCAGCAGATTATATGTTCCACTAAGATCACCTCTCATTATTCCAAATATATAGAATACACATTTAATTTTCTATTTATAAATTTAAATTTATTGCCCGCCCAGAGTTCTTCAACTGTAAACTGACAATGGGATCCTCCAATAGAAACTGATCTGCACTATATCTCTGTATGTGCTTCATATGTCTACCAACGATCCTTTAAATTTTCTAATCAATCGCGTGGGTGCCCGTTCCTGACACAAAAGTAGAAATGACACCCACCTCTGGTTCCGCTGTCAGGAATGACACTGATTACACTCTGCCCAATGTTTTTAATGAACTCTACAATGTTCTAACCATACATTTGCATTATCAGCAGACACTTGAGAACTTATTGTTATTCCTTACATTTGAAAAAAGAACAAATAGATTTGTTTAATTGCATAAATGTGACATTAAAACCAACATCCAACAAGCTACAACTAAATTAGTCCTCACACCAGTGATTACTCATGTGACAGCTGCTGTGTGGGCAGTGCGGAAAGCGAATGGGCTACAGTAAACATGCTTATATGAGCACTTAAATCAAATAAATATAAATTTCGCAAATAGAGTCCGTCAACATCTAAGAAGATAAAAAGAGAAGTAAAGATATAGCGTTTTCGTCAGATTCGAAACTAGAAGGTAAGGACCGGAATTTTATGAGAAAAATTCTACGTGTGCAGCTAGCATGAAAATGGGAGAGTTGCAGATCCATTTTTTGGGCGGGTTTTAATGCCCAATTTTGAGCACATTGTGTATGAAAAAATAGGCTCGACCATTTCTGGCTACTACAGGCAGTGGGAGGGGCTGAATTCACCAGCCGGCAGCAGAGGGAGCTACTGCACATGTCAGACCTCTGTTTCTGCATGTGTCACAGCAACAGCAGAGGTCTGACAGGGAGAGAGCTATCAGGCCTCTGCTGTTGGAACCAGCCTTAACCAACACCCCCCCCCCCTCGCAATCACGGGGCCTGCAGCCGATTGCGAGCACCACACCGCATGGAAATGTAGCCCCCACTGCCCACCCCACCGCCCAGATCGATCGCGCCCCCTCCCCACCACCAATCTGATGCAGAGTGGCAGCTGCACCCTCCCCTTCCTCCCCTTCCTCCCCCCTCACTCCACTGAAGATCTGCAGAATGGCAAAAGGCCCCCGTCCCTCAACCCAACCAACTGGAGCTGTAAAGTGGCAGCAGGGCTCCCCTCCCTCCCCGATTGAGCCACCCCGGCCTGACTCCTTACCCTCCAGACCCTGCCCCCATGGGCCGCGCCCCAGCCAGGCTCCACCCCCATAATGGATGATTGCGCGCCACGCTCGCTAATCGCACGCAGATTAACATATTAATAAATTTAAATAATTTATTCAGCCTCTCGCCAGAAATGGGTGAGAAGCTGACCTTGCTGGAATGAAATTTTACAAAAGGCAATATAAATAATTGGTTGGCACACATGAAATTAAGGTAGAAGGTAAAACATCATAAACATTTTTTTAAAAGTAAACTACGTAGAATTTCTGATCATAATGGAAAGAAATGTCCAACTCAACAAATGTAAACACTTTCAGCAGCAGTGAGAGTGTTTAGTAATAACATGAATCCATAAACCCAGTTACACTTCGTTCAATAAAGTACCACTTTTCAGAGGTTATTACAGAGAAGCTAAAAACATAGTATGGAAGATTTTGTCAGTTCAATCGTACCTATTGCATTCTGGAGGGACCTAAACAGGGCACCCTCTAGAGAAGCATAGAATCACTGCTGGCATCTTCTGGACTAACTGAGACTCAAGAAGTTGCTTTCAGTTTCAGAGGAGTGATGAAAGATGAGGCTGACAGTTTCACTATCATTCCTGCTGCAAAATTGTAATCCTGTGTTTGTATCAAACTTCTTCCCTATCAAAGGAGAACGAGAGAAGAGAGGGGAAAAGCACAAGATATCACTTCTTTGTAAACATAGTCGTTTCTTCCTTCAATTCAACTGAAAATATTCTTGAAGGATGCTCTTCCTTATAATGATCACTGTTTCTGAATAAAATTTGAAAAGATTATGACCCTGAATTCTGACTCCAGCTGGTATAATTTGTGTATAATTGTGAAAGTTGATGTAAATGAAAAAAAAAAGAAATCCTGGAAATCTGCAACAAAGATTAATAAATCTGCAACAAAGGGGCGGCACGGTGGCACAGTGGTTAGCACTGCTGCCTCGCAGCGCCAGGGACCTGGGTTCAATTCCTGGCTTAGGTCACTGTCTGTGCGGAGTTTGCACATTCTCCCCATGTCTGCGCAGGTTTCCTCCGGGTGTTCCGGCTTCCTCCCACAGTCCGAAAGATGTGCTGGTTAGTGCATTGGCCATACTAAATTCTCCCTCTGTGTACCCGAACAGGAGCCGGAGTGTGGCGACTTGGGGATTTTCATAGTAACTTCATTAAAGTGTTAATGTAAGCCTACTTGTAATAAATATACTTTGAAACTTTTACGTATGCTGGACAAGAGTCAATCCTCATTGGTAAAGAGAAATGAGATAGGTTCATATTCCAGATGTGACTGTTCATCAGAAATAAAGCATTATAGTGAGTTTAAAAAATAAAGGAGGGAGTAACAACAGATATTCCAATTGTAAATGGTAAGGTGAAGGGTTTATTGACCTGCAAATGACTTCAGAGGAATCTGTTAAATTCTATTGGCAACAATCTCACTGAGTCAATGGAAAGACTTGAAAAGAGCGAAGGAATGTGCAAATTCTAACTGGGTTAGTAAGGGTAGATTCAGAAAGAATGTTCCCGATGGGCAGGGAGTCCAGAACGAGAGGTTATTGTTTGAGGATAAGGGGTAAACCTTTTAGGACTGAGGTGAGGAGAAATTTCTTCACCAGAGAGTGGTGAATGTGTGGAGTTCACTACCACAGAAAGTAGTTGAGGCCAAAACAGTCTCTGACTTCAAGAAGAAATTAGATATTGCTCTTGGGGCTAAAGGGATCCAAGGATTTGGGGGGAAAGGAGGAAATCAGGGTATTGATCAGTTGTGATCATAATGAATGGCAGAGCAGGCTCGAAGAGCCGAATGGCCTACTCCTGCTTCTAGTTTCTATGTTTCAAATGACTAACATGGTGAAAGTATGTGGAAGAGGTTCATAAAAGGATTAGAGATATGGAAAATATATTGGGGGAAAATTGAAAAAGAAACGCACAACAAAAAGTGCAGATTTAGGAGGCCTGAGATAAAAGCAGAAAGAACAAGGGAAAATGTAAAAGGAATGAATTGGTCTTTGATAGGGGTGACATAGTGGCACAGTAGTTAGCACTGCTGCCTCACAGCGCCAGGGACCCGGGTTCAATTCCCGGCTTGAGTCACTGTCTGCGTGGTGTTTGCACATTCTCCCTGTGTCTGCGTGGGTTTTCTCTGGGTACTCCGGTTTTCTCCCACAGTCAGAAAGACGTGCTGGTTAGGTGCATTAACCTGAACAGGCGACAGAGTGTGGCAACTGGGGGAATTTCATTGCAGTGTTAACGTAAGCCTTACTTGTGACTAATAAATAAACTTTACTTTACTTTAGTATCACAGATGAATCAACAGCTCATTTTACTGGCTGAATTTTCCCTATTTAAACCAATAGAAATGAAAATTGAGTTTAAAGCCCATTGATTATTGCATGTTTTACACTATAGCCAAAAATTAATTCACCCTCAGTAGGTCCAACAACCCTAGAAAAGAGACAAAACATGCCAACACTACAGTTACAGGGATTTCCCTGCTCGCATTGAACTCTGAAGACTTGCATAATGGGTAAAATTATAATTGTATAGCCAGCAAATACCATCCATCTAAAAATTAGAACATCACTATGGAAAGCAGAATGTGAGTACTAAAATGGTACATCTGGAACATTACTATATGAATGCAAATGTTAGGATATATTACAGCAATGGAGATTAATATAAAGGCAACAGAGATGCGGGGGGTGATTCTCCCAAAAGTGCTGAATTGGTGGGAAAACTGGTCTAAATCACAACTGTGTTTTCAGTGCAGCTTCAGACCCGAATCTCCCCACTCTGTGCAATGCAGAGGTCACAATCGTAAATATCATTAAAAACCCGGGGGAGTGGGCCTATTCACGCCAAAGAGCCTGAAATTGGCAGGATGAGCAAGGACTCGCGTATGCGCACATCTCTGGGAGATCACAGAAAAGACCTCCCAGCATCCAAATCACTGCCATCCAACCTCCACAGACATTGCTGGCCTCATTGGTGGCACCCACAGCTCCCACAGACATCACTGGCCTCATCGCTGGCCCGCACAATGCCCTCCCCCCCCCCCCCGCACAGACATCACTGGCCCCCACAACCCCCGCACAGACATTGCTGGCCCCCACAACCCCCGCACAGACATTGCTGGCTTCCCTCCCCCATACAGACATCGCTGCCCTCCCCCCCCACCCCCCATGCAGACATCGCTGGCCCCCCTCCCCCATCCAGACACTGCTGACCCCCCACCCCTCCCCACCCCCCCATCCCCCACCACACACACAAACACACACACACACGGCTGCCCACTCACCTCATGCCCCCATGGATTCGGATAATGCGGATACGCAATCCCTCCATCCCTTGAAAATACTGTCCTCACTGCTGCCCTGCAGAGAACTAGCGCTGTGCTGACATGCACAACCCCAGCTTGTGATCATTCCCTCTCTTGAATGGGAGCCCTGAGTATTGCACCCCGCTCTGGACACAGCAGCCTATTGAATGGCAGCCAATCAGCACCCCGAGGGATGCATGACACTCAACTGAAAGCAGACTCTAAAACTTCTCACAAGTATTTGTTGCCAATGGGCCCTTGACTGGCCGCACTCACTGCACCTGCATTCCCCTAATAAACCAGAGCTGTATATAAGCTGCAGGAATGGACACACAGCCAGTCATGTCACAAAGATGGCTGCTCGTAAACCAGCACCCAGATTCACAGAGGCCGACCAGGAGCATCTGCTGGATGCCGTGGAGGAAAGGCATGAGCGGATCTTCCCCAGCCAGGGCCTTCACCCAAGCGGTGCATCCACCATGGCATTGTGGGAGGAGGTGGCAGAAGCGGTGAATGACACCGCGCTCTGGCCAGCAGTGTCGGATAAAAATGTATGACCATTTTCGAGCAGCAAGGGTGAGTGAGCATCCCACTTGGAACCCCACACATGCTTATCACGGATCTCAAATCCTGCTTAGACACCTGAAGGGCATGCAAAAAGTTACCCTTCCCCCAGGAACAGAATCTAGTCCCTTCCCCTCACCCTTCAACGAGCACTCTTCAGTGGTGACCGCTTTCCCCGAAACTGCCAGCACAACACCTGAGACACAGGCACGCATTGCGCACCATGCACTGCAATATATTAATGCTGGCTATCCACCTAATGTTCCCACAGGAAAAGAACATTCACAATGTACGTGTGACGACACAGACTGGTGATGGTGTGCCTGACCTGCGGCAGCTGACCAGCATGGAGGAGTGTGCCGTGGAGCTGGCAGGGGGTGATGGATCTTCCCAATTGGTCACTGACAGCCAGGTTGGCGTCCAGCATGCAAGTAAGCAGAAGCTCACCCTCAACCTAGGTCCTCCTCGAAGTAAGTACGATGCTGCATAGAATGTTTTGCGTCCATCCCCCTAATGTGTGTTCTTTTTTACAGCTCTGGACCCAGAGGAACCCGGCCCCTTCAGGTGTTTCTGCTGCCCCCGCTGCTCTGGAGCAAACTATCCACAACCCTCTGGAGGACACCTCGGAGGGAAGCACTGAGGAATCTTCCGAGGGCGGCACCGGCATGTACCACGCAACCCACCAACACAGAGACTGTCACCACGGTGGGTACCTTGAGTGTTGAGTCTTCTGGGTCATGAACTGGTGAGCACATCACAGACACTGATGCACATCAGGTGGAGGCGGGCACATCCGAGAGCTTGGGCATACAGAGGTCTGCCTGAGGCCAGGATTCAACTGTCCCCAAGCCAGCTGCTGGGCCTCTGGGTGTGTTCCGCCCATAGCTGGTGGAGATGCATCAGGAAACCCGGGAGTTGTGGAAGGGCTGTCAGCAACCATGCTGCGACTGCAAGGCTGTTTAGGGGAGTCAAACAGAGTGCTGTTGCAGGAGGTGGTGCTGACAGAGCGTGAGACCCAGGCTAACACTGCAAGGGTGGCGACCGCAGTGGAAAGTCTGGCTCAGGGGTCTGTCCTCATGGGTGACAGGGTCCAGCCCATCCTGGAGACACAACCAATCACGGGCGAGTGTGTTTTCGGCATCCAGGAGACACAGCGTTTGATGGCTATGGGTGTCAGGGGCACAAGGGAGACATTGCTGGCCATGGCTGGGACTCTCGTTGGCATTCTGGAGACACAGCAAGCCGTGGCTGTGAGCCTCGATAACTTAGCCCAGGCTCAGAGGGCTACTGCTGAGGGGCTCCAAATCCTGGCTTGCTCACAGAATGCTGTAGCAGAGGGACTCCGGAGCTTAGCCCAACCTCAGGGGGCCAGGGCTGAGGGATCACAGATCAAGGGGTAGACGCATCTAGGCCTCCAGGACTGGCAGATCCAGGTGACGCCTGAGCTTCTGGAGCTCAGTCCAGCTACCAAGGTGTCCCATGGAGTGCTCCCTGGGCCTCTGGGCACCCCAAGGGAAGAGGAAGGGCTTGAGCCCATGCCGAGGCCTTCCACCCAGGAGATCCCGGACGTCCCGAGACCTTCCGATTCCCCCCTTCCTCTCACTGGGGCATCTCAGGGCCAGCGAGATGAACAGGGTGGCACTGAAACAGTGCCATCCACAAGTCAGCCGGAGCCCTCCAGGTCCTGGCCACCCAGGGGACGTCCGCCAAGGGCATCACAGGCAACGGGGCATGCATCACAGCTGGACACCTCCACCTCCGATGTGCATCCTGCGGTAGCACCAAGCAGAAGCACAAAGTAAGAAAGTTGTAGTTCACTGAGAGGGCACAGATGAAGGTCACCAGTAGTCAGGGTTTATTAATCAATGATGTTAAGAACACAATAAACTGTTAATTGCACCTCACAGCTGTGACTAATGTGTCTCTGATTCTACCCCCACCAACCCCCAAAGAGCTGAGTGGTCCCCATTCCCATGCATAGAGGTGCTGTCTGTTGTGCCTTGGGACTCTCAGCCACATGCTACAGAGTGCCTGCCCTGCCTTCCCCAGTATCGATGTGGAGATGCCGGTGTTGGACTGGGGTAAACACAGTAAGAAGTCTCACAACACCCCCAGGTTAAAGTCCAACAGGTTTCTGTTGGAATTTAACCTGGTGTTGTGAGACTTCTTACTGTGTTTCTCCAGTATCCACCAGACCCTTGGTGCAAGTGCCCCCCACCCAACCCCATTGGCCAAAAAACATGTGTCCCCCACCCTTACAGCTACGTGGGCCAGGGTGGCAGCGTGCATTCGGAGTACAGGTAGGAGTCAGACTTGAGTGGCACCAGGAGCAGGATTCCAATGTGTACAACAGCGAGTCGCCATCATCCTCCAGCCTTCAATCGAGACTCACAACCATTGCCAGCCCAGGCACATTAAACAGGTTTAGATGTTTCTGGGGGATAGGGTGGTGGAATGACAGAGGCTGAGGAAGGGTGATGTGGTGGTTTGAGGGCCCAGGTCAGTTTGGAAGTGGAATAGCGGCTGCACTGGTTCCTGGGGTGTGGTGGATGTGTGTTGGTTGCAGCCCCCTCACTGCACAGCACCAGCTAGGTGAAGCTGGCTGTAATCAGGGCATCCCTCACTGCCCATCCCTGCTGGACACCTGCTATCGCCGCCTGCCCTCTTTCCTCCGGCTCTTCATGTGGTGGGGCACCCACCTCGCCCCCTCGCTGCTCCTCCTCCTCCTTCTTCTCCTCCTCCTCCTCCTCCTGCTCCAGCTGGTCTCCCTGCTGCTGGGCGATGTTATGAAGAGCGCAGCAAACAATGATGATGCGTGAAGCATGCACAAGGTCATACTGGAGGGCCCCCCCAGAGCGGTCCAAGCAGTGGAACCGCATCTTAAGCAGGCCGATGCACCGCTCTGTGATGGACGGGGTAGCTGCATGGGCCTGATTGTAGCGGGTCTCTGCCTCAGTCTCGGGCCTCCCCACAGGCATCATCAGCCATGACCTTAGCGGGTATCCCTTGTCACCCAGTAGCCATCCCGGGAGCCTGGGCTGGTCTTCAAAGACCACAGGGATATCCGACTGCCTGAGCACAAAGCTGTCATGGTCACTCCCTGGATGGCGTGCATCAACCTGCATGATTGTCATTTGGCGGTCGCAGACAATTTGGACGTTCAGGGAGTGGAACCCCTTCCTGTTCACAAATTGCTGCGGTCCTGCATGTGGGGCCCACAAGGCAATGTGTGTCCCATTCACTGCTCGCTGGACATTGGGAATTCCAGTAATGGAAGCGAAGCTGAGAGCCTGGGTCTCCTGCTGTGCCCAGCCTACGTCGAAATTTATGCACTGCCCTGCCTGGGCATACAGAGCATCTGTGACCGGCCGCACACATCTGTGCATGGAGGCCTGGCAGATCCCATCTAGGTCGCCACTGGGTGCCTGAAATGAGTTGGAGGCATAAAAATTCAGGGCAGCCGTAACCTTCACGTCAACAGGGAGCCGGTGGCCTCCCCTCCCCTGAGGTGTCAGGTCTGTGAGCACCTCACAAGGATGCCACACCGTGGTCTTGGAGAGCCAAGCTGGCGATGGCACATTTCCTCTGAGACGGCCTCGAATGAATTGCCTGTATCTCCTTGGCCTCAGCATGCTCCACCTTCTGTAGCCCTCTCGGGAGCCTGTTCACCCACCTCCTGGCACTCAGCGGCAGCCCTCTGCCCTCCTTTCTGAGGGACTGATAATGGCTACTCTTGCGGTGGTCTCTCTACACCTGCTACCTCCTGAGCTGCCGCCTCCTCTGCCCCTGCTGCCACCAATATGACCAGCTCCAGATCGAGTAAACCGAGATCCATCTACACAGTGTGGTTTAGAAAGAGCATAGAATGACGGATTATTATCATTGGCTGCATAGACCCAGCACCCACCCCAATCCCTCACTTGGGCCAGCATCCCTACTTGTGGGAGCTGGCAACCCTACGCAATCCATGGTGCCATGCGTGACCCGATTAGGGTTGTGTGCGATTCCCATCATGACAAATGCTGGCACAGATTATGCAGGTCATTGTGCAGAGATGGGCAATGCGCACTCTTGAGCCATTGCTATGTGTGCAACTGCAGCATCCGTTACAGACATGTGTTGCTGGTCCATGTCACAGGGCAGAGACAGACTGCAAATCAGTACCAGATGTGTGCCCAGTGACAGCAGATTCCATGCAGTCCATGTCTGAACCTCTGCACCCCGGCCTGGAGCAGCAGCTGCTTCACCTGGTTAGGCCTCAGTCAGCACATGGTGCATTCCTCCCCTACCCCGGAACACCAGCACTAAGTCGAGTCTCTGACCACACCCCGCGGCAAGACAATGCCACTGCAAAGTGCCCTGGAGGGGAAGGCTGAGGAGGACTCCTTGAGGGTGCCTCCCACATTGAGTTACAGCGCTGCCCTGGAGGGGAGGGATGAGCAGGACTCCTTCACGGAACCTCATTCAGAGAGCTCTGAGATAATAGAAGCCCCCCAGCTACCCTCCCCAGATATAACTGGTCCATGGGCCAGCACCTGAAGACAGCAGGGCCTGCCTGCTCTGCGAGCAGCACTTACCTCCTCACGCCAGTTCAAGGCTGCCGCGCCAGGTTGAGACTTTTATATACCTACTCTGATTCGTGCCAATATGACATCATGCCAAAGAGGTGGGAGATGCTAACATGGGCAGAGATTGCCGTGCCGATCCCGATAATGGCATGCTAAGGTATGGAAAGTAAAGTAAATCAGCGGCACGCCAGTTTTCTGCGCGATCCCAGCGGCGCCATTCTTTTCCGGTTGGGAGATGCACGCGGGTCATAAACGCTCACGGGGAACCCGTGAAATGGCCGACACGCGCATCTCCCGACCCGACCCGCCAGAAAATTTGTGGGTCGCGATGGAAGAATTGCCCCCACGATTTCTGAAATGAGGATAATTTATTTATTATTGTCACAAGTAGGCTTACATTAATACTGTAATGAAGTTACTGTGAAAATCCCCTGGTTGCCACACTCAGGTACCTGTTTGGGTACACTGAGGGAGAGTTTAGGATGGTCAATGTACCAGCACGTCCTTTGGACAGTGGGAGGAAACTGGAGCAGTCTGAGGAAACCCACGCAGACATGGGGAGAATGTGCAAACTCCACCACGGACAGTGACCCAAGCCGGGAATCGAACCCGTGTCCCTGGCATTGTGAGGCAGCAGTATTACTGTGCCACCATGCTGTCCATGGATCAGTTAGACAACACACAACTAATGGTGATGTTTTGGAGCAAAGCACACAAGAAGAACTTTTACACACGGTCATCTTTGGGTCCATTGTTAGGAGAGAGAAACCAGAACATGGGATAGCAATTGGTAAAATGAAGGGGAGCAGAACAAGACAGAGAGAAAGGAAGAAATACACTAACAGCTTCAGAAGCAGAATAGGTAGGTTTAAGATGTGGGAATAAACAACACCAAGATATTGACAGCTGTCATGGAGTATGCCAGTTGGAGAGCCATGATCACTGATGTTACAAAACATGATGTGGAGATGCCGGTGTTGGACTGGGGTAAACACAGTAAGGAGTCTAACAACACCAGGTTAAAGTCCAACAGGCTTATTTGGTAGCAAACGCCACTAGCTTTCGGAGCGCTGCTCCTTCGTCAGGTGAGTGGGAGATCTGCTCTCAAACAGCAAACAGGGCATATAAAGACACAAACTCAATTTACAGAATAATGAATAATGATTGGAATGCGAGTCTTTACAGGTAATCAAGTCTTAAAGGTACGGACAATGTGAGTGGAGAGAGCATTAAGCACAGGTTAAAGAGATGTGTATTGTCTCCAGACAGGACAGCTAGTGAGATTTTGCAAGTCCAGGCAAGTTGTGGGGGCTACAGATAGTGTGACATGAACCCAAGATCCCGGTTGAGGCCGTCCTCATGTGTGCGGAACCTGGCTATCAGTCTCTGCTCAGCGACTCTGCGCTGTCGTGTGTCGTGAAGGCCGCTTTGGAGAACGCTTACCTGAAGATCAGAGGCCGAATGCCTGTGACCGCTGAAGTCTTCCCCAACAGGAAGAGAACAGTCTTGCCTGGTGATTGTCGAGCGGTGTTCATTCATCCGTTGTCATAACGTCTGCATCGTTTCCCCAATGTACTATGCCTCGGGACATCCTTTCCTGCAGCGTATCAAGTAGACAACGTTGGCCGCGTTGCAAGAGTATGTACCGTGTACCTGGTAGATGGTGTTCTCACGTGAGATGATGGCATCCGTGTCGATGATGCGGCACGTCTTGCAGAGGCTGCAGTGGCAGGTTTTGCTGTTAAAAAACATGACATAGAAGAAGACTATCGAATGCAGTTGACCCTTATGCTGCATTGCAAGTATTTTCAACACAAGAACATAAGAAATAAAAGCTGAAGTAGTCCATGCTGGCCCTGAAGCCTGCTCTGCCATTCAATACAATCATGGTGCATCTCTATTTCTATAATGCTCCCTGATTGACGAGAGCCAATGCTGCATAATTTATGTATATAATAATTTGCAAGCGATCTCAAACTATACCGATAAGTCAGAAACAAAAGATTGCATTACAAATGCTCATTCTGATAACAGAAGTCATTAATTCTAAGTGTTCAATATTGGATCTTGCAACATAAGCTTAGTGCCAAATCAGAATAGATTGTGTTCTTGTTTTCTTCATGTATTAATGATCTCCTATCGAATATTCTCAGAATTGCGCCTATTCGAGCACGCAATTTTAAATTGTTTTCATTGTCTTCTAACAAGGACAATAAACAAAGTCAGGCACAATCCATCATGGTTACCTCATCTCCTTTCGAAAGAGAAAGTATGAAACATTTTCTCAAACTTCTATCAATTTGTTTCCACACACCAGCATTCTGATTTCCATGGCAACCATCATGACCCAGATTTTTTTCTTGATTCACCTCATTTAATAGACAGGTAATAAATAGTTACTGCTACATTGAAATATATTCATCCTAATGCAATTCACAGCTTTAATTGAAATATGTGTCCAGTCAAATTCTGATATAAAAGTATTTAAGAGCATTGGACATAAACCACTTTAGACAATTTTCCTTCTGAACAACTAGCATTGAATATTCTGACATACTGTCCTGTAACTTAGCAGCAGGTTAAGATTTGTGGTCTTTTAGGATCAATAACATCACAGCTGAGAACCTGAACAAGCCAGTAGTAAAGCTTTTACAACTTATGAGCCACTGGTACCACCAGCTGAGCTAACTATATAATGACAACCGGAGAGGAAAAAATGGACCCAGGGAGTAATAATTCGCTGAGCAAGAGGTGAACTCTTTGCAACGTTTATGTCCAGGGGTTTCTTTTGGAACTGACATTTATCAGTGAAAGCCATGCACCATTGAGAGGCATGACAGCTATATAAAACTTTGGTTCGGCTGCGCTTGGAGTACTGCGTGCAGTTCTGGTCACCACACTATCAGAAGGACGTGGAAGCTGTGGAGAGAGTGCAAAGAAGGTTCACCAGGATGTTGCCTGGTCTCAAGGGCATTGACTATGAAGAGTGGTTGAATAAACTAGGATTGTTTTCACTGGAAGGACGGAGGCTGAGGGGAGACCTGATAGAGGTCTACAAAAATCATGAGAGGCATCGACAGGGTAGATTGTCAGAGGCTTTTTCCTAGGGCGGAAAGGTCGATTACATCAGGGCACAGGTTCAAGGTGAGAGGGTGATGCACGTCAATCGAGCACAAGACACAAGGCTTCGGTAACTGAAGACTTTTATTGTCTAACAATGGAACTGTTAGAACACAAGTACACCACTCCAGACTGAAGGGGTCCCGCCCGAGCAGGGGGTCTTATACCTCTCCCAGGAGGCGGGGCCCGACTGGGATGTGCCACAACCGCAACAACCACAGGTGTATTAATCCCACAGTGTAAACACCCTAGCCCAACAACAACATTAGAACAACCCCACAGTGGTAACCAACGATGGTTCACCACAGAGGGGGAAAGTTTAAGGGAGATGTGTGGGGGAAGTTTTTCACACAGAGAGCGGTGGGTGCCTGGAACGGGCTGCAAGAGGATGTGGAAGTAGGCACATTAGCAACATTTAAGAGGCATCTAGATGGGCACAGGAATAGGGAGGAAATAGAGGGATACGGACTGAGTAAGGGCGAGGTTTTTTTTTACTTAGGGCATCATGATCGGCACAGGCTTGAAGGGCTTGTTCCTGTGCTATACTTTCCTTTGTGCTTTGTTCTTTTTTCTTTGACTGTAATGTCTGAAAATCACAAAAAGAAGAAAGAGCTTAAGAAAAAAATGATAGCAAGAAAATCGGCAAAGGATGCATTGTATTCAGCTGTAAAGTCACAGAAGATACTAGAGGGCTAGAAGAGATATAGGAGAAGAGAATAGCTGAGTTATTGAGGCCATAGATTCATACAGCACAGAAAAGGTCCTTTGGTCCTTCGAGTCTGCACAGGCAAAACCTACCACTAAATGCTTGCTAATCCCATTTCCCTGCACTTGTCCTGTGTTCTTGAATATTATGATATTTCAAGACATCATCCAAATTGTTTTTAAAGGTTGTAAGATTTCTGGCCTCAACTACCTTCCCAGGCAATGCATTTCAGATTCCCACCACCCTGGGCAGCGCGGTGGCACAGTGGTTAGCACTGTTGCCTCACAGCGTCGGGGACCCACGTTCGATTCCTGGCTTGGGCCACTGCCTTGGCGGAGTCTGCACGTTCTCCCTGTGTCTGCGTGGGTTTCCTCCGGGTGCTCTGGTTTCCTCCCACAGACTAAAAGGCATGCTAGTTAGGTGCATTGGCCATGCTAAATACTTTAAAGCTTTACTTCTGGCTGGACACATATTTCAATTAAAGCTGTGATTAGGTGCACAGGCCATGCTAAATTCTCCCTCAGCGTATCGGAACATGTGCCGGAGTGTGACTAGGGACTTTTCACAGTAACTTCATTGCAGTGTTAATGTAAGCCTACTTGTGACACTAATAAGTAAACTCTAAACTTTAAACCCTCTGAGTTAAAACGTTTTTTGGCAATGATATTTCCAAAGTATGCTTCTGATTTTATAACACACCAGAGTGTAACTTCCTGGCTCGCCAGTTTCAGATCTGGGGGTACATCAAAGTTCCGCTGAGGAATCTTTCTTGGAACTTCCCAGGTAAGCATCTGCATAGCAATTCTCAAGAAGCGTTAACTTCCTCTAGACAATTGTGTCACACTGGGAACCATCAACAAAGTGATTTAAGTCATTAACTTTGTATGGTACTGCTAGGATTATGCCAATAGTTACTCAGTAAAAGTTATAAGAAATAAAACCACTTCTAACTTCTACGTAACTATTTTAAACATCCAGACTGAAACCATCATTGAACTCCCCCCACACCCTCAATTAATTACCCCCCTATCACAGTACTCCCCACCATCCGAACTCTGCATGTGATTCCCTCCAACCCCCCGAACACCATCCTCATGAGATTCCCCGCTCACCCAACAGCCTGAGGGCCCAACTCTCATCCCTGACCTGATCCAACCCCTCCGACCCAGTTGGAACCCCCCTGACCCAACCCCATGGACTCCTCACCACCCACCTTAATGTTCAACCCCCTCCACACCTCCAACCCCTGACCCTGGATGCTCCCAACCCAATCCTACCTCTGACACCTGTCACGAATTCCAACCCCCCCACCCCCAGACTTCTGATGCACCCCTACCCTCCAAACCTCCGAAACCTCCCCTACCCGTCCCGACTTCCCCACCCCCGACCTCCACTCCTCTCACCCCTCTGACCTCGGAACCCCCACCCACCCTGACCTCCATTTCCCACCCCTGACCTCTGATCACCTTACCCTTTGCCTTTGAACCCATATTCCCCAACCTCCAAATCCCCTCACCACTCCACACCCCCACCTTCCCCATCTCCGACCCACTCCCTACGCTCTGCCTTTTTGTTTTACGGCCGCTGCCCATCTAAGATGAAGTTTAATTTTATTTATTAGTGTCGCATGTTGGCTTACATTAACACTGCAATGAAGTTACTGTGAAAATCTCCGAGTGTGTTTCTCTGTTCAAGTGTTCTCAGCCAATGAAGTACTTTTCGAGGTGTAGTCACTGTTGTAAAGTAGGAAAAGCGGCAGCTCATCTGCACTCAGCAAACTCCCAAAAAGAACAATGTGATAATGACCAGATAATGTTTATTCTTGTCATAATGAAAAATATTGGCCAGGACACCAGGGATAATGGCATTATTTCTTCAAAATAGTACCATTGGATCTCTTCTATCCATCTGAAACACGCCTTGGTTTAACATCTCATCTGAAAGATGACAGGCACCTCTGACAGTGCAATATTCCCTCAGTGCTATACTGCCCTGGATTGTAGCCTTGACGTTTGTGCCCAAACCCTGGAGTGATACATGAACCAGGAGCCTTGTGATTCAGATGTGTGCGATTTTTCTCTACTCTTTCATGGTTTGTGGGTGCCACTGATGAGGCCAATATTTGTTTCCCATCCCTAATTGCCCTTGAACTGAGTGACAGGCTAGGCTATTTCAGAGGGCTGTTAAGAGTCAACCACACTGCTGTGGGTCTGGAGTCACAAGTAAGCCAGACCAGGTAAAGATGGCAGATTTCCTGCCAGACCAGGTAAAGATGGCAGATTTCCTTCCCCAAAAGAACATTGGTGAACCAGATGGGTTTTTACGACAATCGACAATGGTTTCAGGGTCATCAATAGACTTTGAATTCCAGATGTTTATTGAAGTCAAATTTCACCATCTGCTGTGGTGGGATTCGAACCCAGGTCCCCAGAGCATTGCCCTGGGGCTTTGGCTTACAAATCTAGTGACAGTTTGGTGCTGTTATTGCACTGCTTCTCTTTTCACATACAAATGTGGATCATCTTTGATCCAAAAATAAAGCACACAGCGTATTAAATATACAACTCCACTGTCACCTAAAGTTTGTTTTCCTTACTTGGAGAATACAGTAGTCCTGTGAATGAAAACAAGTTGTGGTGCAGAGGGTCTGACCCATCTGTTACACCGAAGAAATCAGTGAACACATTTAATAACATTGATGGAACAGTAGGATATGTTTACAGCTGCTGATCAATAAGGAGGATGGGAATGTTGAAGGCCCATTCCTGACAGCAATTGACTGCACTCCATTGCCCCGTGGATGGAATGCCAATTGACATATACTGTTATGGAATCACTAGCGACTAATGAATTAAAGCATAAAAACAGATTTGCAGACGGCTTATGTTTGACCCAAGGTTAACTCTCTCAGTAAGTATGAGAAGAGAGCTTTAAGATTACCATGAAATAATCATAGAATCCTTACAGTACAGAAGGAGGCCTCCACTGACAACAATCCCACCCAGGCCCTATCCCTGTATCCCCACGTATTTACCCTGCTAATCCCTCTGACACTAAGGGGAAATTTAGCATGGCCAATCAACCTAAACTGCATATCTTTCGAGTATGGGAGAAAACTGAAGCAGCTGGAGGAAACCCACGCAGACACGGGGAGAACGTGCAGACTCCACACAGACAGGGCAGCCTTTAAAACACATGACAACGCAGAATCGCCGAGCAGAAACTGATAGCCAAGTTCCGCATGCATGAGGACGGCCTCAACCGGGATCTTGGGTTCATGTCACACTACGTGTAACCCCCACCATTTGGCCTGGGCTTGCAAAATCCTACTAACTGTCGTGGCTTGAGACAATTCACACCTCTTTAACCTGTGACTATCTCTCTCTCTCCACTCACATTGTCTGTACCTGTAAAGACTTGACTACCTGTAAAGACTCGCATTCCAGCCATTATTTTGCAATTGAGTCTGTGTCTATATATGCCCTGTTTGTGAATCCAACGCTCCACTCACCTGATGAAGGAGCAGCACTCCGAAAGCTCATGCTACCAAATAAACCTGTTGGGCTTTAACCTGGTGTGAGACTTCTTACTGTACCCACCCCAGTCCAATGCTGGCATCTCTACATCATAGCTCTGACTGTAAAAATACATTCTGCACTCTCTCCTTTTCTTCTCTATGAATGGTATGCTTTGTATAGAGCGCAAGAAACAATACTTTTCACTGCATGCTAATACATGTGACAATAATAAATCACATCAAATCAAAAATGTCTCAGGAAAGTGAAGGGAACAAATTTTAGCAATTGTTGAACTTGGGACAAGATTTGACTTTACAGGTTAATGGTTCCCAGTGCTACCAATTCATGATTGGTTATGAAAACTGGAACTCTAGAACTCTAGAACTAAGTGGCAGCTTCACCAAAGAAGGAAAGATGTGAACACGAGGACAATACACATTAATAGCATTATATTCTGAATTGAATAATCAGCAGATGATTAAATCACAACAAAAGTATTTTTTTCTCAGTTGAATATGTTCTGATAGTCAAACTTTAAACTAATACGAACAAAATACTGGAGGCAGGAAATGTAAACTAAAAACAGAAAATCACGGGAATACTCGGCAAGCAGCTAAGGAGAGAGAAACAACTGAAAATGTAATGAGTTGCTAAAAGCAAGTTACTGCGGATGCTGGAATCTGAAACCAAAAGAGAAAAAGCTGGAAAATCTCAGCAGGTCTGGCAGCATCTGTAAGGAGAGAAAAGAACTGACGTTTTGAGTCCAGATGATCCTTTGTCAAATCTGGACTCGAAACATCAGCTCTTTCTCTCCTTACAAATGCTGCCAGACCTGCTTGGATTTTCCAGCATTTTCTCTTTTGGTTGATGTTAAGAGTTGCAACAGGTTTCTGTACAGTATTATGTTGTATTGGATATTGGGTGATTAATTCTAATCATTTAATATGCTGATCACATACTGTGTATACCATAGAATCTCTGCATTGCAGAAGGAGGCCGTTCAGCCTATCGAGCCTGCACCAACAACAATCCCACCCAGGCCCTCTAACCCCACTTATTTGCCCTGCTAGTCCTCCTGTCAATAAGGGACAATTTAGCATGGCCAATCCTAAACCAACACATCTTTGGGTTGTAGGAGGAAACCAGAGCAGCAAAGAAAATCCATGCAGACATGGGGAGAATGTGCAAACTCCACACAGACAGTGACCCAAGCCAGGAATCAAACTGGGGTCCCTGGTGTTATGAGGCAGCAGTGCTAACCTCTGTGCCACCGTGCTGCCTGCATCATAGAAAGTGATGCAACATCACAGGCAATCATTTCAGTGGAGTAGCAATCACAGTCAGATTACCCATCACTCCTCTTTACTTACACTAAAGTGCAGCCGCACCTTTCTTGCCCAAATCTCTGACTTGGGTTGGGTGTAACTGTCCAGGAACCCCCTCAGTCACATGCAGGAAAGACAGTTAAAGGAAGACATGTCCCCTTTTTTTAAATGCACTAGCTGCCGTAAAGCAGGTAAGTTTAAAGGTTAAGTCACTTTGAAAAGCCAGGGGTGAGATAAGTGTGCAAGGTGGGCAGGATGTTTGGGGGTGGGGGGAAGATCAGGAAGGCAATCCGGGGGTCGGGAGCTGGGAGGGTTGTTGGGAGGGTAGTTGAGGGGGTGGGGGAATTTGTCGGAATGTGGAGGTGGTATCAAATTTGTTCAACAGTTTTTTTCTTCCAAATTTAAAATTGGCATAAATTTCCTGCTCTTTGGTAACAAGGAAATTATGGAGAAGGTCGAGTGTAAAGGAGGGCAGCACAGTGGCACAGTGGTTAGCACTGCTGCCTCACAGTGCCAGGGACCCATGTTCAATTCCAGCCTTGGGTGACTGTATGGAATTTGAACGTTCTCCCCGTGTCTGCGTGGGTTTCCTTTGGGTGCCCCCGTTTCCAACCACAGTCCAAAGATTTGTGGGTTAGATTGATTGGTCATGCTAAATTGACCATGGTTTTGGGGGGATTAGGAAGGTAAATATGTGGGGATAGGGTGGGATTGTTGTTGATGCAGGCTCGATGGGCCAAATGGCCTCGTTCTGTACTGTAGGACTCAAGGACCCAATGGCCATGGAAGGTGTGTTAATAATGTGGCCAAATAGGTAGATTATCAGCCTTTGAATCCTTCCAACATGCCCTGACAGCAGGCAGTCTGAGCAGGAGAGTTTCCTGGTCAGCCATACTACAGAAGGCAATGACAAACCACTGCAGTGACTTTTCTGCGCATAATTGTGAACCAATCCAACGGAAGTCCATGGTTACCAATGCCCTGTTAGGGCATGGTACCTGAAGGAGAAGAGGAGCCTCAGGAGCGGTGCAGGCTGATTTGTCTGAGGAGAAGACTGATAGGTTCCAGCGACTGGAAAGAGAATTTATGGTGTTATGAAATACAAATGTGCCCACAGCTAAAATATCAGATGCAAAGGCAAACCAGCAGGTATGTGATAAATAGAAAAACCTGCAGCAAATTAAAACATTGCTTTCAGTTAGGGTTGTTGCAACTACCCTCAGTAAAAAAAGACTCAGATTTTGAGAACTTTGATCGAAGGCATTGAAACTTTCAAAAACAAGATCAATCGAAATGGTATATAAAGATGCATCAACATTTTGCCCAGTTAAGATAAAGTTATAACTTCTTCATAGACGCAGAAGATTTAATCTGTTTCCGATAAGCTTTGAGTAACACGTTTGTCAGAACGTTTATTGGATCTATTGAGAACACTTATGTGAACATAGGACCATTCTGCAGCTGGAGTGACAGCTTTTGAGGAGATGCACATCTTGCGTGATAAGGCCAGAGTGAAGGCTGGAAAAGACCAGCATCCGAATGCTATTCCAATGATTAATTCTCTCCATAGTTTGGAAGAATTGGGAAGTTCTGGACTGGGATTCTCCCCCCAAAAAATTCTAAGTTCCCAACGTGTGGGAAAATGGAAGTAAATCCTATCGGTTTCTTTGGCATGATTTCCAGAATGAATCTCCGGCACTCTGTGCATGATAGAGTGCTCGAGCAGGATTCCCTCTGAAAATTTGAGAGAGGAGCCTATTCCCACCCGGAAGGCCAGCATCATAGTGCTGAGCAGGCCACTGCGCTTGTGCCGATCTATGCACTGACAGATCAGTGCATATGCAGTGCCCGCCCCCCCACCACCCCCCCACCACCACCACCACCCCCTCCCCCATTGCCAGCAACCAGATCGCTGGCCAGCCCAATCACTGACCAGCCCTGCAACCCCTCATCTTCTGACCCCCCCCCCACCCCCCTATCACTGGCCTCCCGGAGCTCGCAGGGCCAGTCTGACCCCCCTCACCCCGGCCAGTCCCAATCTCCCCCCCCCCCCCCCAGGACAGTCCTGACCCCCCTATCCCCGATGGCCATCGTCAACCCTCAATAACCCCCCCCCAACCTTGGCAGCCACGACCCCCCTCCAACTGATGGCTAGCCCCGATCGCCTTCATTCCCTCCCTCCCCCACCAATCCCAATTGTAGAGTGGTAGCGGGTCCCCCCAACAAATCGCGCCCCCAATAGGCCCTACCCCCAGTAGGCCCCAGCCTTGCTCCTTGGCACTGCCCAATGCCCAGTGGGCAGTGCCAAGGTGCCTCTGGGAAGTGCCAGTTTGCCCTTTGGGTAGTGCCAGGGAGCCAGGCTGACACTGCCAGGATGGCACTGCCCTAAGGACACACCCCCTGAACCCTGACCTCTCGGGGGGTCCTCAACCACCTTCTTCCCTCCAGTGGAGTCAAGTCACCTGTTCCCCATAGTGGGGAGCAGTAGTAAACCCCACTGACGGGAACCACTCTCAACAAAGAGGAGGGGGAGGTGGGGACACCAGCGGGCCTGGAGAGCTCAGTCGGTGGCACAGTTGTTAGCACTGCTGCCCCACAGCGCCAGGGACCCGGGTTCGATTCCAGCCTTGGGTGGCTATCTGTGTGGAGTTTGCACGTTCTCCCTGTGTCTGCTCCAGTTTCCTCCGGATGCTCTGGTTTCCTCCCACAGTTCAAATATGTGCAGGTTGGGTTGATTGGTCATGATAAATTGCCCCTTAATGTCAGGGGGATTAGGAGGGTAAATATGTGGGGTTACGGGAATAGGACAGGACCTGGGTGGGATTGTTGCTGGTGCAGGTTCAATGGGCCAAATGGCCTCCTTCTTCACAGTATATTCTATGATTCTATGTTTCTATAATCATATGGAAATCTCCATTTCCATATGATAATCAACTCCGAGCCAATTTTCGACGTGGAGTTGATCACCTCTAAAAACCTAGTCTCGGAGATGAGCGAAGGCGGAAAGCCCGCAAAACAGCCCCCGCTGATATCTCGCGGCCTGCTGCGCAGCAGGCTGGGAAAATCGTGCCCCACGGTGTCAATAATCAACTATTAATAACAAATTTAATATCCAGATGCAGTGATGCACATTCAGAGACGTCATTATTGAACAGCAAGGGGTTTATTTACAAGGATCTACAAGAGCAGCAGGATGTCTAGTTCTGAAATGCCTCTGCCTAAGAGAACTCCTCCCCTGGGGTGATTCCCCATCCTGAATCTCGATTGGTCACTCAGGTCAGGTGACCTTTACTCTGCTGTGTTGCCCTTAAAGTGACAATCACCATGCCAGAGATTTGCAACAAGTATCAAAATAATTAAATTGGAACTCTTAACGTTGATAGATGAGAATGAAATGCAAGAAACTTTAACTCAATTGAGGAAATACTCTGCCACCTCTCCGTGTAGGGAGAGAGAGAGTAAAGAATCTTTAAAATTTCATATCTCAGAAATGACACTTTTACATCTACTGTATTTGGATGGTTTGTTACATTGATCATTCCAGACATTGTAAAAACCAGCAAACTCATATTGATACCAAAAATGGAAGGCATGGAATGCTTAGGGTTATGAACAAGTGGAACAAATTTTAATAGTTTCTATCATACTTCATTTCTCTTTGTAACTTGGCATGGAGATATTTTTGAACCTGTGACAAAACATTGGCAGTGTCAACCCCAGGTGACAATAAAAACATTATTATTTAAAAATATATCATCAATTGGTAATGGCTATTATATATTATTTTTCTTGAATTCTCTGCCCAAAGGTAGGTCCACCTCACAGTGCCCTGACTTCCATCACAGCTAGGGCAAGGAGGTAGGTCCCGAGTTCACCCCACCCAGAACAGAAATCGAATCCATTGCTGTTGGCACCAATCTGATCTTCTCTGGCTGTCCAGTAAATGGCTTCCCAGTGAATCTAAATTGTTGTGGCAACATACATTAGATGTGGAACAATGGATAATGATGGTAGAGGTTCCAATTTCTTTCCTTACGTGGCTGACCAGGAATCTCTCCTACTCTTATGTTCTGTCATTGGAGTGTGCTGCAAGGATTTACAAGTTAATGCTTTGCCTGTATGGCCATGTTATGAATGCACCTTACTTGCTCATCAAATCCTAGAGTGGGAGCCTCTAGGTCAGAGGCAGAGATGCCACCCACTGCACCACAAGTCCTCATTTTATATATTAAGCAAAAGCTTTTAACACAGTCAGGTATGAATCAGTTGTTAAAGCATTAGACAGGACCTGAATACTGGACAGCTTTCAAGTCCTTAGATACCCTCCACAGGAATGATTATGGCCATTTCAGACTTGTGACTCCATCATTCGGGATTTGAGGGGAGGCAACGACGGCTCTCCCACCTGCTCCCAGGAGGCCACCTTCAAGTAGTTGCTTGGTTACTCACTTCCGTGAGGCAGCTGCTGAGGCAGTCCGGCCACAGGAAACCCAACCAAGAGTAGGACTGAGTTGGGAAGCCATGTCCAAAGTATTCTCTGATTCCTTCTGTGCAACACTGCCTCCAAAGCTGCTGGGAAGGTGCCAGGAAGATTCTGCCCTCAATCTGCCACTCTCCACAGGATGGAAGTAAGACTTGTGCTTGAACAAAATCCACTGCTAGGCTAGCAGGGAGGTGTGGGTCAGCCATGAGAAGGAAGATAGAGAAAGGACACTTGGAAGTGGGGGCTCCTCTCAAAACACCCTCACTTTTCATCCCTTACCACCCTCAGCCTCAATCAGAGCCACGCAAGCAGCCTCCTTTACCAACGAGTGAATCCACCTCTGCTCATTGCTGATGGGCAGCCAATAGCAGTGTCCTCTTGGGTTCCAAAACTAAAGGCTGTCCACCAAGAGCACCTCATCTGTCAGTGCAGGGGAACAAATAGCTTGTATTTAACTCTGCTGAAGCCACAGGGGAAAGACCACACAGGAATTGTTGAATGTAGGTAAAAAGACTTATTAACAGCACAAAGGGATTCACTTGGGAGGATAGAGCAATGTTCACAGTGTTATCTACATGTTTACTTAAATGAAAGGAACACTTTATTTGAACTCTTCATCCTCCTGCCATCTACTTTGATGAATTCCAAATGGACAGTAGCCTTCAGGAGACTGGTTTGACTGGGGTGGAAGACAAGCAGTGTATAAATGTGATGGAAAACGTTTTGACTGTGGGAATGATTTGCATTGGCAGGCAGGGGGCTAGCGGATTAATAACTGAACTGCTATATGGTCTCACACACTCAGACAAGCAGAAGTGTGCCAGTATGAGGAGGTCACATCTTCCCTGGCAGCCAGATAAACAGCTGCATTCACCCTGTCACATCTGGATCTTTGTCCTCCTGCTCCTTCTCCTGTTCTACATCTGAAGATGCCAAGCAGTCAACCTCTCAGTGGTATGATGTTGTGGATGCAGAAAACCACAAGCATTCTCGTTATTCTTACGGGGATGTGTTAATGGGCCCTTCCAATTCTGACCAGGCAGCTGAATCACATCTTCAGCAACACAAAGTTTACCCTTGTGATTATGTGTCTCTTGCCCACCACACCACATCACACACGGTGCGTTGTCTGTGAGATAATGAGGGAAATTTTAACACCTACTGCTAAGCAGAAACTGGTGAGGGAGCAATAAAATGGAGTGGGATACTGAACTGCTGCCACAATCAAGCTGGTTGCAGCTTCACATTGGAAGTCCCAAGGATCGCTCGGGCCCCTCATTTACGTGTAGGTCAACCTCTGCTGACAGGATCTGATTGTAACCTTAATCTAAAACATCAGTGGAGAAAATGAGTTGGTTTCTCTGCCAGGACAATCATGAAAAGAAAATGGATCCAGGACCAGTAAAGTTATATTTCAGAGTTTTCTTATTGTGGTCCCCGCCATAGAACATAGAACATAGAACATTACAACGCAGTACAGGCCCTTTGGCCCTCGATGTTGCGCCGACCAGTGAAACCAATCTAAAGCCCAACTGACCTACACTATTCCAATATCATCCATATGTTTATCCAATGACCATTTAGATGCCCTTAATGTTGGTAAGTCCACTATTGCCGCAGGCAGGGCATTCCACGCCCTTACTACTCTCTGAGTGAAGAACCTACCTCTGACATCTGTCCTATATCTATCACCCATCAATTTAAAGCTATGTCCCCTCGTGCAGTCAGGAGCATCTTGTTAATTAGGTCTGTCAATAAACTTGGCTCAACCTCCCTGCTGGTGTACCTAAATGAACGACCCACTCACCAGGAGCTAAAAGCCATCCAGAGACTCAAACTTTCCTCTGTTATTACACAGAAATTTCTGACTTTTTAAAGATGTTATTTGTTGTTAAACAACCTTTCTGAAGATATTACCAGAATTCAGTATAAACCAGACTCCAATTGCCTGCAGCCGAGCCTGTTCAAGGAAGGTGGCTAGGAAATAATACAGGCCCTCGAGACAATTCTTCAATCCAGTTTAGATAAGCACATGGAAAAGAAAGGGAACCAAGTAACATCTCTAAGGGAGAAAAGGATGAGCTGGGTAAGTATAGAACTTTTGTCCGATTGCATAAAACTTCAGAATTCTTAATTTGATTTAATACATTCATTAAAGGATGGCCAGAATGGATTTATTAAAGACAAGTTGTTTTGACTTCTTCTTCATTTCTCTGCCCAAAGGCAGGTCTTTGGTGATTATTTGTTGAACTATGGCGAAGTGCTGTGTTATTTTACTACAGCGAGGACAAGGAGATAAGCCCAAGTCTACCTCAGCAAGAACACACGGATTGAATGCCCAGCTGTTGGCGTTAATCTGATTCACACACTAACCCTGAGCCAACTGAACCAACCGAGCCCCTTTGTGTTTGACTCCAATATTTGAAAAAGGTGTTTATTTTGTCTATAGAATCTTCCTGCTCTAATGTGTTTTACTTGACATTCACCTCCATGGAATCACAGTTTTTGCCAGAATCGCGCGCTTTTGAGTCACATTTATTGTAAACCTCCTACTTGCATAAAATGACAGCCTGTAAATTCTTACGGCAGAACTTAATGCTGGCCAAGAGAGTGGGGAATTGTATGGGAGGCCCTGTGCCCGATCACCAACATCAGGATCAGTGGCCAGAATGAATCCTGCAGCAGGGATGAGGCAAGGCGGCAGTGCCACACAATGCAGCAGGCAGGACATTGAGACTGCCTACAATCTCATTATTATACACTTACATCTAGATTTGTGCAATGGCATCTTACCGTTCAAATTCAATGTGAGGTGCACAGGGATCATGGGCCATCAGATCAACTACCTTTTGCAGCTTTCGGGGAGGAGGCAAGGCTTTGTCTTCAAGGTAATGATGAGACAATCGGAGCTTTCTTCCAATGGTGAAAATTTCTGCAAAGCAGATAGAGGAAGATGAGGAGCAGTGAGGGGAAGCTGGGGGAGCAGTGAGGGGAAACGGGATAGGGTGGGTGCAGGGAGGGGAAGCGAGGGAGGGCGGGGGGGAAGCTGGGGGAGCTGCAGGGGGGGGAAGGTGAGGGCAGTGAGGGGAAACTGGGGGGCAGTGAGGGGAAGCTGGAGTGGGGGGGGGGCAGTGAAGGGAAGCCAGGCGGGCAGTGAGGGGAGGTGAGGGACAGTGTGGGGTAGGTGAGGGACAGTGTGGGGTAAGTGAGGGACAGTGTGGGGTAGGTGAGGGACAGTGCGGGAGAAGTGACGGACAGTGTGGGGTAGGTGAGGGACAGTGTAGGTAGGTGAGGGACAGTGTGGGGTAGGTGAGGGACAGTGTGGGATAGGTGAGGGACAGTGTAGGTAGGTGAGGGACAGTGTGGGGTAAGTGAGGGGCAGTGTGGGGTAGGTGAGGGACAGGTGAGGGACAGTGTGGG
Source organism: Mustelus asterias (assembly GCF_964213995.1). NCBI lineage: Eukaryota > Metazoa > Chordata > Chondrichthyes > Carcharhiniformes > Triakidae > Mustelus > Mustelus asterias. The sequence continues at coordinate 48,153,425 of NC_135814.1, forward strand.
GTAGGTGAGGGACAGTGTGGGGTAGGTGAGGGACAGTGTGGAGTAGGTGAGGGACAGTGTGGGGTAGGTGAGGGACAGTGTGGGGTAGGTGAGGGTCAGTGTGGGGTAGGTGAGGGACAGTGTAGGGTAGGTGAGGGACAGTGTGGGGTAGGTGAGGGACAGTGTGGAGTAGGTGAGGGACAGTGTGGGGTAGGTGAGGGACAGTGTGGGGTAGGTGAGGGTCAGTGTGGGGTAGGTGAGGGACAGTGTGGGGTAGGTGAGGGGCAGTGCGGGATAGGTGAGGGACAGTGTGGGGTAGGTGAGGGACAGTGTGGGGTGGGTGAGGAACAGTGTGGGGTGGGTGAGGGACAGTGTGGGGTAGGTGAGGGACAGTGTGGGGTAGGTGAGGGACAGTGTGGGGTAGGTGAGGGACAGGTGAGGGACAGTGTGGGGTAGGTGAGGGACAGTGTGGGGTGGGTGAGGGACAGTGTGGGGTAGGTGAGGGACAGTGTGGGGTAGGTGAGGGACAGTGTGGGGTAGGTGAGGGACAGTGTGGGGTAGGTGAGGGACAGTGTGGGGTAGGTGAGGGACAGTGTGGGGTGGGTGAGGGACAGTGTGGGGTAGGTGAGGGACAGTGTGGGGTGGGTGAGGGCCAAAATAAATATGGAACCAAGTGACCCCCTGCCATTTTCAGACCACATTTGTCCCATTTGTGCTTTAATTTGGCAGAGGGCATACAGCCCTCTTCAGTGCTTCTGCTTCACCTCGGTGATGTCCTGCAACCCTCAGGCACTGCCATTGCTGCTCCTAAACTTGGTGTGGCCTTTATATGCAGAGTTCGCTTTCTCACTCCGTGACAATGAGGCAACACCCACTGGGAAATGTAAAAACTCAAAAAAACACATCCAAAAATATTTCAGAATGCTTTCAGACCATTCCCAATTGAAATTGTTTCAAAACATTACCTTAGCTGCAATTAGGATGCCTGTCCCTTAAAATAGCAGTCGCAGGGCCCACCTTGCAGCTTCACACAGGTTTTATTCTTGAGTAAACAATACAGATACCTTGTACAAATTTGGGATCTTGGCATCACAGCACCAGTTAGGCTGTGTGACATGAAGATAGCACAAAATCAATGCCTTCCAATGCACACAGAAAACATACCTGAGCATCAAGGGTAATTGTCCAAATGCATTATGTAACTGAATTTCATGCCCTCAGTGTCATTTTTAAAAACATTTTCATGGAATGTGAGAATCGCTTGCAAGCTCAGCATTTGTTACCCATTTCTTGATATCCAACAGTAAACTTGGAAATTTGGCATGTCGGCTACGACTTTCACCAACTTTTACAGATGCACCATAGAAAGTATTCTTTCTGGTTGTATCACAGCTTGGTATGGCTCCTGCTCTGCCCAAGCCCACAAGAAACAACAGAAGTTCGTGAATGTAGCCCAATCTATCACACAAAGCAGCCTCCCATCCATTGACTCTGTCTACACTTCCCGCTGCCTCAGCAAAGCAGCCAGCATAATTAAGGACCCCTCACACCCCGGACATTCTCTCTTCCACCTTCTTCCATCAGGAAAAAGATACAAAAGTCTGAGGTCACGTACCAACTACTCAAGAACAGCTTCTTCCCTGCTGCTGTCAGACTTTTGAATGGACCTACCTTGCATTAAGTTGATTTTCTTCTGCACCCTAGCTATGACTATAACATTACATTCTGCACTCTCTCATTTTCTTCTCTATGAACAGAATGCTTTGTCTGTATAGCATGCAAGAAACAATACTTTTTCACTGTATGCTAACATATGTGACAATAATAAATCAAATCAAATCAAAAAAACATATGCTATATGCAATAATTACCAATTCATGATCTGAGATTTTGAGCCCTAAAGATATTGCAAGCTCAACATAAAAAAATGACATAACCTTTCAAAGAAAAACTAGCAGGACAGGTCACAGATTTTATTAATATACATCTGCAACAAATCTATTATAATGTATAGCAAACCGTTACCGGAGATAAACAAGACTCATATTTTTCCTAAGTGTACAAATCTATGCAAGTTTAAATGAGTGTTAGAAAATATTTTCATCATATATATTATTGATATTGCACTAAAATATTCATAGAAACATAGAACATTTATATCATATGACATTCCTAACAAATACATGACAAGGTTGAGCAGAAACCCAGATATCGCCAGTGGCAGATCAATCTGCCCTGTATAGGAGAGACCACATTGTGAACAGTAAACAGAATATACTAAGTTGAACGAAGTACATTACTGGAAGGAGTGTTTGGGATCTTGAACAGTTGGAAGGGAGGAGATAGAAGGTGTTAAGAATGGGAGAAATGTGGGATAATTTCTCCCTTTTCCCACTTCTCGACTGACTGCAACGTGATGCATTTTTAGAAGAGATATGCTTAACTCCTTTGAGTGCTCCGAATTTTGGGAACAGAAACAAAAGAAAAAGGATATCTGGTAAGTTGAAATCAAAAGAAAGGGTAAACATATATTTCTCACAGCAGCCAAAGTGCAACACCCACCCAATCACACAGACAAACAGACATCAAGAAAAGATGATTGCAAAGAAGGGTAGCATGCACTGATATCTTTAAGAAGAGTTCATGAAAACTAGTCATACTTTTGTCGTTCAAGATGGCGGTTGCAAAAAGTACAAGCCTGGAAATTCTCTTTCAGTTCACTGCAGAAAATGAAGGTTGAAGGTTTTTAGTGATAAAACAACAATGAATAGTATTCCAAGCAATAACATGTTCCTGACTTTCAGTCAAAGTTGAGGTTGAGCCTCTGTAATGAAGAAATATAATCTTGAAAGTAAAAGGCAAGTCACAAGTTCATCCTTGCTTCTGACCCACCCAGACTTAGAATTGGGTCTATTGTTCAAAAATGGTCCTGAACCTATTTCAGAACCAATTATCTTTACCACCTCAGCTGTATGTTAAATTGAATCTATCCAAAATCTTTCAATGTAGCCTTTCACTACCTCTCAAGCCTTATCCTGACTCAATACCCATCAATCTTCCCCCATTTTGTGAAATTTCATTTCATCCTCACCTGGGTTCGCCAATGAGGTGGAATTAACAGCTGACTGAATTGCAGACTTTCCTTCCCTCTCTGTCATAGCACAGAGACAACAAACACACAAGTATAGGAACAGATCGAGACACTTTTCAACTTACTTTAAAAAGAAAATAGATTTCCTTTTTAAATTACACGACATTAAACTCACTGTGGAGAGGGAATGGTATTTCCTTTATAAGTATTGCTTCAAATGAGTCACAGAGAGTGGGAGTTCTCTGAACAGGTAAATTGGGTTAAATAATTTTCGACTTCAGAATTAATTATATCATTTTCCAAACAACAAATGTGTAGGCTTTTAATTCAGAGTAACAATGGAACAGGTGTTGACCTTGATGGAATAACTGTAAAATTATAACATAAATATGGGGCCCTGCAAAATAATGTTTAAATCACACTCCCGACCATTCACTTCAGACAATTTCAAACATCTTTTCTGAAGCGTTTTGCTCAATTGAATTGAGTTGAGTAAGTAGTCAGATTGTATATGTCGACCTTTGCAATGAGTTAGCAAACTGTAAATGCAATTTGTGTAGTCAGTAGATCATTCCATTGTTATACTTGTCATAAGATTTAAGTGTTTATTTCCGAATGGGTGAAATAAATTTGGAATAAAATTAGAGAACTAGAACATGAATTGCTCCAGGAGATATTGTGTCAAAGATTTGCTGTTATTTGAGGTTGACAGCAGGGTAGTGGTAATGTCACTGGAATAAGCCCATGAGAGGTGAATGCACAAAGTGCCTAATAGTGGGGCCTGTACCTTTGGGGCCTGGGCTCAGTTCGCAGTTTTTGCCTTTACCAGCAGTAATGCCCCTCTTCAGATCAAGTGGCCACCTCATGCATCAATGTAGTTACACACGAGTGGTGGGTACTCCACTCTGGATCAAAGTTCAGTAGTATAAGGTGTTATTGGGCCAAGAGCCCCAGTGAGCTTGACGTCCGTGGTGGGGAAGTTGTTGGAGAAGATTCTTAAAGATAGGATGTATGCGCATTTAGAAAGGAATAAACTCATTAACGATAGTCAACATGGTTTTGTGAGAGGGAGGTCATGCCTCACTAACCTGGTGGTGTTTTTTGAAGAAGTGACCAAAATGGTTGACGAAGGAAGGGCCGTGGATGTTGTCTATATGGACTTTAGTAAAGCGTTTGACAAAGTCCCTCATGGTAGGCTAGTGAAAAAGGTTGGATCCCATGGGATAAAGGGGGAGGTGGCTAGATGGGTGGAGAACTGGCTTGGTCATAGAAGACAGAGGGTGGTAGTGGAAGGGTCTTTTTCCGGCTGGAGCCTGTGACTAGTGGTGTTCCACAGGGCTCTGTATTGGGACCTCTGCTGTTTGTGATTTATATAAATGATCTGGAAGAAGGAGTAACTGGGGTGATCAGTAAGTTTGCGGACGACACAAAACTGGCAGGACTTGCAGACAGTGAGGAACATAGTCAGAGGCTACAGAAGGATATAGATAGGCTGGAAATTTGGGCAAGGAAAAGGCAGATGGAGTTCAATCCTGATAAATGCGAAGTGATGCATTTTGGTGGGAATAATGTAGGGAGGAGCTACACGATAAATGGAAGAACCATAAAGGGTGTAGATACGCAGAGGGACCTGGGTGTGCAAGTCCACAGATCTTTGAAGGTGACGTCACAGGTGGAGAAGGTGGTGAAGAAGGCATATGGCATGCTTGCCTTTATAGGACGGGGCATAGAGTATAAAAGTTGGGGTCTGATGTTGCAGATGTATAGAACGTTGGTTCGGCCGCATTTGGAATACTGCGTCCAGTTCTGGTCGCCACACTACCAGAAGGACGTGGAGGCTTTGGAGAGAGTACAGAGGTGGTTTACCAGGATGTTGCCTGGTATGGAGGGGCTTGGTTATGAGGAGAGATTGGGGAAACTGGGGTTGTTCTCCTTGGAAAGACGGAGGATGAGGGGAGACTTAATAGAGGTGTATAAAATTATGAAAGGCATGGATAGGGTGAACGGTGGGAAGCTTTTCCCCGGGTCGGTGGTGACGTTCACGAGGGGTCATAGGTTCAAGGTGAAGGGGGGGAGGTTTAACACAGATATCAGAAGGACATATTTCACACAGAGGGTCGTGGGGGCCTGGAATGTGTTGCCGGGCAAGGTGGTGGAGGCGGACACACTGGGAACGTTTAAGACTTATCTAGACAGCTATATGAACGGAGTGGGAATGGAGGGATACAAAAGAGTGGTCTAGTTTGGACCAGGGAGCGGCGCGGGCTAATTGTTCCTTGTTTCTCGTTTTAAGGCTTCATTCTATGATCATCTTGCTGGTGCCAGTACAGAGCGAGACTGCGGATAGTTGGGAACCTGTCTCGGGGGCAGGGAATTCATATGGTGTTCGTGGAAGTGGAAATGACTAGGGTTGGGAAGCATTTTCCGATCAGGGCCATTGTGATCTCCTGGACTCGTTTCGATCGCCTCAGGGGGTCGGAGAGGAATTTCCCAGATTTTTTTTCCCCATATTGGCCCTGGGGTTTTTCACTCTGGGTTTTCGCCTCTCCCTGGAGATCACATGGTCTGGAATGGGGGGGTGGGGGTGAGTTAATAGGTTGTAATGAACAAAGCATCGTAGCTGTGAGGGACAGCTCGGTGGATAGGATATTGGTATGTAGATAGGCTGGAAAATTGGGCGGGGATCCTGGATTCAGGATTCATTCCTGGACCGGGGAGCGGCGTGGGCTTGGAGGGCCGAAGGGCCTGTTCCTGTGCTGTATTGTTCTTTGTTCTTTGTTCTTTGTTCAGTGCTGCCACTTGTTTTGACAACCAGGATGCATTCTGGGTGATGCAGTCCGATGTTGTCTGTGCTCCCACCCTCTGGCATAGGCTTCAGCCCACTACAAGGCTACAGGGGTCAAGATGGCAGATTGGGCAGGGGAGGCCAGGAGGAATGGCAACTAATGTTTAATGAATAATGAATAATGAATAATCATTATTCATGTAAATTGAGTCTCTGTCTTTATATGCCCTGTTTGTGAACAGAATTCCCACTCACCTGAAGAAGGGGCTTGGAGCTCCGAAAGCTTGTGTGGCTTTTGCTACCAAATAAACCTGTTGGACTTTAACCTGGTGTTGTTAAACTTCTTACTGTGTTTACCCCAGTCCAACGCCGGCATCTCCACATCATGACCATCCCAAACCCCAGAGCGATACTAATCTCCAAGCCTCCTGGGGGAAGGGGAGGGAGGGAATATGTGAGTGTGAGAATGAGTGAGTGAAAGAGTGGATGAGTGTGAGAGAGAAACAGAGGTTAACACTGCAGATCCATGATCTTCACTAGTTCTGATAAAGGATTGCTGGCCTCTGTTTCTCTTTACACAAATGCTGCCAGATATGCTAAACATTTCCTGTTTCTACTGCAGCAAAACAAGAATATGAACATCAAATGCTACAATAAAATCTTGGACAAACTACGCAATTACATTGGAAAATACAGATGGACATCGTACCTAGAGCCAAGACTAGTTGCCAAAGATGGCTCCCTTTGGTAACCGGACATTACATTTAAGAAGGAGAAAGACCAACATGTCGCGGTGGTAGATGTGACAGTCCGTTTTGAGGACAATTGCTCCAGTTTGGAAAAGGCGTGGGAGGAAAAGAGGAAGAAATATAGCCATCTTGACCAGAAATTATGAAATTTGTGAGAGTGAGTGAGTGTGTGAGAGAGTGAGAGCTGGCAATACTCCTGTCTCTTTGCAGCCAACCTGGGAGCAGAAATCTGGACCTGAGCGAGTGTGTGAGAATGAGTGAGAACCCTGAGACTGAGACACACACACACAAAGTTTATAAATTTTTATTAAATCATCAATGTGTTGCTTTGACATTGATTTTTTTTTGCTTCATACATTAAATATTTTAAAATTAATGATTAATGTTGTATCAGACCACATCTCAGGCAGCTGCTGCTGGGTTTCTTGTTGACGGAGAATGTGAGGCTGACAAGAAGTCTGAGTGTGTTCATAGAAATCATAGAAACCCTACAGTGCAGAAGGAGGCCATTCGGCCCATCGAGTCTGCACCGACCACAATCCCACCCAGGCCCTACCCCCACATATTTACCCGCTAATCCCTCTAACCTCTCTAACCTACGCATCTCAGGACTCTAAGGGGCAATTTTTAACCTGGCCAATCAACCTAACCTGCACATCTTTGGACTGTGGGAGGAAACCGGAGCACCCGGAGGAAACCCACGCAGACACGAGGAGAATGTGCAAACTCCACACAGACAGTGACCCAAGCCGGGAATCGAACCCAGGTCCCTGGAGCTGTGAAGCAGCAGTGCTAACCACTGTGTTGTGGAGGGTTGGATAGGGGGTGAGTTCTGCTGCAATAGAAACAGGAAATGCTTAGCTGATCTGTCAGCATTTGTGTGAAGAGAAACAGAGGCCAATGATCCTTTGTCAGAAGTGGTGAAGCTCGTGGATCTGCAGTGTTGACCTCTGTTCCGCTCTCCACAGATGCTGACCAGCCTGCTGAGCATTTCCAGCATTTTCTGTTTCTATCACAGATATCCAGCATCCGTGATACTTTGCCCTTCTATTATATTCGCCATGCTGGGCATTTTTTAGTGTGGTTAGTTTCAATTAAAAATGATAAATTTTTTATCAACGCGAAGTGTAATTTTTCAGTTAACAAAGCCTACCTGTGTGGATAGAAATGGCACGTGATTGCAGCTGAATAGGTTGGTGCTAATTTACTGGAAGGTTCCTAATGCGCGATTAATCCACTCGGGAGGCTAGATCGTACCCAGGAATAAAGGCTTTTATTCGCAACAAGAATAGAGCATACTGCTTAACAATACAATCCCAGACTAAAGGGTCACTAGGAAGTGCAGTGACCTTTATACTCCTATAGGAAGGCGGAGCCAACTGGAGTGTACCACAGAACAATGCTAACAGGTGGAACACCCCAACCCTAACCCCAACAGTAACAAGAGTAACATATGTACAAGTACCCATAGTGATAACCATCTATGGTTCACCACAGTTCCGTCATTATTAAACATGGAGGTGAATTGGTGAGATTACACACCAATAGACTAAAATTCTAAGTGTCGAATTTGCATGAAAACTGGAGTAATTCACGCTGGTTTTTTCAATGGGAGTTCAGAGAAGAATCTCCCACACTCTGTGCACTGCAGAGGGCATCAGCGTGAATATCATTAAATTTCAGGGGGTGGGGCCTATCCCCGCTGGAGAGGCTGAAATCAGTGCTCTGAGCGGGCCACTGCGCCGATCTGTCACTGCCGAGATCGGCGAATGTGCAGTGGCGCCGCACTGATGGTCTCCCAATTGCTGGCCAGCTCAATCACTGGACAGCCCTGAGACCCCCACAAAGCAGCTCTCCGCCTGCCCACGTCCTGATCACTGACCCCCCAACCATTCCCGGGCCCAGCCCCAATCCCCCCTCCCAGCCCACCGCCGTCTCAAGCCCCCATCCAACAATTCTCCCTCCCCAACAGTAAACCCCCTCCCCCCCTACCAGGCCCGAACACCTCCCACAGTGCCGATGCCCCCGGCAGGCTGACCACCCCCCTGACTGACCAATACTCCCTCATGGCCCCATGCCTGATGGGCAGTGCCAAGGTGCCCCCTGGGCATTGGCACTTTGCCCTTTGGACAATGCCAGGGTGCACAGGCTAGCACTGCCACGGGGCCAATGCCCAGGGGGCACTCCCCTACCGCCCAATCCCCTGGGGGGGCCCTGATTGCCCCCCTTTCATTCCAGCAGGGTCGGATCTCTAGCTCCCTGAAAGCTACGGTAAACCCCGCTGGAGTGAAATATTCTGGTGGGGTGGGAGATGCTAGCAGGCCCAGAGATTTCAGACCCGGGTCCGCTAACCATATTTAAATTACGTTGCAATGACCATTTTGCGCCTTCCCGCCGAATTCCGGCACGGAGCAGACACCTCCAGAAATCCAATGCTGAGAGGCGCAAGCGGGGCGCGAACGCTCATGCAAACCCCACAAATCGGCTGACACGTGAATCTCCCTGGAGAATCATGGCCTATGTCACTGTTAGTGCAAAATATTCTCATTTCTTCACAGGATTGTTGTTTGCAGTGCTTGGGAGGTTCTCGATATTGCATAGGGCCAGATTCAGGGAATCGGAGCTGGTTCCATAATATGAGCAGCCAAATTGTGTGTAATTGTCTGACAAAACTGTGGATGTAAAATGTATCATACTAATACCTGAGCTTTCGATGGGCTTTATAAATAGAGGCAGTGGGCGGGGGGGGGGGGCGGGGGGGTGATATAGCTGTCAGAAAAATGGTGACACAGGCACAAAATATTGCTTCAGAGTCGGGAAACATAATTCTTGCTGGCGAGATCATGTTTCCCAATTTTCTCTGTCCCTTGCCAGTGATGGGTGGCACGGTGGCACAGTGGTCAGCACTGCTGCCTCACAGTGCCAGGGACCCAGGTTCGATTCCCGGCCTGGGTCACTATCTGTGTGGAGTTTGCACATTCTCCCCGTGTCTGCGAGGGTTTCCTCCAGGTGCTCCGGTTTCCTCCCACACTCCAAAGATGTGCAGGTTAGGTTCTCAAGGGCAATTAGGCATGGGCAATAAATGCTGGCCTAGCCAACATGCCATGATAAATTGCCCCTTAGTGTCAGGGGGATCAGTCGAGTAAATACATAAGGTTATAGGGATTGGGCCTGGGTGGGATTGTGGTCGGTGCCGACTCGATCGGCCGAATGGCCTCCTTTTGCACTGTAAGATTCTATGAAAAGGCGGGAACCTCAATTAAATACATTTCAATAAATTTTAATATTATTAAAGGGAATTCCTGCCACATGATCACCCCAGTGGAATATTGAAACCTTGGCAACGTGTTCACAGCAGCTCTGAGAGGATGGGAAACCGTCGAGGGGATCCCACTGGGGGCTCCAAGATACGTATAGCCCAGGGGTGGGGGAAGGGGAGCTGGATTTTTCTGATAATGTCAGTAAAATGGCAGGATAGAATTTTCTCTTTCCTGCAGGCATTTTATAGATTGGGAAGTAGGGCTAGCACATGGCAGCTAAATGCCTGCTGCTGTTTAAATGGCCTCAACATGAGGTTACTCAAAGGTGAAAAAGGAGAGCTAAGTTGCTTGTAGAAAAAGTAATGGCAGAAGAAGAGTCCCAGCTGGAGAGGGGGAAGCATGGTGGAGCAGCTGGAGGTGTCTACAATGACTGAGCCACCAAGGTCCTCACAAGATAAAGTGGAGATTATGCTTGTAGATGGAAACACCAAAGGAAGACGCGTGGTGGAGTAATGGGATTGTCACTGGATTAGTCATGCAGAGACCCAGGCTGGTGTTCTGGCATGGAAACTGATTCAATTTAAATTCAATTACTAATTCTGGAATTAATGCTGGTCTGGGGCACGGTGGCACAGTGGTTAGCACTGCCGCCTCACAGCACCAGGGTCCCGGGTTCAATTCTGGCCTCGGGCCACTGTCTGTGCGTCTGCACGTTCTCCCCGTGTCTGCATGGGTTTCCTCCGGGTGCTCTAGTTTCCTCCCATAGTCTGAAAGACAGGCTGACTAGGAGCATTGAACATGCTAAATTCTTCCTTAGTGTACCAGAACAGGCACCAGAGTGTGGTGACTAGGGGATTTTCACAGTAGCTTCATTGTAGTGTTGATGTAAGCCCACTTGTGACACTAATAAATAAACTTTATTTTTACTTTAGTCTCAGTAATGGTGAGCATAAAAACACACCTGGTTCATTGATACCTCTGGAGAGAAGGAAATCTGCCACTCTTACCTGGCCTGGCCTTCATGTGACTCCACACCTACAGCAATGTGGTTAACTCTTAAATTGCCTAACAAGCCACTCAGATGTATCAAACCACGACAGAGTAACTCCCTTCCCAACAGTCTGGTGCACCTATAATGCATGGACTGCAGTGGTTCACCACCTTCTCAAAGACAATTAGGGATGAGCAATACATGCTGACCTAGCCAACATGCCATAAGAGAATAAATAAAGAATAAGGGGAATCATTTGAATAACTGTTGAAAAGAGATTAGGGCTTCTAATGCATGATGACCCATTCAAAGCGATGCAGGCAGTACAGCAACTTTGTGCTGTCTTCTCATTGCCGTGAGTGTAGTGTGCAATCTACGTTAGCCATGTTGTTAGGTATGACAGTTAATACCAGTCATCAAACCCCGAGGCAGTGCTGAAAGTTGTTCTGAAAGTGTGCTGAAAACTGTTGGAATTATTGCCAAACCCCCTCCCCACACAACCACCACCCCGTGATCCCCTCCTCCTGCCATCACTCAGTTTGGCCTGGGATTCAGCAATGATCTTAGGTCTTGGGTAGGTGTTGTAGCAGAAGCAGCAAACAGCCTCTGATGGCCAGCAGCTCTTGACAGTTGGTACTTCTGCCTCTGGGGTCGTTGATCCCTGGGAAAGGTCCACTGCTGGCCTATCAAAATGCCTTAGTGGAACACAATTTGGTGAGCCTCCCCAAGGTGATGCCAGCTTCATAGCCGGTGGCCAAAGCCCCGATCATCTCCACAAGATTCTGGACCTGGTATCTTCAACTCTTTCCCTCTGCTCAGCAGTTGCGAACTGAGTAACCCACAGATACAAACACTATCAAAGGTAAATTAAACATCAAAGAATTTTTTCACCAGATGTTGAACAAGAAACATATTTATTTTCAAATAACAACTTTTAGTTTGAAGGATGATCATTATCCAAAGCATTATGTAGGTTGTTAAAGCCTTTTACATAACTTTGAGACATTGGATTGGCCCAAGTAGAAGTATAATCTCTGCATTAGGCTCGCTGATAGATCATATTAGATATGGCAAATGTTAAGGGCATGCCGGCATATTTTGGAAGGATTTATACTGACAGTTGGACTTTTATGACATGGAGATGTCAGAGATAGAAATGTGTTGTTATTGGCAGCCAGTCTATCTCCTTTTTCGGCAAGTCAGATCAAAGATAGCTTGGCCACTTCTCACTTGACTAATTCCATACTAAGCTCAGGAAGCAAGAAATAAACAGGACAAGCATTTTTCAAAGTAAAAAGAGAAAATGCTGGAAATATTCAATAGGTCAGGCAGTATCTGTAGAGAGAGAAGCACTGTTGATTTTTCAGAGGGATGGCCTTTGCCAGAAGTCTTTTTTAAAGCTGGTGTCACATTGAAGGTTAACCTTGATCTTCATGGTGTAAAGATTGATGTCTTCACTCACTATCCTCACACATCACAAGCGAGTAATTTCTCTGTAACAACTTGATCATTGTAACAACATGTGTGAATGTCACTGATGTTCTCTCACCTTGTATAGGTTTCACCGAAATGGAGATCCCTCTATTAAAAACTAGTCTTGTTTATTTCAATCAACTTAACTCCAAGAAGTTTTTTGAAACTGTAACTTAACACAAGTGGGCTTAACCTCTCCCCGTGAAGTGACAGAAAGTTTCAGCTGCACCTTAGCTTTGCTCTCTGTCATCCCAGACCTGTTCCTTTAAGGGGTCAATAACCTCACCAACAACCGCTAAACCCTGGGGCTGGATTTTACCAGCTATCTGGAGATGGGTGGGGATGGTGGTTAGCGACATGGTAATTGCACCGGATGAGTAATCCAGAGGCCATCTGGTGACCTGGGTTCAAATCTCACCATAGCAGCTGGTGGAATGTGAATTAATCTGGAATATGAAGCTAATCTCAGTAATGGTGACCTTGACAACTATTATCAATTGTTGTATAAAGTCACCTGGTTCCCTAATGTCCTTTGGGGAAGAAAGTCTTTCATTCTTCCCCATGTGACTCCAGACCCACAGAAATGTGGTTGACTCTTCCTTGCCCTCTGCAATGGTTCAGCAAGCTATTCAGTTCAAGGGCAACTAGGGGTGGGCACCAAATGCAGGTCTGGTCAGTGACACTTGGGGATATCATCAGTTAAACCTTGGCAGAATGCTAGCCGGGTACCAGAGGAAGGACTTCCTTTATAACTGATCCATCACTGAAGGAAGGAACCCGACAGCAATGCCTGCCCCATGGCTCTGGTCTTCTGCTGGAGGGTTCACTCTTCTGATCACCAGGACCTACCTGTCTGCCCCAGCACATTAAAAAAGATAACTACCTGCCTTTTGAGGACTCTTTAACTCTTTTATTTCCTCCATCTCCCACTGCTGGTGATGCAACCAAGATTGTGAGCTGCTGGGACTCTGATTGGATTGGCTGCTCTGAGAGGTTCTCAATTGGATGGCAGTCATGGCAGTGGTCTCCTAATTGGTCACCACATTTAAATTGCCACCCGTGGTCTGACCATCTGCTCTCTTTCGATCTCAGCAGCAGGACTCCCTACCTCCTGGAAAAACTACAGCCATAGTCATTGTAACTCACTTCTAATGAGTCCATGAATAGTGAAACCCATGGAGCTGCTGAAAGGAAATGGCTGTTTTCCTTGCAAGAAGAACTCCTCCATTAAATTCCAGAATAGTTAACACCTACAATTTTATTCTGAAATCTTGATGATTATCCAGCATCTAGTTGGTTTGGGAAATCTAAAACCAGGCTGCCTAAACAGAGCTATAATCCTGCCTCCTGAATTAACTCTGTACATAAATTTAACATTCCAATGTTTATAACGGCACAGTGGCACACTGGTTAGCGCTGCTGCCTCACAGCGCCAGGACCTGGGTTAGACTCCCGGCTTGGGTCACTGTCTGTGTGTAGTTTGCACATTCTCCCCATGTCTGCGTGGGTTTCCTCCGGGTGCTCCGGTTTCCTCCCACAGTCCAAAGATGTGCAGTTTAGGTTGATTGGCCATGCTACATTGTCCCTTAGTGTCCTGGGTTGCATTGGTTAGAGGGATTAGCAGAGTAAATATGGGGGGGTGACAGGAATAGGGCCCGGGTGGGATTATGGTCAGTGCAGACTCGATGGGCCAAATGGCCTCCTTCTGCTCTGTAGGGTTCTTTTGATTCTATGATTACAAACATAATTCAGGAAACCTAGGCTTATTCAGAGTAAATGAAACCTGCTCAAAGCCTGCTTTCTCAACTGCTGATGGATTTGCTATTGCTACACCCCGTTCTTAATGGTAACTGTGAAGAGTATGAATTTGTAGACTGCAATGATAAAGGAGTTATCAATCAGGATGTAACTGCAATATTATTATTTATTAACATATACAGACCTGGCATATAATCCGAACCATTTTAGAGGATTGTCATCATCGGTTTGCAAGGCATCAAGTAGTGTAGTTAGTTTTTGTTTATTATTTTTGACATGTGAGCATCATTGGCTAGACCAGCATTTGTTGCCCATCTAATTGCTCTTCAAAAGATGGTGGTATGCCATCTTATTAAAGTTCTGTACTCCCACTGATACAGGTGCACACACAGTGTTATTCAGAAAGGAGTTCCTGGATTTTGAGCTAGCAACAGTGAAGTAACAGCAAAATAGTTCCAAACCAGGATGGTGAGTGGCTTGGAAGGATACTTGCACATAGAACATAGAACAGTACAGCACAGTACAGGCCCTTCGGCCCTTGATGTTGTGCCGAGCTTTGTCTGAAACCAAGATCAAGCTATCCCACTCCCTATCATTCTGGTGTGCTCCATGTACATGGTGGTGGTCCATGCGTTTGAAGCCCCTGTCTTGCTCGCTAGCGGAGGCTGTCAGTTTCATAGGTTTTGTGGACAGGACACACCAGGGCAGTTTCCTACATTGTTGGATAAATGCCAGTTTATCATTAAACTGGAACAACTTGGCCAGGGGCATGACTAGTTCTAGAGCACTAGCCTTCAGTACCACTGTCAGGATGCTATCACCTTTGTTGTATCTATTGCCTTCAGCCATCTCTTGACTTGAATTAGGATGAATGTAATTGGGCTGAAGCTGGCATCTGTGATGCTAAAGACCTCAGGAGGAGGCTGAACTGGGTAATCCACTCAACGTTTATGGCTGAAGGTTATTGCAAAGAACAGCCCCCCCTCATGGAATCACCCACACCCCTACTGGAACATCCACCCCACACACAACCTTCCCCATGATGGAGCAGCCCCCATGGAACCACTCCCCCACTCCGCAAGGAACACCCTGTTTGACACTGCCCCTTGGCACTGACCCTGGAATTGCCCACATGGGTGGTGCCAGGGAGCAGTGTCAGGGAGCGGTTCCTGGACAGTGCCAGGGGATAGTTCCAGGGGCAGTGTACAGGCAGTGCTAAGGGGCAATACCTGGGCAGTACACGGGGCAGTATCCAGGCATGACCCTCTCTCTCGCTTTCTCTCTCCTCTCCCGCCCCCCCGCCCCCCCCCCCCCCCCCCCCCCCCCCCCCCCCACCACCCACCCCCACCACACACACAAACAATGCACTCATCTGAACTGTTCTGGCAGGTTCTGCACATCCTGGGAGACCTGTCATGAGGGACTGTCCAATGGGGAGGAAGGGGAGTATCAGGCATAGGGGCCTGGTTATGACATTTGCATTTAGTCTAATAGGGATCCTGATGTTGAACTTTGGAATTCCCGTTACTACATCAGGGGATTTGACAATCGCTGTGCGCCCTTCCACCAGTGTAAGCCACAATTTGGGACTCCCTTGGGATTTTCTGCTCCTGCCGCTGATCCCACCTGCTGAAGACGGGAGTAGAACATCCCCTCCTAAGTGTCATGGTGTGACATGGAGTGTTTCCCACTGAGGAAGCTGATGGGGAAACATGGCAAATTGTCCAGCCCCGACTTCATTAGTTATGCACCTCGGGGTTTTACAGCATTTCCAGTGCTGGAGCAAGCCTGGATGGTGCAGAGTCTGCCATCATGTCCGGGTGCCATATTGGAAAGGTGCCCAACACCTCTGTCCCACTCTTGAAGGAAGAAGACATCCTGAGGTCTGAAGGAAGGGGACTTCTTGAAAACGAAGATGGATTTCCAGGAACTTTCTGAGACTGTAAGATAGCCCCCCACCCCTCCAGGACACCTAATCTGGAAGGTCCACTTTGCAGATGCACCCCTGAGCCACTGCTGTGGTGTCCCGGGGTCTGGTATTGCTGGAAGCACCAGTGGAAGATCCCACTGTAAATTCACGCGGGCGTGAAAACTATTTTTGGGCCTCCCACCATATTTTCCTCCCCCTACACCCACTATCAAACTCACCGACAGAGGCTTGGCAGAATTCCGCCCATTTTTCCTGTGGTGGGGAAATACATTACTGAGGTTTTAACATGCATCCTAATAAGATCTAGGACAATCCCAAAGATTTGCAATCCTTTGAGTTAAGAGTTTTCTCCTCACCTCAGTCTTAAATGATCAGCCTCTTAACCCAAGAAGGTACCCATTTGTTCTAGATTACCCAGCTAGAATGTGGATTGTCAAATCCACACAATATCCACCCTGTCAAAGCCCTTCTTTCAATGAAATCATCTCCCATTCTTCCAAACTAGAGAGTACAGACCCAATTTACTCAGCTTCTCAGTGTACAGCCCTCTCATCCCAGGAACCAATCTAGTGGATCTTCCCTTTACCACCTCCAGTTAACCTCTTTACCATTCTTCCTGCAGGATTTCTTGTTCCTTATTTTACTTTCATTAACTTGTTAACCTAATTAAGGTCATCTTTTTCCATCCAAATATTTACCCGATAAGCTCAGCACTTTTTCAATACAATTGGTTTCTTTGTCCTTTGCAGAAACATTCTCCAATATCGAAGAAGGGGGATTGAGGATTATGAAGATGTTAGTAGTTTTGCTTATTTTTCATGTCTTTTGTAGTAGAGACAACAGATGGGAACTGGGAAGCTCCGAATGGAATAATTTTATACAGATGATTGCTGGAGCATAGTTAATGAGGCAAATAAGATTTCTCCTCACTTTTTCCTTTACGTTCATTCTTTACATTGCATGAAGACGTCGATTCATGAGAAAATGTTGTTGCAAGAAAGATATGTACAAACATTATTGGCACATAGATGTTTACTATATATTCTTAAATTGTTATTTTCAACAACTTCTTGGAATCTATTATACCATTCAATTAAGCTTTGAGAAGACTGAAGCCATTATTTTCTGTCCCTATTGCAAACTATGTTCAGGAGCGACCAATTCTATTATTTTCCTGGAAATATCTGTGATCAATCCAGTCCGTTTGCAATCTTGGAGTCACATTTGATCCCTTGATAAGTTTTCCACCTGACATTTATGCCATCACTAAAGCGACCTATTTCCACCTCTGTAATTTTGCCTGACTTCACTCTTGTGTCAGTTCATCTGGGGCTTAAACCCTCGTTCATGGCTTTGTTAATTCTAGATTTGACAATTTGAATATACTTGAGGCTGCTCACCCACATTTTAACCTCTGTATACTTGAAGTTATGATGTGGAGATGCCGGCGTTGGACTGGGGTAAACACAGTAAGAAGTTTAACAACACCAGGTTAAAGTCCAACAGGTTTATTTGGTAGCAAAAGCCATACAAGCTTTCGAAGCTCTAAGCCCCTTCTTCAGGTGAGTGGGAATTCTGTTCACAAACAGAGTTTATAAAGACACAGACTCAATTTACATGAATAATGGTTGGAATGCGAATACTTACAACTAATCAAGTCTTTAAGAAACAAAACAATGGGAGTGGAGAGAGCATCAAGACAGGCTAAAAAGATGTGTATTGTCTCCAGACAAGACAGCCAGTGAAACTCTGCAGGTCCACGCAACTGTGGGCGTTACAAATAGTGTGACATGAACCCAATATCCCGGTTGAGGCCGTCCGCGTGTGTGCGGAACTTGGCTATCAGTTTCTGCTGTTTTTCATCACATTTTAATTATGGAGGATGCATCCAAAATAAGAAAGCAATGCAAAAACGTCCTGTAAACATCGCTGTCATGTCACACTATTTGTAACGCCCACAGTTGCGTGGACCTGCAGAGTTTCACTGGCTGTCTTGTCTGGAGACAATACACATCTTTTTAGCCTGTCTTGATGCTCTCTCCACTCCCATTGTTTTGTTTCTTAAAGACTTGATTAGTTGTAAGTATTCGCATTCCAACCATTATTCATGTAAATTGAGTCTGTGTCTTTATAAACTCTGTTTGTGAACAGAATTCCCACTCACCTGAAGAAGGGGCTTAGAGCTTCGAAAGCTTGTGTGGCTTTTGCTACCAAATAAACCTGTTGGACTTTAACCTGGTGTTGTTAAACTTCTTACTGTACTTGAAGTTATCCAAATGTCTGCTGCCCATATCCTGACTTGCAGCCACTTCCATTCTCCTATCACCTCTGTGCTTGCCATCCCACATTGGCTTCCAGTCAAACAACATCTTGATTTTAAAATGCTTATCCTTGTTTTCAAATTCCTCCATGGCCTCACCCCTCCCCGTTTCTGTAATATTCTCCAGCCCTACAACCCTCTGAGAATTCTGCATTCCTCTCTTTCTGGCCTCTTGTGTATCCTCAATTTGAATTACTCCACTATTGTTGGCCATTCCTTCAGTTGTTTGGATCCTAGGCTCTAAAATGTCATCCTTAAGCCTCTCCGCCTCTCTACCTTACTTTGTTTTCGAAGAACTGCTTAAACCTTACCTCTTTTACCTACTTGATTGGTCATCAGGCCTGACATGTATGGCTTAGTGACATAGTGGGCGGGACTTTACAGCCTCGCGTGTCCCAAAACTGTAAAATCTCACCGAGGTCAACGGACCTTTCCATGCTCCGTCCGCTACGATTCCCGTGGCAGGCAGGACTGTAAAATTCCAGCTATTTTGTTCTACCATGCTCCTATGAAGAACCTTGTGAGATTTCATTGCATTAAAGGTGCTGTGTAAATCTACAGTGTTGTTTTTGTCACCTAAACATGGCTTATTCACCTTAATAAGTTCTATCCTCTTCAACCTTGATGTTGTCCGGCTCATGGGGGCTTTGCCTTTCAAAAATGTTCGTTCTCTTCTTCTTTTATCCTGCTGCTGCAACTTTCCCCTCCACGCACACCATCCATCATTAGCAATAGGAGAGGACAGCCTGACAACTTTAGGGAAATGCTAGATGAGAGATGTTGTCATAAATCAGCCACACGTATGTGGCATTGCCTCATGCCGAAACCTCATTTGTCATCGGCTTGTTGGGATGATGTGATGGAAGCGGTTTGGGACAGAAAAGTGATATTCCGCAAGTATTTATATCTGGCTGTTTTTCATCACATTTTAATTATGGAGGATGCATCCAAAATAAGAAAGCAATGCAAAAACGTCCTGTAAACATCGCTGTCATTTCTGAAGAAACTAATACTATGGAATATTACCCACCGGTGATACCATAGAATGTTATAGCCCATGAGCAAGATACCTAACCCTTCAAATCTGTGCTGCCATTTTCTCTAAGGTCAAAATTTTACACTCCCAGCTTCTGGGTTTGGAGTTGATGGGGATGGGGGGAGGGGCAGGAGGGATTCCCTCTGGGATCCAATCTGCCCTGGCCCAGGCGTGATTTTACAGTGGGGTCGGCAGGACTTTGGACGGGGAGCCTGCCCTTTCCTCCATTAAAGCTCTCAAGGACCTTTATCCGTCCAGCCTCAATTTTCAGGCTGGTGGGTACTGGATGGCTGAGGCTGGGAAATAGAAAAGAAAATCACTAATCTTGATCTCAGACTTCTAACTGGTGGCACCTTCACCTCACAGATGGGATATTTCCGGATCTCCCTCCCCGAGGGCCGATCCCCTGCTGATCCACCGGGGGTAAAGTTGGGATCCCTGTTACATCATTGGTGGGAGGCGGGGACAATTGAGCAGGGAAATTCCACCAGTTTAACAGCCGTTTAGGATCTCTTGCTCGATTCTCTGCCTCCCCCTCGCCATTCCTAACCCCCCACTCCAACCAAAACGGGTGGAAAGTCCCACCGCAGCCCCCCACCCATCCCCAAAATGTTTCATTCCATAATCGAGCATACGCCTAGCCCTGGTGCATGTATGGAATCATGTAGTCTGTGCGTTCACAGTGATTTAAACTTATATTTGCAAGCGCTGTATCTTGGCAGACCCTCTCACTGGCAGCGGCATTGGCCATGTGCACTGGTCCATGTCATGGCCTCTGACCTGGACTGTCTCTGCTCAGGCCTCCTTGGTCAGGTACAGTGCCCTCCTCCTGCCATCCTGCATGGCACTGAACTTCTCCACCCCCAGTACTGCAAGGCATTCATCCATAAAACGTGGCCCACAGGTCTTGCCCTCCCACCTGTCATGCCCACAGGGTGCTGTGGTCATGACTGCTGAGACGGATAAGGTCAGCCATTCTCTTCTGGAAAGCTGCCTCAGGGCCCTCCCCAACTCCAGCCATCCTTCAGGTCACGGCATGGTGGCACAGTGATTAGCACTGCTGCCTCACAGCACCAGGGACCCAGGTTCAATCCCTGGCTTGGGTCACGTGCGGAGTCTGCACGTTCTCCCCATGTCTGCATGGGCTTCCTCCGGGTGCTCCGGTTTCCTCCCACAGTCCAAAGATGTGTGGGTTAGGTTGACTGACCATGCTAAATTGCCCCTTAGTGTCAGGGGGACTAGCGAGGGTTAACATGTGGAGTTACAGGAATTGGGTGGGATTGTTGTCGGTGCAGGCTAGATGGGCCAAATGGCCTCCTTCTGCACTGTAAGGATTCTATGATTCTATGACTCTGCCATTGGACCTGGTGCCCAACCAACTCCCATCCCTGCCCAGACATCTCGAACATTCAAGAGATGCATTTCAATCTGGGCAGACCTCAATCTGCCAACCAGTGTGAAATTGCATCGCTAATGCAATGTCGTCCGGGAGCAGATCCGAGAAGTCCTCTCTTTTTGCTTCACCACTGAAATCCCTTTCACTCTACAATTTGGATTAAGCTGTCCATTTTTGTGATTTTTTTTGTTTCATTGTTCTCATTCTTTAATTTCACTATTGTGACCGTACAACTAGGAAATGTTGAATGATTTCATTATTTAATGCCTTAACCAACTGAAGTTAACTTTTTTTGAACTTTCACTAAAGTTCATTGATTGATTTTTGGAATCCAGCAATCCTCACATCAATGTTAATTATGGACACATGAGCTACCAACACTAATATACAAGTTCCAAAACACACGTGATTTTCAAAAGGGTAAATAGAAATATAGAAGATAGGAGCAGGAGGAGGCCATTTGGCCCTTTGAGCCTGCTCCGCCATTCATTACGATCATGCTGATCATCCAACTCAATAGCCTAATCCTGCTTTTTCCCCATAACCTTTGATCCCATTCGCCCCAAGTGCTTTATCCAGCCGCCTCTTGAATAAATTCAATGTTTTGGCATCAACTACTTCCTGTGGTAATGAATTCCACAGGCTCACCACTCTTTGGGTGAAGAAATGTCTCCTCACCTCCTTCCTAAATGGTCTACCCTGAATCCTCAGATTGTCTCCCCTGGTTCTGGATTCCCCCACCATTGGGAATATCCTCCCTGCATCTATCCTGTCTAGTCCTGTTAGAATTTTAAAAGTCTCTGAGATCCCCCCTCATTCGTCTGAACTCCAGCGAAAACAATCCTAACCTAGTCAATCTCTCCTCATACATCAGTCCCGTCATCCCCGGAATCAGCCTGGTGAAGCTTCGCTGCACTCCCTCAAGTGCAAAAACATCCTTTCTCAGAAAAGGAGACCAAAACTGCACACCATACTCTAGGTGTGGCCTCACCAAGGCCCTGTATAATTGCAACAACACATCCCTTCTCCTGTACTCGAAACCTCTCGCAATGAAGGCCAACATGCCATTTGCCTTCTTTGTCACCTGCTGCACCTGCATGCTTACTTTCAGTGACTGGTGCACAAGGACACCCAGATCCTGCTGCACACTCCCCTCTCCCAATTTGCAGCCATTCAGGTAATAATCTGCCTTCTTGTTTTTGCTTCCAAAGTGAACAACCTCACACTTATCCAAATTATACTGCATCTGCCATTGATTCGCCCACTCCTCCAACCTGTCTAGATCATTCTGAAGGATCTCTGCATCCTCGTCACAGTTCATCCTCCTACCCAACTTGGTATCATCTGCAAACTTTGAGATGTTACATTTTGTTCCCTCATCCAAATCATTAATATATATTGTGAATAGTTGGGGTCCCAGCACCGATCCCTGTGGCACTCCACTAGTTACTGCCTGCCAATTTGAAAAACACCCATTAATTCCTACTCTTTGTTTCTGCTCTGCCAAATAGTTTTCTATCCAGCTCAATACACTTCCCCCAATCCCATGTGCTTTAATCTTGCACAATAATCTCCTGTGTGGGACTTTGTCAAACGTTTTCTGAAAGTCCAAATATACCACATCGACTCATTCCCCCTTGTCAACTCTACTGGTTACATCTTCAAAGAATTCCAACAGATTTGTCAAGCATGATTTCTCCTTCATTAATCCATGATGACTCTGTCTGATCCTGCCACTGCTTTCTAAATGCTCTGCTATAAAGTCCTTGATAATGGATTTGAGAATGATCCCCATTACTGATGTTAAGCTTACTGGTCTAGAATTCCCTGTTTTCTCTCTACCTCCCTTTATTAATATTGGAGTGATATCCGCTACTCTCCAATCTGCAGGGACTATTCCAGAGTCTATAAAATCCTGGAAGACGACCACCAATGCATCCACTATTTCTAGAGCCACTTCCTTAAGTACTCTGGGATGTAGATCATCAGGCCCTGGGGACTTATCCACCTTCAATCCCATCAATTTTCCCAGTACCATTTCTCTACTAATATTGATCTCCCTCAGTTCTTCCCTCTCACTAAATCTTACATTCTCCAACATTTCTGGCATTTGATTTGTACAGGTCCCACCTCCCCCAGAACCGGTCCCAATGCCCCAGGAATCTGAAACCCTCCACCTGACACCATCTCTTCATTTATCCGATATATCCTGTAAGTTCTACTCTGACTAGCATGTAGCACCGATAGTAATCCTGAGATCACTACATTTGAGTGTCCTCTTTTGTGAAGACAGAACCAAAGTATGTATTCAGTTGCTCGGCCATTTTTTTGTCCGCTATTATACATTCCCCCATTTCTGCCTGTAGGGGACATACATTTGTCTTCACCAACCTCTTTCTCTTCACGTATCTATAGAAACTCTAAATGTTGGCCTTTATGTTTCCTGCAAGCTTACTTTCGTACTGTATTTCCCTTTCTTAATCAATCCCTTGGTCCTTCTTTGCTGAATTCTAAACTGCTCCCGATCCTCAGACCGATTATTTTTCTTGACCAATCTGTATGCTTCTTCCTTAGATCGATAAACTCTCTAATTTCCTTTGTAAGCCATGGATTGGCTCTCTTACACATTTTGCTTCTGTGCCAGACAGGAATAAACAGTTGCTGCAGTTCCCCCATGCGTTCCTTGAATGTTTGCCATTACCTATCCACTGCCATCCCTTTAAGTAACTCTCCCCAATCTATCAAGGCCAACTCATGCCTCATATCCTCATAGTTTCCTTTATTAAGATTCAGCACCCTAGTCTCTGAATCAACTACTTCACTATCCATCTTGATAAAAAAATTCTATCATGTTATGGTCGCTCCTCCCCAAGGGGTCTCGTACAGCTAGATTGGCAATAATTCCCTTCTCATTACAGAGTACACAGTCTAAGATGGCCTGCTGTCTAGTTGGTTCCTCCACATATTGGTCAAGAAAACCACCCCGTATACACTCCAGGAATTCCTCCTCTATGGCATTATGGCTAATTTGATTTGCCCAATCGATGTGCAGATTAAAATCACCCATGATCACCATTATTTCCTTATCACATGCATCTCTACTTTTGTGTCCAATGCCATTCTCAACATCACTGCAGTTTGGGGGTTTATATATGACACCCACTAATGTTTTTTTGTCCCTTGGTATTTTTCAAATCTACCCATACAGACTCCACATTGTCAGAGCTAATATCCTTTCTCCCTATTGTGTTAATTTCCTCTTCAACTAGCAGTGCCACTTCACCACCTTTTCCTTTATGCCTGTCCTTCCTAAATATTGAATACCCTGGGACATTCAATTCCCACCTCTGGTCACCCTGCAGCCACGTCTCCGTAATCCCAATTATATCGTACCCATTTACATCTATCTGCGCGATTGCAGATGCTCCGTGCATTAAGGCACATTAAGCTTGTCTTTTTAATATTGTTTGCCTTTCTCCCAATATTTTTCTTTAAAGCCCTGTTTGAACTTTGTCCTTGGTTTCTCTGCCTATCACTTTTCTTATTCTCTTTTCTACCTTTTGTTGTTGTCCTTGCTCCCTCCTTCTCTGACTTTTAACATAGATTCCCATCCCCTGGTATATTAGTTTAAACCCTCCTCAACCGCTCTAGCAAACAGACCCCCTAAGACATCAGTCCCAGTCCTGCCCAGGTGTAACCTGTCTAATTTGTACAGGTCCCACCTCCCCCAGAACCAGTCCCAATGCCCCAGGAATCTGAAACCTTCCCCCTGACATCATCTCTTCAGCCACATATTTATCCGATATATCCTGTCATTTCTACTCTGACTAGCACATCCTGAGATCACTACCTTTGAGGTCCGATTTCTTAACTTTCTTCCTAGCTCCCTGTATTCTGCTTTTAGGACCACATCCCCTTTTTTACCTATGTCGTTTGTATCGATGTGTACCACGACCAGTGGCTGTTCACCCTCCCCCTCCAGAATGTCCTATACCTGCGCTGAGACACTCTTGACCTTAGCACCTGGGAGGCAACATACCATCCTGGAGTCTTGTTTGCAGCCACAGAAATGCCTTACAATTGATTCCCCTATAACTATTGCACTGGCACACTTTTTACCCCTCCCCTCTGCAGCAGAACCAACTGTGGTGCAATGAGCTTGGCTGCTGCTGCTTTCCCCTGAGAGGTCATTCCCCTCAACAGTATCCAAAGCGATATATCTGTCTTGCAGGGGAATGGCCACAGGAGATTCCTGCACTACCTGCCTATCTCTCTTGCTCTGTCTGGTGGTCACCCATTCCCTTCCTGCCTGCGGAGTCTGAGCCTGTGATGTGACCACTTCTCTATTCGTGCTATCCACGATACTCTCTGACTTGCTCCATAGTGGCTCCAGCTGCCGCTCCAGCTCTGAAACTCGAGCTTCCAGGAGCTGTAGCTGGAGACACTTTCCGCACACATACTGACCCAGGGGACTGGAACTGTCCCCAGCCTGCCACATGGAGCAAGAGCAGCAAACCACAGCTTGGAGCTCTGCTGTCATGTCTTACCCCTTTAAATTAAACTTTTGAAAGATGTTTTGTTTCAGATTATATCCAATTCTCTCGGGACCTTCTTCCCTGCTCCTCGTTATGATTGAATATAACCTTTACCTTTAACCTTTAACCTTTACCCTTTAGAGATAGTCCAAAGATGTGCAGGTTGGGTTGATAGGCCATGCTAAAAATTGCCCTTAGTGTCCTGAGATGTGTAGTTTAGAGGGATTAGTCGGTAAATATTTAGGGATATGGGGGTAGAGCTTGGGTGGGATTGTGGTCGGTGCAGACTCGATGGGCCGAATGGCCTCTTTCTGCACTGTAGGGTTTCTATGATTTCTATGATGATTTACAAACTATAAACCACAGAAATTACACGGAAACACTAATTGTAGTGTACAACAATAACAACAATGCCAAGAGTAAAAAGAAAAGAAAAAACTACTTATCAGTCACCAACCAATCATTTACCTGCTGGCTGTGATGGCACAGTTCGATTTCCTTCTACCTCTCATTGCCCTCGAGTCGCCCTTGCAGGTCCGCTTCTCCTGAATGATCATTTCATGATAGTGATATGTGTCAATGGCAAAAACACTTGCTTTGTTTCTTTTTATTGCTATTCATTTATTGCTGTTCTGGTTAGTCACTACTTTTAATTCCTGTCTACATTTTCCTTGTAAGATTAATGGAGCAGAATAACTTGATTTCAACATCTGAAACATCTGGTGAGAAAAGCATTATATAATATCTGATGGAAACGTGCTTTTTTATTTGAGGGTCATGTGATGAGAATGCTTCCCTCTGAAGTCAAGAGTATACAACCACCACAGAACATTGGAACCAATTTTCCCTTGCAGAATTGGTATTCTGATGTCTGATGTCCACAGCACGACTGGTGGATAGTCTGTCAGTCTGATTCATTAATGATACCTGAAGGGATAGAGACCTGTCAGTAAATGTTGATCTTCTTCCCATTTGTTTCAAGATAGCCACCAGTCAATACCCAATGTTCGCCATGGCTAAACAAGGAGCAGAAATTTTACCAGTGCTCTGTGCATATTTAGTTGCTTAGACTGCCCTTACTCACATACACAAGTCCTGAAGATTTGGCTCCAGGCATATGGTGTCTCGGCTACTTGGGTTCAGTTGAGTTTAGTCAGAGTTTTTGATGAAAAATTGCACTCGATATCGGGCAGACACAGATGCTACTCAAGTGGATTACTGAGCAGTTTGGTTTGAGGGCTCATGCAATGATGAATATCAGTTTGAGACAGACATCACTTCATGAAAAATAAAAGATTGAATGATTGCGCCTTTCCACCATCTAAAAGGCACAAATCAGAAATGTGGTGGAATACTCACCACTTGCCTGGATGAGAGCAACTCCAATATCCTTCAAGAAGTTCAACACCATCCAGGACAAAGTAGCCCACTTCATGAAAACTCCATTCACCATTTTAAGCATTCACTCCCTCCACCACTGTACAATGTAACTGCAGTGTGTACCATCAATAAGGTGCAATGACCACCAAGGATTCTTCACCAATACCTCCCAAACCCATGATGTCTACCACTTAAAAGGATAAGGGAGACCCACAGTGACATCACCTCCTGTAAGTTCCCCTCCAAGTCACAGCATCTTGACTGGGAACTATATTGCCATTCATCCACAGTCACTGTTTCAAAATTCTGGAATTCCTACCTAACAGAACTATGGAAGTAACTTTGCCATGCAAATTGAAGTGGTTCAAGAAGGAAGGTTACCACTGCTTTCTCAACAGAAAATAGGGATGGGCAATAAATGCTGGTCTTGTCAGTGATAATCATATCCCATGAATGAATTTAAAAATTCACATGAAATTACATTGAGTGTAATTGCTAGCAAAGGTAACAAATTTTGCCCTTCACTTAAAAATGTTTCTGATTTACAATTTAATTTTAATGGCTGATTCATGTACAAAATATTACCCCCGAAATGCCGTAAGGTGCTTTGCAAGACAAGCTGTTGGCACCAAGTAAAGTTAAAGGAAGTAAGTCAAACCAGAAGATGGGAGAAGGCAAGAGGAAGATAGAGATTTGGCAATCCAGTTCCAAAGTGAAGGGGTCCAGATTCTGGGGACTCTGGCACCAAGTGTGTAGGGGAGAATGCAGAATTAGATCAGCACTTTGGAGCAAGCTGAGGCAGAGGGTGAGCCTAATGACTCAATCCTGCAAACAAGAAAATTATATCTCAAAACAAATTATCTTTTAACAAAATAAATTCCATTGACCCATTAGAAACTTGGGGAAGAATATCTGTGGAAGCTATCATACTTGTTCACTGTAACTTTAATAGAAGTGCCATGGAAACCCCGGAAGTGTCGTATAAACAGGCAGGAGAACATCTGCAAAAATTCACCTCACATATAAAAAAAAAATCCAAATTCACTTGGGAAAGGCCCCAGCAAAGTACAAAATCAAAATTGCAAAATTCCAGTAGTAATTCAACAATGCCAAGACTAGCAAGTAGCACAAGTAATAGTGAAAACGTCTGTTATCTCTTGGCCAACTCTTTTGTCATTACAACCCTTTTGGTTTCTGTACCACTGCACAACATGTCTCCTGAATAGCTGAATTTTGCATTCAAGTCCAGGCGGCATTGGAAATGGTAGTTTCTGGTAGTTTCTTGCAGTGGGGATTCTGGAGGTGATTGCATCTGAGGAGCAATGATGGCACAACAAGAAAGAGGGAGCAACGTGCCAGCGTACATATGTCCAGCATCAGAGGCTGACTGCATTAACCAAGCAAGAAGAAGGAAAGGGCTGGTGTGGAAAACACCTGAGGAGAGAAACACTGCCTTAGCTTGAGAAGAACTTCTCAAATTTAATCAATTCTTTTAACATGAGAGAATAAATGTCTCTCTGCCCCACAGTGGTTTTTGCTTAACAGTTGAATGAAGACGGGGAAAGGTATGTCTGAAGATTCTTGAAATAAAAGGAATAGAATACCTACAGTGCAGAAGGAGACCGTTGGGCCCATCGAGTCTGCACCAACTCAGCATCTTACCCAGATCCACCCCCCACCCTATCCCCATAACTCCATGCATTTACCATGGCTAGTCTACCTAACTTGCACATCTTTGGACTGTGGGAGGAAACCAGCGCACCCAGAGGAAATCCATGCAGACACAGGGAGAATATGCAAACTCCACACAGACAGTGACCCAATGTTGGAATTGAACCCAGGTCCCTGGCACTGTGAGGCAGCAGTGCTAACCACTGTGCCACCATGCCGAATAGGGAGGAAGGATTGTAGAATTTGAACCAGAGGCGATCATCTAGGCATTTGAACAGTAGATATCACTGATTGCTGATCTTGCTGAAAGCATTTATTCACTTTATCAACATGATCATTTTATCATAATTTTGATCATTATGTTACTCATTGTAATTCATAGCATGGTGCCAGTTGTTATTTTTTGAGAATGTATGTCTGTGATGTCCAGAAGTTCAAAAGGAAATGGTGATGTTATTCAAAGAAACATCAGGAGTAGAAGGAAGTAAAGTTCTTATTTAAAATAAAACACATGAAAATGTCTGTATCAATTAATACCAATAAAAGTTGTTCCATCCATTATATATTTTCCTTTATAGTGAGATAGTGAGATAGTTTTAAGATAGGATATCTGAGGTACTCCCCCCCACACAACCACCCCCCCCCCCTCCTCCCTCCACACCCTGAGTTGTCTCCATGATACTATAGGTGGGTAAGGCATCAGCCAGTCTGCCACACTTAGGTCTACTGAGGCCTGTAACTGGCCAATTAATGACCAGTTTAGGCCTGTTTCTACATCTACTTCAC
Source organism: Mustelus asterias (assembly GCF_964213995.1). Classification (NCBI taxonomy): domain Eukaryota; kingdom Metazoa; phylum Chordata; class Chondrichthyes; order Carcharhiniformes; family Triakidae; genus Mustelus; species Mustelus asterias. Next base: position 48,182,565 of record NC_135814.1, read on the forward strand.
TCCACCTCTACCCCAACCCCACCCCTCCCCACCTGCCTGTGCCAACCCCTACAATGAAAGAAGGCCACTCCACTTTTTCACTATCACAAGTGAAATGATGGGAAGGAAGGAATACTTCCTTTGAGGTGTACTCTGTACCCATCAGGGGAACTCAACCCCAAGGTGTCCTGCGCCCTCTGTGACCGCCCCCTGCCCCCCCAGCCTCCAAAACTTAAGTTCCCACCTCAGTTCCCCATCCTCTTCTTAGGGCCGCCGATCTCCATCAGATCAAAAATCCAATAATTACCTGAGTTCCAGGATTGGTCGGCAGGTCTTGGGAGTCAGGCTTCCTACCCCTGAGGAGTGGAAGCCCACAATCACCCTGTTAAGGCCACCCCCAGTTTATATTCACTGCAGGGAAGCCCTTTCTAAAGTAGGTTGGCTTGTGACTGACTTTTCTGCTGGGGGGCAGGGAGCGAGCAATACGCCCTCATGTAAAAAACAACCAATAGATTCTGTGACTGATGCTCGTGATAAAGACTAGTGAATTAACTGGACAGGCCCATTGAATGCAAGAAGGCAAAAAGATGACATATTGTCGCACACAGTTTCCTTGATGAGCTACTTCAAACCTAAAGGTATCAGTTCATACTTGATTAAGAAATTGTGATACTTTATGGTGCCCTGCAGTGAAGAACTTTCAGTTTGAAATGACTCCTGTTACATCCTGAACTGAAACATTTCTTACTTCTACAAAATCTAAAGTTGCCTTTGTTGGTCAGACCTGAGCACAACGCATGATACACATTTGTTGGTACTCAGCCAGGTCACTGAATACCTCATCAATATTCAGTTATAAAGCAACAACAAGAATAGGATGGTCTAAGTGAGTGGCCTCTGTGTTAAAATAGTGTGACTATTTAATTTATTGTATGTCAGGAAGAAGTGTAAAATGTCTAATCATATACTTGCTGGTGGTTGAGATAATTGACTGTACTTGCTGAGCAGCCTGAAAACTAATTATTTTTAAGCTGGGGTGCTGACTACAGAGTATCATAATGGGCAGAACAATTTTCAATCCCATCATTCTCAGCCACCAAGGTTAACCATTGGTGGTGAACTTTATCTAAAATGTATCCCCTTTTGAAAACCATATAAAGACATCTTTCAAGCACGTAGGCGATGAAATCATGTCTGCAAAATACCAGCAAAATTGCTATTGATATTGCATAATGCAGTGGAAGAAACTGCTATCAGCTAAAGTCAAGGTACATTAATCATCCGTAGTGACACTGGTTTCTGCTTCCACTACCAACACCTCAGGCACTTACTGAAACAAGTCCAGATATATGGTAAATGCTTTTTTGTAGTGACAAGTACACAGTTAGCTAAAGCTTTTAAATCTTATATCATTACATCGCCACACTTAAACAAAAATGTATGGAAATGTTGGAATGTGCTTGCTCATTGTCACCACTTCAACTGTCAAATAACAGATAAATGTAAGAATGTTAACTGATAGCTCTGAACAAGAGCAGTTATAATTATTTGCTGGTTTTACCAAAGGAGATCTGTAATCATTGACAGAAGTGCATCATTAACAAACATAACTTATTTTTGGTAGGAGGTTAGTGCCAATGGCTTTGTCTCGCTGTTTTACCTCAGAGATAGTAAATCAAAATGCAGCATTGAATTTTTTAAAAACTCATAATAAATATGAGCATAAATGCTTTGTGGGAGTCAAAAGAATAGTCCCTAATGCACAAAAAACTTAGATGGGGCTGGACAAAGAATGGTGACTGGCTGGTTAATCTAATGCCTGAGAAATTGCTGGAAAAATAACAGCAAGTTCATAGCATCCATGGGACTAAGTCTCGTGACGGGGTTGGGAACTGGGAGTGTTTCTCATCACAGAAGCAGATAGGAAATATGCGATATCTTCTGGCCCTGATCTCATTAATTATGCATCTGGGGTTTTGGTGCCAGATTTCACGGTGGGGAGGGCCTGATGACTGGCAGCTCCCCATCCTATCTGGGTGCCATATTTAAAAGGCAGCTGACATTACTGACCCACCATTGAATCACAGAATCATAGAATGCCTATAGTACAGAAGGAGGCTATTCAGCCCATTGAGTCTGTCCCGATCCCACTCGTGACCTATTTCCGTAACCCCATACATTTACCCTGCTAATCCCCCTGACACTAGCGTCAATTTAGCATGGCCAATCAACCTAACCTGCTATCTTTGGACTGTGAGAGGAAACTGGAGCAGCCGGAGGAAACCCACTCAGACATGGGGAGAAAATGCAACCTCCACACAGGCAGTGAACCGAGCCAGAATTGAACCTGGGTCCCTGGCGCTGTTAGGCAGCAGTGCTAACCACTGTGCCACTGAGCCGACCAAAGAAGAAAGAAGATGGTTCTCCTAAAGAAAGAAGATGGATCTCCAGAAACACTCAGTGGCTGTAAGATGGACCTTCTTGATGCTACTGAAGCTGGAAGATCCACCTGATAGATGCTCCCCCCACCCACTGCTGTGATGTTCCCGAATCCAGGGTCATGGGAGGTCTCAAACTCCGGAGGCAGCCCCAGGCATTCTTCAGGTAAGTCCTGACTTCTGCATATCACATTGTTCCAAACAGGTTCTGGACTAGTGTGCTTTCCCGCTGGTGTCGTGGAGAACAAGGTCTGGGGGAAAAGATGATGGTTGAACCTTCATCTGCAACCCATTAGAGAGATGCAACTTAGTCTCATGTCAGCCACCAGCAGGTTTCTTGATCCACCATAGGGCACCAGCAGAAGATACCACGGGAAATTCATACCAGTGTAAAATCAAATTTTGGACCACTCTCCAAATTCTCCCCCCTACTAAAGTTTATTCTATTAGTCACAAGTAGGCTTACATTAACGCTGCAATGAAGTTACTGTGAAAATCCCCTAGTCACCACACTCTGGCACCTGTTCAGATACACTGAGGGAGAATTTAGCATGGCCAATGCACCTAATCAGCATGTCTTTTGGACTGTGGGAGGAAACCAGAGCACCCAAAGGAAACCCATACGGACTTGGGGAGAATGGGGAGACTCCACACAGACAGTGATCCAAGCCTGCAATCGAACCAAATATTTGAAGGGCAGGAGATTTAAATACTTTGACAGCTCCCATTGGCAGCTTCCTTTGATAGCTTCCTTGATAGTTCTGATAAGTTTACCAACATTTTATCCACATTCATGTAAACTTGGCCAAATAGATTTCAAAGTAGACAAGTGTGAGGTAACCCAGACCTAAAAAGAATAGATCAGAGAACATTCTAAATGGTAAACAGCTAGAAGTAGTAGGATATCTGAATAGAATTCAGAACCCATTGGCCAGATCTTCCTGTTATGTGCCAAATGGCAGTGTGAAAGCTAATTCTGTCACCAGCTATCTGGAAGACCCCTATCTCTCCATTGTCACTGGCCAAGGATTCCACCACTCTGGCGATCTCCAATGCTTCCTTCTTCACAACAGTCAGGGTGACAGTGACTGCTGGACCACTGCCACTTCTCTATCTTTCCCTGGAGCTATGGAAGGAAAGAAATCAGAGAGTTATTTGCGGGAGAAATAGAAAGTGTGGAGAGGAGGGAATGGCGATATTTGCACACAATGATTGTGATGTATGGGTGCGAAATGGAAGTAAGAAGAAGGTGACTATTGGTTGTTCAGATGGGAATGTGAGGATGTCCCTGGAGTGCCGAATGAGTGGGATTGTAATGTGTGTTGCTCTGAGGAGTGCTGTGCAGTAGAATGCTGAGAAAGCCAGCATGTGGGGCTGGACACCTTAAAGTGGGATGCCGTCACTGAATTGAATTCCTTGCAGTACAGAATCCAGGTTCGAGGCGTCACATTCTTGCTGTTGAATTTGGCCATCACTTCCACCCACATCGACTTGGTGTGAGAGGCTGTCTTCTTCAGGAAATAACACTTCACTGCAGTCTCTCACCGACTCCAGTATCACGCCCAGGGAAGAGTCGGAGAATGGGGGGATGGGCAGCAATCCCACATCTCATTCCCATTGTTTTACTTACAGGCCAAATAGACCAGAGCAAGATGCTGTCACCCTGACCCCTTAAAGGCGCTTTTAAATAGAAATCCTTCCATTGACAAGTGAGGATGATCTCCTACCCTCTCTGTAATTGAAAGGAAACCCAGAAGCAGAATGCTAATGATATGATTGAGTTCTATAACCATGTCAAAGCGCGCTGCAGCAATGATCAGCTTCCTGGGCTGCTGCCAACTCCTCTGCTGAAAGCAGGTTGGTTCCATTAAAATTCTGTCATTTATTTCCCTTTCTGTAACTAATTTAACTTTAATTCACCCTATCTCCTTCTCTGTCATTCGCTCTGTTGCTTTTCCTGTTCTTAATTTAATTGGTTAAGGCAATAGGCCATTGCATCTGACATTCAGAGGGTCCCAGGTGCCCCATTGACCTCATCTCCCCATTATCAATTCACATTTCCAGCCATTTGAGGTGCAAAAGTAATATGATCTTAAGAAAACAGCGGTCACCAAGAGATGCCTCATTCCAACAAATTCTGGGCCAAATGTCTCTGATGTTATCAAAGAAGCAAAGAAAATCAGTATTAAAAAATGGAAACCTTTGAAATCAGATGCAAGTTACCTGCCTGCTTGCTGTCAACAGTTTTTCAGATCAATGACAATATCCCACAGATCTTGTTACTGCGTGTGGCAGCCATGAAATAAAATAGTATAAAAATGGCATGAAAGTGATCATTATAATGGATAGGGTCATTTATTTAGATAGCACTTGCAATTCGAAATGATTTAGTTCAGGCTAGATTTATCACCCTTTCAGAACGGGTGAATGGGTAGAATATCCAATCCATGCTAAGCTATGTGTGCATTTTACATTAAATGTGGTGAAATGATACATGAAACTATTATTTCCTGAATGTTTTCACCGGGATAAGGCCTGAGAATGAGTGCAGGGATTGCGATGCATCATTAACCCGCGTCCATTTTTAACAATGCAGGCAGCATGAAAACCGTACTGGCTGCTAATTGAAGTGTTAGCTGCATGCAGCTCAGAGCTAATTGTGCTGCTGATTCAAGCAGCAAGTCCAGGTTCGTGTAAAGTTAACACCACTTAAAATTTCTCCTCCAGTTCTCTGTTTGAAGACCAGTCCAACCCACAATGCCGCAATCTCAATCACACGAAGAGCAAGGAGCCAGAATGGGGATCGAATCCTGTGCTTTTGGCACCAATCTGATTTACACCACATGCCCAGCTAACTGGCTCCCCAAGAAGCCTGTTTTGCTGTGGCACTGTGCACTTTTAACATGCATGTTATAGTCCGGAACTATGGATAGTGATGGTGAAGGCTCAGATTCTCTTTCCATCACATGGCTGACCAGGAATTTCTCTCTCCCTTCACTGGCGATTGGCTAATGCCCGAAGGATTCAAAGACACTTCACCTGTTTGCACTTAAAGTTAATCTGCACTGCTTATAATAAAAACTGAAAGTCCTCAGCAAGTCTGGCAGCATCTGTGGGGAGAGAAGCAGAGTTAATTATTCACATCATGACTTTTCATGATGAAAGGTCATGACTTGAAACGCTAACTCTGTTGGACTTTTGCAGGGGCATCAAGTCCAAGAGGGCACCTGTGATGAAGAAGCACCATCATTCAACTTCAGAGCCAAGAGCTCAGAAACTTAAACTGTGCACACTTTAAGGGATATGACTTGAGGCATAATCTGAATGTGGTGATTCACTAGGCGCAAGTCATCTCTGTAGCTAGGGTGGCGGAAAGGATAATGCAGGCTCCAAATCCCAAAGTGAAAAGTTGCAAACGAGCTCTGCAGCCGAGAACCCCGATGAGTACTTCAGTAGGATGGCTTAGAGAAAAGCCTCATGGACTTGCGCAAAAAATACTTGATGCATTGGCAGGCTTACCAGAAAACTTGCTCTCACTGTCAAACAGCATGGAAGGATCCAGCAGCAATTTAGCAAAAGCTTTGTGCAGAGCTTAATTGGAGCCCTTTCTCTCCAATGTAGAAGTGGTGGGCAACTCCATGAGAATTGTGTACTCCTTGCTAATGCTAGCTTCCTCTGGAATGCAAGCAGAAATCATTCAGTGTCTGAGGGATGCAATGAAAGATGGAACTGAGATCATGAAATCTCAGTTCCTTGCCAGGCAAATGTAACTTGCTGCCATGGGCGTTCAGACTGCTGCCAGCATGGCAGGGACTCATAGAAGTCCAGCAATCTGCCCTCCAGCAGATTGGGAAAATCACTTAAGTGGTGCAATGGGTGTGTGGGAGTGGTTCGATGGAGTATAAGACTCTCAAAATGATAGCAGTCATCCTCCTGCCAATGTGATTCCACCAGTCCCTTTGCTGTTGCCTCTCAGTCAGCCAGCCCAGATTGCTGCTGCCCATGCTGAGTTGGTACAGTCTGAAACTTGTCCTCTTGGCCTCAAGCTGCTCCAGGATATCCTACAGGACAATCTGTAGTCCCCATCAGTGAAATTACCCAAGTTGAGGAAAGCAGAATGTAAAAGTGGTCTGGGTAGAGATGAGAAATGACAAGAAATCGCTTGTGGGAGTGGTGTACAGGTCCCTTAGCAGAAACCACATGGTAGGATGGGGTATAAAGGAAGAAATAATGGGAGCTTGTCAGAAAGGTATGGTGATAATCATGGGGGAGTTTAATTTACATATGGACGGAAAAATCAAATGATAGCCTAGATGAGGAGGTCATAGAATGTTTTCAGTATAGTTTCTTAGAACAGTATATTCAGGAGCCAACCAGAGAGCAGGCTATACTGGACTTGCTATTATGAATAAGATAGTGGGCAAAATTCTCTGGCCTCCCAGCCATGTGTTTCCCGCTGGTGGAAGGTGGCGCATTATTTGCTTGCGTGGGATTCTCCAGTCAGTCCCGCTGCTGTCAACGGGAGTTCTCATTGACATCACCCCACGCCGGCCAGGGTGCACTGTCGGTGGGACCAGAGAATCCAACCAGCGTGAAAAGCCAGAGAATTCCAGCCAGCATTTATCAATGACCTCATAATGAAGGCAGCCGTGATCATAATATGATTGAATTTTACATCTAGTTTGAGGAAGAAAAGTTGGGTCTAACACCATACTGTAAAATAAATGAAGTTAATTATGAGGACATGAGAGTAGACCTCACTAAGGGATAGGTCAATTGAGATGCAATGGCAAACATTGAAAGGGATATTTCAAAAAGCACAAAGTAGAAACAAATATTTCATAGGGATGACTGACCATCCATGATTAACTAACAAAATTAAAGATAGTTTCAAACTTAAAGGGAAACCATCTAATTGCACAAGGATGAGTGGCAGGTCAGAAGATTGGGAAGATTATTTTTAAAAAGCAGAGAATGACTTAAAGTTTAATGAGGAAAGAAAAATCAGAGTATACAAGAAAGCTAGCTAGAAGTATAAAAACAGATCAGAGGGACTACTACAGGTATTTAAAAAAGAAAAGAGTTAACAACGTGTGCATCGATCCCATGGAATTTGAGTTTGGGAATTAATAATGGAAAATAAGGAGACTATGGATAAATTGAAAAAGTATTTTGCATTGGTCTTCACTGTGAGAGGATACAAGTAGCATCCCAGAAATAGCTGTAAATCAGGAAATGAAAGGGAGGGAGGAACTCAAGAAAATTACAATCACCGGAGAAATGGACTGGCAAATTCCTGGGTCCTGATGGACTTCATCCTGGGGTCTTAAAAGAAATAGTTAATGGGATAGTTGATGCATTTGTTTTAATTTTCCAAAATTCCCCACACTCAGGGAAGTTTCCATTAGATTGGAAAATAGGGAAGTTTCCATTAGATTGGAAAATAGGGAATGTAACTCCTTTAGTCAAAAAGGTGGGGATGGGTGGGAAAAGACAGAAAGCAGAAAACTACAGGTCAATTAGCTTATTATTTGTCAGAGGGAAAATGTTAAAAACCATTATTCAAGACATTATAATAGAGCACTTGGAAAAATTCAGGATAACCAGGCAAGCACAGTTTTGTGACAGAGAAATGTTTCACCAGTTTATTGGAGTTCTTTGAAGAATGAGCATATGCTGTGGATAAAGGATGCGCTGTGGATGTACTGTATTTAAATTTACAGAAGGCATTTGATAAGGTGCCACATCAAAGGTTATTGTGAAAAATAATTGTGTGTGGTGTCAAGGATAAGACTGAATTTTACCGCCTCGCTTGCCACAGAATCGGAGCGGGAAAGGGGTGGACAATGGAAATGTCCTTTTATCTCGGGTGGGATTTTACGGTTTCGGGACGTAAATCCCACTCATTGTCATAGATTGAAGATTGGTTAGCTAACAGAAAATAGAGGATAGGCAGAAAGGGGTCATTTTCTAGTTGGCAGGATGTAACCAATGGTGTGGCACAGGGATCAGTGAGGTAACAGTGAACATGTACAAAGGAAAGGCATTATGGCTGCCATCAGGATAATGGGCATTCACTTACAGGATGTGGTGAGCATGATCACACAGCAATAGCACATTCAGGTACAGTTGCAGTACATCTCTGCATTTAGATGTAATTCACAAAAAAATGTGCAGTTTGCGGTTGCCACTTGTGCACCCTGCCTGCTTCTTTCTGGTCTGAATGCACTGTCCTCTTCTGGAATAAAGAACACCAACTATCTCCCTTATGTCCTCACCCTCCCCCCTCACAGACTGCAAGTTTGTTGCATGAGGTGGTATATTTCTGTGAGCATCACCTTCATAAAATGGAGGCAACACACATACTGTTCCTTAGACTAAGCAAAATGTTGCTGGTAGAACCTGGGTAGATACCTCCTACTGAAAGCCCCTCTCCCCTCTCCTCCTGTCTCTGCAGGAAACTTGCCTTCATTTGTGCTGCCTCTGCTCAATCTATTACACGCTGCAGGCTAAAAGGAATGATCACTACCACATCCTTAATGAGGAGCAAGTGGTCTGACCAGAACCTTTAAAATCAGAACCAAGGCCATCTGCATGGGCGACACCACTCTTTTAAATAGCTCTGGTGAGGTGAGTCCTTCTTTCTGCTGAGCCCATGTTCCATTGAGCATGTTTAAAAGAGAGCTTTAGCTGACATGTTGAGGTTGCAAATGACAATGCTGGTTCAAATCAGCACCAGACAATGATTGACAACACAACATGCCTGCTCTGCTTAACTGCCAAGGCAGGTTCCTAAAGCTCACACTACTGACCTTTCCAAAAAGGCATTCGACATGAGCCACACTTGAAGAGTGCATACGTGGCGCATACACCACCTTGAAACCAAAATGGCACACATAGCTCCTAAACTACAGTCACTGTGGATCCACATTTTGTGGCCTCTGTAGTTTGAGTAAGCTGTGCTTTCTGTGTGTTGTTAAATACTGATCAATAGTGTATTGACATTAGTTTTGCCTCATGATGACTTCTGCATAATATTCTAATTCTATCCCCAAAAGCCTGATTATTAATAGTTCTGTTGCAGCTGATCTAACCTTACTGTTCCACGGCAATAAATGGATTCTTGTGCTTTAAACAGATTGACTTTTGTGCTGCCCAAATATTTTCCTGATGAATTATTTTGCTACCCAATGTGTTCGAATTTGTCCCTGGCTTTTTGGAATATTCAGTAAATTTAGTCCAGCCCCAAATTGTTGCCAATATTAAGAAATGCAATTCTCCTCCACTTGACAATGTTCATGTCTGGCCTGTCTGGTTCATTTCCAGTACACTGGAGTAGTATACATCACTGCAACTGGTAAGTTATCAACCTTGAAAGTTTCTGTTCTTTCAGCATGAAGACATAAGCAGATGTTTAGATCATTTGCAATATGAGCCACTCAATCCTACACTTGGCAGTATCAGCAGTTTGCATAACCTTTCCATTATGGGGTACAGCTGCACTGTCAGCAGAGAGAAATGTTCTTGTCTATGGCTAAGGTAGAATTAAACTGGTCTCTGTACTGTGATGTACCTCTGCACAATGACCTGATTAGCATCTTCATTGCTTCAAGGTCTCTTTTTAACTTTCTATTTTTCCAAATATATCAACAGCAACTTGCATTTATATCGCTCCTCTAATGTAGTAAAACATGTCAAGGCACTTCACACAAGTGTGACCAAACGAAACTTAACACTCAGACACATAAGGAGCTATGAGGTCAGGGTACCAAAAGCTTCGTCAAGGAGTTAGGTATTAATGAGTGCCTCTACGGAGCAGTGACAGGAAGAGACGTGGAGTGGTTTAAAGCGGAAATTCCAGAGTTTAGTGTCAGGGCAGTTGAAAGTGTGCTGCAGTTAAAATAGAGGATGTGTGAAAGTCAGTCATGCACAGTTACATAATCATTACAGCAAGGCTTCAATCTAATGGATATTCAATTGCTATGTCAGTAACCTATCTAGGTGTTATACTGTAAATGACAGTTCCAGGACATTCATAACTATAAAACCTAAAGATTTTCAAATTTTCACCCAATGGTTTCACCAAAAGAAAATCATTTCTTAGCACTTAGTATCGTGGTACAATTGGAAATCATCTAAATAGCTCCATGACACATTTATGTACTTTAACAATCAGCATTTATCAAGACCACACTGAGTAACACTTAACATCAAATCTCCGTTTTATCCCTCACCAATTCGACTCTGCATGGCAACCTGTCATGTCACCAGGCATGACTGCAACAATGGACGGAATTTTACACCGACCCTATGGTGCCAAAGTCAAGGGGGCAAGCTCACACCCATTTAATGACAGTCATGACGTGAATTAGCTCAAGCCAAGACTTTTGCCCCCATGCACGAAAAGTCTTGCCGCAGAGAGCTACTGGCCAATCAAATGGCTGGTAGCTCTCTTGGCCCAGCAGTGCCACCAGAAGCAGTGGCCATTGCTGGAACTACAACAGTCCCTGAGGAAGGCATTCATCGATGGAGCTGGAGTGTGAGTTAAGTCCAGGGTTTTGCCAGGGCCGTGTTGTGAGGCTCCAGTGAGGGAAACAAAGGGGTGGGGGTCATGGGCAAGTGGACAGCCCGACACCTTTCCTGCCACTGGTAAAATTACTGTGAGTGTGGATAGCCAGACACAGCAGCATTGCCATAATATCCAATTTTACAAGATTCCCACACCTGCTATCCCGTCCCGGGGGGAGGTCATAAAATTCCAGCTAATGTTACAGGAAGTGGGTTCTTTGGGATTTCTGACTTCAGGGAGCCAGCACAAACATGACAGGCCAAATATCTTCCTTCTGTGCAGTGACCATTCTATGATTCTAGCTTTGTCTGTTTGTAATGAAGGGGACAATTTTGAGCCCACACTCTCCATCTGTGGGAATGGCAGCGGGGGGTCCAAAATCCAGAGGGCGTGATTCAGGCAGGCGAAATTCCGAGTTCTGATCTTCCCGGCCCCTCACTGGTGGAGTAGCCTGAAACACGCTGCGGTACGGCAGAAAGCTCATTTGAATACATTAGCATGTCATTAGCGAGCATTGTCTCTGGACATTGATCCCACACAGAACTTTCAGCTGGCGTTGACATGACTCACATTGTGCCATTTACAACAAGTCTACAGAAGTGTGAACCTGGCGCCTTCACCTCCAAGGGGGGTTTCGGAGTGAGCACTCAGGCAGCCAATACCCCCCAAAGTGTGCGCTGCTTGGGGGGTTACCGGAGAGGACATGGGGAACACGGATAGGTCCAATTCGGGGCCGGGGGAGCAAGTCCCAGAATCGCCATTTTGGGGAGCGGGGTCGGGAGGGGCTCAATCACAGGCCTTCTCTACCCTTCAATTCAGGGTGCCCCTTGCTCTACAGGAGTTGTGAAGGCTGGTATGCGTTTCCCATGTCCTCCTTCTTGGGTTCCTGTCCATATCGCAGCTGAGGGAGTGCCCTTCCTTTGTGGGAGCTGGCAAAAGGGTGGGAGGGACATAGCACTGACATTCTCACACCCCACAGGGATGAGGCACCAGGTGAGCACCAGAGGGTAGTGAGGCTCTGAAAGGATAGTGGTGGAAGAAACTCTCATCACATTTAAAAATAATATTTGGGTGTGCAATACTTGAATGCCGTGCCTACACGATTATGAACCAAGAGCTGGCAACTGAGAGTAGACTGGATAGTTTTTATTTATAATGGCCAGAATTATCTCCTTCTATGTGGTAGATTTCCGATCACTGTCAGTTTTTGTGTTTCTCTTGAGAATCTCTCATGGTGAGGAGCAGTGTTAGTAATAATCTACTGCTGGCCTCAGTCCCCCACCACTCTAGTTAAAATCCTCCCTGACAGCAGAAACTGACACCCCTGCAAGGATATTGGTCTTGGTCCTGCTGGGGTGGAACTCATCCAGCTTGTACAGGTCCCACCTTCCCCAGAATCTGTCCCAAGGCCTCAGGAATCCAAAGCCCTCCTTTCTATGCAATCTTCGCAGCCACACATTCATCTGGTCTAATCTTCTATCCCTGCTCTCACTAACACATGGCACTGGGAGTAATCCTGGGATTACTACTTTTGAGGTCCTGCTTTAATGTATTTCCTGGCTCCCTGTATTCGACTGGATGGTAAATGATCACAGGAAGAACTCAAGTAGCTTGAAGGGGGATTAATTCTCAGATGGAAATCATCATAAGCAGTTTCCACCTCATTTTATTGCTACAGAAGTATCTTGCTGTGATTAACCACTGAAATCACTCTGAAAGCCACATGCAAATTTCTCGACCCTTGTTTTAAACATCATCTGCGTCCTTTACTTTCCCACTTCTGATTGAGTTATTTTCCATCGTGTGGGCTCAGCAGGGCCAGTGTGGCTGAAATATAAAGAAAAATCTGAAAAGCCAAGCTTACAGGTTCCAAATTAGGAGCTGAAGCTGTAATATTTTCTGTATCACTGCATATTATTCTCACTTCAGAATAGACAAAACATACTTTGTGTCAAGCTGTGAACTTTATTCAAAAATGGCTCCAATTATTCCGAAGTCCTTTTCCAATATTATCTGACTTGATGATTAATGGAACATATTCAATTAGTTGCCCAGCCACTCAGTTTTGATTTTGAGATACGAGACTAGAACTATGCTGCCAAATCTGTATCACTGCAAAGGCGAAACAACTTCTTATCAGCATTAAAGTGGTAATACAATGGCTGCTGGAGATAAATAGTATGCAGATAAAATTTCAATGATGCATTAGGACACACAACATATTTCAATACAGCACATGTGCCAGTTGCTCAAAATAACTTCCTTTTGGGAAGATACAAGCTTCAAAAGAACTGACTGTAAAAAGGCATTTAATTATCAATTATCCTCCCGCTCTTAGCTTTCAGATCTCCAGATTTAAACTGACAACACAGAAATGGAAAATTTACAACCAGTTCCAAACAGTCAAAATTAAACTTTTTAAAAACAGCCAAGTTTCAGACTTCATTCACAGAATCTTAGAATCCCCACAGTGGCCCCTCGAGCCTGCACCAACAACAATCCCACACCAACCTTATCACTGGCATGCCCCATATTCACCCTGCTAATCCCCTTGACACAAAGGGTAAATTTAGCATGGCAAATCAACTTAACCTGCACATCTTTGGACTGTGAGAGGAAACCGGAGGAAAGCCATGCAAACACAGGGAGAATGTACAAACTCCACACAGGCAGTCACCCAAGGCCAGAATTGAACCTGGACCCTTGGCACTGTGAGGCAGCAGTGCTAACCACTGTGCCACCATGCCACCTCATTCATTGAAACAAAAGAAAAAGAAAGTGAATGAAGTCATAGAAATCATAGAAATCATAGAAACCCTACAGTACAGAAAGAGGCCATTCGGCCCATCGAGTCTGCACCGACCACAATCCAACCCAGGCCCTACCCCCATATCCCTACATATTTTACCCGCTAATCCCTCTAATCTACGCATCCCAGGACACTAAGGGGCAATTTTAGCATGGCCAATCAACCTAACCCGCACATGAGAGGCAGTGCTGGGTAGACTAATGGGATTGAAGGTGGACAAGTCCCCGGGTCCGGATGGAATGCATCCCAGGGTATTGAAAGAAATGTCAGAGGTAATAGTGAATGCGTTAGTGATTATTTATCAAAACTCGTTGCATTCTGGGGTAGTGCCGGTTGATTGGAAAACGGCTAATGTTACGCCGCTGTTTAAAAAAGGAAGGAGACAAAAGGCGGGTAACTATAGGCCGGTCAGCTTAACGTCTGTAGTAGGGAAAATGCTGGAATCCATTATTAAAGAGGAGATAGCAGGGCATCTGGATAGAAATGGTTCGATCAATCAGACGCAGCATGGATTCATGAGGGGAAAGTCGTGCTTGACGAACATGTTGGATTTTTATGAAGATGTGACTAGGGCGGTTGATGGAGGAGAACCGGTGGATGCGGTGTTTTTGGATTTCCTAAAGGCGTTTGATAAGGTGCCCCATAAAAGGCTGCTGAAGAAGATTAGGGCACACGGAGTTGGGGGTAGTGTGTTAAAGTGGATTGGGGACTGGCTATCCGACAGGAAGCAAAGAGTCGGAATAAATGGGTGTTTTTCCGGTTGGAGGAAGGTAACTAGTGGCGTGCCGCAGGGATCGGTACTCGGGCCGCAACTATTTACCATTTATATAGATGATCTGGAGGAGGGGACGGAGTGTAGGGTAACGAAGTTTGCAGACGACACAAAGATAAGTGGAAAAGTGAATCGTGTGGAGGACGGAGAAGATCTGCAGAGAGATTTGGACAGGCTGAGTGAGTGGGCGAGGATATGGCAAATGGAGTATAACGTTGAGAAATGCGAGGTTATACACTTTGGAGGAAATAATAACAAATGGGATTACTATCTCAATGGAAACAAATTAAAACATGCTACCGTGCAAAGGGACCTGGGGGTCCTTGTGCATGAGACGCAAAAGCCCAGTCTGCAGGTACAACAGGTGATCAAGAAGGCAAATGGGATGTTGGCCTATATTGCGAGGGGGATAGAATATAAAAGCAGGGATGTCTTGATGCACCTGTACAGGGCATTGGTGAGGCCGCAGCTGGAATACTGTGTGCAGTATTGGTCCCCTTATATGAGGAAGGATATATTGGCATTGGAGGGAGTGCAGAGAAGGTTCACCAGGTTGATACCGGAGATGAGGGGTTTGGATTATGAGGAGAGGCTGAGGAGATTGGGTTTGTACTCGTTGGAGTTTAGAAGGATGAGGGGGGATCTTATGGAGACTTATAAGATAATGCGGGGGCTGGATAGGGTGGAGGCGGAGAGATTCTTTCCACTTAGTAAGGAAGTTAAAACTAGAGGACACAGCCTCAAAATAAAGGGGGGTCGATTTAAGACAGAGTTGAGGAGGAACTTCTTCTCCCAGAGGGTGGTGAATCTCTGGAATTCTCTGCCCACTGAGTTGGTGGAGGCTACCTCGCTGAATATGTTTAAAGCGCGGATGGATGGATTCCTGATCGGTAAGGGAATTAAGGGTTATGGGGATCAGGCGGGTAAGTGGTACTGATCCACGTCAGATCAGCCATGATCTTATTGAATGGCGGGGCAGGCTCGAGGGGCTAGATGGCCTACTCCTGCTCCTATTTCTTATGTTCTTATGTTCTTATGAGTGGATAATAGCTCCATGGAGATGATGAAATCTGTCCATGTCCTGAAGCCTCTCACAAAGACATCTTTAATCTGGCCATAATAGAAAATCATGAGTTACAACCATTCTAATAAGGACTCCATATCCACAGTATTATCAATAAATTATAGTCTTGATTTTGCAATGCCATACTGGTAGGATGATACTGGTGAGAAGTTTGGGAATGGAGATACATAAAAACATTTTTTTAAATGAGCAGAATGGCCTCTCAGTCTCCGCTATTCAGTTAAGATCATCAAGATAGCTCCTATCCCAATTTAGTGTCAACTCATAACCTTCCCCATCAACTTCACTTTCCTATCCTACCCCATTTCCTTTGATTCTCTTAGGACCCAAAAAAACTCGATTTACAGCATTTACATTCCATTCTGTGGTGAAAAATTGTCAGAAAAGAGAAGTTACAGATGTTGTCAATGTCAGCCTCATTGATATATCTTTATGGTAATCATGAATTTTAAGTTGGCTTCACCCCTGTTGATCACCTTGTCTGTTTAAAGCAGGGATGCCACTAATCTGCTGTTGTAATTGGCTTCTGCTAGAAAGATTGATATTTAGGGCTGAATTTTCACTCCCAACTCTGCAAAGTCAAGTCAGAAGAAAGGGGCCCTGATTTTCATTCCAGAGGCTGGGTTTTAATATGAATCAGGAGACAGTGTAGAGGTAGCCGCAGGACTGTCGGGTACCAAGGTGGGCTGTTTAGAACGCCCACCTTGGTGCCATGGGACTTTGTTCAGTTACAATAAAACTAAGAAAGCAAAAAAATGGCCTCCAGCCCTTGCCCTTCACACCCACTCATACCCCCACACACTCACCATGCTCCATTCATGTCAACACCTGGCACTTTAATCCCTCACCCACGTCCCATGACTCCTTACACCCTTCATGGCAATCCATGACCTTCTACTCACCCCCTTATGGTCCCTGGTGCCCTCAATGCCAACCTATTCACCTCAAATCAATCCCAATGGTTCCATATGCCCTCCACACAAAACTATGTCCCTCTACCTACTCCCATGGCCCCTCCATACCTTCCATGCCAACCTATGCCCATCAGCCCACCTTCAGGGCCCCATATAGACCCTATCTGAATTTGGTGCCAACTCATGAGCTCCCCAACAAATGCCTTACACACCAATGCCTTACACTCCCATGCCAACTCACCTAGTACCAATCATGGGCAGACTTCAGAAGCCATGGTGAGATGAAATAAAGGTCACTTATTTTTTAAAGAAACTCTTATTCATAAAAATCCATTCAATACATTTAAATTCTTTCAAGTACTTAAGCCCTGATGGAAACAAAATTTCTGCCAGGTACTTAATCTCTTATTAAAACAAACATTTGCATTCATAGCCCCATATCAAAGACTTTATAACCACTTGGACCTGCGAATCAAACTATTAACTCCCAGGCATCCCGCTATGATAATGATAAATTGTGAAATCAGTCATGCAGCACAGATAACCCCAACAGACAACAAATGAAATTGCAAGCAGCCACAGAAAATTGCTCTTGTTTAAACATATAGCACTTGGGGGCTTAAACAACACGACACCTTGGCAGTTCCACTGAGTTATCCACTTTTTACACACATTCATGTCTAGTCTTAAGAATCCAAAAGGGCACCTTACCTTTCAAAGGCATTTTACTTCCCCAAAAAGGATACCTAGTCCTCCCCGAAAAGAGTAGCTGGACCTCCCCCAAAGGATACCCTACCTCTCCAAATAAAGCGGTAGCTTTATACCTTTTCCTCAAATGCCTAAAACTCACATGTCATGTTTTGGACATCCTAGCAATGAAAATTGTATTAATTTGAAGGCAGCTGCACTTTAACATGTGCAATTGCCTCTGGGAATCACGTGTGCAAACTACAAACCCTCCCCCCCCCCCCCCCCACCCCCCCCTCCCCACCCCCGCACTCACCCCACCAGCAAAAATTGCGGGTGCCAAGTTCAGGGAGAGGATTTCTGGAATTAGGATTTGGGTGCCACTTTGGCTCAGGTGTCGAGCCCTTTTGACTCCCTGGAAACTCAGCCTAAGTTTGTGTTTCTTTCCTGAAGAAGTATTTCTGTTTAGTTGCATTTTGCTTCTGCAGCTGTGAAGGGCAGTATTGTTGACATTGATATTCCTTTTCAGAGGACTTTGTTCCAATATCACATGTTATATTCTATAATTGAAAGCAATCAAAATACTGAAAGTGGGAAAGACATTAGGTACCCAAAGTGCTCTATGATTTAGGTGAGGAAGATGCCAAGCACTTGAGGCATGTCACACTTCAGTGCTTGCCTGGATACTTTAGAGCTATTATTTCGCAACCTTGCTTTTTTCAAAAGCTGTCATCACACTCTGGCCATTTGTTTTAATCGGTACATAGCCCTTGCTTAATCCATGGATGTTTGTGAAACATATTGTCCATTTTCTAATCTCATAGCTCTACAAAACAATCAGATTCAGTTATTTTGCTCCTACAGAATGGGAGGATTTTCTGCTTCTATTTTCAACATGTGGATATGCCGGCGTTGGACTGGGGTAAATACAGTAAGAAGTTTAACAACACCAGGTTAAAGTCCAACAGGTTTATTTGGTAGCAAAAGCCACACAAGCTTTCGAGGCTCTAAGCCCCTTCTTCAGGTGAGTGGGAATTCTGTTCACAAACAGAATTTATAAAGACACAGACTCAATTTACATGAATAATGGTTGGAATGCGAATACTTACAACTAATCCAGTCTTTAAGAAACAAAACAATGGGAGTGGAGAGAGCATCAAGACAGGCTAAAAAGATGTGTATTGTCTCCAGACAAGACAGCCAGTGAAACTCTGCAGGTCCACGCAACTGTGGGAGTTACAAATATTGTGACATGAACCCAATATCCCGGTTGAGGCCGTCCTTGTGTGTGCGGAACTTGGCTATCAGTTTCTGCTCAGCGACTCTGCGCTGTCGTGTGTCGCGAAGGCCGCCTTGGAGAACGCTTACCCGAATATCAGAGGCCGAATGCCCGTGACCGCTGAAGTGCTCCCCAACAGGAAGAGAACAGTCTTGCCTGGTGATTGTCGAGCGGTGTTCATTCATCCGTTGTCGCAGCGTCTGCATAGTTTCCCCAATGTACCATGCCTCGGGACATCCTTTCTTGCAGCGTATCAGGTAGACAACGTTGGCCGAGTTGCAAGAGTATGTACCGTGTAC